>NC_048601.1:35109756-35746125 GCF_003668045.3 Cricetulus griseus | reverse complement strand
CTGTGTGTTAGAGACTGAACCTAGGAACTTCTGCATGCTGGGAAAGTTCCTTACTACGGAACTGTAAAGTTCCTTACTACTGAGCTCTATCCTGGCCCAAGAGTCTAGAACAATCTGAGCTTTCTTTAGAGATGAAGTGGAAGGAAAAGGAAATAATGAAATACTCCAGAAATAAACTGTGGTTTCTTGCTCTGAACCAGAAAGTGATCCACAGGTATCTCGGTGGCAGACAGGCAGACATTAACTTCAGAGGCAGTTGCACGATGGGGATCAGGACTCAAGGAGGGAGGAGGGGGAGGACCTATGTACTATGCTTTGCCTATAATTTTTGTTCTGGGTTTAGTACTGAGGGTTTTTTTTTTTCTTACCTGTTTTATTTTAGTTTTTCTCACCAGTGAGCTCCAAAAGCAGAAAATCATCAACAACCACCGAAGACCTCTGTCTGATCCCGTTTGTGTTTGTGACAACCTGCAGGGTGGCATGAAGGAGGGGAAAGAAGTCAAAGCCTTTGTCACCACAGCCTTCACAATCTCCGCTTTGAGCTAGGCCTTGACTGGGAGTGAGAGATGGCTGCAAAATAAGTATTCAGGCAGGGGATGTCGGTGGCCAGGTTTCCCTAAAAGTGGCATTTGTCTGGAGGGAATACTGCTCAATATGTAAAAACTAAAACTCTCAAGCTTGTCCGGAGAGGTGATCCCGTCTCCCATTCTTTTTCCTTACTTACCATTACTATTTTTGGTGCTGGAGATGGACGATCACAGCCTTCCTGTGCTAGACAAGAGCTCTACCACTGCCCCTGCCCCCAGCCCAGGATCGGATTATATCTTAGGACAAACCAAGACCCTCTGTCAGAATCAGGATTCCTCTCTTCCCATCCACTTTCCTGTCTCCCGAGGACTATCCTGTACCAGTCCCTGGAGGACACACCAGAAGACACAGGGTCATGGATTTGACTTGGTACCTGTCCTCAACAAAGGCACTGAACAAATGATTTCACCAACAATCAGAGTGACAGATGGCAAGCAGGCTCAAACAGTAGGCTTAGCAAAAAGGCTAAGCCTGGTTTAGTGGTTCAGGGACAATCTCTCTTGAGGAAGTGATATTTGAACTAAGACCCAGCAGGTAGCAGACATTAGCAGAGACTGGTGTGTGTGTGTGTGTGTGTGTGTGTGTGTGTGTGTGTGTGTGTGTGTGTGTGTGTGTGTGTGGCTGGGGAAGCTCAATGTTTTCAAGAAACAAGGAAACCAGTACATCTTTTTTTTGTTTTTGTTTTTTTGAGACAGGGTTTCACTGTGTAGCTTTGTAGACCAGGCTGGCCTCGAACTCAGAGATCCACCTGCCTCTGCCTCCTGAGTGCTGGGATTAAAGGCATAAGCCACCACCACCACTACTCAGTTTAAAACCAATACATCTTATGCTCAAAATGAAATAAGGAGAGAGAGCAGCGATGAGGAACTGATAGTGTGGGAAGGTGGCCTGGTTTGCCTTCCTCTCATTGTAGGGCTCTTGTTCAGTTCCTGTATGCACAAATAGCACAGGAGAGAAGGGGTGTCATGGAGACAGTGGAGTAATTTTTGGTCCAGCTAAGGCCTCTTCAGATCTTGTGTTGCCCAGCGACTCTCCTGCTCAGTGGGTATCTTCTCACCATTGACAGATTACACAGCTTTCTCTTCAGACACCAGCTGCTTCCAAGCTCCTCATATTCACTTTGCTTGGCAATTCCAGGAGCCTTGCTTAACTACCTGAATAATCTACTTTCCTTCTCTTCTTCCTTTTAGACAGTGTCTCGTGTAACCCAGGCTGGCTTTGAGCTAGCTGTGTAGTCAAGGATGATTTTGAACTTCTGATCCTCCTGCTTCTACCTTTTGAGTGCTGGGATTACATGCATACACCATCATACTCAGTTTGTTCAGTGCTGAGAATTGAACCCAGGACCATGTGTGTCCTGTGTAAGCACCCTGCCAGCTGAGTTTCACACCCAGCCCTTGTTCTTTGTTTCTGATAGAGTTCCGTGTGACCCAGGCTGGCCTCAAACTCCTGATCCTTCTGCTGCCACTTTAAAAGTTCTGGCTTTACAGCTGTTTGCTGCCACAATCCGCTTCCATTTTCCTTGTCTTTCAACCAGACCCACCCTTCTTGTACCTCAGTAAAGGCAGCAAGTTCTCACTGCCACTCCAGCTTCAGGACTGGTTCCCTCTACCACTGTCAATCATTGTAGAGAAAATGGCTGCCTTCTGAAGGCCTTCATTCAGTTGATTCCTGCTTAGTGGCCAGGGCTCAGAGATAAAAAAATGAACCAAACTCCATGGGATCTTCTCCCCAGCAGCTTTCATATCACTGGGGTAAGCACCTTCCCTCTGCTCTAATTGGATCCTCAGAATCCCACAGAGTAGGGACCCATACTAGTACCTATTTTATGGATGAGGAACTGAGTTAAAGAGCATTTAAACAATGGGTCTGAGCGGGGCATTGGTGGTGCAAGCCTTTAATCCCAGCACTCAGGAGGCAGAGGCAGGAGGATCTCTGTGAGTTTAAGGCCAGCCTAATCTACAGAGTGAGTTCCAGGACAACCTCCAAGGCAATACAGAGAAACCTTGTCTCAAAAAACCAAAAGAAAACAAAAAACAAAACAAAGCAAAAGAACAATGGGTCCAAAGTCTCACTTTAAAAAAAAAAGTGTGTGTGTGTGTGTGTGTGTGTGTGTGTGTGTGTGTGTGTGTACTTGGATGTGTGTGTGTGCCAGTGTGTGTGTTTGCATGGGTGTAAGGAGGTCCAAGGTTGATGTGATCTTCCATTGCTTTCTACCTTTATTCACTGAAGCAGGGTTTCTCAACTGAACCTAGAACTTGCTGATCTAGCCAGCTGGGCAAGCCAGCTGGCTCCAGGGATCCCCTTTCTTTGCCTGTGAGCACTGGAATTGCAGGCAGGATGCCATGGCCATCAGACATTTCTGTGGAGCTGAACTCTGGTTCTCTTGCTTGCAGAGAAAGTGTTTTAACTACTGAACCATTTCTCCAGCTCGCAAAGTCCCACTTCTGAGCAGTGATGGAGCTGGGATCAGACCTCTCTCTGATGCCAAAGCCAAGTTCTTAGCCGGCATTCTTTGCTCCTTTCACCCATCTTTGTCTCCAACTACCTACCCCACACCTTCTCCTTCCTGTCCTCACAGGCCCAATCACATCTGTGTCCCAGTCATTGCTTGGCCTAGTTTCTTCCTGTCACAGATACCCCAAGCATTCCTTTAGAGTGAGCGTTTTGCCTGCTTGCCCATTGGCCAAGCCTCAGCCCATTGCTCAAAGGGGTGGGTTAGATTCGTTCCTGGAGCTACCAGCCCTTCTCAACTTACTCTAGTTGCTTGATAACCCTCTGATTCTAAGCTTAGTGGTGGAATGTAGTTGTCACCCAAGGAGCTATTTAAAGATCCCAAGCCTCCTTAAAATGTGTGACTTTGGGAAATATTTGTCAAACAGGATAGCACCATTGTTGGGGGATATTTGCTTTGAAGATGCTGTTGATTGTCACAAGGATTGCAGGGGTATGGAGATGGGGAAGCACCTGGCTTTCTGCTGGCTTTGAGGGACAGATCTATGGGGCAGAGAACTGTTTAATGGACTCCAAGGTTTGAAATGTCCTATCGGGCATTTGTTCAAGTAGAAAACTTTTTTCATGTTAATTTTTTTTTTTTTAGGTATGGGTTTGGGTGTTTTGCATACACACCTATTTGCTAGGTATGTGCCTGGTGTTCACAGAGGCTAGAAAAGAGCATCAAAACCCACTGGGGCTGGAGTTGTGAGCTGCCAAGTGGGTGCTAGAAGAAATGAAGTCAGGTCCTCTTCAAGAGCAGTTACTGCCCTTAACCACTGAGCCATCTCTCCATTCCCAAACATGATAGGGTGTCTCTCTCTCTCTCTCTCTCTCTCTCTCTCTCTCTCTCTCTCTCTCTCTCTCTCTGTGTGTGTGTGTGTGTGTGTGTGTGAGAGAGAGAGAGAGAGAGAGAGAGAGAGAGAGAGAGAGAGAGAGAGAGAATCTGTATACCAAAATACATAGTCATTCATCAAAGACTCCATGACAATCAAGAGTTTATTGTACTGATGATTGTAGAATGAATAATAAAAACCCAGAGATAGCTATTGGGGTTCAAGCTGAAGATCAGAGAAGCAAAGCAGTAGCTCTTACCTCTACCAAGGCTGAAATGGAAATCCTGTCTTCTCTGGGACTGGAAACTAAATCTCTGAATCCTAGACTGCCCTCTGAGACTGCACTGAGCTTCTTATATACTCTCCAGTGCTGGGACTCAAGGCCTGTGCTCTGTTTCTCTTTTAGACTGACTCACTCTAATGTAGCCCTGAGTGGCCCTGAACTCACAGAGATCCATCTTCCTCTGTCTCCTGAGTCCTGGGATTAAAGGTGTATGCTTCCACTGTCCAGATTCTATAACTAATTAGCGTGCCTGTCTTTGCATTCTGATCCTTCAGGCAATCTTTATTAAATCATAAATAATGTATCACCGCAGATCATGATGGCTCCAAAGTTCTTGGTACTTTGTTCAGATAACTACCTTCAGAGACAAGGCAGGATTTTATTTGCATCTCTTTGCCACTTACTGCTTGAGAACCTTCTAGGGTTTTATTCACTAAATAACATTTTGCTTTTTGTGTCTTCATGTCCTACAAGCAAACATAGTTAAAGATAATATGAGCTGGGTGTGGGGTCTCACATCTGTAATCACAGTACTAAGGAGGCTGAAACAGAAAGATAAGGAGTCCAAGTTGAGCCTGGCCTATGTAGGGAGTTCCAGGACAGCCTAAAATACTTAGTAAGACCCCATCTGAAAAAAAAATGGCTTGGCATATAGTCCATCCATGGGGTGGATGCTGAACCAGAGGAGTTGGGAAACCTCCATTTATGCATTCAGTGTAGCTCAGGCAGGCCTCTGAGATCTTCCTGCCTCAGCTGCTTGATTAACTGGAATTGTAAGCATATGACACCCCTGCCCAGTTTATATTGAATGTTCCCATTCATCTCTTGAGAAATCCCATTGCCCACAGGTTAAGTATCAAGAATCATGGTGGACTTGGAAAGTTCTGTTCTTCCTATAGCAGGGACTATTAGTAATTTGGTATGAGTTCTTGCAGAGAGACATATCCATTGGGGAGAGGAGGAAGGGTGTGTTTATGGAGAGCTAGAAACTGTTTGAGGTATTTCTGCAGTTATCAAAACGAGATTCTATTACAATACTACTCTCAAGTGTGCTCACTGTGGCTTCCTACAACGCAGCCATTTTGTGATTAGTCTTGAGTGCTTTGGTTCTCCAGGAAATTCCAAAGCAAGAAATGACAAATATGTTTTGAAGTAAATAATAGACAACCTATGGGAACATTTGCACGGTAAAATATGCCTACGGATAGGAATTCTTATGAATATATACTTTCCTTCCATCTTTTAAATATACTGGAGCTTTGGGATTGCTAGCTCTCTAGCAAATTCCAGTGAAGAACAAGAGCTTATACTACATGCAAGAGATCAACAAGCAAGTGAACAGGAGCAAGCAAACAAACCCACCATGTGCAACAGAGGTTCATGCTATAAAAGTAACTTGTTTTGATTTAGTGTTAGTGGACTTCTCTGGATATGTATGGAGAATGAATTAGAGAAGGACGATGTCTGGAGATCAGCCAGGAGCTACTGCCAGTGTATAGGCACAAGAGGGTGACAATTTGGATGAAGTAAATGGAGGTAGGCCTATCAGGGTATTTGAGGTAAGGAGGTGTGTGTGTTTTGTGTGTGTGTGTGTGTGTGTGTACTTGTTCTAGAAAGAAGTCACTAAATCACAGTGCCTAGGATTGGAATGACTATGGATGACTTTGTTATGATAGAAATAAGGAAAGCAAGCAAAGGACAAGTTTCATTGGCACAGAGGTCAGGGAAGTGACAGTGCCTTTTCGGATGAATTCATTTTGTAATGCCTTAATTGACACTAAAGTGGCATGTCAAATAAGTTAGTCCCAGGGATGGGTTAAACCTGAAGATGTAAATTTCAGATTAATATATGGGTGTGTGATGTATTTATATCAGTAGGAGCTGGGCGTGTCGCTCAGTGGTAGAGCACTTCACTGGCATGCATAAGGTGCTGGGTTCTGTTGATAGTGCTGCAGAAATAATAAAATATATATCTGCAAACTATATGTATATGTGCATACAAACCACACACACACACACACACACACACACACACACACACACACCCACACACACACACACCTCTTTTTTTTTTTTTGATAGAGGGATTCATGTAGCTCAGGCAGGACTCCAACTCATTCTTTAGGCATAGATGACCTTGCATTCCAACCCTCCTGACTCTACCTTCCAGCCATGAGCCACCACACCTTGTTTTTATGAGGTGCTAAGGTTTTGACTTGATTCTGGCATGCTAGGCAAGCACTCTACCAACTGAGCTATATCCTCATCCCATGTATAGATTTACCTAAAGATAAATAGATTAAAAGCTATATAAGCTGACATTGGAAGGCGGCTGTTTTTCCACTTTGCAGTTTCTGGATAGCGAGAAGAAAGGACTTGAAAGATCTTGGTCTTTGTTGAGTACCTCTTGCAGTTATGGCACCGTGTCCTTGAGACATTGGCTGTGGACTCCACCTGCTGGTCAGTTCTAAGCATTTTTACCCTTTAGGATATAAAGCACAAATTCTTTTTTTTTTTTTTTTTTTTCAAGAATACAGATGGAGAGTGGGAGAAGGCTCAGTAGTTAAGAACTAGGACTTGATTTCGGTTCTCAGACCCAACATCAAGTACTTCCTGTAATTTCACCTCCAAGGTATGACGCCTCTGGCATCTGTGGGCACCTATACACATCTCTCTCTCTCTCTCTCTCTCTCTCTCTCTCTCTCTCTCTCTCCCTCCCTCCCCCCCACACACACTCACACATACATACATACATACATACATACATACTCACACTTACACATACATATACACTCACACACATACATACTCACAAATACATAACATAATAACAAATAAAATAATCTTTCAGAAGACCTGGGTTCTATCCCCAGTGTGAGCACGAGGTGGCTCACAACTGTCCTGATTTCTAGTTCCAAGGGATCTGACCCCTCTCTTCTCATCTCCTCAGGCACCAGACACATTTATGGTGTATATGTGCACATGCAGGCAAAAGTCATACACATAAAAAAAAAAGAACTCTAAAATAAAAATAATGTTTTAAAAGAATACATACAGCAACAAACTTACATGGTTTGATTGAGGATTAAACGGATAAACAAAGAAGCAAAAAGCAAAACAACAAGCCGATGACGGTGTGGAAAGCGTACTTTAAATTTTGATCTTTTCCCAAGGCATTTGTGGTAAGATTGTCTCTGGTGGCACCTGCCACCAGATGGGAAACAACTGTGTCCTGTGTTGCTAAACTGTGTGTTCATTAGGTTAGGGATGTTAATGCATGTCTAGCCTGTATGTTTGTAATAGAAATAAGTTCATTGGGAAATAACCCTGCTGTAGGTTGAAGAGTGGCGGTGTAAGTGCCAGTGAATTATAGAGCAATGCTGCTTCCGTTCCACCAGTAGCTTATAGTCTTTCAGTGGGAAGATCAGAGAAGCTGTGAATGTGGCAGGATTATAGGAATAATCAGGATTTGGAACTCATAGAGAGATTTGGATTTGACTTCCATTTTTTGCTGCAGCAAATGGCAACTCTCCAAGATCCTAGATGGGTGGCTCTCAACCTTCCTAATTCTGTGAGTTTTTGATACAGTTCCTCAGGTTGTGATGACCCTCAACCATAAAATGATTTTGTTGTTACTTCATAACTATAATTCAGTTACTATTATGAATCAGAATGTAAATATCTGCGTTTTCTGATGGTCTCAGGAGCCCCCAAAGGGGTCACGCCCCACAGACCACTGTCCTGGAGACTCTGTAGCAGTCTGGTAATGTTTTCTGGATGACAGAGTGGTCCATGCCTGAAATGTGTACTACAGCAGCCACTAATCATATGTGGCAGATAACACCTGACATATGGCTGTTGTGGCCAAGAAACTTATTTTTCTTTTCTTATATTTTATTTGCATTGGTGTTTTGCCTGCATGCATGTCTATATAAGAGTATCAGGTCTTGGAGTTACACTTATTAGCTGCCATGTGGTTGCTGGGAATTGAACCCAGGTCCTCTGGAAAAGCAGTCAATGCTCTTTACCATTGAGCCATCTCTCCAGCCCCAGAAACTTATTTTTCTTTTTACTTAGTTCAGATTTAAAGGGGGTGGGGAAATAGCTCTGTCAGGAAAGTGCTTGCCTTGAAAGCAGAAGGACTCAAGTTCAATCCCCGGTTCCCAAGAGTCTGAGTGTGGTGGGATACACTTGGAATCCCAGTGCTAGGGAGGTGAGACATGGGGATGTCTGGAGCCTGCTGGTCAGTGAGATTAACTTAACTGGGTAGCCTTGGGTACAAAGGAGAGACACTTATCTCAAATACGCTAAGCCTTGTCTCAAGAACTAAAGTGGATAGCTCCTGAGGAACGACTTTCAAGGTTGACTTTGGACTTCAAAAGTGTGCACAAATGGACCTGCACACGCACGCTTTAAGTTGTCACTTATAGCTGGCAGATTCTATATTGGACCACATGATTCTGCAGGATCAGTTTCCCCATCTGCACATCTATCTCTACTGGTGGGGTTTTGTGACGACTGACTGGGACCATTTGAAAGAGTTTCTCCCACCGTGCCTGAGTTGTGGTAGGCAGTCAGGAACCATGCTTTGGCTACCACACCTGCTGGCATCAGAGTAGATGGTCCCACCCAGGCCCCTGTACCTATCACTACAGGTTTTCATTAATCTCCTGCTGTGACTTCAAGGGAAAAACAGGGAATATGCATGAGTCCCCAAGTCCGCTCCTCTTAAAAACATTCTGTTTGGAGTGAATCAGTCAGTGTGGTGTTATGTTTACCTCCTTTTTTTGAGATGGGAGACTTTATCAGCTTGTGGTGAGAAAGTCATCCCAGTCAATGAATAATCAAAGGCAAAGCCAAGCAGATGATAAATCTTGGCCTCCCTCCTGGGATGCCACCCACTAAGCAGAATTGAATAAATCTGTTCGGGCTTAGCATATTTTTCAGGGTAATTGGTTGCAGTTCTCTCTAATTCTTTGATTGGCTAACTTGGTCCTGGGCCTATTCCAAGCTAATAAAACAGAGAGTGAAGTAAGTTTCTGATTTCAGCTTTAAGTTTCAGGGAGGGACCGTACAGCATTAGTTATGACAACGCTGGGAAGAAAAAATACTGTTTGTTCATGCTTCTCTATTCTGGATCCTGGCAACATCTGGGCTTCTGTAATCTTCCCAGATGGTTTCCTTCTCCTGGGAGAGGGCTGCAGGTGACTTGGAGAGAACATCAGAGAATACCAGGCAATTACCAGAATACCAGTAATTATGGCTCTGTCGTGAAGGTTGGAAGTGTTTCAAACCATAAGGCTCAGAAGCTCTAAGGACCAACAAGGGGCACACTCCAGAAGCTGCAAAGCTTGAGTGGTCAGAAGATGCGGAATTGAACTCTAGCTGAATCAACTGTCTTCTGAGTGGCCTTGAGCAAGATCTTGACTTCTCTGAGTCTCTGTCTTCCTGCCAGTAAAATAGATGAATGTACAGCTGCCCTTCTCAGCAGGTATGGGGAGAAGAAAGTAAAAATCTTAAACGACACAACACAGTGCCTGGCATGTCATATAGTGCGCCCCCCCATGCATGGATAGATTCACACTGCCCTTTCTGTGTATGATGTGTTCCCAGGAACAGGAAAAAAAAAAAAAAAAAAAAAGCCCTGACATATTGCGTTCTCTATGGGTATGGAATTTTACTGTTTCTTTCTTTCTTTTTTTTTTTTTTGTATTCACAAATTCATGTCAATCTTCTCACTTCCAGGAGCTCAGAATGTGGCTGTGTTTAGAATCAGGGTCTTCTAGGAAGTCACAGATTCAAATGAGGCCACCAGATTGACCCAAACCAGTAAACCACTTCCTTTCCCCTATTTAACTTTTATCTTTCTCTTCGTTGGAAGCCAGGCATTAAAGATCAGGATATTCAAGGCTGGGTGCTGTGTCTCAGATCATCTGGAATCCCAGGGGGTGCAGGAGGCAGAGGCAGGAAGACTTCAATTCAAGGATAACCTGAGCTACATGCTTCAAAAAGAAAAAGACAAAAAAAATAAAGGAAGGAAGAGAGGAGGAGGGGGAGGAGGAGGAGGAGCAAGGAAGGAGGACAGAAAGATGGAGAGAAAGGGGGAGGAGGAGGAAGCATTATCCTCCAGGTGTTAGGAATTATGCTGGAAGACAGCAGCCACGTGCTGTCAGCCCACGTTGAGGACTGCAATTAATTGAAGAAAACTGCCAGCCATTGGTCAAGATTCCTTCCTGCAGCCCACATCCAGTGTCTGCTTGAAGACTGATGCTATTGCTCTAGCTTGGGACAAACTGGAATGGCCATAGCTCAGGCATTGGTTGACACCTATTTATGAAGGTCTTGAAAGTCAGCTTCTCCATCCAGTCTTGCAGTGTCACTTCACAGCACCTGCTTCTCGTGATCCTTGATGGCACAATGTCCCCTTTTGAAATGAAGTACAGATGAATGAGCAAAGGGAAAAGATCTTTGGGTCCTTCCCCATAGGAGGAGAATGGTTGTGATCTAGGCGACTATGCAAGGACAGATGGTGCGTGACTTTCATGACTCAGGGATTCTCTGCCAGTCACACCAATAATGGCTTTGGAGAGGTCCGGTTTGCACCAGCCACCCACGAGACACCGAAGCCATGTGACATGGCAGCCTGGGAGATGGCCTTTTGAAGGTTTTCTAGCACATAGCCCTGGTCACTTTGCCAAGACCTCTCAGGTATTCTTTGCCATCTTTGCTTCCCAGCTATTCAGAAGAAGACAGTCATGGGACTGGCAGTCATGAGATCAACAGTGACATCAGTCATAAGAACCTGAGCAATCTCAAAGAGGATCAAACAACCTCAAGTCCAAATGGAGCCGAGCAGGGCAGAGGGAAACATCCTGGGCCACCAACTGCAATGAGAGGACACAGAGAGCGAGCAGAGCAGACACAAGGGACCCCAGAACCTCACCTGTTCTCCCTTTGGTGGGGCAGATCTCCCAATCTATCTTTTTCCCCTTATCCTACTTGCTGCTCTTTCCATTGTGTCTTGTTGAATTCTTCAAAGGGCGCAAGAACCCAAAGCCTCTTAACATAGCTATACTGCCTCTGGCAGTTTTTCTTTCCTTAAATGTACCCCATGTGTTGCTTTAGTCTAGAATATTCTGTACCCCCCTCTTCTTTGCCTACTGAATAACTATGTATTGAAGGAAAAAGCTTGCAGATTTAAGATACCTTTAATTAGATAAATACCAGCCAAATGCAAGCCAGAGTGTGCCCAGGGGCAGCAAGGCAGGAAGGCCAGAGAGAAGGGGCAGACAAAGGGGAAGAGAGCATTCCATGTGCTTGTGGTCGCATAAGAGCCCATGGTGTGTCATTCTGACCTCACCTTGACCACACCTTGAGAGGTGTGGTCAGGCACACCTGTAGCCAGCCCTTAGGAGGCGTGGTTACGGTGTCTCCCTACAATGTATATGTGAAGGTTAATTTTTTAATGTTATTTTGTGTATATAGGTGTTTTTCCTGCCTGTGAATGTGCATTCAGTGACCCTGGAGGCCAGAAGAGGACATCAGGTCACCTGAAACTGGAGGTATGAATGGTCATGAGCTGCCATGTGGGAGCTGAGGACTGAACCCACATCCTCTGGAAGAGTAGCCAGGAGCTCCTAAATCACCGAGCCATCTCTCCAGCTTCTGTACAGGTCAATTTTGATTGTCAACTTGATGAGATTTAGAAATTCCCATGGAAACAAATCCCTGGGAATGCCTGTGAGGATTATATTCATTTTGTTAATGGGGTGGGAAGACTTATTTGGGCGGTTTTATTCCAGGGGCCAGGAGCCAGTGCAGCGGGGGAGGAAAGAGAGGGGGAGAGGAGAGGAGAGGAGAGGAAAGAGAGGAGAGAGAGGGAGAGATAAGAGGAGAGGAGAGAGGAAGAGAGAGAGAGAGAGAGAGAGAGAGAGAGAGAGAGAGAGAGAGAGCACTGAGCATAGGCATCAACTGTCTGTATTTTTTGACTGTGGATGAAATGTGAGCAGCTGTCTTCGTGGTCCTGCCATGATGCCTTCCCCATCGTGATGGACTTCCCCTTGAACTGTGAGCCAGAATAAATCCTTAATCCTTGAAGATGTTTTTGTTAAGTATTTGAGACTAGCAGCCAGGAAAGTAACTCTCCTAGTTAGCTTGAGCTGTCAACTTGACACAGCTAAGAGTTATCTGAGAGATTCTCAATTAGGAGATGGCCTCCATCAGATTGGCCTGTGGACACATCTGTGGGGCCATTTTCTTGCTAATTGATGTAGAAGGGCCCAGCTCACTGTGGGCAGTGCTACCCCTGGAGATGTGGTCCTGAGATGTATAAGAAAGCAGGTTGAGCCAGTGTCAGAGGAAGTAAGCTAGTAAGCAATGATCCTCTGTGGATACGACTTCAGTTCCTGCCCTGACTTCCCTCAAGAGACAGACTGTGATTTGGAAGTGTAAGACAGACTTCTTCTTTCCAAATATTTTTTGTGTTGTGTGACATTTTGATCATATTGTGACAATAAAGTTTGCTTTAAATCAGAGGGCGGGGCTAGCTACTGGCTGATCAAAATTAACCGTAGATGTTTTGGAGGACTGAGGACAGATAGAGACATAGGAAGTAGTAGGGCAAGGCTTACAGAGAGTCTTGGCCATTTTGGATGGGGGAATGGGAGAGATAGGAGGGCAATAGTCACTTCCTGCTGATTCTCTGATCATTCAGGTTTTTACCTCAATATCTGACTCCCTAATTTTTATTGATAAAGAATAATTAGATAAACAATCTAATGACAACAACAAAGAACAAACTAGGCCAATAACTAATACAATTTCTTTTTGTTCCTATCCAGGAGTCACTTCAGTAATGAACCAGTCTTGTGCACTCCTTTTGTGGTTTTCCTCCACAGAATACACTCCAATTTGTCAACCTTTACTAGTGACTGTCATAGTACTGTGTAAACCAATAAGCTGTAAGAAACTTGAGACTGGGATGTGGTTCTTTGTTGGCTACTGTTGTGTTTGAAGGCAGACACTCAATAGAAATTTTCAAACAACCACTAGATGTTTTCTTTATTGAATAGTAACCAAATGAACCAGATCAGAAGTTTTTTTAAAATTTTTATTAGTTACTTGAGAATTTCATACAATGTGAGTTAATCATATTCACCCCTCCCTCAACTCTTTCCCAGACACAGTCTCCACTTCTCTAAGAACCCAACATTTTATCCTCTTAAACCAAAACCAACCAACCAACCAACCAACCAAACAAACAAAGAAACAAACCACCAAGTCTAGTTAGTGTTGCCCATATAGTCTTGGATGTGAGCCCTTCTGCTGGATTGTGATCAGCAAAGGTTACACTTTGAAAGAAAAAAACAACTCTCCTTCTCCTGGAAGCTATTAATTGCCAGTAACTTCTTGGCTATTGGTGGGACTATGTGCTTGCCGCCTCAGTCAGAGCTGAGATTTGGTCTGGCTTGAGCTTGTACAGGTCTTACACATGATGTCAATGAACCAAACCAGAACTTCCCTTGGGAAAACAACAGAGAAAGAATTGGTGAGGATTAGGATACAACAGTGAGTCTCCTGTGGTCCAGGTACCCCTGAAGGTGCCTGAAACGCTCAACAGCCAAACCCCCCAGATTGAAACTGTGACTGCAAAAAGTTGATTTTTAACCGTTCTCACTTTTCTGAGTATACAGACTTTTAAAGGCTCATTTAAAAATTTTTCATTTTTCTGCTCTAGGGATCAAACCCAATGTCATGCACATACAGGAATAGGTAGGGAACACTCTATCATAGGCCCTGAACAGCTCATTTTATTTTATTTTATTTCATTTTATTATTTTGAGACAGTGTTTCTCTGTGTAGCTCTGCTGTCCTAGAACTGGCTTTGTAGACCAGGCCGGCCTCATACTCACAGAGATCTGTTTGCCTCTGCCTCTTGGGTCCAGAGATTAAAGACATGAGCCACCACTGCCAGGCAGAGCTCTTTTTATGGTTCCAAGTTCTATATTGTAACTAACAGCATACCCACAATGCTAGTGTATGCCTGAAATCCCAGGACTTGGGAAGTTAAGAAGGTCCCACATTTGAGGGCAGCTGGCCTACATAGCCCTAGTCTAAAAAACACCCCCAAATATATGTAGAAATTATTTTTGAGAGATCATAAATAAAGTTTAAAAGCATAGAGGAGAAGTCCTGAAACCAAAAAAAAGTTTGAGACATTGGTAGTGTCTCAAAATAGTAGAATTATTTTGGGTGCAAGAGACAAACTAGCATCTGTGAGCCCATGCCGTTCTTTTTATTTCTCAGGCATCCTGCCCTCTGTCAGGCAGGGACAGAGTGAACATCAGCAGATCCAGGGCTACACACTATTAGCTTACCAAGACCAGTGCATTTTTTTCTAGTGTTCCAGGGCAGACTGTCACTAGTTTGGCACCTGTTACATTTCCATTCCTAAGCCAGTCACTAGGACTCCATCTGGCTGGTCTCAGTCTTCTGTTCATCTCTGGAATGAGGAGTCCTTACACTGCACCATGTAGAGTGGCTGACCAGAGGAAAATGAGAAGAAAAGAAAGGACTTCATGTAGACAAAGGGTGTAACCATAGCAACATTTTTTTTCTTTTTGCCAACAATGGACCTCATTTAAGACAGTAGTCTCAGAATGGGCTGGTAGTATGGGGTAGAGCATTTGCTAGCATGTTGGAGGCTCTGGGCTCAATCTCTAGCAATTGGGGGGAAAAAGAAGATATAGTCTTAAATGAGTACAACATCGTAGCCTTTGCAACTTCAAAGGAGAAGAAATTACTCACTTACATCCCTTAATTGTTTTTGGTGATACTCGTGTGACGAAATCTCACTGAGAGTTATTTAAAATTAGACCATTTATAATTATGTACAGTACAAAAAAAATAATGATGTTAATAAAACACTGTGTCCCTGGTATCTTACTATCCTTTGAGTAGTTATTGAGTTTTGCTTTTGTTTTTGGTCTCCAACATCCTAATCAAGACCTGTGTCACTATGCTACTTCCTGTTAGGGTCCTAGAGAAGGCCCATGAAAGACCACCACCCATGTATGCAATCAGCAAGACTGTTTGTTATTCCAGCATGCTACACAAAGGCAAGGTGGTGATGATCCCCGCCCCCCAGACGGACACGTGGGCTCCTTTTAAGCACAGGCAAGGGGAGGTTCTAAGGCAGTTAGGTCATTTTACCTATAATTGGCTTAAGCAAGTGGCAATCATATTAGTACGTTCTAATTGGCAAGGGATAGCCAAGGGCTGGTCAGGGCTACAGTCTTCCATTTTGGGGCAAGTCTGGACAAATCCAGGACCCTGTCCTTGAGCTGCTGTGGAGGCTGTCTGGCCTTGTACACACTGACTGTGGGGGTTGGCTCAATGGCCCAGGCTTGGTGCATCCTTTCGCCCTTGTCCCTTTTGTCAGGGACATCAGTGAGTAACTGCCCTTTGTTTGTGGCTCTTTTGGAAACTGCTTGTTCAGTATCAGGAACTGAAATTGAGACCTGATCTCTGAGAGCAGCCTGTTATGGTGTATACTTGGTCCTCTAACTTCCCAGTGCAATGGTTATTTTAGAGTATATTCATTTTACTTATAAAATATATTTAGCTTGGTATAGTGGCTCTTGAGTCTATAATCTAGCACTTGGGAGGCTGAAGTAAGAAGCTTGCTATGAATTCAAAGTTAGCCAGGATTACACAGTGACTGCCAAGTCAGCCAGAGCTATAGAGTGAGGATCCTATCTCAAAACAACATTAAAAGCAAAAACTATGATAGGGGTGGAAATTTAGCTGTGTTGCCCAAGTCTTTGTCTAGCACACCTGTAATCTCAGCATATAGAAAGTAGGGACAGAAGGATCACACATGCAAACTGTTATATTTTTGGTTATGAGCCTAGCCTTTAACGGCTGAGCTATCCCTCCAGCCCCACACTGCAAACTCATCCTCAGCTACACAGCAATGAAGACATACATAGACTGTACAACCATAGCCATGCCACACCAGCAGCCAGTTTCTATATCCAGTTTATAGTGTCTCTTGGTGGGTCCAGAAGCTGTGCTGAGTGACTGAATGATACCAACCACATCTGTGTGAGTGCATTTTATGATGTTCATGTAGCAGTGATATCATCTAATGGCATGGTGTCCAGAGGTTTCTCCATCGTTACATAGTGAGTGGCTGTGCTTAAAGTGATGGCAGCAAAAAAAACCACACCCCCCCACAAGAAAACCAGATGGAGACAGCAGCCAGAGCTAGTGGTGTCAGCAGAGTTGGTCTAGGAGGCTGGACAGGAACTTCCACCTGTCTGATTTTCTTTGCTTTCCTTCTTTCTTGGGTGGGAATCCTTAGGCAGTTGCTGGGTATACTTTCCCAGAGGCTTCTCCAATGCCTTGCCACCAAGAATGGTGAGAACTGGGCATAGGAATATGGCTGAGTTTCTTTTTCTTCTCCATTGATGTCCTCCTCAGGGCACGGAGGAATTAGGTCATTCTCATCTTTGGAGTGATTTGGGTTGAACATCTGTCTTGGCCCATTTTCCACTCATAGAGTCTGGGCTAAGAAAGAGAAGGGAGAGTTGTCCTTCAGTTCTTGGTGCCAAATGAAGGACTTCCCAGACAGGTGACAGGTGGTTGAGGGTCAGCTGAAATTCTGCAGAAGACCCTGTCTGTTGTCTTAGTACTTGTTTTCTTGTAGGAAAAAAGTCCATGAGAGACTTAGATGGTTTGAGAAGAAGTTGATTTAGCAAATCCAAACATTCCAAAGAGATTGGAATGGGCTGCCCCAAGCTAGGGAGCTGCCTACAGGGCTCTTAGCTGTGAATTTTAAAGAGATTTATGCAAATATTATGAAGTAGGTGGCAGACTTGTGAGGCAAGGGGCCCTTTCCCCAACCCAAATCATAATGGACTGTATCTCTCAGGGTATTTCTTCCCATGGTCTCCATGAAAAGGGAGGGGGTGTCAAACCTGCAGCACAAGTGACAATATAATGAATAGGGAACTTTTGAAGATGCAGTGGACACGTGACAGAAAGCCCTGGTGCCCTGGTTTCTGCTTTAGTAGGAATAACATAATGCAACTTCAAGGATGTTAAATCACAAAGACGCATCTTGACCATCAGGGGCTGTAGTGGCCCAGATGCAGCATCAGTTTCTCTTTATCTAAGCCCCTCCCTCCTGGACAGCACTAGGAGCTCTGATGTGAGAAGTGGTGGTGGTGGTGGTATCATCCAGTCAGAGCTGGAAGAGTCTGAATGGGATGAGAAGCTGGGGGCTCCAGTCTATTATCTGGGGGACATGGGGGACACCTAGCCTGTCTATTGTTTTCTTCCATCTCCATCCTACACTCTCTTCATGCAGTGTTCCTCTTAACCCTTCTCCTTAATCTAATACTGACTCCTCTCTATGCCAGTGTAGGGTCTCCTTGGGAACCATAGGATCAGGCTCCTTTTCTGACACCCAGGCAGAGAATATCCCTAGTATGTTTTCATCCCATCTGGCCCCTCCCGTGTGTCCTGGCATCCACAGCTCTTCTGAACGACCCTGAGCATTCCTAACAGGCATTAATGCCGGGAGACTTGGATGTTGATCTTTCTCTGTTCCTAGTCTGGAAGAACCCATGTTTCTAATTTCACAACCCTGAATGGTTTCGTAAGGTCCCAGTATACAGTCAAGCAAAGTCACACACGTTCTTAAGATTCTATGGCTCTGTGGAAAGTGACTGAATTCCAACAAACAAACAAACACAAAACATGAGACTCAATATTCTTAATACTATCACCAACAGAGACAGAATGATCTTAGCAAGAATAGAAGCCTCCATATCTTGAATGCTTTGTGTCGGACATATATGAGCCTTTGAATCTCTCCAACCTTCTCTACCTAGGATGAGCACTATTAGCAGGCTTACTTTCCATATGAGGAAAGCATGGTCGAAAGAAATGAGTTGACTCACCCAAGAGTCCATAATTACTTTTATATTGTAAAAAGTCATAGTTTGTCTGACACCAATGTCCATGATCTTGACTATCACAAACTGCTTCTGGTTATTTCTACTTAAGTCCCTATGAGAAATTTTAATTTTTTATTACACTTATTTATTTGTATGGGGTAAGGATGGCACATTAATGGAGGTCAGAGGACGACTTGTGGGAGTTGTTTCCCTCCTTCCACTGCGTGAACTTTGGGGATCAAATTCAGCTTATCAGGCTTGGTGGCAAGTATCTTTACATACTGAGATTTTTTACTAACCCCCCCCCCCCCGGGAAGAATTTTTAGAGAGAATCGAAACATTTGATGGTTGTAGAGAGGTGAAAATTGGCCTTTACATTAATTATGGAAATGAAGAATAATGTAATGATTAAATCTCTTATTTCAGTGACTTCATACACTAATAATGTGACTTTAATCTTTTAAAACCATATTTATTTTTATTCATTTATGCATGTCTGAGTCTTACATATGCTGTGCCAATGGTGTCCAGAAGTGGGCATCAGATCCCTTGAGGCTGGAGTTACAGGTGGTTGTGGACCACTCAGCATTGGTGTTTGGAACCCAGATCCTCTGGAAGAGCAGCAAGAGATTTTGACCTTTCAGCCAACTCTCCATCCCCAATGATGGCTAGCCTTGATTGCCAACTTGATTAGATTTGTAACCAGTATTAGATACTACTCTAGGTGGGCCTTCGAGGGCCTTTCCAGGAAAGAGGAACTAAGTGAGAAGACTCTCCCCCAGTGTGGGCAGTACCTTCAGATGGCATTTCAGTTATCTATGCAGATGGAGGCAAAAGCTTTGCTACTTTTTTGCCCCTCTTCACTTCTTGCTCATCTGTTCATCTGTTCCATTGCTGTGGCCATCATCCTTCACTGACATCAGTCTCAGCTTCTTGGCATTGAAGACCACGGATCTCTAGAATCCTCCAGCCTTCAGTTCCAGACTGGGACAATTAATATATCTATCCTTTTTGATCCAAGTGGCTATTGAGTTCTCAGCCTCTCCAGTAGGCAGGCAGCCATTGTTGGACCACCCAGTCTCTTCTCGATAAGCGTAATGGCCAATCTTGGCTACATCTGAACCAACAGAAGCACAAACATCTGGGCAAGCCTGTGAGAGATTTTGTTGATTGGATTATTTAAGGTGGGAAGGCACACTCTAAATCTGGGCCACATCTTCTGGCAGCACACCATATAAAAAGACATGGAAGAAGGGAGATTTTGCTTTGCATGCTTGCCCTTACTTGACTTGGCAAACTAATCTATCCTGCTGCTCAGGCATTGCATAAGTGGGGTTGGAACTTCCGTCTTTGGGTTTCCAGTATAGTCTGAAGACCAGTATAGCTGAGATACTGTCTTGTTTCTATTGCTGTGACAATGCACCATCACCAAAGCAAAGTTGGGGGGAAAAGAGTTTATTTGGCCTTACGTGTTCACAGCACTGCTCATCATTGAAGGAAGTCAGGACAGGAACTCTAACAGGGCAAGAATCTGGAGGCAGGAGTTGATGCAGAAGCCAGAAGGGTGCTGCTTACTGCCTTGTTCCCCATGACTTGCTCACTGTGCTTTTTTTTTTCTTTAAAGAACTCAGGACCACCAGCCCAGGGATGCCACTATTCACCATGAGCTGGGCCTTCCCCAGTCAATCACTAATTAAGAAGTTACCTTGCAGCTGGATCTTATGGAGCTATTTTCTCACCTGAGGTTCCCTCCCTTCATATAACTTGTGTTATTTGTTGACATATCTGTGTCACATCAGTTGATATATTTGTGTTATCAAGTTGACATAACACATACCCAATCTATTGGACTGAACAACTATTGGATTCTTAGCCTTTCTATGAGGAGACAGCCATTGCTAGACTGACCACAAGCTGTGAACCATCACTGAGAGGAAAGGGAGAAAAGAAGCCTGTCTTCTTTTAATTTCCTTGGTCCAGAACTGATGCATACCTGTCCTCACAGTACATTGGCCAGCACTGACACATGACCTTACACAGATGTGAAGGTGTTTGGAATATACAGGAATCTGTTGAAGACTCAAAGCTTCTTTCAATATGGCCACATTCTTGCAAGCAATGAAGAAAACTCACCAGTGGTGGACTGGGGCTGTAGCTCAGTTGGTCGGTGCCTGGTGAGCATGCACAATGGTACCATAAGCCAGGCAGAGTGGTACACATGGATATTCTGAGCACTGGGGAGGTGTCAGCAAGAGGAGCAAGCATTTAAGATCATTCTCAGCTCCACAGTGAACTTCGGGCTAGCCTGGGCAAGAGCACTTGCAAATCTGTGAAAGAAAGAGAGAGGGGAAAGGGAGGGGAAGGGAGAAAGGAAGGAAGAAAGGAAGGAAGGAAGGAAGGAAGGAAGGAAGGAAGGAAGGAAGGAAGGAAGGAAGGAGGAAAGAAACTATCTTGTGGGTACACTCTGTGTCTTGATGGGTTTAGCACCTGAAAACTGACCATGTCTGAATCCCTTTTAGTGTTCTAATCTGAGTGATCTGTTGCACCCTTCTGGACAAGCAAGATGGACACCAGAGGCAGTAGCTTTGGTAGCTTTACTTGGGCTCCACTACTCAGTGAGGAGAGAGGAACTCAGATTTTTTTATGTAATGTTTAGAAATAAGCATCTGAGAAGTGTGGAAACATGCTGTCCTGATTTACTCAGCCCCATGTTTAAATGCTGGCATTAGCACCATCCGTTGAATGTGGAAAGTTGTCTAAAAATGAGTCACCTGGCACCAAAAACCATTTATGCACAAACTCCCCCCCCCAGCTCTTATCTTAGTATCAACAAAACGGCTCTGCTAGCTTGTAAATTCCAAGAAAGTCTAGGAGAACGAGGGTTCCCCCAAGTGGTTTGCAGCAATTCATCTTCTAGTACAAGGCATCGGTTTCCTGGAACCTCAATGGTACCCTTGCATTTCAAAGATGCTGACTTAGGTTGCATGATGGACAACTGGATATTAATTTTTAATGGAGGTGTACAAGCTGCATCTGACTCCTTTGAGTGTCTTTCCCACCTCATTCTCAGTAATCATTTTTATGTACATGCATTTGCTTGCTCATTAATTTATTTATTCATCCATAATTATTTATTATGTGTGGAGTTTACAGTTGGTCTCCCTGGAGTCAGTTCTTTCCTTCTACCATGCTGGCCTCATGTTTTAACCACTGAGCAACCTTGCCAGCCCTCATACTCAGTATTTTTTTGACAGCTGGTTGTAGGGAGAAACCCTGATTAGAGGTACTGCTGACCATGCCCACTTGGGCGTGGTCACAGTTATGTAACAAGGGTTTAAGAAGGAGGGAGGCGAGCACATGGCTCTCTCTCTCTCTCTCTCTCTCTCTCTCTCTCTCTCTCTCTCTCTCTCTCTCGCTTGGCTGAGCTGACTGGGAAGCATTTCTGGGTCCGTCCTGCTCAGGTGCAAACCTGGTCACTGGTTCCCTTGCTTGAGTATTTTCCCCTAATAAACTACTGGTTATTAACCTATCTCTGACTCCACTTTGTAATCATCAATAGCTGGTGACTTGGCCAATTAGAAATATTATTATTGATTTATGTGATCATCTCTCTCCTATCTGAAACATGCTAATGCATCCTAGTAAAGGATCAAAAATCTCTTTGTTCCTTTTTGGATGTTCATTTTTTTTGTAGTTGGCTTACAGAGCCAATATGATGTCCAGTGGCTTAGACACTGAAATATAATGTTAACAGCTATGGATATATCTTGTATTACATGGCAAGGTAAGGAAAATTGGGGAGGGGCCAAGGGATAAAGCTCCGTTGGATGAGTGTTTATTTCGAATTCATGAGGCCCTGAGTTCTACCCTAGCATTGCATAAACTGGGCTTGAGAACACACATCTATAATTCTGGCATTTGGGAGATGGTGGCTGGAAGATCAAGGGTTCCAGGATGACTTTGGTTAACTATGTAGTAAGTCTGGAGCTAAACTGGACTATATGAGATGGGACCTCAAAAAAAGATAAATAAATAAATGTGAAAAAAGAAAACTCATTTGTATGCAAGCAGGTATTCCCATGTCAACATAAGGAGGAAGTATTCAGAACTTAGATGATCCTGGTTTCTGACAGGGATCACTGTGGTTGTAGCTGTGAGGAGAGCATGTGTAGCTTCCCAAGCTTATATGTATATTTTATGTATAATTTAAATATGATACTTTACAAAACATTTTCCCTTAAAGATTCATTTCATTATTTAATTTATTTGCCTGTGTATGTGCCTGTGTGTGTGTGCCTGAAGGTGCCTGAGGAGGCTAGCAGAGGGTGTCAGATGCACTGGAGATGGAATTACAGGTGGTTGTGAGCTGCCTGGCAGGGGTGCTGGTAACTGAGTTGGGGTCCTCCAAAAGAGGAGCAAGTGCTCCTAATCACTGAGCCATCTCCCAGCACCTATAAAACCTTTTCTAATTATAGAGATTTGTTTGGGGGTAGGCTGACCACAGAGTGGGGCCCTGTCTCAGAAAACTCAAATGTTCATATTAAAAAATTGTTTGAAAAAGAATCCAAAATAAAGTGTCATGTGTGTATTGATTGCAGCTGTGAAAAATTATGTCTGCACACTGGGGAAGGCAGTAAAATAAGAGCTGGATAGTGTTCAGGACCTTTGGAATTACTTTTCTAGTTGTTGAAACTGTGGTATAAAAATATCTCTTTCTGCTGCATGGTGGTGGCACACACCTTTAACCCCAGCACTTTGGAGGCAGAGGCAGGCAGACCTCTGTTAGTTCAAGTCCAGCTGGTCTATAGTGCAAGTTTTAGGACAGCCAACACTACATAGAGAAACCCTGTCTCAAACAATAACAAGAACAAACAACACAAAACTCTTATATACTAAGAAACTGGAGCTTCTGCTGGATCTTACAGCTAGGGTTACATAATACACCTTGAGGTCACTTAAGACATAGGACTGATATCCTAAGGGTACTCAGGTTAGCTATTTAACCTGCTTTTAAGGGAACAATGTAACAGTCAACCTTGCTTGCCTTGGATTTCCCATGTCATCAATTTTTACAACTCGAGATAATGCATAGCCATATGTAGTGTAAATTATGTACTCTTCCATGCCCCATGAGTAAGTGAGTATCACTTACTCAAAGCAGTAAAAATAGAGGTTGAAAGACTCCTATACAATTAATACCCACCATAAATGTTCAATATAACATTTGGATATTGGTTGATAAACAATGATGTTTGCAATACTGTTTGTTATCTGAGTCAGTTGGAGGCAGTGACTTAATCCCTTGTAAAATTCTGTTAAAGATTTCTGTAAAGAGTCCTATTCCTTCCCCATGTGATGCTTTCTGTGCTGTTCAATAAAGACACAACAAAGCCCTTTGTTAGGGACTCACACAAAGACACAGACCTAGAGACGAGAAGCCTTGACTTCGCTGGAACCCTCTCTGTAGACCAGGCTGGCCTCAAACTCATAGAGATCCACCTGCCACTGCCTCTTGAGTGCAGGGACTAAAGGCATGCACCACCACCACCTGGCTTCTTTCTTTCCTTAATTTGACATCATTGTTGGTGACTCAGAGTTATTTGCTAATATGTTTAATCCATACACTAAAACCAATAATAATTGCTTTAATTAATTAACTTTATGAATGGATTTGAAAACAGGATCCTATTGTGGGATATTAGGTTAAGATGTGTTGCATTTGTTTATGCTGTAGAATATTTTTTTAGTGATGCAAAAACATGTTGCATTCTTTTATGTTGCATTTGTTAAACTCCGTAAAGCTGTGTTACTTTGCATGCCTAAACACCTGATTGGTCCAATAGAGAGCTGAATGGCCAATAGCTAGGCAGTAGAGAGAAATAGGTGGGGCTGGTGGGCAGAGAGAATAAATAGGAGGAGAAATCTAGGCTTCAGAGGGAGTGAGGAGAGAGAAAAGGAGGAGAAAAGGAGGAGAGGAGTATGCCAGGAGTCAGCCACCCAGCCATACAGCCAGCCATGGAATAAGAAGTAAAGAAAGATACATAGAATAAAGAAAGGTAAAATGCCTAGAGGCAAAATGTAGCTAAAGAGAAATGGAATAATTTTGCTTAGAAAAGCAGTCTAGAAACAAGCGAAGATAAGGCCAGGCATTCGTAAGTAAGAATGAGTCTCTGTGTATTTATTTGGGAGCTGGGTGACAGGACCCTAATGAGAAAAAAAATACTACAGGGTCCATCCTTCTGTTGCATCTAAGTAACAAATCTTAATTCTTAAGGATTCTCATAAATTCAGGGTAAAAGGATGGGAAAGATTTTCCAAACGAATGACCCTAAAAACCAAGCTGGTGTAGCTGTTTTAATGTCTGACAAAATAGACTTTAAACCAAAACCAATCAGAAGAGATAGGGAAGGACACTATATACTCATCAAAGAAAAGGTCCGCCAAGAAAATATTGTGATTCTTAACATCTATGCCCCAAACACATGAGCATCCAACTTTGTTAAAGAGACACTACTACAGGTTAAATCACACAAAAAATAACAGAGATTTGCTGGAGTTAACTGATGTTATAAACCAAATGGCCCTAAGAGATATTTCATAATGTTTCATCCAAACACAGAAGAACATACCGTCTTCACAGTACCTTATGAAACTGTCTCCAAAATGGACCACATACTCAGACACAAAGCAAGCCTCAACAGATACAAGAAAATTGCAATAACACTCTATATTCTATCTCAACAGATTAAAGCTGGATATCAACAACAACAGAAACAGCAGAAATCTTGCAAACTCATTGAAACTGAACAATTCTATACTGAATGAAAAATGTGTCAAGACAGAAGTTAAGGGAATTAAAGACATTCTGGAGCTCAATGAAGCTGAATACACAACATCTCCAAGCTTATGGGACACAATGAAGGTATTTCTAAAAGGTAGATTTATAGCACTAAGTGCCCACATTAAAAAAAAAAATAGAAATCAAACATTGTTAACCTAACACCCCAAAAACTCTCAAACAAACAAAAAAATAAATCACATACTAAAAAAGTGGACAGCAAAAAAAAGTCAAACTCAGGGCTGAAATCAATAAAATAGAAACAAAACAAACAAACAAAAATACAAAAAGTCTATGAAGCAAAGAGTTGGTCCTCTGAGAAAATAAGGTTGACAAGCCCTTATCCAAATTAACTAAAAGACAGGGAAAGAAGATCCAAATTGAAAAAATTAGAGATGAAAGAGGAACTTAACAGTAGACATTGAGAAAATCCAGAGAACCATATACTTTAAACACCTGTATTCCACCAAATTGGAAAATCTAAAAGGAATAGGTAATTTTCTCAATAGGTACTGCTTAACAAAGTTAAGTCAATATCAGACACACAATTTAGAAAGACCTATAATCCTTAGTGAAATAGAAGCAACCATTAAAAGTCTCCAAACCAAAAAAACCAAAAGACCAAAAACCAAAACCAAAAACCAAACCAAACCAAAACAAAACAAAAAGCTTAGGACCAGAGAACAGAATTCTACTAAACTTTCAAAGAAGAGTTAGTGTCAAATTATTCCTCAAATTATCCACAAAATAGAAACAGAAGGAATATTGCCCAATTTGTTTTCATAACCACAGTTATCCTGATACCCAAACCACATAAAGACCCAACAAAAAAGGAGAATTACAGTCCAATTTACCTTATGAACATAGATGCAAAAATCCTCAGTAAAATATTTGTTAACTGAATCAACACACACAAAAAACCCTCACCAAAAATATCATCCACTATGATCAAGTAGGCTTCATTTCAAAGATGTAGGGATGGCTTTAATATATGAAAACTGATCAATGTAATCCACCATCAAACTGAACGAGAAAAAACACATAATCATATCATCAGATGCATAAAATGCCCTTGAAAAAAAATCCAACACCCCTTCATGATAAAAGTCCTGGAGAGGTTAGGGATACAAGGGATATGTCTCAACATACTAAAGTTAGTTTACAGCAAGCCCACAGACAACATCAACTTAAATGAAAAGAAACTCAAAAAAGTTCTGTAAATGGAGTTGTTAATTGGTCTAAGTAATAAAAACCTAGAATCAGATATAGAGGAAAATGCTGAGATCAGAAAGAAGGAGCAAGCCACGGCCACACCTTACTTCCTTAGCGTCTCAGCAGACAAGAGAGTGATTTTCTGTTTCTCCCTGCTTATTTACTGTTTCTGCCCAGCTATCTCATTTCTGTCTGTCTGTACAGACTTCCAGACCTCTACGGTTACCAGTGCAAGCTCCATTCTTTGACCCTCAGACAAGCTTTATTTGTACAAGCAAGATAGCACCACACACAATTCCACTAAAATCAGGAACAAGATAAGATTGTGTATTCTCTTCAGAATAATTCAATATGGTACTTGAAGTCCCAGCTAGAGCAATAAGACAGCTGAAAGAGATTAAGAGAATACAAGAAAGAAAAGGAAAGGACTAAAGTGTCTTTGTTAACAAATGGTATTATAGTTTACATACGTGACTAAAAAATTCTACCAGGAAACTCCTGCACCTAATGAACACTTTCAGTAAAGTAGCAGATTCAAAATAAACTCAGAAAAACAAGTAGCCTTCCTACATAAAAATAGCAAATACACAAAAAAGAAATCAGGGAAACAACATCTTTCACAATAGTCTCAAATAATATAAAATATCTTTGGCTAACTGTAACCAAACTAGTGATGATAAAAACTTTCATGAAAAAGACTTTAAGACACTGAAGAAAGAAAGTGAAGAAGACATTAGAAGATGGAAAGATCTTTCATGCTTAGGGATCAGTAGGAATATAGTAAAAATGGCATTCTACCATAGCAATCTACAGATTCAATGCGATCCCCATCCAAATTCCAGCATGACTCTTTACTGATCGTGAAAGAACAAAATTGAGTTCAGATGGAAACACACACACACACACACACACACACACACACACACACACACACACACACACACACACCCCTATACTGATGTTAGATGACAATGTAGGGTGTCCTGCCTTATTCCTTTGAAACACTCTTACTAAATATAGACGGGCTGGGTAGGGAACCCCAGATATCAGCCTGTCTCTACCCTCTATGCCAGAGTCACCTGTTTCAATTCTCCACCCCTATGGTTACGGGAGCACTTGGCCATGCTCAGTTTTTATGTGCCTGCTGGGGATTTAGACCCAGATACTCATGTTTATACAGCAAGTGTTCTTACCCTCTGAACCATCTCTGTAGCTCCCAGTTATTTTCTCTTTTTTTTTTAAAAATAAAATATTTATTTTATTATTTACATATGTATGTGTGGACATGTGCTGGTGTCATTGGAGGCCAGAAGAAGCATCATGTTCCCAAAGCCTGATGTGGGCTCTGAGAACCAATGACCTCTGATGCTCAGCAGTACTAGCTCTT
The DNA here is from genome assembly GCF_003668045.3 of Cricetulus griseus. Classification (NCBI taxonomy): domain Eukaryota; kingdom Metazoa; phylum Chordata; class Mammalia; order Rodentia; family Cricetidae; genus Cricetulus; species Cricetulus griseus. The sequence goes on along the minus strand of NC_048601.1, from coordinate 35,718,524 downwards.
ACCCACTGAGTTGGAGCAGTGTGCCTGTGCCCCTGCTATGCTCATGTTCAAATGTTGTGGAACATGCTTGTGGGGAGTCTCTTGTTTCTGGCAATTATATCTAGAACATTGCCATGCTTTTTCTGGATTGGGGAACTGGGACCCTTTCTGTTTACAGACCTCCTTCCTGGATCATATGCTCCCCTCAGGATTCAGGCCAGGTCTTGGCCCAAAGACGGAGCTCCAAGATAGATTCCTGACTCACTCATAATCATAATATATAGGGTTATGAGCCAGTATAATTCAGTTTGTGAAGATAAACCATCAGTCTGCTCCAGACCCCGGTGACTATGAGTCAAGTCATACAAGTTAAAGAGGCACAAGGAATGACCGATTCTACTAAATTTCTAGGTTTGCTACAGAAGGGTGGTTTTGTGGCTGAAAACAGGTCATCGGGATCTATGGTTTTCCCGGACCATCCATGCCCACGTACACGCAACCAAAATAAATAAACAGTAAAAAGAATTAAGATTTTAGAAAAAGGGCTGGGAGTGTATCTAAGTGGTAGAGCCTTGCCTAGCCATAGGTGGAGCCCTCAGATCAACCCTCAGTAGCACAAAGAAACAAAACAAAACAATGGTTTCAACTTGCAATGTTTGCCTTTGGAACTAAATGTAATTCACGGATTTGTTAAGCAGTGTACTAGCAGTTGTGACTGGAAAACACCTCTTTCAGTGAGCCACCTGTACATTTACTATAAGCACTAATCTTAGGTTTTTTTCCAGACAAGATCTCATTATGTATCCCTGGCTGGCCTGAGACTCATATATAGACAAGACTGGTCACAAACACATGGAGATGTGCTTGTCTCTGCCTCCCAAGTTCTGGGTTTAAAGGTGTCTTCAACCATGCCCAGCTATTCATTATTTGCTCGCTTGTTTTGCTAGGATTTGAATTCAGGACTTGCATATGCTAGGCACATATTCTGTAGCTAGGATTTTAACAGTGGCATCTCTTGAGGCTTAGAGAGTCTTGCTTAAGGGAGTAAGGCAGAATCCTAAATCTTGGTACAAAGTTACCTAACTATTTTCAGTACAAAAAGGTGAGTTTGACAGCAGAACTTTATCTCATTTTAGGAAAATTCAGCACTCAGGAAGCTGAAGCAGGAGGATTGTGAGTTTGAGGCGAGCTTGGGATGGCTATGTAGTAACACATTGACACCAATATTGTGCTGATGTATTGTTTACGATTTACTAAAGCCACTGGAGAACAAAATAGCAAAGCAGCCATACTAGTTAGCCATAGAAGCCAGGCCGTGGTGGCACACACCTTTAACCCCAGGGCTCAGGGGACAAAAGCTGATGGATCTCTCTGAGTTCAAGGCCACCCAGGGCTACACAAGATTGAATCGGTCTAAAAGAGTAACAGAGCTCATGCCTTTAATCCCAGGACTGAGTGGTATTTAAGAGAGGAACAGGGACTCAGAGCTGGTGTTCATTCTCTAGCCATGCTGAGAAGACGCAGCAGTCTGGGGCTTGGTGAGAACTCGTGGAGACAGGATCAGCCCTTTCAGCCTGAGGTAGAGGTAAAAGCTAGTTCCTTGGCTGCTTTGCTTCTCTGATCTTCATCTTGAAGCTTGAACGCCAATATCTGTCTCTGGGTCTTTTATTTGTCGTGCCACACAGTATGGTAGTATACACCTGTAATACCAGCACTTGTGAGGCAGAAGCAGGAGGAATGCCACAAGTTGAGGCTAGCCTTGCCTACACAGTGAGTTCTAGGTCAGTATGGGCTACCTAGCAAAATCCCCATCTTAAACAATAACAAATGTAGCATGAAGACACGGTGGTACCTTCATACCTGTAATCTTAGCACTTGAAAGTTGGAGGCACGAGGGCCAGGAGTTCAAACTCATTCTCTGCTGCATAGCTAGTGTGAGGCAAGCCTAGGCTTCAAAACAAAATTTTGTTTTGTCTCAAAACAAAATAGAATAGTTAACTAAAAATGAATAAAATAGGTATAAAGGCATACACATGTAGTCATATACCTACATACATGTGTATACCCACAATGCATGTTTAAATGCATGAAAAAGCTATACAGAAAACTGTGGGACCCCAGGAAAGCTATCTGCCTTCTGAAGGGCTTGGGTTTACACTGGAGAAGCATGTGAACGCGGCAGGAAAGTTGGCAGGATATGGACAGCATGCACAAGGCTTGGGCCCAATCTCCAGCACCAAAAAGAGAAAACGGAAGAAAAAGAAAGAAGTGATAGTTGTCAGAGCGACGAGTGTATTGATTAACACCTGCAGTCCTAGCACTCCAGCATTCAGGAGGTTGAGACAGGTGATTGTAAGTGTGGGGCCAGCCTGGGCTACCAAGATCCTGTCTCAATAAAAAGCACACCCCAGAAGCCCTCTCGCTGAAGTCTATTTCCCCCAAACTCTGTAACTTCTACAAGCAACCATTAAAATAACAACGGATTCTTTTTCTAAAAATTGAAAGGGCTATCCCAAAACTTGTGTTCCATGATGTATTTTTGGCTCCAGTGCAATTTGAAGACCCGAAGTTATGAATAATGTCTTCTTTGAACTCCCTGATAGTCTTTTCCTGACACACTGGAGGAACAGACCACTTGCCCGATGCCTCTTGCCAACGCTGAGAGTATTCTGGGCGAGCTTCTCTACACTGAAAGCCTCCAGTCAGGCTTTGAACTTCACCTGGCAGCATGTGAAAATCTCCCCGAGCAACCCAACAGGCCTTGCAGTGCTTAGAAGAGGTCCTTCCTGTTTACCCCATAGATATCATCTAATTTCCCTTCCCAGGGCCATCCATGTGTCCCTTCTAGGGTTCTCTTTCTGACCCAGCTTCTCTGGAGATGTGGATTGTAGTCTGGTTATCCCTTGTTTTACATCTAATATCCCCTTATGAGAAAATACATGCTATGCTTATCTTTCTGAGTCTGGGTTAACTCATTCAGGATGTTTTTTTTTTAGTTGCATCCATTTGCCTGAAAATTTCATGAGGTCATCATTTCTTATAGCTGAGTAGTACTCCGTAGTGTAAATGTAACTCGTTTTCCTTATCCATTCGTTGGTTGAGGGGCATCTAAGTTGTTTCCAGGTTTTGCAGGTGGTAAGGGGGAGGGAGAGGGATGGGAACCTGAGGGGATGGGATGGTCAAGGGGGGGGGATGCAGTGGAAGATCAATGAAAGAGAGCCACTTATTAGAGAGAGCCACTATGGGGTTAAGGAGAAATCTGGTCCTAGGGTAATTCCCAAGAATCCACAAGGATGACGCCAGCTAAGATTCCTAGCGATAGTGGAGAGGATGTCTGAACTGGTCTACCCCTGTATTCAGATTGGTGAATACCTCAACTATCATCTTAGAGCCATTATCCAGGAACCAGACACAGAGATCCACAAATAAGAACCAGGCTGAGCTCCAGGAATCCAGTTGAAGAGAGGGAGGAGGGAATATATGAACAAGGGAGGTCAAGCTCATGATGGAGAAATCTACAGAGACAGCTGGACCAAGCTCATGGAAACTCATGAACTCTGGACCGACAGCTGTGGAGACTGAACTAGGTTCTCTGTATGTAAGTGACAGTTGTGAAGCTTGGGCTATCTGGGGTCTGGAGGGGGTGTGTGGCAGTAGGACCACAATACAAACCTGGTGCATGAGCTAGCTTGATGGAGCCCATTCACTATGCTGGGATGCCATGCTCAACTTTAATGCATGGGGGAGGGGCTTGGCCCTACCCCAACATATTGTGCCAGTCTTTAACTCCTCATGAAGCCAACCTGTGAGGAGGAATGGACTGGGGGTGGGCTGGGAGTGTGCTGAGGGGTGGCTGGAAGAGGTGTGGGAGGGAGAACTGTGGTTGGAATGTACAATGAAATTTAAAAGAATAATGAGAGAGAGAGAGAGAGAGAGAGAGAGAGAGAGAGAGACAGAGACAGAGACAGAGACAGAGACAGAGACAGAGACAGAGAGAGACAGAGAGAGGGAGGGAGGGAGGGAGGCAGGGAGACCCTGCCTACTGCAGCCTGCAGAAGCCGCTGCATTGCACCATGTGACCACCAGGTGGAGCTAAATACAGCAGTGCAGGCTGGAGATCCAGGAAGCCAGCTCTGGGTCATCATCCTTAGAAAGCCCAGTTTGATACTTTAACTAGACAATCTGGAAATCGCTGGAGACTTCTCTTCAGGACCTGGGCCCAAGTACATACACAACTCACTTTTCTTGGGCCGTCTTCTCACTCATCATAGGTTGCCTTGTGTTGAATAAAATCAAACTGAGCCAGGTGTGGGGGTGAACTTCTGTAACTTGAACACTAGGGAAGCAGATGCAGAACGATTGGATCATCCTCAGAGAAATAGCTAGTTAAGTTTGAGGCTAGCCTGGGCTACATAAGATCCTACCCCATACACTAAAACAAATGAAGCTCAAAATACAGCAAATCAAATTGAGCCAGGAGTGGTGGTGCATGCCTTGGATTGCACCACTGGAGAGAGTGGGGCAGGGTGGTCTTCAGTTCCTGGCTAGCCTGGTCTAAACAATCAGTTCCAGACCAATCAGGGTTACACAGCTTGATCCTGTCACAGCAATAAAAGAACAAATTAAAACAAAGGTCAGGGAGTTGGTCCACTGTTCCTCACCCCACATTACATAGGGCAGTGCCCCTCATAGAGAACCGTAGAATTCTTTGGCCTCCAACACCCATAGTGGGGAGGCTGAGAGAACTGAGGATTTCTCTTGCTGTGATGAAACACCATGACTGAAAGCAACTTGTAGAGGAAAGGGTTCATTTCATTTACAGCATTGTAGTCCGCTGTCCAGGAAAGCCAAGGCAGAAGCTCAAGGCAGGAACATGGAGGCAGAGACTGATGCAGAGGCCATGGAGGAGGGCTGCTTCCTGGCTTGCTCTCCTATGGCTCCCTCAGCCTGTTTTCAAACAGGACCATCTGCCAAGAGGTGGCACCACCGCCAGTGAGCTGGGCCCTCCTACATCAAGACACTACCCCACAGATGTGCCTCCAGGGCAATCTTATGGAGGAATTTCTCAGTTAAGATTCCCTCTTCCTAGACATGTCTAGGTTCGAGTCAAGCTGACCAAAAACAACCAGCATACTGGCCTTGACACTGCAACACAAAACACATACCTAAATTGCCACAGAGAATTGCTCAGGGTGGCTTCCTGGGGATTGTGAATGTAGGCTTTTTCATACAAGGAGGTGGTTACGGTGCTTGCTTATTTTCTGGCTAACAGGCTTGTTAGGAGGAGACGGAAAAAGGAAGTGTGCCCACTAAGCAGTGTGGCCTCGTGAGAACAGTCCCCTCAGCGAGCAGTGCTCCTAGAGGCAGAGCACTGAACCGAGAGTTTGTTGGGCTGAGGCTATAACCCAGTGGAAGTGAAAGACCCCCACCCCTGGGCTGTAGCCTTTCTACTCTGGTCGGCAGCTGGCGGGGCGCGCGAATACATCTTTCTCTCCTTAGCACTTCCCTCCTTAGCACCTTTTGATCTCTGCAGCTGCTGGCTCTAACTCCCCGCCCCACGCAAGGCCAACCCCCGCCGGATCGCTCGGTCCCAAGGCCAGCCATCTGGACCGGCAGGAGATAAGGCCATTTCGCCTGGCTATTAAACCTTGAGAAAATGCTGATTTGATGCTTTTCGCTTCTGTACTATGCCTGTTTTCCCTTATAAAAGGACCCTCCTTCCGGGGCTCGGGGCTTGGCAAAACAGAAGCTAAGCCCCGGATATCCGTGTTATTAATAAATCCTCTTGTTCTTACATCCAAAGTTCGTGGTTTCGCTGATTCCTGGGTGTGGGTCTTCTTCCACGAAAGAACCTCTCCGGGGGTCTTTCATTTGGGGGCTCGTCCGGGATCGAGACCCCCGCCCAGGGACCACCGACCCACATTTGGGAGGTAAGTGTTATGTGGATCCACTGTCTTGTCTCGTCTGGTCCTGTCTTTCTGTCTGAAACCATTTCATGAACTGCGCGCCCGCGTTGGTAGTACACAGCTGCGTACATTTGTATTTGACGGGTTCGGACTCCCGACCCTGGCTCCAGGAGACGTCCTGGTAGCGATTGAAGCATTAGTGGGCTCACCTTTGTACTTTTGTTTTTGAGCTGAGATCTATGACTGGACAGCTTCCCAACCTCTTTGGAGAGGGTCCTCGGCTTGAAGGATTTGCAATCCTTACCGGGGACGAAGAAGGCTGGCCCCCTTCTTCAACGCCTTCTAAAATCTTACTATCGACTCTCTGTCGAAACCGCGCAGCGAAAGCCTGTTCTGTTTTGCTTAGTCTTTGTATCATAACCATTATCTGTGTTCTACTAAGTCTAGAAACTATGGGACAAACTATCACCACTCCCTTGTCCCTAACACTCTCACACTGGAGAGATGTGCAGGATTATGCTCATAACCAATCTGTTGATGTGCGTAAACGCAAATGGATTACTCTTTGTTCCTCAGAATGGCCAGCCTTTGACGTTGGCTGGCCGCGAGATGGTACCTTTAACCTCCAAACTATATTTCAGGTGAAAGAGAAGACTATGGATCCTGGACCACAGGGGCATCCCGACCAGGTGGCATACATAGTCACTTGGGAGGCCTTGGTTCAGGACCCCCCCCCTGGATACGTCCTTTCCTACACCCCAAGGGCTCCCCCTCCCTTCCTCCCTCTAACCGCTCCAACCGGCCCATTCCCTCAACCCCAACCCTTTCCAATCCCCAGCTCCCTCCCCACTCCAGCCTTTACCCTACAGCGGTAAAGGACGCTAAAGCTGAAGAGAAGAAGAAGACGCCTGAGGTGCTTCCCCCGGGAGAAAACCTGTTGGCTGACCTATTGACTGAAGAACCCCCTCCATACCCGGCGCTGCCGCCCCCGCCAGAGGCAGAAGCGGCCCCCGCCGTCTCGGCAGAGACGGCTTCAGCTCCCCCACCTGACCCTTCCCCAATGGCTCACCGACTAAGAGGTCGCAGGGAGCAGCCCGCTCCAGATTCAACCGCTTTGCCCCTCCGAACTGGACCGAATGGCCAACCTCAATATTGGCCATTCTCAGCATCGGACCTCTATAACTGGAAAAATAATAATCCTTCCTTCTCTGCAGACCCTGTGAGGCTGACATCTCTCATAGAGTCGGTACTCACAACTCACCAACCTACCTGGGATGATTGTGAGCAGATTTTGCAGGTTCTTTTAACCTCGGAAGAGAAACAGCGTGTTCTACTAGAGGCACGAAAGAATGTCCCAGGAGCCAACGGGCAGCCCACCCAGCTGCCCAATGAAATCGATGCGGCTTGCCCTCTTGAAAGACCTGAATGGGATTTTACTACTGAAGCAGGTAGGACCCATCTGCGTCTCTATCGCCAGTTGCTGGTCGCGGGTCTCCGGGGGGCAGGACGCCGACCCACCAATTTGGCCCAGGTAAAGCAGGTAATACAGGGGGCGGAGGAATCGCCCGCCACTTTTCTAGAGAGACTAAAAGGAGCATATAGAATGTATACTCCCTATGATCCAGAAGATCCAGGGCAGGCCACCAGCGTTTCTATGTCCTTTATTTGGCAGTCAGCCCCGGACATAAGAAACAAGCTCCAAAGGCTAGAAAATTTACAAGGATATACGCTCCAAGACTTGTTAAAGGAAGCAGAACGTATTTTTAATAAGAGAGAGACACAGACAGAAAGAGAAGAACGTTGGAGAAAGGAAGCCCAGGAGAGAGAGGAAAGACTGAGAAAAGAAGCAGAGGAGAAAGAGGCTGCAAGAGACCGTAAGCGGAATAGAGAGATGAGCAGGCTATTGGCCACAGTAGTGACAGGTCAGAGACAGAATAGGCAGAGGGATGGCAGAAGGGGGCCCCACCTGGACAGGGATCAATGCGCTTACTGCAAAGAAAAAGGACATTGGGCAAAAGAATGCCCTAAGAACCCCCGGGCCAAGCCTCCACGGCCAAGAACCTCTGACCTTCTAAACCTAGAAGATTAGAGAAGTCAGGGCCAGGAGCCCCCCCCTGAGCCCAGGATAACACTGCAAGTCGGGGGGCATCCGGTCACCTTCCTAGTAGATACAGGGGCACAACATTCCGTTCTGAATCGGTCACCCGGACCCCTGAGTCACCGGACTGCATGGGTACAGGGAGCTACAGGCGGAAAGCAGTACCATTGGACTACAAATCGGCAGCTCCAGCTCGCGACTGGTAAGGTTATGCATTCTTTCCTCCATGTGCCAGATTGCCCCTACCCCTTACTAGGACGGGACCTATTGACCAAATTAAGAGCTCAAATACACTTTGAGAGGTCAGAAGTCAAAGTCACAGGGCCAGAGGGAATTCCCCTTACCATCTTGACAATGTCCATAGAAGATGAATACAGACTCCATGAAAAGAGGACTAATTCGAACAATCAGGAAACCCTTGATCACTGGCTTGCGGAATTTCCCCAAGCCTGGGCTGAAACAGGAGGAATGGGCCTTGCCATCAACCAGGCCCCAATTATAGTAACCTTAAAAGCTGCCATCCTTCCTGCATCCGTCAGACAGTATCCAATGCCTAAAGAAGCCCGAGAAGGAATTCGGCCACATATTAAAAGGTTACTTGAACAAGGGATTCTGGTGCCCTGTAAATCTCCTTGGAATACACCTTTGTTGCCCGTCAGGAAGCCAGGAACCAATGACTATAGGCCAGTACAGGATCTGAGGGAGGTCAATAAAAGGATAGAGGACATACACCCTACTGTCCCCAACCCTTATAATTTGCTGAGCGGATTGCCACCCAACTATACCTGGTATACAGTCTTAGATCTTAAAGATGCCTTCTTCTGCCTCCGCCTGCATCCCACCAGCCAACCTATATTTGCCTTTGAATGGCAGGATGCCGACCTTGGAATCTCTGGGCAGCTAACTTGGACTAGGTTACCTCAAGGGTTTAAGAACAGCCCCACCCTTTTTGATGAAGCTTTACATCAGGATCTGGCAGGATTCCGGGTCCGGTACCCCGCGCTAATCCTCTTACAGTATGTAGATGACATCCTCCTGGCAGCCAAAACCAAGGAAGAATGCAAGGAAGGCACTCGAGCCCTCCTCCAGACTCTTGGGAGCCTAGGATACCGGGCATCCGCCAAGAAGGCCCAGATATGTCAGAAACAGGTGACCTATTTAGGATACAAGATAAAGGATGGACGGCGATGGCTAACGGAAGCCCGTATGCGAGCCATCTTAGACATTCCCACCCCACAAAATCCCCGCCAACTGAGAGAGTTCTTGGGAACGGCAGGCTTCTGCCGCCTATGGATCCCCGGGTTTGCCGAAATGGCGGCTCCCCTCTACCCCCTCACTCGGCCAGGGGTTGCTTTTAAATGGGAAGAGCCCCAAAAGAAAGCCTTCACCAACATCAAAAAGGCTCTCCTTGAATCACCAGCCCTGGGTCTACCGGACTTAGCTAAGCCATTTGAACTCTTTATAGATGAGAAAGGAGGCTATGCCAAGGGAGTCCTCACCCAAAAACTGGGGCCTTGGAGAAGGCCCACTGCATACCTCTCCAAGAAATTGGATCCTGTAGCATCGGGATGGCCACCCTGTCTCCGAATGATTGCCGCCATAGCCCTGCTAGTAAAAGATTCTTACAAGCTAACCTTGGGGCAGCCTTTGACCATACATGCCCCTCATGCGGTTGAGGCAGTCATCAGACAGCCTCCAGACAGATGGCTCACTAATGCCCGAATGACTCATTACCAGACTATGCTGTTGGACAAAGACCGGGTCCACTTTGGGCCTCTGGTGACTCTGAATCCAGCCACCTTGCTCCCTCTCCCAGGGGAGCCAGAGGCTCATAATTGCTTACAGGTACTGGCTGAGGCCCATGGGGCGAGACCCGACCTGACTGACCAGCCTCTACCCAGCCCGGACCACATCTGGTTCACGGATGGAAGCAGCTTTTTGCATCAAGGAAAACGAAGGGCGGGCGCAGCAGTCACCACAGAGAATCAGGTTGTCTGGGCTCAGGCACTCCCTCCCGGAACCTCTGCGCAGAGGGCAGAACTCATTGCACTCACGCAGGCTCTAAAATTGGCAGAAGGTAAGAGGCTCACCGTGTACACAGACAGTCGTTATGCCTTTGCCACTGCCCATATACATGGAGAAATTTACAGACGGAGGGGGCTGCTTACCTCCGAAGGGAAAGACATTAAGAATAAGGAGGAAATCCTCGCTCTCCTAAGAGCTCTTCATCTGCCCTCCGCCTTAAGTATCATACATTGCCCCGGACATCAAAAAGGGGATTCTCTTGAAGCCAGGGGCAATCGGAGGGCAGACTTGGCTGCCCGAGAGGCGGCCCTGACCACAGACACCACTAGCCTCCTGGCTCTGGAGCCCACCAACGACCGTCCCACCCCCTCATGGGACTATGAACAAAGAGACATCCAAACCCTAGAGAAATTGGGAGCCACAAAGGAACCAAACGGGGATTGGACTTATGAAGGAAAGACTGTCATCCCCTACCGGGTAACCAAGTACCTAGTGACATTTTTACATAAGATGACACATCTGAGCTCCAAGAAGATGCGGGAGCTCCTCGAACGAGAAGAGGAATTCAATTTCCTTTTGGGGAAGAATGACATTCTAAAACAGGTAACTGAACAATGTGATGCGTGCGCCCGAGTCAACGCATCCAGACTGAAGCTTCCTCCTGGGAACCGGGTCAGAGGCTACCGGCCCGGAACACATTGGGAGATAGATTTCACTGAGATTAAACCAGGTAAATATGGATACAAGTATCTATTAGTTTTTGTAGACACCTTTTCAGGATGGGTTGAAGCCTTTCCTACTAAACATGAAACAGCCAAGATCGTTACTAAGAAATTGCTTGAAGAAATCTTTCCACGTTATGGGATGCCTCAGGTACTGGGAACAGATAATGGGCCCGCCTTCACCTCCCAGATAAGTCAGTCAGTGGCCACCTTGTTGGGGATTGATTGGAAATTACATTGTGCTTATAGACCCCAAAGTTCAGGACAGGTAGAAAGGATGAATAGAACAATCAAGGAGACTTTAACAAAATTGTCGCTTGCAACTGGCACTAGAGACTGGGTCCTCCTACTCCCCCTAGCCCTCTATCGTGCTCGCAACACCCCTGGGCCACATGGGCTCACACCTTTTGAAATCCTGCATGGAGTACCTACTCCTATCATTAACTTTCTTGATCAAGATGTCTCAGATTTTGCTAACTCCCCTTCTCTCCAAGCTCATTTACAGGCACTACAATTAGTACAACGGGAGATTTGGAAACCCCTTGCTCAAGCTTATAAAGACCAGAGGGACCATCCCACCATCCCCCATTCCTACCAGATCGGGGACACCGTTTGGGTCCGGCGTCACCAGGCCAAGAACCTTGAACCCCACTGGAAGGGACCCTACATCGTTTTGCTTACCACTCCCACCGCACTCAAAGTAGACGGCATTGCCGCTTGGATACATGCTTCACATGTAAAGCCAGCCCGACCCACCGATTCAGCCACTACATCAGAATGGACCGCACACCGCACTCAAAATCCTTTAAAGATAAGACTCTCTCGTACACCCTCCTGTTGATTGGTTGTCTGTTTACCCCCCATGTAGCAACTAACCCCCACAGGGTTTATAATATCACCTGGAAAATAGCCAATCTAGGGACCGGGGAAATAGCCAACCTCAGCACTTATATAGGGACTCTACATGATGGGTTCCCTCCTCTCTATGTCGACCTATGTGACTTAGTAGGGTCTGATTGGGATCCCTCTGACCAGGAACCATTCCCAGGGTACGGATGCCACCACCCTGGGGGAAGGATAGGGACAAGAAGCAAGGATTTTTATGTTTGTCCTGGCCATAGACCAACTCATGACTGCGGGGGGCCACAGGAAGGGTACTGTGCAAGCTGGGGATGTGAAACCACAGGGGAGGCTTACTGGAAACCCTCTTCCTCTTGGGATTTCATCACTCTCAAACGGAGGGAGATCCCAGGGTACGCAGGGAAAGGACCATGGAAATGTGGGCAAAGAGCCTGCGGACCCTGTTATGATAGTGCCGGAGGGGGAGGTTTTCAAGGCGCCACCCCCGGAGGAAAATGCAACCCTCTCATCCTAAGGTTCACAGATGCTGGAAAAAGGACTACTTGGGATAGTCCTAAAGTCTGGGGACTCCGGCTGCACCGAGCAGGGAAAGATCCGGTGACCTTATTCTCCCTGTACAGACAAATTACTCCCCTAAGCCAACAATCAGTCGGGCCAAACACAGTAATAGCGGACCAGAGATCCCCAACCCAATTCCAAGTCCCTGAACCCCCTACCGTTCCTAAAGCTATCACTCCTACCCCAGATGCTGTCATCTTCTCCCCCACCCCAGATGCCCTAAACATCGAGTTAACCAGAGACCCTCCAGGTACCGGAGATAGATTATTACAATTAATCCAAGGAGTTTACCAAGCCTTAAATTTTTCAGACCCCAACAAGACTCAGGAATGCTGGTTATGCCTAGTTTCCCGGCCCCCATATTATGAAGGCGTGGCAATACTGGGCAACTACTCCAACCAGACCTCAGCACCTACCAGTTGTGGAGCTGCTATGCAGCACAAGCTCACAATATCTGAGGTCTCAGGAAAGGGGCTATGCATAGGCAGGATCCCTCCCTCACATCAAGAGTTATGTAACCAAGTAGAGCCATTATCTCAGGACAGCCGATACCTTGTTGCCCCTTATGGAACTTATTGGGCTTGCAGTACTGGGTTGACTCCCTGTGTCTCTACCACTGTTCTCAACACCACCATTGATTTTTGTATATTGATAGAACTTTGGCCCAAAGTCACATACCACCAACCTGAATATGTTTACAGCGTACTAGGGAAATCAACCCGATATAAGAGGGAGCCAATATCCCTTACCGTGGCCCTATTATTAGGAGGAATAACAGTGGGGGGCATAGCAGCCGGCATAGGGACCGGAACCGTTGCCCTACAGGGAATTAATCATTTTAAGCTTCTACAACAAGCCATGCACACGGACATCCAGGTACTGGAAGAGTCAGTCAGTGCACTCGAAAAATCCTTAACATCACTCTCTGAGGTGGTCCTGCAGAACAGACGAGGATTAGATTTATTATTTTTACAGGAAGGGGGGCTATGTGCTGCCCTCAAGGAAGAATGCTGCTTTTATGCAGATCATACAGGAATAGTAAGGGATAGCATGACCAAACTTAGGGAAAGGCTAAAACAGAGGCAACAGCTATTTGAGTCTCAACAAGGATGGTTCGAAGGATGGTTCACTAAGTCCCCCTGGATCACTACTCTGGTATCTACTCTCATGGGACCTCTGATTATTCTATTATTAATCCTTATACTTGGTCCCTGCATTCTGAACAAGATAACTCAATTCATTAGAGAACGATTATCTGCCATACAAACCTTAGTTTTAACTCAACAATACCACCAGCTAAAGCAGATAGATCCAGAATATCCAGAGACCTCTGAATGAAAGATTCCATTCAGTAACAAGAGAAATGGGGGATGAAAGACCCCCACCCCTGGGCTGTAGCCTTTCTACTCTGGTCGGCAGCTGGCGGGGCGCACGAATACATCTTTCTCTCCTTAGCACTTCCCTCCTTAGCACCTTTTGATCTCTGCAGCTGCTGGCTCTAACTCCCCGCCCCACGCAAGGCCAACCCCCGCCGGATCGCTCGGTCCCAAGGCCAGCCATCTGGACCGGCAGGAGATAAGGCCATTTCGCCTGGCTATTAAACCTTGAGAAAATGCTGATTTGATGCTTTTCGCTTCTGTACTATGCCTGTTTTCCCTTATAAAAGGACCCTCCTTCCGGGGCTCGGGGCTTGGCAAAACAGAAGCTAAGCCCCGGATATCCGTGTTATTAATAAATCCTCTTGTTCTTACATCCAAAGTTCGTGGTTTCGCTGATTCCTGGGTGTGGGTCTTCTTCCACGAAAGAACCTCTCCGGGGGTCTTTCAGAAGCACCCACAGAACATTCTAGAAGCTCTGGGTTCGATCTCCAGCTCTGAAATAAAAGAAAACCAAAGAACACATTTGACTTTGCCATCAGCCCTGAGAGTTTCTAACTGCTACTAAAGCTCAGGGAGGTAAAGCATTTAGTAAACTTCAGGAACGATAGAACTGAGTTGCAAGCACTCTTGCATGACACTGGAGGGCACGCTTCATTCACTAGAGCATACCGTAGGCCAGTACTCAGATCCACCAAGAAGTAGCATGGACAGTGATAAAGAGAGGATTCTGTCTTGTCCCTCTGTGTCGTCTTTCCTTCTCTCTCTCTCTCTCTCTCTCTCTCTCTCTCTCTCTCTCTCTGTGTGTGTGTGTGTGTTCTGGTTTGTTGTTTTTGAGACAGGGACTTTCTATATATCCTGGAACTCGTTATGTAGACCAGGCTGGCTTTGAACTCCCTTGCTGTAGGTGGTACCATCCCTGGGCAGGTGGATCTGGGCTGTATAACACAGATAGCTTGAAGGGACACTAGCTCACTTGAGCATGTGGCTCTGGAAGGCCTTGCCCTTCTCCATCCATTCCCTCTGCTTTGCTAAAAGCTGTTAGATTACATTCCTAAAGCTAGCCACCAAGGTCTAGACCCTTATTTGGCCACTTCCTCCTCCTGAGGCTGACTGTCAAAGTCCAGCAATCAAAAACCCCTTTTGGTTCACCTAATTAACATGCCCAATTAAAATTAATCACCTCATCCTGACCTCGGGTTTCCTCCTTTCTCTCTCTCTTTTTTTTTTTTTTTTTTTTTGAGACAGGGGTTTCTCTGTGGCTTTGGAGGCTGTGCTGGAACTAGTTCTAGGCTTTTCTCACAAGCCCACACTAGCCTTGAACTCACAGAGATCTGCCTGCCTCTGCCTCTGCCTCCCAAATGCTGGGATTAAAGTTGTGTGTCACCAACACCCAACCCCTCTTTATCATTATAAACTGTCGCTTTAACTTTTCTTCCCTGCTTAGTAAAGAATCTCTCTGTGGAAACAGGTTGGTTTTGGTTGGTGTTTTATTGAAGCAACAGAACACAAACTAGAACAAGCAAGCAGTCTCTAGCACTGAGCCACACACCTAGCGCCCACTTTCTCCTAGGAATGCTGGCTCCACCGTCAGGGATTTGTCTAGATCCAATGTCACAGTACTTTACTGTTCTTACAAAATGGGCACGTAGCAAACCTAACAGACAGTCTTGTCTCTTGCCTGGTCCTTTGCCAGCTACAATCCTATGACTTTGGGAACTCCAATCTTTATCTCTAACTTGCCTGTAGGTCAAGTGTCTGAGCACCTGACCATGAATTAATTCCGTGCTGTCAGCAGCAATGGGGATGTGGCTAGAGACACAGCTTCAAGCCGCTTCCTGCAGCAGTCTGAGGAATTCGTTCCTGAAGCCTCCTCTCAGATGAAGCCAGGATTTTGTTTTTTTTTCTGCAGAAACTATAGCATGGGATATAGCTGAGGAGATATTTAGCACAAGGTTAAGCATGTAGGATAAGAGAAAGAGGTGTATAGGAAAATTGTAAGGCATACCTACATGCCAGTGTGTAACAGGCCCCTAGACCTTAGCATGACTGATGGCATGTTAGAGGCACCATTCTAACCTTAAAGCCCAGCACATAGGCCCCAATACCCGCCAAAAGGGGAATAAAGACCTGATCCATCAAAGACCTAGTCCATAGTTCCAGGAAAGTCCCTAAATGTACTAACCTTGCTTTTTGGCTTCTGTAGTTTCTGCTTCTGGCTAACTGAAATGTGACAACCAGGATGTGATATGGGCTTTGTGCATAAAAGACAAAGGGCTGCAAGGCTCAGAGCTGTGTGACTTGGACAAGTTTCCTGTGCAGTCACTGGCCGCAATAAAGACTTTCTTTTCAGTTTTCAGAGTGTCGCTGTGATGGTCTCTGTTGGGCTTATCTTGCATCATTGTTTGGGCTTCTCAAAGGAATGTTGAAGTTAGGTGTCTTGGCACATGCCTATAATCCCAGCACTTGAGTCATCCTTAATACCTACAATTTGACATCCTGAGCTACATAAGACAGTGTCTCAAAACAAAACAAAAACAAAATCTAAAAGTAATACGATGATCACTTCAGAAAAGCAGTATTAAAGTTGTTTAGATTATTTATTTATTTATTTATTTATTTATTTATTTATTTATTTATTTTGGTTTTTCAAGACAGGGTTTCTCTGTGTAGCTTTGGAGCCTATCCTGGCACTCGCTCTGGAGACCAGGCTGGCCTCAAACTCACAGAGATCCACCTGCCTCTGCCTCCTGAGTGCTGGGATTAAAGGCATGTGCCACCAATGCCCGGCTCATTCATTTACTTTTATGTAGCCCTGGCTGGTTCCTGGAACTTACTATGTAGATGAGATGGCTTTGAATTTGCTTTCATCCCTCTGTCTCTTCCTACTGAGTGCTGAGAAAACAGCGTAGTGGCCTGACACATTTCATTTCTTGGAGCCATTATTTTTATCGTAAAGGTAAAAAAGAATATACGATTTTTCATGTAGCCCAGGCTGACTTCATAGTTCAATATGTAGCCAAGGATGACCTTGAATTTCTGATCCTCCTGTCTCTACTTCAAAGAAGTTGACATTGCAGGCATTTGCCACCATGCAGTTGTTGGGGTCAGACCCAGAGCTTATTGTATGCTAGTCAGATGTGTGTATGTATGTGTGATTACGTATTCCTGTACATGTGTGTGCAGAGGCCAGAGGTCAATGGTGAGGTGTTTTCCTCAGTTAGTCTCTACCTTTCTCTTAAGACAAGGGCTGCCACTGAATCTGAAGCTCATTTATTTGGATAGCCTAGCTGCCCAGGGACCCCTGTTCTCCACCTTTACAGTTCTGGGGTTACAGACATGTGCTGTAAGACTTGGTTTTTATTTGGATGCTGGGATCTGAACTCAGGTCCTCATGCTTACACAGCAAGTACATCTGGACCCTATGATATGAGAATGTATATATATATATATATATATATATATATATATATATATATTAGATTCTCCAGTTGAGGAGTATTTTTTTCCACTGTCTAACAATTATAGAAGTGGAAAGAATTACAGAAAATGTAGCTGAAGGATGTTCCTCATTTTAAAATTAGCCTGGAGCCCAGTGTGATACATTGCCTATAGGCCAAGCTTCTGGGGATGAAGGCCAGAGGATCAGAAGTTCAAGGCTGTTCTTGGCTACAGAGAAAGTTTTCAGGTAACTCGAGCTAGATTAGATCCTGTCTTAAGCAACAACAGATTTTAGCTTGAGCTAGGGGTGTAGATACAAGCGTGAGGCCTTGAGTTTGAGCTCTAGCACCTCAATATAGATAAATAAGAGTAAGACTGGGTTAATTAGTCTATAGAGTTTCCTAGAATGGAGGCTCCATAAAAGCCAGCACACTAGTACTTACAAAGTTAGGGGCCAGGCTACCATTTCTACCACTCCTTAAGCTAATGAAATAGGCTTCTGAACCACTGTAGTGGTTTGAAAGAAAATGGCCCCCAAAGGGAGTGGCACTATTAGGAGGTGTGGCCTTGTCGGAGGAAGTATGTCACTGTGGGGGTGGGCTTTGAGGTTTCTTTTGCTCAAGCTTTCCTCAGTGTGACTGTCAGTTGACTTCCTGTTGCCTGCAAGATGTAGGACTCTCAGCTATTTCTCCAGCACCTACATGCTGCCTACATGTTGCCACATGTTGCCACGTTCCCCGCCATGATGATAATGGACTGAATGTCTGAAACTAGAAGTGAGCCCCCTCAATTAAATGTTTTCCTTGTAAGAGTTGCCGTGGTCATGGTGTCTCTTCACAGCAATAAAATCCTAACTAACTGCTTCCATTCTCCCCTCTTGTATTAGAGTTTTAGAGCTGAAGTCCAAGTGGCTGGGTAGCTTAAAAATCACAGAAAGTTCTCTCCTAACAGTTCTAGAGCTGAGAAATATCAACCCAAAATGTCCCATCTTTTAGGGGACAGAGGAAGGACATAATTCAACCCATAATGTCCTCCTACAGTCAGCTCTCCATAGGTCTGCTCCAGTGAACTTTAACACAGATTCTTTTAATATTTATTTATTGATTTATGCACAGGATCCGTGGTGTGCATGTGGAGATCAGAGAACAATGTGCTGTAGTCACATTGTAGTCACATCTTTCCTTCCACCGTGTGGGTTTCTGGGGATGAAACTAAGATGGTCGGGTTTGACAGCAATATCCCTTATCTACTACCAGTAAACTTTAAAAAATATGAAATGAGCCCTAGAAATATGGCTCAGCTTGTAATGGGCACTGTTCAAGGATTTTTCCTTGGGCTACCAGCTCACAAAAGAACTGACATGGAGACTTATTATTAATTATAAAAGCTCGGCCTATAGCTTAGGCTTGCCCCCCTGGCTCTTATAATTTAAATTAACCCATCTACATTCTTTTACCTGGCTCAGTGACCTTTATTCTGTACTGCCCATTCTGCTTCCTCCGTGTCTGACTGGTGACTCTCTTTCTTTTTCCCAGAGCTGTTTCTATCCAGAAGTCTCTGCTATACCTCCCAAGTAGCTATTGGCCATTTAGCTTTTTTATTAAATCAATAACAGTGACATATATTCACACAGTGTAAAGGAATATTCTGCAACAGGCCACTTACTGTCAAGCCTAATGACAATGAAGGGAACAGCTCCCCGTTTCGGCAGCCATAACAACTTAACGCATGCTTGTCTTTCCTTGCCTTGATCACTGGGAGGTCAGATGCCTGCCTCTTGGCAAGGAATCAATCAGAAGTTAGCTGGTAGTGCTATGCTTTACATCTCTGGGTGTGGTTTATGGACAAGTCCACAGCAATGACAGGCAGAGCATAGCAACCGCCCTGGGAGGGCCTATTGGCCATAACAACCAGTTGGCCAATTAACACAGGGCAAGTCCTCCAAGCCTGGAGGCACACCAATCCTGAGCCTGTGTGTACCCTTAGACACTCCCACTGTCCTATAAGGTCTCCATCCCATGGCTTCTCAGAGCCTTTTCCCAGCCATCCACCATGGTGGATGGATGAAAGGCCCAAGCTAACATGGGGTTAGCTCATTAAACAACTGCAATAAAGCCTCTTGCTGTTTGCATCAAGCTTTTGCCTCCGCCTAGTGATTGGGGTCGCCGCAGTCCTGGGCTGAAATCCTGGGGGCCTGAGCCTCTGGGGGTCTTTCAACCTGAGTTTAAACTCTGGAACCCTCATGGTGGAAGAAGAGAATCAATTCTTGCAAATTGTCCTCTGAATTCTACATGTGTGCTGTAGAATGCATACACTCCTCACCTACTAATTACACAAACACACACACATTCTCTTTCCCTGACTCTCTCTCTCTCTCTCTCTCTCTCTCTCTCTCTCTCTCTCTCTCTCTCTTCTCTCTCTCTCTCTCTCTCTCTCTCTCTCTCACACACACACACACACACACACACACACACACACACACACACACACACAGTCACTCCCCTGGGGCCACAGAGGTGCTTCAGCAGTTAAGAGCACTTGCAGCTCCTATAGAAGATCCACATGGAGGTCAACAACTGTCTGTAACTCCAGTTCCGGGAGATCCAGGGGTTCCAGGGGTTTTCCGAGGTACTGTACACATGTGGTACAAAGACACACATGTAGGCAAAACATATGTACACATAAAATAAATTATCAGCGACTCTCCAGGCTTCCCATCTTGTATAATAAAATTCAAAGTAAGGGCACCATGCCCCCTATCCCTCTGGTCCCTGAATTCTCTGCCCACTCCAGGCTGTGCCAGCGTTCTGTACTGGCCAGAGAATAACCTACAATGACTTCACTTTTGATTTTAAGTGAGTGAGTTTATTAAATATATAGCAAGTAAAAGAACCAATAGAAAGCAGCAGATAGGTAAGCAGACTCTGTCAAATTTTTGAGCATCCAGGAGAAATGACTACAGTGGCTGACTGAGAGAGATAACAGAGGAAACATCACCAAGTCAGAGGCTTGCAAACACGAAGTGGAAGCAATTGGGGAAGTTGAGGCAGTCATCTGGAGTTTCTTTTTTAAAATATATTTCAAATTAAAATATAATCACCTCATTTCCTCTTCCTCTCCCCCCCATCTTTCCCATATCCCCTGTTTAAAACCTGAAAATAGACTCTTCTTTCATACAACACACCCAACCCCAGTTTCCCTCCCTTTACTCCACCTTTCAGCTGGAGTTTCTAATTGAGCTTTCTCTCCACAAAGGAACTGAACTTCTAGCTTCCTCTTCCCACTGCGGGCATCTTTACATCATGGACTGGGCACTGTTAGTTCTGTTGGAAATGGTTTACCTCCTGACTGTTATCAGGGCACAGAATTTTATTCTTGGACTGTCTCGCTGTTCTCGTCTCTCCTTGCCATCCCACCCCAGACAAGGGTCTTAGAGGACACCACGAGACACTTGTACTTGGCTCTGGAAATGGGGTGGGAGGACAATGCTTCCAGAGCCAAGTTCTCGGTGAGTTGAAGCAGCACATGATACTTTATCAATATAGTGTGGATTGCAGCCAGCCACACTGTCTTTCAGTGTCCAGAGCACTTCACTAACCTTCCCCATTCACAGTCTTTGCTCTTTTTTTTTTTCCTGGAATGTGCTTCCACCAAAGGTCAGCTTGGTTCTCTTTCTCACTTCCCTCAACCCTTTTCCACTCAGCGTCACCTGACCGTAAAGACAAGTGAGTTGGCTCCAGGTTCTTCTCTGTTCCTCATCAGTTTTCTTTATAATTTTCTGTGCATTGGTGTTTTGCCTGCATGGACGTCTGTGTGAGGGTGTCAGGTCCCCTAGAACTGGAGTTACAGGCAGCTGTGAGCCGCCATGTGGGGGCTGGGAATTGAACCTAGTCCTTTGGAAGAGGTGTCAGTGTTCTTAACCACTGAACCATCTCTCCAGCCCCATCAGTTTTCTTTCTAGTGTAATGTATCACATGGTATTTTCTCATTTGCTAGCTATACATTATGTTCCCCACTGTGCTGTAAGCCCTGGGAGGGCAGTGATTTTGCTGTTACTACTGTCTCTGTTTGCTTGGGACATGTTTTTCTAGGTTCACTATGTAGTTCAGGTTGGTCTTGAATTCACCAAGCAAAACTTGACCTACGATCCTCCTGTGTCACACTCCAATGGGTTTACAAGTGTGCACCCCACTCCTAATTCAGAGCTTCATCATTTTCATTGTCATCATCTTCATCATCATCAGACAGAGTATCATGAAGCTCAGAGTGGCCTTGAACTTCTGAACCTTCTTCCTTTATCTCCCAAATGCTGGGGTTACTGGCATGCATCACCATACCCAGTTCTATGCAGTAATGGGCACTTTAATCAGCTCAGGGGTGGAACCCAGTGCCAGGCAAGTGTCTGCATCGCCAACCCAAATTCTGATTTTTAAAATTCTATACTTAGAGTATTAACATTTTCTTTCAGAGTGCATTGTCAATGAACATTTGTAGAAAAATCCAATCAGGACCAACTCATTTTTTTTTAAAGAGTTATTATTATGCGTCTCTGTGTGGGGGTATGTGCATACAGGGGTCCACGAGGACGAGGTCAGAGAACCCTGGACCAGGATCCCCTCGAACTGAACTTCCAGGCTGTTGAGGGTGCCAGATGGGGGTGTTGGGTCCCGAACTCAGGACCTCTGAAAAAGCGGCAAGCACTCTTAGACTCTGTCTGAGTCATCCCTGCAACCCCGCATGTTTTGTTTGTTGAACTCCTGATCTTCCTGCCTTCACCTCCCAAATACTGAAATTGCTGGCATGCTTCTAGCTGAGGAGATTAATAGGTGGGGAAAAAAAATGGCTAATGAACTTTTATGAAAGAGCAAAGGCTTACTATAAAACTGAATCGACATCAAGGCGACTGAAGGCTGTGCCCAACCTCACCACCAGGTGGCACTGTCGGCGGCGGGCTCTCGGGATCCGCCGGGCGGCGCCGCTCTTGCCGTGCGCTTCCGAGACTGGGCTGGGCCAGGCGTGGGGGGTGGGTAGGGCGAGTCATATGACCCGCTGGGTTTCCTGGCTCTGGCCGTCGCTGCCGCCCGCTTGTGTCCGCCCGAGTCGCGCCGGGGGGCCCGCCGAGGAGCCGTTAGTGGGTTCAGGGCCGATTGCCGCTCGTGGGAAGCAGTGACCGCCGTCGTCCGCACCCGTCCCCGCTCGCTCCCGGCCGCCGCCATGCTGGCGCTCATCTCCCGCCTGCTGGACTGGTTCCGCTCGCTCTTCTGGAAGGAGGAGATGGAACTGACCCTCGTGGGGCTGCAGTATTCGGGCAAGACCACCTTCGTCAATGTCATCGCGGTGAGCAGTCGTCTGCGGGCGACCCGGCCGCCGACCCGGGCTTGTCACCTCCCCGAGGGCCGGGCCGGGCCGTGCGACCCTGCGCATGTGGGCCTGGGAGATTGTAGCTTAGCGGGTCAGCGGCCCGAGGGCCGATTCCGCTCTGCGTTACGGTGGGCGCTGTGCCTTTAACGCGGCTCGGAAAGGGTTAATCCGAGCCTGTCACAGTTGCGGCCTTGGGGCTGCGGAAGCTGAAGAGTTAACTCCAACCTGTCACTTGCTCGCCCGCCCGGACGGGCTAGTCCGGCCTTCTCTAGAACGTCTGCCAGAGGAGAGGGGGGAGCCACTCTGAAATCTCCACTTGGGACGGAGGAGTCCCATTGTGAAAGCAGGCGACCCGTGTGGGCGCCTCTGTGGAATGCCAGGGGGAGCCTTGGCGCCTCCAGTTCGCTTGGTCTTTGTCGCTTGTCCGTGGAGAGCCGAAGATCAAGCTGATGGCCTAGCACACTTGGTGGACGCTGCTGGGGAGACCATTCAGTTCCTAGTATTTATTAAGGCAAGGAGTCAGGGCGAGGCGAGTTTCTGTCTTCCCAGAGTTGTGTTAAGCGAGTTAAGATAGATGGAGCTGCATTCACCATGAAGTTAAGTGTCCTGCAGGGTTTGATCTTGAGAGAGATTCTTTTTCTTTTCTTTTTCTTTTTCTTTTTCTTTTTCTTTTTCTTTTTCTTTTCTTTTCCTTGTAGAGAAGGAATTTGTTTGCAGGGAGACGTAGCTTATGCACACTCGGGGAAATTGCCTTGAGAACTTAAATATAATGTGGTGGTTAATTCCGTGGGAGAGTGGTTGTTGAGTTTTTGCCGTTCTGATTGGTTGGGAAAGGAATGGGAGTAAGTGATTTCTTGTCAGTCGCTTAGAGCCTAGGAGTCACCGCGCAGTCTTAGGGCTGCACTTACAGGGTTGAGCTGTACAATTGGAGACAAGTGGCGGCAGTTCTCAGACCTTGGGAGAGGGTGGTTGCAGAGTAGACAGCTGGGCTGTCTGACTGGTTTGGCCACAGGAGTGATTCAGGTACAGTGCCATGGGAGAAACTAGGCAACTTGTGAGTCAGTATGTGTAGTAACAGAGCAACAGGCGTGAACAGGACCTGTAGAAAGAGGAGCAGAAACCCAAACTTCTTTTGGAAAAGACTAAATATAAGTATAAAGAAAATTTGTCTGCTTCATGTTTGGTGCCTTCTGTATTGCCCCCCCCCCCATAATAATCGTATTCTCTAATACGAAGAGAATAAGGCAGAACAGACTTTATGATCTCTTTCATATTAGAGCTTTTCTGTAGCCTTTGAGGTGTTTATTTTCTGTTATTTACCTGAGATAAGAATTGGAATTTCCTCCGGGGGTTGGTGGCCCACACCTTTAATCCCAACACTCGGGAGGCAGAAGGTTCTCTCTGAGTTCGAGGCAAGTGTGGTCCAGGCTTGTTCCAGGACAGCCTCCAAGCCCCAGAGAAACCCTACCTCGAACCCCCCCCCCAACAAAAAAAAGAATTGGAGTTTCCTTGGAAATCCCATCTCTTGGACAAGATTGAGTTGGGACACGTGGGCGTGTCAGCATGGTCAGTTGTATTTGCTGTGGAGGAGTAGTTAATGTAAGAACCTGCACCAGTGAGTAGAATTCAAGAGACACACTGCTTACTTTCAGGCTTCTGTCATCACCAGACAGTATAGCTTAATATAACAATTAATATTAATTAATTAATATTACTTTCATCACCAGACAGTATAGCTTAATATAACAAGTCCGAACTTTATGCCACGACCCCGGTTTAAAATCTGGATCTGCTACTTAGCAGCCTTGGATCCTCTTTGAGTTGACTGTAATCTTATCTATTAAATGCAGATAACAATATATTTCTTAACGGAATTGCTCTAAGGGCTAACTAAGAGAAGTAGGGAAGTAATAACTTGTTAATATTTGTAGTGGCTGTACTACTTAATGCAGACACAAGGAAATATTAAGAAAGGAATCAGTATGGGTCTTCTCCTTTGCCTCTCAGACAAGTGTGGTCTGCAGTCATGGTTTTCTGGTTTGTGGGAATAAAGTACCCGATGCCCTCCTCCTTTTGTATTGGCTTCTTTTAACAGTTATCAAATGTCTCCTGTTGAGTTTAGTGACCTTCTGTTATCAATCAATATTAAAGTATTATGTTTGAATTATAGTGTAGATAGCCTCCTAAAAAAGAAACTCCCACAAAAGAGGCTATGTTTAACTTACTTTAATCATTCCAAATTCTATATATAATAAAACATTACATAAAATATTATGTAATGTGAAACACACTCACACACACACACAAATACACACACAAATATAATTATGATCTGTCAGTTAAAATGCTAATGTTCTAGACATGGTGATGCTTACTTGTAATTCCAGCACTTCACAGGCTGAGGCAGGATGGTTGCTACAACTTTGAGGGTCAGCTTGATCTGTGTCTACTATAACAAGTAACCAGACCAGTCACAGTTACACAGTAAGACTGCTCCCCCCAAACAAAAATAATTTAAGAAAAGAAGAAAAAAATGTAGACTGTAAATTGGTGGTGGGGTTTAAAATGCTGAGAAAGGGGGCTGACTCCTTAGACACGAGCTTCCCTTGTGTCTCTTTTTCGCCATTCTTTCTTTTGAGGCAGGGTTGCACTTGGTGGCCCAGGCTGTCCCTGACCACACTAAGTAGTCCAAGCTGGCCTTGAACACATGGTGATCCTCTTGCTCAACTCTCCCAGGTGTTGGGATTGAAAATATATAATTTAAATTTCAGTACATCTACCTAAGAATTTGAGGACGATTTAATTAATGTCACCTAGTTTACAAAGATTGTTTCTTGCAGTTCTTGGTCCAATCCCCAAAAGTTGGACTGCTCAAGAATAGATGAGATACTCAGTTTTTCTCCTGCTTTTAAGCTTTGATTATTAAGAGGCAGAGGTACTGGCTATTCTGATTTATTTTAGATTTTATTGAAAGAAACAACCCTAGACTTTAATTTTCTGATGTTAGAAATGAAATACTGTCTAATTACTGAGTTAACGGTGGTGCAGTTATTGCATAATCAGTTCTCTATGTCCTATATGTGTAATGTGTTGTTGAGTAATCGTTTACTGTGACACTTAGATGGGTCATGGCATAGTTATTAAGAAATAATGTAACTGAATTTGCCAAAATATTATAGGATAAACTCTTGTAAGCTTATGTATTTTGAAAATGGATAGTGTCATAAAAATTGATGTATAGTTCTCTAAATTGTGATTAATTGAAAAAGTTAATCCATGGATAAATTTATTACTGCTGAGAATTAAGAAAATACACTAGGCAAGATTGAGGAATCCTAAATCTGGAGTGTTTTGTTTTGAGGTGAGCCTTGGTTGAGGCTCAGGCTGGCCTCTGTCCTTCTCCCTCAACCTGTGGTGTGCTAATACTACAGGCCTGGAATACCATGCTTATTACCTTAGTTGTCTGAGAGTTTGTAGAAACCTATAAGTCATCTGATTTTACACTTGTTTTTAGCGATGTGGCTAGGAGAGCCACATAGGCCAAGGGTTTCAATGAAAAAGCTGACAGATAACTGAACAATAGAATTAGGGCTCAAGCCAATGTATTTTTTACTTTTCTCATCTCCTCTTTGTATCTACCTTAGATTAGGACCATAGAGTAGAGAACTGGGAGATCTTGATCCTTTACAAATCTTTTTCTAAGGGTGGTGGGGCACGATTTTAGTCTCCGCACTCAGGAGGCTGAGGCAGGTGGATTTCTGTGAGTTCAAGGCCAGCCTGGTCTGCAAAGTGAATTCCAGGACAGCTGGGACTGTTCACGTAGAGAAACCTTGTCTCAAAAAAAAAAAAAAAAAAAATTTTTTTTTTTTTTTTTCTGGGACTTGAAAGATGGCTAAGCCATTGCTGCTCTTCCAGAGTACTTGAATACAGTCCCAGTGCCCATGTCAGGAACCTCAAAACTGCCTGTAAATCCAGCTCTAGGGGACCAAATTCCAGCTTCTGGCCTCTGAGAACACTGACTCACACAAACTCATATATTTTAAAAGTGGATAGTGTCATAAAAAATTGTATACTTCTGCAAATTGTAGTTGAGTTATGTGCGACTGTGTGGCGTTGGCACACAGGCACACAGGCACACACATACATAATTAAAAGTCTTTCCCTATATAGAGAGTATAGGGATATTTTGATTTCCTGTGCTGATTTCCTTTATTGTTTATGTGGTGTTACTAGGCATTGAACCCAGGGGTTTGAGCTTGACAATACTCATCAATTCACTGAATCCCCAACCCCCAATCTAGTCATCGGAGAGTGACATAAATTAAGAGAAAACATTTCTTTATGGGAGGTGGGGGCAGTGGAAAGTCATGGATAATTACACTGCTAGCTGACAGTACACATTGCTATTGAGCTACCTTTAACATTTCAAAGCACAAATAATTTTGACTGCTTATTTATAGATGAGTTGACACTGTATCCATGCTGACCATGACTCCCCTGGCTTTGAGGGCTGTCCTGGAACTAGCTCTTGTAGACCAGGCTGGCTTCAAACTATTAAAAACCCTTCTGCCTTCTAATCCCAGCACTCGGGAGGCAGAGGCAGGCAGCTCTCTGTGAGTTCAAGACCAGCCTGGTCTACAAGAGCTAGTTCCAGGACAGCCTTCAAAGTCACAGAGAAGCCCTGTCTCGAAAAACAACAACAACCCCCCTCCCCCCTCCAAAAACAAAACAAAACAAAACAAAAAACCCTTCTGCTTTCTGAGTCTTGGGATGCAGATGTATACAATCATACTTGATCTTAATCTTGAGTTTTGTAACATGACTTATTTAATTAATTTGGGGTAATAATGGTAAAGCCAGTTTAACAGATCTGAAACTGCACTGTAGTGAGTGGCTAGTCTTCTGTATGTCTTAGGCTCATAGTTAAGGAGCCTGAGGCATGCTGCCATGGAGCAGCCCTTCAGGGTTCTTTGCCTCCATCCATTCTCCCATCATTGTTCTATGTTAGCTAAGAATCTTGAAAACCCAATGTTCTCATTAAAAATCAATTTTAGATAATGGTGTTTAGAGACTTTCATAACTTATTGAACTCCCCAAGTTTCTTAGAGATTGTCACTGAACATGGAGGCAGAGTAGACTGTGCCTATATAGTATATAAATTTCAGTTTTGGAAGCCCTAGAGAGTTTCACTGATTATTTTTTAAGAAAAATTTATTTACTCATGTGTTTGGCTATATGCACATACGTGTTTGCCGGTGAGTTGGGCACAGGGCTTGTTACCGGGGTACTGGGATCTGAACTCTGGTCCTCTTGACTTCATGCCAAGTACTCTTTGAGTACTTGAGTACTTGAGTACACTGAGCCATCTCTGCAGCCCTGTTTCTTGAGGTTAATATAGGCCACTTGGAATTTGAAGGGCTGTGTAGAGGTGATACAAAAGAAACTATTTCCATTATCTGAGATGAACTCAAGCTTGTGTTTCAAAGCATTTCTGTCTTATGTTTTCCAAGTGTGTATCCAATACCTTTTAAGAAATTTTGTGCTGGGCAGGCAAGATTGCTCAGCCACCAAACTTGAGTTTCATCCCTGGCACCTACAGAGTGGGAGAGACCCAGTCTAAAAAGTTGCCTTTTCATGTTCTCTCATCTCTTAGCAAGCAAACAATGAAAGCTGTATTTTGATAACCTCTTTAAAAACTACTGTTACTTGGGAGGCAGAGGCAGGATCTATGTGAGTTCAAGGTCAGCCTGGTCGCCTGGTTTACACAGCGAGTGCCAGGACAGGCTCCAAAGCTACACAAACTTTGCCTCGAAAAATCAAAACCAATAAATAAATAAATAAACAGGTAAATAAATCTAGAAAAAAAAAACTACTGCTACTTTAATAATGGTGCTAACGTTTTTCTGTATCTAAGCCTCTTTTTTTTTTGAAAGCAAAGGTAACTATGATATATAAAAATCAGGCTATAGGGAATGGAGAGATAGCCCAAAGGTTAAGAGAGTGTACTGAGTTCAATTCTCAGCACCCAAATCAGGCTTGTAACTGGTTTCAGGGATCTGATGGCTCTTGCCTCCTAGGGTACTTTGATTTTCATGGATATATACCCACACACAGATGCACATACATGAACAGAATTATAATTAAAAAAATTTTTTAAAGCAGGATATAGGGCTTGAGATATGGTCCCATCATTGACTGTTGCTGGAATGCTCCAAGGCCAGGGGTCCATTAACAGCATTTACCTCCAGGCAAGAAAAGGCTAATTTGTTACGGAACAATTTGACATTTTAGCATGTAAAATCCACTTTTGCATTTGCTGCAGGACGAACAAGGAGCAACATCCCTCATACCCTGGAAACCACCACCTACCTCGCCACCTCCAGTGACTGCACACAAGTACCACTCATGGCTCTTTGTACCTGTGCTTTTACAAACTCCTGCACTACCGATATGATTACAGGGGACACACTTCAGGGCTTGCAGGAGGTCCGCCATCAGGGAAAGCACAGCAGAAGTGATTACATGGTACAGGAGGAATCTAGGACCAGAATGGAGCAGAGTGGCTTATTGTAGCTAAACTTTTTAGGACTTCACAGTTTCTGTATTTGATCATCTCCTCATTGCTGGACATTAATGGTTTCCAGGGTTTTGCTATTTTACCTTGGTCTGACCTGCATTTCTTAAGGATAAGTTCCTGAGTTAGTATTGTATCAGAAGATTTGAACACACTTCCATTGTGTGGCCAAATTATATTCTAGAAAGAGTGTGCTAATGCTGAGCTCTTCTGAATAGATATATCTTTATGTCAAAAGAGCACTGCCTCCTTCTGTGTGTAAGGGAAGCAACTCTTGGACTGGCAGCATTTAGAAATTGCTGTACCATTTATTGGTGCTCTGTGCTGAGCACATTTGAAGCAGTGGGACTCTAGGCAGCTTTCTTCATCTTTCATTTGAATTTTGCAGGCTTCTGTGTTAAGTACAGCTCATCTTCTTTGCTTTCTTTCTGATGGGTTGCTATACAGTTCCTTGTGGATTACATGTAGATTTGTGTTCTCATGTGTCCTTATTGAACTTTCTGGTCCTGGTCTTGTTGTAGTAGTGGGATGATGCTTGCCTCTGCCCTGCTTCCTTACAGTCATTCTCCCCCTCCGCCTAGTTAGAATTCAAAGAAATTTTCTATTTGTATTGTCTTTTGAAGCTATAGCACATGATTTTTTTGGTTTAAGTTGTAACTTGGGGCTGGAGAGATGGCTCAGCAGGTCAAGGAGCATTCAGTGCTCAGGACTGACATGGTGGAGAGAACAGACCTGTCCTGACTTCCATGCATGCTTTCAGTGTAATTCTTTCATATCGTTTGTAATTGTGAGTTGATTTGTATCCTTAAAGGTAATATTTAAGAAAAACTGGGGGAAAATATTAACCCATTTGCCCACTTATCCAGATAAAATATTAAGGCATTTAATTTTTCTAAGAGGTGATAGTTTTATTAGTTAGTGGCTTCAGAGTCCAACCCATAAGCCTTATGTTCTAATTTTTTAAAGATTTTATTTATTTATTATGTGTACAACATTCTGCTTCCATGTGTATCTGCACATCAGAAGAGGTCACTAGATCTCATAATGGATGGTTGTGAACCACCATGTGGTTGCTAGGAATTGAACTCAGGACCTCTGGAAGAGCAGTCGGTGCTCTTAACCTCTGAGCCATCTCTCTAGCCCTACTTTTTTTTTTTTTTTTTTTTTTTTTTTTTTTTTTTTTTTTTTAGAGGTTATTCTTTTAGATACTGCTCTTGTAGTTGGGTCCAGTTTCATAGTTTGTCTAGTTTAATAAAAATAAAATCTAGCTGGGCGTTGGTGGTGCACGCCTTTAATCCCAGCACTTGGGAGGCAGAGGCAGGCTGATCTCTGTGAGTTCAAGGCCAGTCTGGTCTCCAGAGCGAGTGCCAGGATAGGCTACACAGAGAATCCCTGTCTTGAAAAGCCAAAAATAAAAATAATAAAAAAGTAAAATCTAGAATGATTTAATTTTGTTATTATTTCTTTTGTGTGTATATTGTGTGTATGTGCGGAGGTCAAAGGACAGCCTGTGGGAGCTAGTGGGCCCCTTTGACCTTGTGCAGCCTGGGAGTCAGACTCAGGTCATCAGGCTTAGTGGCAAATACCTTTACCTACTAGAATCATATTCTTATAGCTGGAAAAAAGTTTGTCTTAAAAATTAATAGAGCTTTAGGGATTACTCAACATTCTCCAAGGGACTGGTGCTGTAGCTCATCCAAAGAGCTTGACATGCTGGCTATACAGACTGGTTCAGTCCCCAGTACTGTAAAACAATGTGCCTATAGAATACATCTTTAGAATTATACTGGCAAAATAATTGTAGACTCCAGGTATCAAAGAAGTAACATTTTTGCTTAGAAATTGACTCTTCTCTTAAACTGGGTTAGAAAGGAAATTATGTGTTTTCAGAATGATACTAAAAATACTTTTGTACTAGTTTAGTAACATTTAATTTAGCATACACAAAAGTAGTATTACTATGAGAATATAATTTTTTGAGGCTAAATTTATTAGCGTATGAGTTTGATGTGGTTGAGTCCATTTGAACTATGTTTAAGTGATTACGGGAGTTAAAAGGATCCAGGTTAAGAACTGAGAGCCAGCTACTAGAAGTCCTGACTTCTGCTATGCCTTTGTTTGTAAGCTGTTTAACCTCTTTCCTCCTTTGCAAAAGTAACTTGGGGGAGGAAAGGGTCTATTTAATCTTACACTTCCAGGTAACAATTCATCACCCAGGGAGTCAGGACAGGAGCTGAATCAGAAGCCATGGAGGTATGTGGCTTACAGGTTGTTTCCCTGGTTGGCTCAGTTTGCTTTCTTATATAACGAGGACCACTTGCCCAGGAGTGACACCACTCACAGTATGTGCACATATAGGTTCAGAATAACACAAAGAAAAAAGAAAAGCCAAATATAAGGAGATGAGAAAGGACTGAATGAAACAATGGATACAAGTTATTTTATACATATATAGCTAATTTTTCTAGTGCTAATTCTGTTATGGATTTTTTTGCTGGGTTGGTGGTTAGGCAAATGAAAAAAATACGTTCTGTACTCAAAGTGTAAAATTTAGTGTGAAGCTTCATAGCTTCTGTTTTGAATGCCAATTCTAATTGTATATAAGTTTATTAGGTGGTATAGACTTGGGATCTGGTTAATTTTGGTGTGTGATGTTTTTGTTTATTTGTAATTTTTTAAATAATAAAATTTATAAAAGTAATTAATCAAGAAAGTGCCTCATAGTCATACCCACAGGTCACTCTGCTGGAGATAATTCCTCAGTTGAGGTTCCCTGTTCTCAGATATGTTTGTGCTTGTGTCAAGTTGACAAAGGCTAACCAGCATACCCCTCAGTCCCTGCTTCCTCCAGAGTGCTAGAGTCAGTATGGAAAAACTCTTGGAACAGTGGGCACACGGGGAGAGCCTATTTTAGCGATTCCTGTGTTACCAGGGCCACAATACCTTATCTTACAGGAATAGTTCTTTACTCTGGTTTTTGACTTTGGAGGCTTCAGTCAGTGTTCCCTTGTTCCTATGCTCTTAGTCAGAAAGTCCAAGTGGCAAGACTGTGTGGCTTAGCCTATTACTAACTTAAAAAATTGCATTTATTTATGTACATACTGTGTATGTGCATGAGATGCTTGTTTTCTTCCACCATATGGGTCCATCTCTCAAGCTTGGTAGTAAGTGGTATCCACTAAGTCATCTCACCAGCCCTAACTGTTACTAACTTCTTGGCACTGGAAGCAGAAAGACAAAATAGAAGGGGATCAGAGAATATATATATATATATATATATATATATATATATATATATATACATACATACACACACACACACACACACACACACACACACACACACACACACACACATATATATATATCCGCCAAGGACTTGCTTGTCATGATCTTCCTTCAACCAGGTGCTACCTCCTACTTGTGACTTGCTTTTCATAATACTGTCATACTATGAATCCATCAAAGGGAGTAGTCTCAGTGTGGTGGCTCATGCTTGAAATCCATCATTCAGGAGGATGAGGAAGGAGTTACAGGCCACTCAGCTACATAGTTCTAGGTCAGCCTGGGTTACAGAATGAAACCCTGTCTTAAAAAACCCAAACTAAACAAAATGAATCTAAACATAGCCATTATAGATATACATATCCCAAGAGGTGTGCTTTACTGATCTAGGTATTTCTCAGTCTAGTCAAGCTGATAGAATTAGCCATACATTTTAGCTACTATAGTGCTGTAATCTGCTCACCTCAAAAGTGGTGACTTTTCTTTAATTGACAACACTCTTAACTAC
This sequence comes from Cricetulus griseus, assembly GCF_003668045.3. Taxonomy (NCBI): domain Eukaryota; kingdom Metazoa; phylum Chordata; class Mammalia; order Rodentia; family Cricetidae; genus Cricetulus; species Cricetulus griseus. The sequence goes on along the minus strand of NC_048601.1, from coordinate 35,685,830 downwards.
CCAGAACAGTGTTTGCTACATACTAGGTGATCTGTTGCCCAGTTAGTCAGTAGTATTCAAAATATAAAATTAAGCAAAAACTGTATTTGTGAACTCACATTAGTATTCCAGTACTCAAAATATAAAATGCTTCAGTAGGAATTTTATTTATGCCTGGTATACTGGCATATGCTTTTAATCCCAGTGCTTCTAGGCAGAGGCAGGCAGATTTCTGTGAGATCTGTGAGTCTACGTAGTGGGTTCTAGGCCAGCCAGAGCAACCAAATGGGACTATGTATCTTAGTTAGGGTTTCTGTTGCTGTGAACTGACTCCATGGCCACAGCAACTCTTATAAAGGAAAAACCTTTAATTGGGGTGGCTTCCATTTTCAGAGGTTCAGTCCATTATCATGGTACAACAAGGTGGCATGCAGGCAGACATGGTACTGGAGAAGTAGCTGACAGTACTATACCTTGTAGGCAATGGGAAGTGGTCTGAGACACTGGACAGCGTCTTGAGCATACATGAGACCTCAAAACCCACTTCCACAGTCACACACTTCCTCTCACAATACCACACCTGCTCCAACAAGGCTGCACCTTGTAATAGTGCCACTTCCTTGGGGGAACATTTTCTTTCAAATCACCACACCATGTCTCAGAAAAAAAGAATGGGGAAAAGAAACAAAACAAAACAGGTGTCTGGAACCAGCAATTTTGGATTTGAATATTGTCATGGCCAGAGCTCATCTGTGGAAGTGACCTTCCCTTTTCGTCCTCTGTGAAGTGAGATGATCTTTAAGCTGTCTTACAGAGTTGTGAGGATTGAATGAGCGGCTGCTTAGCATTGTGCTAGTGCATAGAGCATAATCAGCAAATGGTCACTTCTTAAGGCCCGGTGGTTGGTGCTTAGGTTCAATTCCTTCCCACATTTCACTGGTTATATTTTAAGGATTAGTAGCTTTTGTTTGGGAAGTAAGCCTCTCTTGCTTAGTTCTTGGGAAATTTTTGAGTATGTTAGAATTTAATCATGGAGACAGACTGATGAAAAAGATCTTTAACCCTAGATGAACTAGTAATATTCCACCCCTTGCAAACTAGGAGAGTAAACTCAGGACCTTGTGCGTGTTAGGCAAGTACTTTTCCACTGAGCTCAATTCTCGCCTCAATTTCATTTCTTTCTTTTTTTTTCTCTCTCTCCCTTCTTTCTTTTTCTCTTTCCTTCTTTCTTTCTTTTTCTCTCTCTTTTCTTTTTTTTTGTTTGAAGGCAGGGTTTCTCTGTGTAACAGTTTGGCTGTCCTGGAACTAGCTCTGTAGACCAGGCTGGCCTCAAGCTCACAGAGATCTGCCTACCTCCTCCTCTCAAGTGCTGGAATTAAAGGCGTGCACCACCACCACCTTTAACCAGACTGAATATGAGTATAGTACTTTTAAGCAGTTTTGGCAGTGCAGGCTAATAATATTAGCTACTCAAGAACCTGAGGCAGGAGGATTGCAAGTTTTAAAAATTACTTTGTGTACAAATAGAAAGCAACATTATAGTCTTACTTGAAGGCTCCATCTAAGCATACCCTTGTCCAGAGCTCTTGCATTCTGGAGAGGTGCTGTTGCAGGGCCATTTCTTTCCTTTCTATGGGCTTACTCTCCTTCCATCTTGTGTCATAAAGCTGCAAACCATCTTACCGTTTCCTTGAATGACACTGATGTTCCTAGCCAGCACCTAACAGTGGGGCCTTTATTTAATTTTTGTTCTGAGCCTGTGAGTTCTAAGGTAAAGATTCATATCATATTATTCTTGAGTCTCAGTAAACATCAGAACTGAACAGCAGTAAGGTTAACTGACTTTTGTTTGTAATCCCACCTCTTGTAAACAGTGGGGCAAGGGACAGGATACCTGTATTTCCAACCCCATGTTGAAAATTGTTATTTCTACAGTGACTACTGTAATGTTACACAGTGACAAGAAATATGTGATCTCTATCTTCACCCTGTGAGAGGAGAACTGAGAGTAGCTTCGTCAATAACTGCTAGCCTCAACTGTCACATGTGCCTCCAATGCCAGTAGCCGGGAAGCTAAGACTAGAGGATTGCGAGTTTGAAGCCAGCCTGAAGCAGGTTTTTGTTTGTTTGCTTTGTGAAGATAGGATCCTATCAAGTTGCAGTGTTGTATGCTTGCTTTAGCTTTCTTGTTACCTATGGAATCATTGTTATTGACTCTTGACTGTGTTAGCCTTCCTAGGAACACTTGTGTATTTGGATATTCCTTTTGGCAAGCTTTGGAAGAGGGGCTAAGATTTGCAGGTGAAAATTAGCAAGATGTGTGTGGGGAGAAAGACAAGGGAATAGGTCTTCTTTGTAAGTGTTTGACTGTGGTGCTGACAGAACGAGACACCAACATACTGAGCCATTCTCTTTACCATGTATGTATGTATATATGTATGTATGTATTTATTTTCATTATATTTATTTACTTTATGTGTAAGGTGTTTTGCCTGCATGTGTGTCTGAGCACAGTGTGCATACCTGACATTCATGGAGGTCTAAAGAGGGCGTTGAGTCACCTGGGACTGAAGTTATAGATGGCTATGATCTGCCATGTGGGTGCTATGAATTAAGCCTAGGTCCTCTGGGAGAGCAGCTGGTGCTCTTAACCACCGAGCCATCTCTCCAGCCCCATAAGCTATATTTTCTTTGCCTTTAGTACTTTGATCTGTTTTTGCTCCTTTCCCTGAGCTAGCAGTGCTTATACATCCTAGATCTGTGAAGCCTTGCCTCAGTTCTTCTTACAGCCAAAGGTAATTATGTCTTGCTTGCTTTTTCTGTTACTTGTTCAAAATTGGAGTTATTTGTGGTAATTATCTGCACACCTGTCTGTGCTTGCACAGTATACTCTGTTGGTATGTGTGCCCCCTGAATATAGCGCTGGGCTTGACTGTAGGAACATTGTAATTATTGCCTTAATATAGTGAGGCAGGTTCTCACTATATAGCTCAAGCTAACCAGGAGCTCGTTTTGTAACTCTTACTGGCCTCAAATTTGTCACAGCATTATCCTTTGCCTCTGCCTCCCAAGAGTTAGGATTACCTGTATGATCTACCATGCCTGACACTAGTTTCTGATTCCTGTTGAAAGTTTTTGGTCATTTTGAGGGAGAAAAACTAAAATGATGTTCCTTTGCCATAATTCACTATACATGTGTTAGGCCCTCCTGCTGAACAGTTCGCTCATCTCTCTGGTTTGTTTTCCTGTAGACAGATTTGGTTGTCATTACTAGCTCAGGCTTTGTAGATGAAGTTGCAGTAGCTTTAAGTTGATGCTCTTTGTCAATGTTGAATGTAGAATGCCAGATGCTTCATCCCCTTTACAACTTTTCAAATGACTATTGAGAACAGTTTGTTATTTTTCTGTAATGTTATGTTTTAAATGTACAATGGCCTCCCAGACTCATGTGTTTGAACACTTGTTCCCCAGCTGGTGGCACTCTTGGTCAGAGTTGTGAAACCTTCTGGAGATGGGGCCTTATTGGAGGAAGAGAATAGCTAGTGAGGCAAGCCATTTCTGCTTCCTGATCTGTCCAGATGTCAGCAGGCTTGTGCCCTCACAACTCCTGGCTTCTGCTGCTGTGCCATATGTCACCTGCCTCCATCACCCTGTCTTCAAATCATGAGCCAAAATATAAAATTCTTTTCTCTCCTAAGTTGCTTCTTGTCGGGTATTTTGTTATGGTGATGATAAACAGTCACTACTCCAGTAAGCTAACACTGATTCTCTCTTTCCCTACAAGTAATGACTCTTGCTTATCTGGGAACAAATAATGTGAAGTGTTTAAGGCATTATACTTAAGTGTAGCATAACTTTAAGATTTCTAAAATTTAGATTTGCACTTAAGTATCAGCTTTGGCACTATTTGATTGTATTTGTCACCTTGATACTAGCTTTTTTTTTCTGTAAAATGAGGTCAGTGAAATGAATAATATGCTGGCATTAACATTACTATTACTATTATTGAAGTTACTATTATTAACATGTGCTACTGGGGATTGAACTCAGAGCCTCATGCATTCTAGGCAAGTATGTTACCACTGAGCTGCATCCACAGACCACCATCATTACTGTTTTTATGAACAGTGTCCATCAACAATAGGTATTTAGCTAATTATAATGATGTTTGAGATGGGGTTTCTCTGTATATCTCTGGCTGCCCTGGAACTCACTCTGTAGTCCAGGCTGACTTTGAATGGATAGACCGACGGACGGACAGGAAACATCATTATAATTAGCCAAATACCTATTGTTGATCGATACTGTTCATAAAAACATCATATTGCACAGGCTGGCCATAAACTGGTGCTCTTCCTGCCTGCATTTCCTGAGGCTGAGACTATAGGTGAGTGCCATCACACTTGGCTTAAATAATGGTGCGTTCTTGGTAAAGACATCATGTGTCCCTAAATACTTTCTTGTTACTACATCATCTTCCCAAACTTCTGTTTCCTGCCACTCTCTACTCTGATGATAGTAAGCGGGTTATAGACAGCTACTGAATAAATAATAATGATAGTATCTAGAAAGCACTCCATTTTGGAATTTGTGCCACATGCCATGACTCAGAATTCTTTTAAGAGCAGAGTTTCACTGTAAAACAACGCTGATCAGACTGACAGGATTAATGGAATGGCTTTGTAGTTCCCAGAGATAAAGTGGAGAGGAGCCCTTGAAAGAGAACCTGTGTCACCTGTCTTATTTTCTCTAGCCATACTGTGCCCTGCTTGAGAGGGACTGATGTGAGTGTGGAAATGTCCTACTGATGTCCTGCAAACCTGGCTGTGGTGGTTTGAATGAGAATGTCCCCATAGTCTTCTATATTTGAATGCTTAGTTCCAGTTGGTGGAGCTATTTGAGGAGGATGTGGATGTCTTAATGGAAGGAGGTGTGTCACTGGAAGTGGTACTGAGGTTTCAAGAGCCTATGCCATTCCCAGTTAGCTGTCTCTGTCTTGAGCTTTGAGATCAGAAAGCAGATGTAAGATCTGAGCTACAGCCCCAGTGCTCTGCCTGCCTCCCTACTTGTTGCCATGCTGCTCACATAGTGTTACAGACTCACCCTCTGCAGCCGTGAGCTCCAAATTAAGTGCTTTCTTTTATAAATTGCCTTGGGTCATGGTGTTTTGTCACAGCAATAGAGAAGTAACCAAGACAATAAATGAAGAGCTTGCATCACCGTTTAAAGTACTTTTGGGGAATTAGAATGTGTTCAGTATTTTCAAAATAATGTTGTTAGGACTGCTGAGATAGTTCAGTGGATAAACTCTAGTTTAATTCCAAAACCCACTCCTCAAAGCTGTTCTCTTATCTCCATTGTGCCGTGGGGCATGTATGTTCCCCTTCCCATAATAATAAATTTAAAATCATCAATTTTACTAAATGGTACATGACTGGTGCACACCCATAAACCCAGTACCATGGAGGTTGTGCAGGAGCACCAGGAGGAATTCAAGGCCGTCTTCAACTACATAGTTTGGGGCCAGCCTAGACTACATGAAACCCAGTCTCAAAAAACCAGAAAGGGGGAAAAAATCAATTGGCAAAGTTCAGCATGCGTATCAAGATAAAACGTTTAACGTCAAATTGGTCTCATCCTGTTTCTAGGGGAATAAACTCTGCAGCTTGAAATTGCATCATCCATTAGTGGCTATTTAGGTCTGCAATTAAGCAAATGTGAGAAACATGAAGAAGTCACCAGAAATCATCTCCTAGGTTACTGTTGACCCATTGATTTCTACTGTACTGGGAACCTTGACAGTAGAGGATGAGGGCCGAGATGGCACTTGTACAGTGAAGTACTTTGCTACATAAGCCGGAGTTCAGGTGTGGATCATATGGAGAGATGGAGAGGAGGACCATGGAACTTGCTGGCCAGCCAGCCAGTCTAGGCAGACATGTAACTCCAGTGAGAGACCCTGTCTCAAAACAAATAAGATGGGGGAATGACTGAGGAAGACATCCGATGCCAGAACTCTTAGGTTCCTTCTGCTTCTGAAGTGCTGGGATTATAGGCATGCATCATCATACCTGGCTGTCAACCACCATGATCATGTGACAGCCCTCTGTTCTGTTCATATGTTATAGTGCATTTGCAGTTTTATTTTTTGTGTTAGGTATCAGATCCAGGGACTTCCTGGAGTTAGATAAATTTGCCACAGAACTGCATCCCCAGCCTACCCTTAGCATTTTGAGTAATAGTCCTTCTGCCTTTGCCTATACTCCTTTTGATTTTGGGTATTAAGTGCATGTTATAAATGTGCTCTGTCTCTGGACTTCAACCCCACCCCCAGCCAAGCCTCTAAAATATGATAAAATATCTGCTAATCTAAATCTGTGATGGATTGCTTCCCTTTTGCTGCCTTCAGGATTCTTTTATCTTTGTCTTTAGATAGCTTGATGGTTTATATCTTAGTGTGGGTTTCTTTGTGTTCAAACTGCCTAGAATTCTCTGGAATTTCCAACAATATTTGTGTTGGTCAGCTTGGTGGTGGGTCACACATCTATTGGATCTCATTTACTTTTTGGACATTTTTGGGGGTTATTATTACATATATTTATAAGACAATTACAAAATACTCTCCATTTCCCTTCCCCTCTCCAAACCTTCACACATATCCCTTCTTGCTCTCTTTCAAATTCATGGCCTCTTTTTTCATTAATTGTTACATGCATATATGTATATACATGTATCTTCCTAAATATAACCTGCTCAGTCTGCATAATGTTATCTGTATGTATGTTTTCAGAGACTATTTGTTACTGGATAACCAGTTGGTGTTCTCTTCTCTGGGGAAGACTATTTCTTCTCTTAGTTACCTGTAGTTCTTTGTGTTGTGTTGTGGGCTTTCTCCCATCCATTTTGGTGTGATGATGGTTGTTGGTCTTCAGCCCATGTTTAGGCAGTCATGTTGGTGAGACTTTATGGGTGTAGATTATCATGAGACTCCAGATTTGTTTAAACCTTGTGGAGAAAGCCAGGCATGACAGTACCTCCTTGGAATCCAGTATTCTGAAGGCTGAGTCAGGAGGATCACCAGAAATTCAAGGCCAGAACAGGCTAACCAGGGCTACTATGAATAGACCCTGTCTCAAAGACAAAACCCCAAACAAAATCTTATGAAGAAATTGTTGTTTGACTTTGCTTTAATAGGTACTTGTCTGAGAATCCAGGCCAAGAAGATGAGGCTTCTGTGATCTGTTTGGTAATGTAAGTTCAGATTTCAAAGACTGCATTGTGCTGGTTGGATCATTTCTGCACTCCACTCTGGGAGTCACATGGGAACCCAGGTGCTGGTTTACTCCACACTTCACTTCTTAGAGCTATGTTTAGGGTAACATCTGTTCATCACTATTTAGGTAGGAGCTCAGGAGATCTGGGGTCCATTCCCACCCCACCTTGTCCCTGCTTCCAGATCATCTGGTTAGAGTTTGAGCTTTAGTCTCTGCTTTGCCGCAACACTCCCTGAACTCAGCTTGTTCTAGAGGCCAAATGATGAGAGAAGAGAGGGAAAGTCAACATGGATGTGCTTCCATGTAAGTCCTCTCACTCTGGGGAATTTCCTTCCCTTCTCTTAGTAAGTTTGGTGTGAGGGGGGAAATGTCAACAGTATTTTGTGCTGCCCCAAGCACTTGTTGGACTGTGGTTTCTGTTCTGTTACGATTTTCTCCTCTCTGGCTGTCAGGCCTGGTTTTGTCTGGGGCAAACATTCTGGGGCATTATGTGCTCTACCCCTGCACCATGGACCCCGTCCTCACACCAGGCACAGCACGGCTTTTTTTTTTTTTTTTTTTGAGATTTTATTATGTGTACAACATTCTTCTTCCATGTATATCTGCACACCAGAAGAGGGCACAACCATTACAGATGGTTGTGAGCCACCATGTGGTTGCTGGGAATTGAACTCAGGACCTCTGGAAGAGCAGTCAGTGCTCTTAACCTTTGAGCCATCTCACCAGCCCCCAGGCACGGCTTTTTAAGGAGCCTTTTCTGCTTATACCTGCTGTCAGTTTCTGGCATCTGGGCTGTCTTTGAGTCTACCTTGGAGATTGGAAGGGAACAAATGACACAGCTAGGGAACAGTGCCAGAGGGTTTGTGCTTTGAGTTCTGGTTTCCTTCTCTAGATTGCCACCTGGGACTCACTTTTGAGAGACCTCAGCAGCTCCTATGTACCCAGTCTAGGGTACTGGTTCTTAGCATGTGGGTTGCTACACCTTGGGTTGCGGGATGGAAGGACCATTTCACAGGGGTTGCCTAAGACCATGGAGCACACAGATTGGTAAGATTGATAAAATTGTTAGGATTGGTAACAGTAGCAAACTTAGCAATGAAGTAGCAATGAAAATAATTTTATGGTCCTTCTCATTTGACTTCTTGAAATACAAAGTTCTTTTCAGAAGGAAGGTAAGTTCAAAGATTCACCTTTTTGTTATTTGTTGTTTTAGTTTTTTGAGACAGAGCATACATACTGAGTTCCAGTCTATGCTCAGGTATATAGTAACATCCTGTCTCAAGAAAACAAACAAACAAATCTATTTTAATTGATGCCTGTCAATAAATAGTTGTTTGTTAATGATTACACTTGATCTTTAATGCTCTTGGGTGATGCATCCATGCTGTGCTTACTATAGATCTCTAATACAGATTTCATTAGGGTGTGTGTTTGCATTTTTATAGCTAATCAGTGTTCCTGAATATTTGAAGGTGCTGCACATGGGGACGCTTCTGGTTTGGTTGAATGCCAACATGAATTTACACATAGGCAAGCTGGAAATTCTAGGCTTTTTTTGGGTATGGATGTAGTGAGACCATATTACAGTATGGTTAATGAAAGGTGTAGTGCACACAGGAAGAAATCCTGAGAGATCTTTGGAAATGAATGTTCCTCATAATGGTTCTTATATACCATTATGTTTCATAAAAAATTGTTGTAGAGAGAATTTTGGTCTTTATGTATTCATTTTGCATAGCTTAATGCTAAATGTAGTGAGGTTTTCACTTGGTTTTAGTGTTTCTAGCCAAAAGATCTATCTTGGAATCCCTGGCCAACAAAACCTTGCAACTAATCCCCCTAAATGATAACCAACATCCATAATCCGTTGAATGACCAAAAAACCACCCACCCCACCTCTTGGGAATGTGGGCATTGTGTTCTCTAGACTGCTTCCTGTTCTCTGGCGGCTAATGATGTCTTTAGGGGATCCTGAGACCATTGAGATAATTGTCAAGTCCCAGCAAAACTAGCTTTAACACTTGTTGTCCAGTCTTTGTGTAATGGGAAAGTTGCAGGGCTTATTTGCAGTCCTGACTGGAATAGGCTGTGAGGCTGGGTTATCTCAGCTAGCAGCTTTGAAGTTGTTCTGGATACAGAATTTTTAGGAAACTGCTCTGAGGCTTTCTGAGAGGCTGGATCATGTGGCCTACTTGTCTTCACTGGTGTCTAGTCCCTTTTTCTTTTCTGAAAACAAACTTTTAAAGGTAACATAGGTATCTGCATAACAAAGTATGAAATGTGTGGTGTGTACAAGTCAGCTAGAGATGATTGTGTTGTGTTATGTTTGAGCAGATAAAGGCATCTTTTAACTTTTTAAGTTTGTTTGAAATGTGTAACTAAACCTTTGTTCCTGCTATATGAAAGAATGGCATGTAATAATAAGTCATGAGGACTCTGTAGCCAACAAGATTTATCATGTCTCATCCAGGCTCAGAGCTGTTCCCATAGTAGAAGGATCAGCATTTATGACACATCCTGTAGTTTTTCTTATTTCTTTTTTCATGTGTTGCATTGTTAGGATTTTTACCAAGTTTTATTTGATTTTCTTTACTTCCGAGAAGCACATTTTGGAGTTTGGCTTATCTGGAGTGATGGTCCGCCATTTAGAGAAAGAATGCCTTAGCTGACTATATCTGTAGAGAAATGGGAAGTTTCAGCTTATAGTTTTGCACACTGCTTCATTCACTTTGCTTATAGTACTGAAGAGAGTTCTTCCTCAGAGGCTGTGGGAATATTGAGGGACTTTGTGTTCTGATCATAAGATTTAATTGCCAAGATGGATCTTATAACTTGTACTTTTAAACTAATGTCCTGTAGGGAGGAAGTATGTCTACAGTTGGAAGTGCATTTGAACTGGTTCATGAAGATGAGGACAGATGATTGTTTTGGGGTTGTTTTTTTTAAAAGGATAATTGGCCCAACTGTTCTGAAAGAAGGAGACAATGGTTTGCATGCTCTTGCTACTCGAATGGATGACTATGGTTGAGAGCTATTTTGCCCCTTACCGGCTGGGCGTTGGTGGTGCACGCCTTTAATCCCAGCACTTGGGAGGCAGAGGCAGGTGGATCTCTGTGAGTTTGAGGCCAGCCTGGTCTCCAGAGCGAGTGCCAGGATAGGCTCCAAAGCTACACAGAGAAAACCTGTCTGGAAAAACCAAAAAAACAGGGGGGGCGCATATACCCTAATGGGTGTGCAGTGGCAGCTGCTCTAAAGAACATGATGTAGTAGTATATGCTCTTCCAAACAAAGAACAGTTTAGACTTGAAAGAATGCATGAATATAGTGAACTAGATTGTAACTCAATCCCTATCACTCCAAACCAGGCAATTTTAAAGTTAAGGGCCCCTGCCCCCCCCCCCCAATACCTATAAAACTTCAATTGGAAGACATTTGTAAGTTAATGTCTGTCTTGGTTAGGGTTTCTATTGCTGTGAAGAGATACTGTGAGCATGGCAACTATTACAAAGAAAACATTTAATTGTGGTGGCTCCCTTGCAGTTTCAGAGTTCCGCCCATCATCATCATGGCAGGGAGCGTGTTGGCATGTGCTGGCTACGTCTTGGCCTGCAGGTAACAAGAAGTCAACTGAGACACTGGGTGGTATCCCGAGCATAGGAGACCTTAAAACCTGCCCCCCACAGTAACACACTTCCTCCAACAAGGCCATACCCACTCCAACAAAGCCACACCTCCTAATAGTGACACTCCCTATGAGATTATGGGGCCAATTACATTCAAACTACCACAGTGTCCTTTAGAATATTGAAGGACTTTTAATATTAGCAAAATGCCAGTGTGTTGGAAGATGGGAGGTTAACACCCGACACTGTCTAGACTGGTACCACCCAAACCAGGTTTGTACCCTCATCTTGTGTGGGTGTGTTACTTTAGGCTCAGGTGAGCAGCAGGGTAGTTTGTTAATTCCATAAATGTCCAGTTCTAGAATGTGGGTTGTGAGTTCTGAGCTCAGTCCAGAGCACCTTGTCCTTGTGAGTTGAAGAGAACATGATTATTCAGAGGCTTGTGCGAGGGCTGTGCATCTGGTTTCTGTCACTGCTGGCTCCTGTTTTGTTGTATTGACAATTACCGTGTAATTGTGACTGTCTGTGTGGCCAGGGAGTGTGTGGGTAGTACATGGGGAGTGGGTCAGTGCTTTCTGTTTCCTTACTTTCTTGCTGGTGATCAAACCCAATCCTTTACAAAACTGGACAAATGCTCTTTACTAAGTGACATTTCTAGCCCTAAGTCCTGCCCACTTTGTTAACAATTTACTGAAGTGCCAGTTTACATACCACAAAATTCATCAATTTTAGATGTACAAACCAGCCAGCAATTTCAACGAATTGAGTTGCACAGCTGAGGCATACATCTCTCTAACATTTTCATCCCTCAAGATCTCTTCTGCCTACTTCATTCCTAATCCCTGCTCCAGATAACCAGTCGTCTACTTTCTTTCCCTTTTCTGGATGTTTTGTGAAGATGAAATCATAATATATATGATCTTTTGTGTTAGGCTTTGGTTTTCTTTTTAGAAAGGATTTCACTGTGTAACCCAGGTAGTCTTGAACTCATGACCTTCCTGACTTAGTTACCTGAGTCCTGGGATTACAGTGCTGTCAGTGCACTTCTAGTAAGTCTATGGTTAGTCATTAAGAAAGGAAAGAGGATATTGGGAGAAAACAGTGTGCTCCTCAATTGAATAAAAGGGGGTGGGTAAAAAAAAAGTAAAACAAAACAAAACAAAAAAACGAGCCCTCCACCTCAGCCACCTTTAACTCAGGCTATAGCTTTGCATTATAGAGAATAGATGACATTTTAACCCACAGTTTTCAGGTGCTCACTGGCTCTGTGAGCTTCAGCTTGGCTCTGGTAAGAACCTCCCAGCAACTGGCATTACAGTGGCGTGAACATTTTTAAGAGGAAATGATCACACTGCAAGGCAGGAAATCAGAGAGGACTCAGGGTCAGGCATATGATTGGCCACTGTCCTCTCTCAGACTGTAACCCTGATAACCAGCACACTCTCTAGACCCCACATTGTAAGGGATCCACTGCTGCTACTGTGGGACTAAACTTCCACCATGAATCTTGGACAGAGTTAAGCTGTGTCCAGACTTAGCATGTGGGAGTGCTGTTGTTGGCTTTGAGGATCCTCACACTTTTTCTTGTAGCAGCAGACCCCATGGTACACAGCTAAGTTTCAGTTTCTTTATATCCTTGTCGTCTTCGCTGAGACAGGCTCTCCCTGTAACTCAGTGTGGCCCTGGAATTTTGATCCTCCTGCCTCACTTTTCTGAGTCAAGATGGGATTACAGGTGTGTGCCATCAAGCCTAGCATTTTCTAAATTTTAAATTTTTATCTTCTTAGTAGCTGTCTTAGTGTGTGTGTGTGTGTGTGTGTGTGTGTGTGTGTGTGTGTGTGTGTGTGAGAGAGAGAGAGAGAGAGAGAGAGAGAGAGAGAGAGAGAACCTCTGTGATTTGAATTTGTACTTCCCTAATGAATAGTGATGGGAAATCTGTTTTGTGTGCTTGTATGTGCAAATCATGACGGCATGCCATTTTGATAGCACTAGGTTTTCTTGCTGTGCTTCTTGAGATAAGGGATCACTGTGTAGCTCTGGCTACTAACTATGTAGATCAGGCTAGCCTTGAACTCAAGAGAGCCAATACCTCTACCTCTCAAGTGCTAGGATTAAAGGCTTATGCCACCATGGCTCAGCTGTTACTGGATTTTTAAAAATATATAACTCATGTGGGCAGGGTGTAGGGTTTCTTGACTGTAATTCCAGGTTTTGGGAGGGCAGAGACAGGAGTATTGGCATAAGTTCAGAGTCAGCCTGGGCTACTTAAGTGAGACTGTTTCAAGCAAACAATTGTTGTGTGTGCAAGTTCTGAGAATAATATTGAATATAATTGAAAGTAGTGATTTCAGTTACTATTAACATTTTTCCTGACTGAATCAACCAAAACACTACTGAACAGGGAAAAAAAAATCTTTGAGTTCAGCATAGGAAATTAATGTGTAAAATTGAAGTTCTGTATATGCTGAGAACTTAAAACTATAGAATGTACACGTGGGTAACATAAGGTCACAATACACAATTAGCCTTGGGAGAAAAAAAAATTCATCTTATTTGTTTGACCTTGGAAATAGTCCTGTTTGTTTGACCATCACATTGTTGACCTCAGAAATCAGTCAGTACAACTGAGAAATGCTGGTAGTTGGTCAAATGTCTGGAATATAAACTTAGTATTAACTGTGCGTCAGTAAGATGTATTTCACAATAACATCAGAGGACATGTAGTGAAATGTGAGACTACTGAGTAATATGACACTGTACTGAAAGCTGGTAAAGATTAGAATAATAACTGAGTGGATAAATCAGGTGTTTGCACGTTATCCATGTTTTGATGACTTGCAGAAGTTGGCTCTTTGCCCCACCATATGGGCTCAGTGACTGAACTCAGCCACCAAGCTTGGTGGTAAGTACCTTGTACCCACTGAGACATGTTGCTGGCCCGGCGTGAGCATTTGAATATAAATATTGAAATACTATTATAAAACATCTATTTTTAGTCTTGACATAGATACTAAAGTTAAAAGCTAATAAGAGAACAAAGTTGATTCATAAATTAAGTTCTATGTTAAAGAATATTTTATAAGCCTTATTAGAGACAAACTGAAAGTGTTTATCAGTAATTTTCTTCCCTCAGAACTTTTTGGTTTTTTATTTGTTTCAGCATTAAATTTTAACATTTATTGCCACCAAAGCAATTTAACCACTGAAGTTAAAACTGCTTTGCTTTTGACTTGTCAGTTCTTTGTGAAAATGTGTAAAAGTGAGAATTTTAAAATTTTCATATGCAATATAAAAGGTCTTCCTCTGCATTTTTTTAAAGATTTATTTTAATTTTTTGTGTGTGGTTGTTTTGCCTGTATGTGTGTAGGTATGTATGTCCACCATGTGCATGATTTGCTCATACAGTCCAAAAGAGGGTGTCAGAAACCTTGGAACTGGAGTTATAGATGGTTGTGAGCTGCCATGTAGGTTCTGGGAATCAAACCTTGGTGCTCTGGAAGAGCAATTAGTGCTCTTAACTGCTGAGCTATTTCTCTAGCTCCCTCTCCCACTTTTTATTTGGAGACAGAGGTTCACTGTATATTGGACCTATCTGTCCTAGAACTTGCTCTGTAGACCAGGCTGACCTTGAACTCACAGAGATCCACCATCCTCTGCCTCCCTAGTGCTGGGATAAAAGGTGTGCATTAATTACTATGCCTAGCTGCCTAGCAAAAGTTCCCTTCTTAAATTTAGGAAAATCTGTAAGAAGCACCAGTACATATCCAAAATATCCTATTTTGTTTGATACACAGTCTTGGTATGTAGCCCAAGGTGGCCTTAAGCCTATGGCAGTTCTTCTGTGTCCACATTCCTAGTTCTGGGATTACAGGTGTGAGCCACTGTGCCTGCCTCAAAACACATAAAGTTTTTTATTCATGTATTATTATTGTATGCATGTGCATGTCCATGATATGTTTGGGGAGCATGCAGAGGACAACTTTCAGGAGTCATTCCCCTCCTTCTACCTTTGTGTGGATTCTGAGGATGGAGCTCAGGTTACCAGGACCATTTAGCAAGTGCATCCCCAACTCCAAAATTCCCTTGTAAAAACGACATGTTTCCAGTGAGGAAAATAACACTCAGGAACGTTTTCTTAGGTTATTCCTACCACTAAAAAATCACGTCTGTCTGTTTTTCAAGACAGGGTTTCTCTGTGTAACAGCTCTGGCTGTCCCTGGAACTCACTCTGTAGACCAGGCTGGCCTCATACTCAGAGATCGGCTTGCCTCTTCCTCCCAAGTGCTGGTATTAAAGGCGTGCACCACCACCACCCAGCTCCACCACTAAAAAGTTACTTTAAAATATATATATATATATATATATATAGATAGATAGATAGATAGATAGATAGATAGAGGAGAGAGAGAGAGAGAGAGAGAGAGAGAGAGAGAGAGAGAGAGAGAGAGAGAGAGAGCGCCAGCCTAGGTCAGTCTCATGCAGGCTCCCTGATTGTTGGTTCAGCTCTGAGCCCCTATGAGCCCTGGTTAGTTGATTATGTGAGTGAGTCTTCCTGTGGTATCCTTGACCCCATGGGTCCACCCTCTTTTCTCCTCCTCTGCAGGAATCCCAAACTCCCTAATGTTTGGCTGTGTGTCTCTGCATATATGTGACAGCTGTGCAGCTTGGCCTTCTTGCGGGACTATTGACAGTGAGGAGCAGGGGTTGTCTCCTATTATTTTGCTGACTTTTTGACCCCATCCTCATACTGGATCAGCTGCCCAGTGCTAACACATGGGGCATGCCCTGTTTTACTGCAACTTGATATGCCATGTTATTGATACTCTCACAAGAGATGTACCCTTTCCTGGATGGAGATGGAAGAGGAGGGGATTGGGAATGGTTAGGGGGAGGCTTTGGCCAGGATGAATAAAAAAAATAGGTACAAATGCAATTTTAAAACAAGATTGTATGATGTTATGACTATTATTGATTAATCTAACTTGAAATGTTTTATTTTGTTTAGTCAGGTCAATTCAGTGAAGATATGATACCCACGGTGGGTTTCAACATGAGGAAAGTAACTAAAGGTAACGTCACAATAAAGGTACGTCAGCTTCTCATACTCTATGCATTTATGTGTTTATGTATTCATATGTGTTATGTGGTTATATATGGATGCAGAAATAGCATGTATTGCCCTGTCCCTCTCTTTATACTTGATTTAAATTGTAATCAAAGAATTTTCTATTCCTCTGGTTTTACCTGCTATTTATAATTCTCAAGTAATGGTTGGATTATTCCAAAAGTCAGTTATTTATGTTTTCTGATAAGTTAAAGTGTTTTAGAGTTGAAATGTAGCTTAGTGTCCATAAAAGTCAACTAACCATGTGGATTAGTAGAAGTGACATTTGTTATCTTGAGAATTCAGACAATAACAGTCACATCTTCAGTCTGAGCAATGTTGTATATTGAAAGGTGGTAATTATTTATGGTAGTATCCTTTTAGTATATTTGTGGTAGCAAATACTGTAATCCAGTTTCTTTCCTTTCTTCATTATTAAGCCTAAAGTTGAAACTAGATTAGGAAAAGTGCAACTCATTTTTACCATAATTTCTTTTTAACTCCTGGACTATAGGAATAATAGGGAATTTTAATTTTTCTTGTTACCCTGGTTTTCATTCTGTAATTCCTGTGAGTTTGCCTCTAGCCTGAACGTGTGAACATTTTACCCAGTTCTTGTTGACAGATCTGCTTGCCAAGTTCTGTCTATGGCTTTTCTGATGACACTTCTCAATTTTTACCTGTGTCTCTATGCATTTTACCAGTGTTAGTGCTTAAGTTGGAAACTACTTTAAAGAAAGCCACAACTTAGTTTTGTAGCCACGTGCAGTATAGTGAAATTATTATGGAGAACTCCAAATGAAGTAATGTTGACTCTGTTACTTACAGAATAATGTAAGAAGACACACTTAAAGTTTAGGAGGTCCTGAACTTTTTTTTTTTTTTTTTTTTTTGTCTTGGCATCCAAGTCTGAATGTTGCATGTTTTTGTAGATGTTACATTTGTTATTATTTTAAAGTTGTATATATCCATGATTAGAAATGTATTGGGTAGTAATTAATTATCACACTCATATTTAACCAAGTCATTGCTCAAGCAAAATTTTAGATCCAGCATTCACATATTTAGAATTTCAAGTTGGGAAGGGGCCTCAAGATTTCACAGATTGAGTTTGGGTTTGAGACTTTAGGAGTACTCTGACTCTATAACATTTGACATGCCTGTGACTGTTCTCCAATTCTGGTAGTACCTTTGTCAACGACTCCTTGTAATGTTCTTATTAAGAATTGCCTTGTTTTGATTAAAGATCTGGGACATAGGAGGACAACCCCGGTTCCGGAGCATGTGGGAGCGGTATTGCAGAGGAGTAAATGCTATTGTGTAAGTTGGTGGTGGGCTTTTTTCCCCTTCTTTTAGTCTGTCAGTTTAGTCTTGAAAGAAAAAAATTGTTTTTTAATATTTCCAAAGGTAGATTAATAATTATCTGACAGTAATTGTATTCTTTGCCAATATCTCAGTATAATTCCATTAACATGGAATTTTTTTTAAAAAATCATAGAATAAGGGCTTTGTTTATTGATTTCTTTATTCATCTGAGTGCTGTGCTGTGTGTTTTCCTGAGTATAGCATCTACTAATTAGTCTGTGAATAATGTAGTTAAAAGCATTTATTCATGCTGACGTAGGACTTAATTTCTTTTGATTAGCAGTTTCAGTATTGTAAATATTAAGAAACCTTAAGATCTATAATCCTAGTTCATTGAGATTCATAGAGATGGCATGTTGATATCTCTTTGTTTTTTAAGTTACATGATAGATGCTGCAGATCGTGAAAAGATAGAAGCCTCTCGAAATGAGCTCCATAATCTTCTAGATAAACCACAGTTACAAGGAATTCCAGTAAGTTTGGAGAATCTGGCATTTTGTATTTGCAATTATATATTTAACATTGAACCAGTGTAAAGATTAAAGTCTCTTTATTCAAGAAAACACCAGGCTAAAACACAGGCCAGAGCTAGGTTATAGAACCCAGCAAGCGCGGCCAGAACAGAAGGGGCCCGGGTCTCCACGAGCCGGTCTTTAAGAAGCCTCCCTTACGTCACCTTGGCTTTCCTAAATCACGCCCTTATGGGCGAGTCCCGGGTCCACCTGGTACCTGTCCCAGGGCGGGCCTAGGGTGTCTCCCTACAAATCAGTCTTGGTTTTAGGATCCTTATGCCCCTCAAGAATGGAGATCTGATGATTCTCAAGATCTTTTTCATTTTCTTTTTTTTTTTTTTTTTTTTTTTTTTTTTTGAGATTAAGCTTCATGATATAGCCTGGGATGGCCTCAAACTTGTTATTCTGTTGCGTCAACCTCCAAAGTGTTGGGATTATAGGAATCTGCTACCATACCTGGCTTCTCAGGTTCTTTGTGGAAAATGGTATAGTATTCACATGCAAGTTACATATTCTTCCATGAGCTTTGAATTATATTATATTTAGATTACTAACAATACTTAATACAACAGAAGTGCTTTGTAATAGTTTTTGACTGTACTGCTTAGGGAATGATAGCAAAGGGAAGACTGTACATATATTCTCAGTGAGGTTACAGCCCCCCTCCCATGTTTTTACTTAGCTTTATTTTTGTTTTTTGAGATAGATTTCTCTGTATAGCCCAGGCTGGCCTGCATCTTACTGCATAGCTAGGCTGGCCTCAAACTGGATTATCTTTCCACCTCAGTTCCCAAGCACTAGAATTAAAGTTCTGAGTCTCCTGCCTGGCTTCCCATGTGTTTTTGATGTGCAGTTGGTTGGACATGGAGCCTGTGGGTCTAGAGAGCTACTAATTATATTTGAAATTAGCAAAATGTCTTCTTTTTTTAAAGTTAGGAGTACTTTGACTCCAACATTGTGAAATTGAGCAATTGAATAGAATTTTTATCTTTCTGATTTTCTCTGCTACTTCCTCACAAATAATGAATTATTTGAAATACTTTTGTTAAGAATTGTTTGTCTCAGCTGGGCGTTGGTGGAGCACGCCTTTAATCCCAACACTCGGGAGGCAGAGGCAGGTGGATCTCTGTGAGTTCGAGACCAGCCTGGTCTACAAGAGCTAGTTCCAGGACAGCCTCCAAAGCCACAGGGAAACCCTGTCTCGAAAAAAACAAAAAAAAAAAAAAAAAAAAAAAAAAAAAAAAAAAAAAAAAGAATTGTTTGTCTCACCTGGTTGTGGTTGCTTTTGGCTATGATCCCTGGGCTGGCAAGCCTGAGGTGGGAGTATTACTGTGAATTCTCGGCCAGCATGCAAAAGTCCTATATTCATTTAAAGATGTGTGTGGGAGAATAGCCCCAGTTCTGGGGTGTGTTCTTAAAAACTGAGTCACTTTTGTCCAGTGTTTGCTGGATCCTGGATATTGTACTGTCTATAGATACCTTCACTAGACAGTCACCAAACTGTGTAGTGAGAGCAGTGCTCAGTTCTGGGGCTATGGTGATGGACAGAAGTTACCAGAATACTTCATGCCAGGGGAGAGAGACTTTTGGGGGGAAAAGCATCTAACAGTGCAGCTTTGGTAATCAGTGTTAAGACAGGGGCAGAGTCCTCAAGAGTTGCAAAGATTTATGTAGTTCAAGGTAAAGGAATAAGGCTCTCTGAGCCAGTGAAGTATGAACGGAGCTCTGAAGGACATGTGGCAGTGTGGTACAGGATGTGATGGTTGGTAAGGAATAGTTCCAGGCACAGGCCCTTTGGTGGGAGGAAGCAGTCTCCAGAACACAGAGCCTTGGGAATGGCTGGATTGGGTGACATACTGAGCTGTAGCTGGGATATTAGGGGCCACACTTACAAGATTGTGTGGAAGGCCTTTGACATGTTTTAAAGAATAGGAAGTTCTCTCTGACTCAGCTACCTCTCTCTCCTCTCTCTCTCTCTCTCTCTCTCTCTCTCTCTCTCTCTCTCTCTCTCTCCTATATTTCTATATTTCTATCAGTTCTTTTGAGAATTTCATTGTTCATGTGTGTGTCCTAGGGATTGAACTCAGGTCATTAGCCTTTCTACACTGAGCCATCTCTCAGCTCCTAGAGTATCTTAGAATATTTTAAATTCAAGTTGGCCACAGACTGAATTGCGGCTGCCTTTATTGTAGGAGCTATGCAATACTAGGATAAATTCATAAATAAAATTGGCTACCAGTCACTCAAGTATATTTTGATTTATTTATATTTCTCAAGTACACTTTATAATTAAGGTGTATGTTAACATGAAGGTAATTTTGGAATATTTATATACTACTTATGCTTCTGTGATCTTTTTTGTACATAAGATTTACCCATATTATCTTCTTTTTAAAGGTACTAGTACTTGGAAACAAGAGAGATCTTCCAAATGCCTTGGATGAGAAACAGCTAATTGAAAAAATGTAGGTCCTAAGAAGAGTAATGTTGAGAAGCTTGTTGGTAAATTATAGACTGTCCTACATTTTGTAGGCATGGTTACATTATTTATTAATGATTCTACCTTGTTCTTAGATGGATAAATTGGGGCAACCAGAGATGTAAATCTCTAAAATTTTATTAGTGGGAAAATATTCTTTTGCATAGTAATGAAAATAAGTGAAACCCAGTAAAGAGTAAGTATGACAGCTGCTGTCATTTTTTATCACTTCTGTTTCTTACAGGAACCTGTCTGCTATTCAGGATAGAGAAATTTGCTGCTATTCAATTTCTTGCAAAGAAAAGGATAATATAGGTAAGAAATGCTGTTTTTGGAAGAAACGAGTACTATTGGGAAGGATGCCATGTTTTTTCCTGTACTGTAGTGAGTGGGTTTTGTTTTCTTTTGTTTGGAAACTTTGGGAGGAGAAATAATCTTTTATTACTGTCAAGAACTAGCCAGATAATTTTCTAAAGGAACAACAACAAAAAAGGTCAGCTGGATATAATGGTGGATACCTGTCGTCCTGGCTTTTGGGAAGCTGAGGCAGGAGGATTGCTATGAGTTTGAGGTCTGCCTGGACTACATGGTGAGTGCTAGGGCAATTATGGCTTGGTAGCAGGACCGTGTCTTAAAAAGAGGGGTGGGGCTGGGGAGATGAAAGTCAGTCTTGGGTTCATTTATTCGAGGGTACAAGGGATTCAGCAGTGGTGGTGAGAATTGATTAGTGTTTGAGGCTGATCATGGCTTGATAGGTTGCACTAATTTGTAATTTCAGTGCTTCATGTGTAGTGTTACTGAGGCTAAGGAAACCACTATCTTTTTGCTAGATTCAAATTGAGCATTAATAAATTGATTCAAAATTGTTTTTTGAGTGTACATGGTTTCATTGTAGCAGGGGAAGTGTCTTGATCTGAGGAAGGTGTCCTGGAACCACATGAGGAGTATTTATTTCTTATGACCCTGTGACTCTAGAATCTTCTCTTCGTTCTGCATTTTTGTCTAGTTTTGAGGACTTACTTTTCTTTGGGATCTTAGCTTCTGTCCAGTGGCTGTAGAGGATAGGCTTATTCTTGTAAGTTTCTTAAGTATGAAAATGTGGTCATTTCCCTGTCTGATTTCACACTGGTGTAATAAAAGACGTAGAAGACTTGTTTCATGAGTTATTAGATCATTGCTTTCCCAACTGTGAATAGTTACTTTTGTTCAGCTTCTGGCCCTACTCTGTACTTGATAGGTGTGGTCTCTAATTTCTCTAATGTGTTTTAGTTGGGAAAATGGAAGACTGAAATTACATGTATCTTTCAAGCTTGGAGGATAGAGTGCTACATCTAGTGGATTCTCACATAGCTTCCAGGTATAACATTTTAAAGAACTCAGGACAGTAATTCAGTGCTCTGACTTAGCTGCCTTCTCAGTTTGCACTTGCCCTGCCTCTCCTGAGTTGCTGTAGCTTTGACTGTCTGTATCTTGATTCCTTGTTAGTTGCTTTCCCTCTTCAGATCTTTAGAACTGAAATGCCTGATGTCAGATCCTCTAGAACTGGAGATGTGAGCCACTTGGGAAGCAAGCCAGCTGTGCCTGGGCATGGTGGCACATGCCTTTAGTCATGGTGTCTAGGAGGCAGAGGCAGGTAAGCCTCTGTGAATTTGAGGCTAGCCAGGCCAGAAGATTCTTTCTTTCCTGCTTCCTGTAGTCACACATACAGTCTTGCCAGTTGTGCATCTTCTCTATATGCTGTGTTTGGATTGCTTCAGATTTTCATTCCTTCTTTTCCTGTCCAGTTGAGCAGAGTCAGTCTGCATATTGTAGCCCTCCAAGTTGTAATGTTGTACTTGCTGGCTTTCTAAAATAAGCTAATACAGCTTCCTATTTCAAATTCTCCAATAATTTCCTGTTGACTTTAGAATAAAGTCCTAACTTGTTAGCACCACTTTATTTATTGAGCACAACTCAAACACTTGTGCGCCCTAGGAAACATTGTTTTTAAATTGAGTTTTAGTGCAAAAGAAATGGGTTTCATTATGACAGTTGCATGAACAAAAGTCACACTTTGCTCATATTCTTTCCTCTTTTTTGTTTCCTCCATGTTCCTGCTGGGCTCACTCTTCCCCAGATAGTTCCCCTATCTCTGCTTTTATGTTTTTGTTTGTGTTTCATTTTGTTTTTGGTGCATGGACATTTGTGTGAGATATTTGCAGATGCTGTAATTTTGTTCTTTATGGCTGAATAAAACCCCCTCAAGATATTTTGGTTGTAATGGGGAAGCTGGCACATAGTTGTTAAGGCCATGGATGCCCTAAACCATCCACGTCTTAGCAGCACCCCATGTTATGCAGTGGGGAATGCCTTCTGAGACTGTGGTTTTCATTTGTCTGCCAGGATCTGCATGACATCAAAGCTGAAATGATTAATTCTATCTTTTTAAGTATAGTTACAAGTTTCTTGAGGTCAAGAGTCCTTTCATATCTTTGCCTTCCTGGCAGTTTGTGTTTAGTTCCTGATCTGACAGGCAGTAAGTATAAGGTACCAAGTTCATGTACAGTATCTGATAGTTTCTCACATTGTCTTCTTGAAGCACTGGTGATGGAGTTCAGATGCAGAAGAGACCTAGCACCTTGGACAGTTTAAGTATTGTCTGTGTGTTCAGTTTTATAATGCTGATTTCTTAACTCTCACTTTCCCTGCCTTTAGATATCACACTTCAGTGGCTTATTCAACACTCAAAATCTCGAAGAAGCTGAGACATCTTCTGACGTCTTCCAGTCCTTCTTGGCTATAATCCTAGAACTACTGTCCGTTCCTCTGAAGTACTTCCCAGAACATGGTCCTTCCTAAACCCAAGAAATTGCCTTTCTCAGAGTTTATTTCTCATGTGCACTGCTGAAGATGTATATTCCTATCCTTCATAACAAAATCAGCTGGAGTTGTCATGATAAAGTCAGCACACACTAAAAGGCTTCACACACTTGTCTAGTGTGGTAGAGGCCTCTTTCCTTTTCTTTTTTAAAAAACACCCACATTTTTGACCATCTTAAATTAAGAAAATTACATATTACCATTCTGGTCTTTCTGGGCCAGATTTTTGTATTGGTTTTCAGTAAATGTCTACCTATTTCATTATAGAGTCCAGTAGCTTATACTGGTACTGACTTGATGCAGCATGGAATTCCTAGTGCCACACACAGTATTTAGAAAAACTTCAAGCCTGACTCATGTGGGATATGAACATATAATGTTTATCCCGTCTCACATATGCATGTGAAATGTAGACTTACACCGTAGGAATAATTGGTCTGCCAAGAGTTAGCAGAGGCACCAGGTCAGCACAGTGGGTTCCTTACACTGGAGACTTCCTACCTGGTAAATTTTAAACATTCTGCTTTCTGAGACTCCTTTGTCACCAGATAGCATTTGGGAAGATGGGAAGAGTTACAGCATGCTCTTTTGTATCTGTCCAGATCATTAGTTGTTTTCTCCCTTTTAACACAGTTTTTTAAAGGGATGGGAATTGAAGATTTTTTTCAAAAGTTTTCATGAATTTAGAGCATTCTAGCTAGTGTAATAAAACCCATTAAGAATGTCTGACTTTGTGTGAACACACATCTGTTCTTTGTCTCCAGTCACCCACCTGTGCTGCTGCATGACACCCTGACTATAACTCCTGACTTTTTATATCTAGTCATGAAGTTGACTTTCAGCACAAAGGATACTTATAAACAAATTCTTAGTTTTTTTTCTTACCATTGTAAGGTTTGGCACTCTTTTCACTGGTGCCACTAGACTTCTTGATTGTGACAACTCTAGACCTGCCTGCTTAATCTAATCATGCGCAACGTCTACAGGTTGTTTGATGATCGGCCATGGAGAGAACCGAGGAACCAATGCTGTTTATTGTTTGCTTCTATGATACAGAGCTGTACAAAAACTTACAATGATCATATTTTATAGCTTAGTGATCTCCACGTACATAAAGGGACATATTAATACTGGTTCAGTTGTAAAATGTTACTCATGCCGATGTAGTGATAAAACCCTGTGCTTACATCTGCTCATGTGTTGCCTCACACTGTGTGTGATTTGTCTCTTCTGTTAAGCAGCTTTTACGTCGACAGTACATATTCAGATGTGTTGAGCACTCCAAGTGTAGTCAGCAGTAAATTCTTTTAATAAATACCCTTTTCATTTATAGACTGCCATGGCCTTAAAAATATTCTGTACAAAAATACTGCACTGTGTTGCACAGACACTACTTGTTTTCTCCATTCACATTGTTAATGAGAACCTGAGCTTTAAAATTCTCTTTTCTTTACGGAAGCATGTTGCACTCTTCCCAGAGGATGGGATGGGTGGTTTGAATGAAGGGTTATTTAAACTTGCTCATGTAGCCCAACACGAGTAATGGTCACTGTGAACCATTTCAAAGAATGTGGCAACTTGCTTGTGCCTAAAAGGAGGGACTGGAACCAGAATGTGTAACTAAGTGGGGACTGCATAGGTTTTTGTTAATTGACCTATAGCTAAACCTTAATGTGTTTGTGTGTCTTTTCATTGCTTTCCAGCATTTCAGGACATCTAAAAGCTACTACCAACATTTTCCTGTGCATAACCTCTGCATGTGAAAACTTAACAGTTACTGAACTTTGTAAATACGTAAATTTTTTATTTAGGTGTGGATGCATTTTTTGTCTGTTTACTGCTCTTCTCAGCTTTATTCAATAAACTTGCATTTTGAGGGTTGCATTGACAATTGTACCGTAAAATGGGCATGGTGATGAAAGGCGTAGATCTTTGGAATGGAGTGGAAAGATGATTACCTGGGCTCCACAGACCATGTGCTGGGAAGAAGCCGTCATCTCAGCTACAAAGCATTGGGTTAGTGGGATGAACCAGAAATAAACTTTTACAGTATCTACAAACTGATGCTATGGTCCCCTCCTTTCTCTCTTGCTGGGAGAGGAGTCTTTTACTGCTAAACTGCAGTGGCACTTGGTGTGTGGGCACTGAGGATTGAGTCTCACCAATGCTAGGTAGGCACTCTGATGCCACCGAGCCAATACCCTTTCTCCTTTATCTCCAAGTTTAGGACTTTTAGGTGGTAGGAGCTAGTAAAGAATTTTATTGTCTAGTTTATTTAAAAAATTTACACCGCCAGGAAGTGAACCTGGGCTCTTGCATATTCTAGGAAAGCTCTCCACCACTAAGCTACATCCCAGCTTTTAAAAGTTAAAATCAAAGCCCTATTAAACTGAAATCCCAAGACATGTCTACTTCAGAGTGCAAATATTTTCATGCTTAGACATTCTGGGATGGCTTAATGGGCGAAGCCTACTAAAGTAGAGCTGAGATCCCCAGCAGTAGAGGTTAGGCCTGTGTGCTAGCTTATCTAATCCCAAGACTGGAGAGCAGGGGAGCATCAATATGCCTCACTGGACTAGCTGAGTCAGTGAGATCTGGGACTGTCTGAGAGGCACTGCCTCAACATATACAGTAGAAAATGATTGAGGAAGATACCCTTTGGGCTCCAAGTGTGCACACTTCTACACTCCTGAACATGGGAATATACTTAGGCAAGCAAGCCATACATACACATGAAGAAATAAAAATGTTGATTTTTCTACAAAGCCCCATTTTTAGAGTAAGGTATTTGGTCCATTTTGCTAAAATGTTACCATCTGAACTGTAAAATATATTGGATTTTTTTTTTTTTTAATGAGAGCCATTGTAGAAATGGTTTTAGTTAAGTTAGGCTGACTTTCTCTGTACATACTGTCATTCTGTATTATTGATTTGGCATGTCTGTCACAAGATTTTATTATTTTGTGAAATTGGTAGTGACAATGTTAAGTCTGGATAGGTCTGGGGAAGATATTCAAAGTATGTATTTAGTTTAGTTCAAAAATGGAGAGTTTATCAGTGATTTTGTTTATTTTCAGACAAGGTTTTGCTTTGTAGCCCAGACTGGACTCAAACTCATGATCTTCCTTCCTCACCTCTTGAGTGTTGGAATGATGCATATGTGGCTAAAATAACAGAGACTTCTATAAAATTAGTCTTTTTCACTATGATACATAAATTGGGTGTTTTGGACCATGACTGCTTTAGTGTACTTTATTTTTGGCCGAGAAAGTGATTTCCTTTTTTGCATCTACAGTTGAAGCAGGTTGATTTGGTAATTACAGCCTATCAAAAGTCTGGAGGGTGGAAGCTTAAATGAGGTATAGAAGGTACCAATCTGTAACATCCTGTTGGCCAAGTTCTTTACTTTGAAAATGTGCCATTGTGAGGAAACCATCATGTTTGTTTGTTGTTGTCGAAAACCGAATGTCTTTCCTCTAACAGTGCACACTTGAGTCAGGAGACTTGGAAATAAAAAAGTCATGCAAATAGCCTTATAGACTTCCTCCAAGTTTGCTGTTCTACAAGTTGGCAGCCCACAGCAGGTGTTTCCTGTTAGTAAATAACCTCTGCAGGTTTCTGTTTAAAATTGAACTATTAATAAAAGTGGTGTCCTTGTCATTGATGCTTCTTCGGTGTTCTTAGGGAAACAAGTCACTGACATTCTGGACAGGATGCAATGAATAGACTCTTTAAGCAATATTAGAAATCACCCATTAAGCCATTTCATTAACAAGGTTTCACTTGCAGGATAATTCCATTTTAAAACAGAATTACCACACTTAGGTAATGTAGATCTCCCAGTAGGAATCAGCGGGAAGAAAGATACCCCAGGCTCATTTTGCTGGGCCTTACAGGACTTGTGTTGGTAAAAGGAAGGGATGTGGGTTAAGAGGTCTCAGTTTAACATGCTGATGTCACCTGCTTATGAAAAGAGTGTCAGATTGGCACTTTGGGCAATACTTTTTTTTTTTTTTCTTTCTTTCTTTTTTAATTAACTGGTATCCCTGGTTGAGTTTCTGAAGCCCAGCTTTCCAGTCTATTGAATGAGGAAGATTTCTAACCCAGCTTCTTAGAGCGATTCTGGCAGATTAGAGATCTGGACAGTAGCTGCAGCAGACATACACAATGCCCACTTGCCTAGTGACTGTGTTAAGTGTTTTAGAAAATACAGAAGTCTTTATCCCCTCCCCCCAACTTAGTTTTAATATAGTGAAGGGCTAGTCATTACAGTTTACAGAATGATGCAACAACTTAGATTTGAAGGAAGTGCTGTTAAGGTTTACATTTGGAAAGGCATTTATAGTTGCAGGTGTTTTTACTCTGTCAATTGAGGAAACATATGCCTGCTAAGAATTTTGGACTGAGCTGTTTAGAACTTATATATAACACTTCATAGCTGCTGTAGGCTCAGCAAGAATTTATTTCAGCTTTTGAGAAACCTGGAACACTTAGAAAATACTTCCTTTCAAACTAAGGGAGGGATAGGGAGCCAAGTAGACCTCTGTCTTTGTTGTTGACATGGGGTAGAGAATGCCAGTTGTTATTGTATGGCCCTCCCCTTCTGTCATTGACAACAGAGGTCTGCCCTCAGTTGTTACACAATATATCCCACACAATGGGTTATTTTGTTTCTGTGTTTTGTAACTTCATTTCTATTCACATTCTGCAAAGAGAAATTCAAATTGCTTTTGTCGGCCATACCATTTGCCACAGTTCACAGAAAGGCTGGACACTGAGGTGATTTCTCATTAACAGTATAAGTAATGAGCTGGGGGTCTGATACACACATAATGTCAGTTCTTCATGGGTAGATGCAACATTTGGACTAGCAGTTAAAACCGGCTGAGGGAAAGAAAGTTCACTACCACTATTTATTTTGGACAGTGGGCACACTATGCTGTTCAGGCTCAAAGGCATCCTCCTGCCTTAGCATCCTCAGTAGAACTTTAGGCATGTGCTGCTGTGCCCAGTTATCCCCCCATCCCCATTACATATTTCTTTAATAACTTTTTTTTTTTTTTGAGAGATGGGGTCTCACTATGTATCCCTGACTTCCTGATAAAGACCAGGCTGCCTGGAACTCACAGGAATCTTCCTGCCTCTGCCTCTCAAATGCTGGGATAAAAGGTGTGAGCCTCCACAGCTGGCATAGTAAGTTAACTTTAAATAGACATAGTCCCTTGTTTCCACAAGACATCTTGGTCCCACCCACATAAAGATATCCTCTTCCTGGTGGCATACCAGGTTCTTATTTTTTTTTCCATACAAAATAGTCTCATTAATAGGGTCAGCTGTGAGTATAGCACTGTTGCAAGTGCCTTATGTGAGTGTATGAGAGTTTGTGGTAAGCACTGTTATCTTAAAATGGGGGATTTTTTGCAGCTGAGGAAACAGGTGCAGAAACTAACTTAGCAAGGTCAGCAAGCATCTGACTGGATTCTCAGCTGTCTCTTCTTGGGAGCCGCACAGTAAAGCTGTCCTTAAAATGAAAGTGACGTCTTCTCATATCAGTCCCGTGATGCTCTTGTGAGAATGTATTTGGAAAGATCTATCGCCAACTTTTTTCCTAAATAATGTTTTATTAGCTAGGTATGGTGGTTCAAACCTACAATTGGAAGCTGATTAGGAGAGTCGGATCCTGTCTCAGAACTGTTTTTGAGGATGGATTTTCTGATGAGATACAGACGTGTCAGTTTCATCAGCTATATTCAATCTGAGAAGTCCCAGTCTAAAGGGCCAGTCACAGATACTCCACTTTCAGGGATAGTGTCCCAAAGGCCTGTTCTACTGACACCTGTTGTCACTTATGCCATGAAAAGCATTTTTCGAAAATTGGCTGGTTTTCTCTAGTTTTTAGATTTTTTAAAATTAGGTCTTTTTTTTTTTTGTAATGTGAGAACAGGCGCTGTCATCAGT
This sequence comes from Cricetulus griseus, assembly GCF_003668045.3. NCBI lineage: Eukaryota > Metazoa > Chordata > Mammalia > Rodentia > Cricetidae > Cricetulus > Cricetulus griseus. The sequence continues at coordinate 35,656,677 of NC_048601.1, read as the reverse complement.
GTGGCTGACAGCTGACTAGAATGCAAGACAAATTTAAGCTAAAATTTGCACAAAAGTAGTTTAAGGAAACAAAGTGTATCTTAATGTTCACATTCAGTTTATGTCAGCTCTGGGGAGGAAGAATCTAAAAGTTCATAGTCAAGAGCTGGAGTTGGACTTCCGGAACTCTCCCCAGGCACTCCCCCTTTCTCCCCCCCTCCCTTTGTATACTGCTCGGGCCTTTGTCTCTCTCGAAATAAACTCTTAACAACCTAAAGAACTGTACTGTTCGCTGGCTGCTCTATTGTGCTCTATGGCACTTCAGGAACTCCTTTGACCCTAAAAGCGGAATGAGAATGTCACACGCGATTTACCTAAATCCTCCCCATCATTGCCTTGATGATTGATAACATGAACCACTGATTTGGTTGCTTCGCCTACTTTTTAAGTTTGATAGACACATGGTGTAAATTTAGGGAAGGCAAAACTGATAGGTGCTCCAAGTGTGGAGTCTTTACAGGAAAGCCACAGTCCTTAAGAGATACAATAAGTAACCTGCTTAATTATAGGAATTAGGGCTTAAAGAGATTAAACCCCAAATCTGCCCTACATTTCCCAGGTCGCTGCTGCCTTACACTGTAGAGATGATGGGGGGGATCAGGAAAGGGTGTTATTTAAATAGTTTTAATGAAAATGGTTTGGTGTTAGTCCCACCTCCCGCCCTGTGGGGATAGATAGGATGGGATCTCGGAGTATTTTAGAAGTATCAAGAATGATTCTTCAAGTTATGGCGTTCCAATAAAAAACCCGATGGGGTGTTGTACAATCTGAGACGTAGGGAGTTCCACTCCCACCCAAGTTAAAAAAAACAAACAACAACAAACAACAACAAAAACCTTTCTTGGATATGCCCAGGTATCGCCTCTGCCTAACGGCCCAGGCCCTGAACTTTCTCACCCCTTCTACCCTAGACCAGGAGGGGCTTTCTCCCATCCAACCTCAGACCAATAAACATTCCAGGGACATCATTTACCCGAGCAAGGGCGGGTCAGGGGCCGCGTCTGTGACAGCGCATTTGGAGTTCCCGTGCTGCGCTCCCATTGGTTGGAAGTTCTCACTCCCAAAGCTTATGCGACCTAGGCTCGCCACGCCAGCCCGACCTGACTCGGATCCGCCCAGGGGGCGTGGTTCTGTGGCGGGGCGGAGCCTTGTGGTCCCGGCGGCCTATAGAGCGGGAGGGAGTCCCGGGCCGCGCCCCTCGAGGCCGGCCCGGGCGAGGCCAATCCCGGGCGGCCGGCGATCGAACGTGGGGCCTGGCGGGTCGGCCGGGCCGGGCCGGGCCGCGGGGCGGGGGACAATGGGCCAGTTCCTGGTGCGTCACGAGGGAGTTCCTTAAAGGGGAAGTGAGCGGGCTCCCGGGCGGACGCGCGGGGCGGCGGTCGGCTGGGGACGCGCCCGGCCCTTCAAAATAATGCCCGCGGCAGCCGCGCGACCATGCAATGGCGAGCGCTCGTCCTGGGGCTGGTGCTGCTGCGCCTCGGCCTCCACGCGGTGCTCTGGCTGGTCTTCGGGCTGGGGCCCAGCATGGGCTTCTACCAGCGCTTTCCGCTCAGCTTCGGCTTCCAGCGCTTGAGGGGCCTCGACGGCTCGGAGCCGGTGGGTCCGCCCGGAGGCCCGGCCTGGCTGCATCGGCCAAGACGCGGGGCGGAGGGGCGGCTCGAGACCCCGCCGGAGCCGGAGCCCGGGCCGGGGTCGGGGCCCGACACGTGCGGCCCGGCGCACTGGGGCTACGCTCTGGGCGGCCGTGGCTGCGGCCCGGATGAGTACGAGCGGCGCTACAGCGGCGCCTTCCCGCCGCAGCTGCGTGCCCAGATGCGCGACCTGGCGCGGGGCATGTTCGTCTTCGGCTACGACAACTACATGGCGCACGCCTTTCCGCAGGACGAGCTCAACCCCATCTACTGCCGCGGCCGGGGGCCGGACCGCGGAGACCCGTGAGTAGCCCACGCCCGCCGGACGCCCCGCGCGCCGCCTTCCGCCCCTCCGGGTCCCCTAGGGGATACCAGGGTCTTTAAGGTCCGTCGCAGTCCGAGGTTCCCCCCCCTCTCCCCGCCGCCCAGTGGACTGGCATCCTCTTGATTCTCCCGGACCCTCCAAACTTCAGGACAGCTGTCCCTGTCGTTCTCTGATGTAGTTGGGGAAACTGAGGGCCAGAGTCCGCAAGGGACAGTGACAGTGGCAAGGCACGCCGCTGCTCCAGGTGGGCATGTTATCTAAGTGCCAGCTATAGGCTTCCTTTGGAAACCGCAGCTTCAGAACGAGCCCTCCCCACTCCTGATCAGAACGCCACACCCAAGGCTTTTTAATACAAAGATTAAGGAACCGGATCCGAAAAGGGGGCCATCCAGTAAATTGGGCGCAGGGGATGCCATAGGGAGGTTAGCGTTTCTCATTCCCAGGGGTTGCTGCCTAGGCTGAGGAGAGCTAGTTGGGAGGGATGGATGTTACCTGGCCCAGATTTGCTATCTGGATCCTCGAAGGATGATTTATTTGACTGACACTGCCATCACTTGGTACCATCATAAACATTAGTGGGGTGATGGTGCTGTCAGAAGGTCAGGCAACCTACTAGCCACGTATGAGAAGGTTGGAGTTCCAGGGTTACTCGAGTGACTTCAAAGTCCAAGAGAACAGAGCACCCAGCCAAGGTTCTCCGCCTTGAAGGGTGTGCACTGTCACCGACCCAGTCAGGCCTGTTGGTGACTGGTGTTTCCCTCTCCTTAGATGGGAGTGGAGTTGGGTTATTTGTTGTGTGGCATTACACATGGACATCCTTGGACACCTGGTGTGTGTATTTTCCTTCTGTTGGGAAGCAGGGGAGGATTCTTAGGTGCCGAAAGAAAAGCTAAGGGCTGATGAGATGGCTCAGCTAGGAAAGGTGCTTGGCACAAGGTCAGAACTTGAGTTTGACCCTCCAGGACCGGACCCAAATGGACAAAAGAGAAAGAAAACTAAAGAGACTCTCCGAGTTGACCTCTGACACACCTCTATGACACTCATGCACACCCGTCCCCAAAACACTAAAAAAACAACAAAAAAAAAATTTAAAGGAAAGCTAATACTCTAAAAGGGCATAAAGAGTTGATTAAGTGTAAATTTGTGTCTTAATTTGCAGCCTGATGAGCTAATAGCAAGGGAGCATCCCACACAGGGGCACTGGGCCTTGCATGGCTCCATGGGACCGATGGACTATTTGTCTTGCTTAGCCATAACACCTTTTGAACATACAACCCCCCTTCCTCTCTTTCCTTTCTTTCATTCGTGCAGGGAATTGAACACGTGGCTCTGTGCAGCTCTTTACAGCTGAGCTACATTTCAGCTCTTCTTTCATATAAATGTATTTTCTCTCAGTTTCTTTGGGGGAAAACTAAAATTTTGTGAAGCCACACTACTCCTTTTTGGGATTATAGGGAGTGGATGAGTTGTCTCACTCATAAGAGACACAGGGGAGACTTCATATCTATGGTTATGTTTGCTACAATTCCACCTCCCCCACCCTCCCCTCCCTTGCCCTTCCCTCTATCTTGTGAGAATAAATTTCTTTAAATATGGGAGGGGAAACTGAAAAATCTCATTAGTTATTTTCAGTAGCTCTTTTCTGCCAGTTTCTGTCCATATGGCGACATATTTTATTTATTTGTTTTTACATAGTTGAACTTAAGTGTGTACCTATTTTCTTTTTACAAAGACAGTATTTTTATTTTTGTACCAATAACGTTGACTAAATTGACATGAAGACAAAAAAAAAAAAAAAAAAAAAAAAAAAGCTTTGAGAAGACCACTGTTGGGTTGAGCCTCCTGGGAGTATTTTACAGAGCATATCTGATACAGTCCCAATTGAATCTTAAGCATGACTTGTGTCCAGGTGACAGGATTATGGTTCCCTTCCGTTAGGCCTCATTGTCTCATTTCTTTTTTCTTTTTTTTCTGGACTAGGAACTGCTGTCCTGATGACGTGGCACTTCCCCCAGAAAGTGGCTCTTTCCTTAACAGGCTTCTTTTTACCCTTTTTTTGTTCCTCTTTCTCTTTCTTTCTTTCTTTCTTTCTTTCTTTCTTTCTTCTGTCTGCTGGTCTGTCAGTCTGTCTTTCTTTCATACTGGGGATGGTTCCCAGCATAACCAGAATGTTACAGTAAAAGCTCTGGCTCAAGCTGTCTTTGTAAGCTAGGCTTGGTCACTCATCCCAAGGTGCCAACTAAAGCGACGATTACTGGCACAGAGCAGAGCAAAGAGAATTAACATCCTGGGAAAGAAGGACAAATAAGGGGTCCAGATGTCCCCGAGTTGGGCTTCAGGACCCTGCCATGAGCCTTAGGTTCAAGTAGAGGAAGGGTTGGGACAGAGGGTGGGAGATAGAAGCAGTCTTGGTCAAGCTGTGGTTTTGGCCACTCCAGTATCAGCTCAGGTCCTGCAAGGTGGGTTCTGTACAGTGATACTGTGTTCTTAGTTGTCTTCATCTAAATCTAGTTCTTGTAAGGTGATCTGCTTAGAGTACAGCCTCCCCATCATAGATGAATGTTCTTAGCATGTGCAATCTAAGGTAAACACAGGTTTAAGACAATGCCTTCAGTCTTACAAGAATGAGAGAGGGTGTGAATCACTGCTTTTACACAGGCGCTCCTGGAATGATTCCCATGGCCATGTGTAGAGAAGCAGGGTGACCCAAAGGAAAGCAGACAGATGCAAAGGGAAGATGGGAATGGCAGCCTTTCTTCCTCTTTTTAGTTCCTTTATGGGCTCAAGTGAGAAGTCGAGTTTTGCAGCAGCAGCAGCAGCAGCAGCAGCAGCAGCAGCAGCATTTAAGTGCCTGTTACATTAGGGCCTTGTGCGCGCTAGGCAAATAGTCTTCCATTGAGCTAAAGGCCCAGCTTCTTTTTCACTTTCTATTTTGAGACAGTCTTTTAAGTTGAACAGGCTGGCTTGCAACTTGTCCCACAGCTCAGGCAGGCCTTCAATTTGTGATCTTGATTCAGACTCCTGAGTAGCTGGAGTCATGGGCCCTGTGTTACCAGGCCTGCCTCTAATGATTTTATTTATTTACTTTTGTAATGAACCTAAATGCTTTCTGGAGCATTTAGGATTGGGGGTGGGGACTCTTCAGCAAAGTGAGGTATGGTGGTTGGTTGAAATTGTTGGTCCCAGTGGTGTCTTGGGGTGCATAAGCCTTTTTAGAGGTTTAAGTGTAGTGGTTTGCTTTGGTTGTACAGTGGCAGTTTCTTTAACTTGAAGTCAGGTCTCTGGTATGATGGCATTAGTAATCTTGGGGAATGGTAGCATTTGACTTCTGGTTGGTAAGCCTTTATGTTTCTGACATGCTGAAAGAGAACTGGATTTTGTGGCCTTGAGCAGATCCTCACACTGGCCAATTCAAGGAATAGAAAGCTTAGGTTCTTTTTTGTTATTTGTTGTTTTAGCCCACACTCTGTAGTTTAGTTCCTTTTGTGCTTTGATATTTTTAGTAGAGTTTCAAGCCTGTGCTTTGTCATTCTGGTTCTGAACAAGTAGGGAATGTTACATTTCCCAGATAAAGTGTAATAAAGAGGCTTAAACATATTCTATTCTAATACTGAGAATTGAACCCAGGGCTTGCATATTCCAGATAAGTGATCTGCTAGTAAGCTACATACCTGGCCCTTTAAGAACTAGACTTTGGCCAGGCGTTGGTGACACACGCCTTCAATCCCAGCACTTGGGAGGCAGAGGCAGGCAGATCTCTGTTAGTTCAAGACCAGCCTGGTCTACAAGAGCGAGTGCCAGGACAGCCTCCAAAGCCACAGAGAAATCCTGTCTCGAAAAACTAAAACCAAAAAAAAAAAAAAAAAAAAAGCTAAACTTTGCTTGTGAAAAGTGCTTGCTACTCTTACAGAGGACTGAGTCTGTTCTCAACACTCCAAACTGCTTGTAACTCGAGCCCCAGGTGATCTGGTCTCCATGTGGATGCATGCTGTACACACATACAAAGTAAAATTTTATTTGGAGGTCTGGGGACATGTTTCAGTGGTACACGATTTGCCTAGCATGTAGGAGGGCCTTAATTCAATATTAGTGCTGCAAAAAATAAAGTAACAAAAAATTTCTTTGAGACAGAGTCCACTGTGCTGTACTCAAACTTAGGATTCTTCTGCCTTGGCCTGGAGTTACTGCTAAGTGTGCCTTTATACTGTGCCCAGAAAATATCTCAGACTTCAACATTCAAATAGGTTCATTGCCATTATCTAATAGTATTTTTTAAAAAGAATGAACTTGCCATTAGAATATTAACTAAAACAGTACAAAAACAAAATGTGGGTGCTCTCTCTCTCCTCTTTTCCTTTTTCTTTTTGGAGACAGAGTCACATGTAATACAGGCTGGCTTTCAGCTGAAAAGGTGGCAGAGGATGACCTAGGCTCCTGATCTGTCTGTCTCCATACCTGGCTGAGTCATTTCTCTTTAGTCACGCCCTCTTGATGCTTATCTTGATAGACCTGGGCCCTGTGTTATCATGAAGTAAACAAATCTTGAACCCCCTGAAAACAGCTACTCTCTGTCCAGCTCACAGCTGTTGGGTTGTAGAATCCAAAATCAAACCTTTGAGTAAATTTAGATATTTGTGTAATCCTGTGGATGCCAACTATAAATTTGGGCCTGTGACTATGCTTGATTCTACCCTGTCCCTCAAACCACATTCTTAATACAAAAAGAAGATTCCAAGTGTACAGGTCAAATATCGGTTCCTCACCTAGTTTGTTCCTAGCTAGCCTCCTGGGCTAAGGAGATGGCTTAGTGGTCAAGAGTGTTTGCTGTTAAGTCAGCAACAGTCAAGGCAGAAGACTTGAGTTTGAATTCCTAGCAAGCAAGTAAAAAGCTGGATGTGGTCACTCCTTTGTCTGTAACCCAAACACTGTGGGGTGGAGATGACAGGATTTCTGGGGCCTACTGACTGCCTGGTGAGTTCCAGGTTCTGTGAGAGACCCTGTCTCAAGGCAGTAAGATGGAGGGAGACAGCTGGACACTAGAAATCCTGCTCAGGCTTCTTACCGTTTGTAAGTATGTGTGCTTTCACAAACATGCAAATGTGTGTATACATACAACACATACTCATACACACACACACACACACACACACACACACACACACACACAGATGGCCTTCTAGAATTCCTGCTTTAAAAATCTTTCAGAGTCAAGCACTAGTCTTCCTTGAGCTGTGGAACACGATTCTCCTTGGTTTGCTCATTCAGGGTTTGTTTGCTTTGCTTTGAGCCACCATTCCCCATTTTAACTGTTTGAGAATTGAGTTCTGTCTCCTTTGCCTCCCTCTGGACTACTAAGTCCTTGAGTGCTCAGGGAATGTTTGTTGTGTTATCTCTGTACCCACACAGAAAAGATAAGATTTCCAAACAGCTGTTCCAGGTTGAGTATATGCAAGCACAGTTTCTTGCTTTATTTTCCAACATGTCTGCTTGATTTTTATTAGCTACATAATCAAAGACTATTTCTAGCAGAGGCCCTGTCTCCTTTTCTTCTTCTTCCGCTCCCTCTTCCTTTGCTTTCTTCTTTGCTTTTGTTTGTTTGTTTAAAGGTGCTAAGAACTTCAGAGTGTCACAGTGGAATGATCACCATAAACTTTTATGATGAATTAGGGGGGAGTTGAGTTGTGATCGCATCAGCTGCTTACATAGGACCACTTGTACTCTTGATTTTTGTCTTGCACTGAAAGATTGATATCCTCAAGAGCTGCTAGGTGAGACCAGACTACAATAAGCATCCACAGAGCAGAGCTGTGTTGTCTGCAAGGGGAACTGACAGATGGAAGTGGTAAATGTCTCGCTGTGGGGATAGGACCAGTTGTGTTACAGAATCGTGATTTTTTTTTCCTTCATTCTCTATCTTCTTCTCTCTGCTTTGATAATTTGTATTATTTTATGGTTGTTATTTTTTTCTGAGACATGGTCTTGCTATGTAAACATTGGTAAGAAAGAATTCAAAATGTCCTAGTGAACATTCTAGATCTGTAAGTGGATTTTCTGACTAGAGTGGAACTATCATAGTTACTACACATACATAAAAAACAACAACAACAACAACAAAAAACAACTCTGGCAACTGTTACCAATTGTTCCCACTTTTTGGCCAGTGTTACTGAGGATTAAAGTTGTTTTGGGAGGGTCAGGGCTGAGGTTCAAACCCAACATCTCAACATGCAAGGCAAGCATTCTGCTAGTAGCTGTGTACCCAGCTCGAACACTGTGTCCCTTTTATGTGTGGACTAAAGAAAAGCACAGTAAACATGGAAAGGTGCTCAAAACTCCTGGTGCCTGCATGGCCCTGGGCATCTCGGGAGGGTGGCACTTGCTGCAGGTAATGATGTAATGCCGGGTGATATGGAACTCTTGTTGAGCTCTTTCAGTTGAGATGCTAAATGATATGGCAACCATTTTCTGGTGAGGCAAGTGTTTGGAACTCACTCTGTTCCTGAGCAGCATAGCCCTGAGGTTAAATATTTAACCACAGCCAAGTGTTCTTGAGGACTCACTTGAACATGAGGATGTCTGCTTTGACCCTCCTACAACTATAACACAAATAAGTAAAAGACCCTGAGACAGATATTGGGGTTCAAGCTGAAGATCAGGGAAGCAAAACAGCTGGCCACTAGCTGTCACCGCTATCTCAGTCTATAGGGCTGATCCACGTATGATTCTTCACCACTTCCCAAACTGCTGCCTCTTCAGTGTGGCTGGAGAAAGGAATGCCTCATACTGACTACTGAAGACCCTGCTTCTGTCTTCAATACCCTCAAGTGATGGGATTAAAGGCGCGTGTTCTGTTACTCCTTTAGACTCATTCAATCTCATGTATCCCTGGGTGGCCTTGAATTCAGAGAGGTCCATCTACCTTTTAATCCTGAGTCCCAAGATTAAAGTTGTGTCCCATCACCTCCTAGGTTCTGGCTGCAAGGATTAAAGGTGTGTGTCTGGGTTCTATGGCTTGTGGCTGACTTTGCCTTCTGAATCTCCAGGCAAACTTTAGTAAATAAGTGTTCTCAATCTCCCCTGGCAGGTGTGTGTGTGTGTGTGTGGATAATGTATTACCACATCCATCCCTTGAGAATTCCTGTGTGCTTGGTGCTGCCTTTGAGAGACCTGTTTGAAGCCATAGCTCTTATCCTGAGAGCACATTTACCTTCCTGGGAGTTTCTTTAGAGAATCAACTAGAAGGAACAAACGCACCTTTCCCAAGATGCTGTTGTTGCTTTGGTTCCTTGTAATCCCCTCTGGGAACTTGTTTTATTGCTGTAGATTCTTTGTCCTCTGTTAATTGCCCGATACACACAAAATAGAGCCTTAGAAGGTTCAGATAAGGTCAGATATGGAAGTTGTTTGTGCCTGCTTCTTCATGTAAGCCCCATTTCACTCTGAATGAAGCCCAGAGGCATTTTATTTTATTTTTATACTGTGTGTGTGTGTGTGTGTGTGTGTGTGTGTGTGTGTGATGGTGTGTGTGACTGTGTACAAGTGAGAATCTGTGTTGTTCTACCATGTGAGTCCTGGGGATTGAATTCAGGTTCTGAGGGTTAGCATCAAGCACCTTTTCCACTGAGTCATCGTAGCAGCCCCATAGGCCTTGTAGAGAGAGAGAGATACAGCAGGCCAAGCCATCAGAACTGTTGGATGCCGCCCTTAAAGCTTCTTCCGTAGGAAGGAAGTGGTACAGGGGCCCTTTAGGATGATGTAAGGGCAGCTGGCATGCAGAGGAGATGGAGGACACCATATGTGAATGAATCTGGCTGGAAATGAAAGTAGGGCTTTCTTAGTTTGGGTGTATTGTAAATGAGATCTTTAAGTAGTTGCCTTATTTTGTCTTTTATTATCATTTCCTTTTTCCTTTCAGCCTCTGGAATTATTTCCTGGCTTTGTGGTAATAGGATAAAGGAGTCAGGGAAATCCGTGACCTGAATTCCTTCAGCTATATCAGGTCATTTTTCACTGTTTGTCTAGCCTTCCTAGATGTATTAGTTTTCATTGTGTGTCATAGTTTGAGCAGTGAAGAAATATCAGGTCACATGACAGGATCCTTCCTTCAGTTCCTAATGATTGTGAAATTAAGAGAGTTTTGAGATTGGACAGGGTTAAAGATCCTTGATGGTGATAGTGCCTCTCAGAGGCTGAGAGACTGGCCCATCTCAGGGCTTCCCCTTGAGCTTTTCTCATTACTGCCCATACCAGTGTTCTACTGTCCTGGAGTTCTTCATCCTGTGGACACATAGACACTACTGCTCTTGAGACAGAGGCCTGTACCCTACTGCTACCCACGGTCTGTTTCTGGATCAAGAACATTGCCAGCAGTTTTAGTTTCTGATGGGTGTTTAGTTTTGTGGTCTTTTTTTGTTTGTTTGTTTTTTTCCCTTCTCTTTCACTGTAAATGTAAAGTACCTTTGTTTAATTTTAATTCTTTTCTTTTTCAGTTCAAATCTGAACATCAATGATGTCCTAGGGAATTACTCCCTGACTCTTGTTGATGCCTTGGATACACTTGCAGTAAGTGTTCAGCCTTTTCTTCTTTAATTAGGATAATTAAAGTGTTTGGGGGTTTATTGTATTTCCTTGATTCCCCCAGGAGTGGGAATTTCAGGAAATGCTGTACTCGGAAGGCTTTGATGAGTGTCATTTATCTTAATGACCTTCATGGGAAGGGAAGGAAAGCCTGGAAGGTTAAGTTAGGGGAAATGGGACTCTCCTGAAAGGGAGAAAAGTGGTACATGGTTAGTTTTCAGAAAACCTGTTGTTTACTTCATATTTATTTATTTATTTATTTATTTATTTATTTCTTGCTTGCTTGCTTGCTATCCTGTGGTAAAGAGTCCAGAGAATTTTGTTACTACTTAGTTACTATAATCTGTTAGCTCATAGACTGTACTGTTTACTTTTCTGTTGTTGGGATAAAACACCAGGATCAAAAGTAAAGGGAAAGAGTTTATTTCGTTTAATAGTTCTGTAGCGGAGTCCTCAGTGGTGGGAAAGAAAGGCATGGCATGCCAGCAGGGTCGGGAGGCAGGGTGTTCACGTTTTCATCCACTTATGCCGAGACCCCCAAAGCTTCCATGGTCCCCAAACAGCACCAAGAGTGGGGACCAAATGTTCCAACACATGAGCCTATGGGGGACACTTCTCCCAGAAAGCAGACCACATCTTCCTGCAGCTCTTTCTCTGGAACAGAGCTAATAAAAAAAAGGATACTGTGCCATGGTGTCTCAGCCCCTGTTTTAGTGGCAAGATAAATTTGTGGCCCTACTGAGTGTCGGCCTCTGTGTCTCTTGACTAAAGTGAATTGTGAAGTATGAAACTTGTCGGTAATCCTGAAAACCTGAATCGGAACCTCTGTTTGTTGTCTGGAACTGAGTGGCCATCTCTCCTTTTATGGTCCCCATCCTACCACACTCACACATCTATCTCTCCTAATTGCTCTCTGACTTTAGCATCATGGCTGTGGCCCTGAGACTGTTCTCCGAAGGCTTCCTTCTGAAGGACAATTTTGTTTGAGCTCCCTATTACAAATCCAGCATTTTTAGTTTATAATACAGTACTTGAGTAAAAATGAGAGGATCCCAGGGTCAGAAGGAACCCCCACATACTTCTAGCTGCTGTCTTCTGAGGAGTGTCTGTACCCAGTGCCTGCCCATGCATGAGGCCCTCTCTGTGAACACCCCTGTCGTTTATTGCTTCTTGGTTTTGGCTACTGGTCACTCCAGATGTGGTTTGCCAGCTTGCATACTGCCTTTACCCTCTCATCCTTTGGCATCTCCATTGGCTCTGGGGAGCTGGAGTCCTCTCATCATAAACAGAAGAGCCCTCCTGAAGGCGGTAAGCCACACTGGACATGCTGTCAGACTGTGTCTGTCTGTGTGCTTCATAGCCTAGTGCCATAGAGTATGGTTTCCAAGGGACGTTTCCAGTGTGTTGCAATCTCCTTAGTAAAAGTTAATTTTACAAACCCTTCTGTTTTCCTTGTCCAAGACCATCTTTACTATTAGAAAGCTATTGAATCCTATATCAAGTACTATATTTAATAATTTATCTGGTTCCTTTAAACATCCCTAAGGAATGTTTATAGCTGTCAGTTAGGAGTTAGAATTGGGGAGGGTAGCTAAGTTTATTGCCTCATGATTTGCTAGTAGTAAAATTGCAGGATTTGGAAATGCGCTTTGGGGGTCTCGGCATAAGTGGATGAAAACGTGAACACCCTGCCTCCTGACCCTGCTGGCATGCCATGCCTTTCTTTCAGATAATGTCCTGCGCCTTCCTTGTATAGACTGCAGAAACAGGGCTGAACCCTGCTTCTACTAGGGCTACTGGGTTTCCTCCTAGGCTCTAGTTGCAGAGCACTTTCAGTCTCCCAGTATTTCCTTCTGAAGGGATTGCTGCTGCATTAAGTCAGCCACCATCACTTCTCAGAATGTGCCTAGACAAGTAAGTAACAGCATAATTAGTGCTAACTGGGAGAAGCTACTAGAGGCTGACTCAGTCCTCGGCTGTGGAAGAAGGGTTAGAAGGTGCATGGATAGCTTGAGAAAGCTCACTCTCCTGAGCCCTTCGGTTAACCCCCAGTAAGTCTTCCTATCCCCTTGCTTGCTAAGTACAGAAATGTTATTATTTGCTGTACTCCCTCCACACTTGACAGTACACAGTACTATACACAGTTGGACTGCAGATTGTTATTTAAGTGAATGTTTACTAATCCACTTTTGTACAACATGTATGCTAAGGGTACACCCCTTGGCATAGTATTGTTCTCAAAGAAACTGAAGAAATGCTGACTACTGGAGAGCTGTATCACACAACAGCATTTTATTTATTTAATTAAAAAAATTATGTTGAGGTTTAAAAATGATTTAAGTTGTTTTTTTTTTTTTTTTTTTTAAATGTAGTGCCTAAGTGTGTATGTGCACATGTCACTGCGTGTGGGCGGAGGTCAAAGGGCAACTTGCAGGATTGGGCTCTCTTCTACTGTTTGGATTCCAGGGATCAAATGCAAATGGCCCAACTTTGTAGCAAGTAGTCTTTCTACTGAGCCACCTTACTGGCCCTATTTAGGCTGGCCTTAAGCTTGAAGCAGTCTTCTTGCCTCAGAAGTAGCGTGGTTGCAGGCATTTATTTATTTATTTATTTATTTATTTATTTATTTATTTATCTATTTATGTATTTGCTCGTGGACTTGGAGATTGATACCAGAACTTTGCACACAAGGGAGGCGAGTATTCTCCCACTGAGCTACACCCCCTTGTCATTTGTTTTGTTTTGGTCTTTAAGTCAGAGGCCCCAACTGGTGACCATCATGCCTCAGTCTGCAGAGTGCTGAAATCATAGGTGTGAGCTGCATAACAGAATTTTCAAGATTCTGAGAAGCTCCTCCTCTACCCAGTCAGCCTTTCTTAGGCCTGGGTGATTCTAGGTGGTGATTTCCAATGTGAAAACTTACAGGGTGTAACTGGAGTACCTGGGTTTCATCACCTTCCCCAGCTTGAGCTGAGATCATATCAACCCTGCAGCTGCACCAGATATTGTTCTTGGTGAACATCTGTGAGGAAACAGACCCATTTCTGTGGTTTTCTCATTGTAGACTCTCTGGTCTTGAATGCGTTAACATGTTGAGGCTTTAGTTTTCTTTTGGTAGCGTTTTCAGCAGATGTTTGCAGATACGCTTGCAAGAGCCCTCAGGGGAAAACAGTCCCCTGACCATTGCATGCAGTTTGAACAAGATTGCATGTTCCTTTAAAAAGGAAGAATTGTAAACAGAAAGCCTGTTTCTGCTCTATACCCAAGCAAATGGTATGATTCGAGAAATATATAGCAGACCAGTACAGTAAGAAATAAGGCACACCCCAGAGAATGAGTGTCTGAAGACTCATTGGTCCTTGATTTATTTATTAATCTATTTAGCTATTGGCATATGTGTTCGTGTCCTTATGAAAAATGGTTATAGAATTTGGGTGAAATCAAATCATTTCCATATAGGTTAACCTATATCATTTTATAACAGTTTTGCCCTTTTTGAAAGGAATAGCATGCTGTGGCACTGTATCTGCACACCTCAGATAAGAGCCTTGATTTTTAAATTGGACATAAAGCTGATAATTGATGTTTTGTTTTTAGTTTTTAAGCATTTGTTGATTTTTTTCTGTGTGTACAAGTTTGTGTGTGAGGGCAAGCATGTGCCACAGTATTTGTGTGTAGATCAGAGGACAAACTGTGCCTGGCTTTTTACCTGGGTTCCCAACTCAGGTCATCAGTCAGGCTTGCATGGCAAGTGCTTTGACACACTGAACCATCTTCCAAGACTCCACTTTGTTTTAAATGGTATTTGTTTCATGTTGTATTGTTAGTACTATCTCAAAACCTTTCCACATATGGATGGCAAGCAAAGTCAATTAGTTTTCCAGATGTCTTGAATTTATTTGAGAAGCACAGAGAGAGAATAATATTTTTTGTTACTTACTTTCTGACTATTTTCTCCCATTCCACAACTTTTTAGAAATTGTTCTGCCTTGCACATAAAGGTCAGCCCAGAGCTTGGGGGAGAAGGGATTGGCAAGACGTGGCACAACAGTGATTCTGTAAGTGTTCATTCACATAGTTGTGCCACTTGGAGATGGGATCCATGAGTGATCAGCAGGAGGCAGCCTCGCTGGCTGCCCTGGAGTCTGATGTGAGGAGTAACTGCCCTCTACCCTTTGTGTGTCCTTTCCCACTGTGGCAAAGCAGTGCAGACTCATAGATGCAGTGGCTGACTGCGTGTCAGTGTCATTTCAAGCTGCTGTAATGGTTTGTGTTCTTTTGTTTAAAGATAATGGGAAATTCATCTGAGTTCCAGAAAGCAGTCAAGTTAGTGATCAACACTGTTTCGTTTGACAAAGATTCCACCGTCCAAGTCTTTGAAGCTACAATAAGGTACAGTTGCAAATGAAATGAATTGAAGATTTCTTTTGTGTGTGTGGGTAAAGGACTTAATTCCCCTGAGGGTATTTCAGCCGGAGTCCATATGAGTAATATGGACTCCGTGTGTATTATTCATGTTCATTTTAGTTTGGTGTTTATGAAAACTTGTACTTCTGATGCATGAACATCACCACATTTTGGACTGAGGAGAAATACACATTTTAGTGAGTACATGTGAGAGATGTCCCTCAAATGCAGTTTCGGTGATTCTGTTGATATCCTTTCTCGTTTCCTTATTTACTGCCTTAGGAATCGTCTTCCATGTTTTAAAATGGAGTTTTGCATCTCCTTACCCACAAAAATCCACTGCTTGCTCTTTTGATGTCTTCTTTTATGGTTTTCATTTATCACCCACTCTTTGCTAAGTAATGGTGGAGTCATGGCCTATACCCAGTTTTATGCCTGGATTGCTTTAGTATGAAAAGTTGACTCTTCCTGTTTAAATATTTTGAAAATTGTATGCTATATTACTGCCCAGATCTAGATCTGAACCTTGAAATTGAAGGTATGAAATAGTTTATTCTAAAACAAGAAAAAAATAAATCATTTGTTTGAGAAATGTTGCAGTCCTTTTTAGATAATTGAGATGGGGCATTTATGTATCTACAAGGACATAACTCTAAGAAGGTAGCCTCTAGTTTTCAATATCTCTCATTTTGTCATTTCCTTCTCCATGTTGTCTCACTAGACACTGGGACAATTCATCAATCACCAGGCAATCATACCTGTAGAAGTTACGTGTTCTGTTGTTCCTTCTTCTGTTTCTTATATGGCTAATGTTTCTTTACCAAGTGAGGTGAATCAATAGGAATTTATTGTTGCTAATAGCAAACATTTCCTTTGAGAACAACCCATGGTGCTTTCCTGACTAGCATAGTCCCTTTTCTTAATATCCTAAGATTAAGATGACCAAATTGGTTAACGCTTTAGGTGGCATCTTCAGCTGTCTTGAATGGATAATTCCCCATCTTCCTGTCAACAATGCACTGAACTGAGAACCAGTCATTTAGAGCCAGTCACTTAGGAAGCTACTGATTCAGGTTCTTCTGCTCTAGGCAGCTTGGAGCCTGAAAAGAAGTAAAGACAGCTTGTCTTTGTAAATTGGATCCTGTGCACTTGTAACAATATACTTCCGTTATTATTTTTCTTTCTACTGTCAGGGTTCTGGGAAGCCTCCTTTCTGCTCATAGAATAATAACTGACTCCAGACAGCCCTTTGGTGACATGACAATTGAGGATTATGATAATGAATTGTTGTATATGGCCCATGACCTCGCTGTGCGGCTCCTGCCAGCTTTTGAAAACACCAAGACAGGGATTCCCTATCCTCGGGTAAGTGACTGGTTTATTCTGTTGTTTTACTGTTTTTGAGACATGGTCTTGTGCTTTGTAGCTCAGCTGCTCTTGAACTTGTTGTTTTCTTGCATTAACCTTCCAGACATTAGCATCGAAGGTGTGAGTTACCATCCCTGCCTAGCTTATTCCTTTGTGTTTTGAAATTCACAATTTTCCCAAATTGAAACTCTTGTAAAAGGGATGGCTTTAAGAAGAGAGTGATGTCCTTGGAGAGGATTTGGTCCTAAACATAATGTTAGTTTTTAAAACCTCTTTCAGCATTTACTGACTACCTCCTGTGTTCTAGACATGCATAATATAGCAGTTAGCCTTTCAAGTTGAAGAACCGTGTTCACTGTTCATGTGTGTTTATATTTTCTGTTGCTAGATAGTATGGAGAATGTTTCTTCATTTCTGGCTTGGATGTATTTCCCTAAGATCCTCACATGTATGCAGGAACTCAGTGAATGTTCATTTGAGCAAGTGAAACTTGCAGGACCAGCCAATTAGATGCTGATTTAGATACGAGATCTGGAGTGAGATTGTGTATTTGTGGCATCTGATTTAGCATGCCAAATAGCTCCTCTGGGAATTGTGTCAGCGTTTGCAGTAATCGGGAGAAATGCCAGACCACAGAACCTCCACGATGAAATTGGCTGTCATACTGTGGCTGAACCTCTGCTTCTCTCCCAGTCTAGCAGTTGTTTGTGTTTGCTGAGCAGGAGTGAGTCTTCAGAAACTAGCCTAGAATCCATTACAGTCTATATTTGTCTCTGACTCTATAGTAATTACTTTTCTGTTGCCATGATGAAATACCAAGACCAAAAGTAACTTAACAGAAGAATTTGTTTAGAGGAGAGTCCAAAATGTCAGGGAAGTCATGGAGCAGCAGGAAGCCGACTGATCACGTTTCACATAGGAAGCACAGATAAGAAACAGGAAGTAGGACGAGGCTGTAAACCCTCAGAGCCCACCCCATTGGTGTACTTCCTCCAGCAAGGCTTAAAGGTTCTTAAAGATTCCATAGCCTCAGAAAATAGCCCCACTGCCTTGGCACCCAGCGTTCAACTACATGAGCTTGGGCAGACACCACAAATCCCCAGAGCCTGGTGCTTCTGTAGTCTGCGAGGACACTTGCAGAAAGAAAAGGTTTAATGAATAATGGTAAGACTCAATCAATGTTCTTACTGTTTTCGGTGGCTCTCATCTTGAGTGTAACATGACAGGTGATGAGCTGAGTCACAGTGAGCCTGGTTCATTAGCTGAGTATCATATCTATGATACGACTTTTCAGCACTGTGCATTCTTAAGTTTTGCTACAAATTTTTTTTTTTTTTCTCTCGGGGGCAAGGGAGTGAGATCTTGCTATGAACTGAGGCTGGCCTTGAACTTGCTCTGTAGCCAGGTTGCCTCCAACTTATGACCCTTTGCTTTGAACTCATGAGTGCTGGAGTACAATTGCTCAACATCATGTGGCCTTCCACACAACTTTTGATTCTTCCCATCCCAGGTCAATCTGAAGACGGGTGTCCCTCCTGACAGCAATAATGAAACCTGCACGGCAGGCGCTGGTTCTCTACTAGTGGAATTTGGTATTCTGAGCCGACTGCTGGGGGATTCCACTTTTGAGTGGGTTGCCAGACGAGCTGTGAAAGCCCTCTGGAACCTTCGGAGCAACAATACAGGATTACTAGGTAGGGCTCACCTTCTGCCATCAGTTGGTCTGTTTAACCTTTGGTCCCCTTTGCTGCCCCTCTGGACTCTGCACTTTACTTCATCTTCCCTGTGCCAGTAGATCTGGAAATTGTTAACTTGAACAGTAGCCATTGGTGCTTCCTGGGTCCAGTTTCTTCCATGACCTTTTGCTTAGTGGGAAGTTCTAGGGTTTAATAGAAGACAATAAGGGTTCAGCTGTTAGGGCCCTGTCAATTTGGATTCCTTGGTATATTCCATTGGAAATTATTGTTAATAGAAATGTCATAAAGAGAACTGTCTCAGGCAAACTTTATTCCTTGAATATAAGGTTCTAAAAATACATTTTAGCATTTCCAGTAGAGAGGTTTTTTTTCCTTAAAGAAAAAAACTCGAGGTGAAAGCCTAGTTGAAACATATATTAGATTTTGCTCCCTTGAGGATATTTAGTCAAAATATTTAAAAATTATTATGGAAAGGCTTAAGCTTTAGGAGTAGACATAATAGTGAATAATATCCTTTATGTATTCATCATGACATTCATCTTTAGTAACTACCCGTATTTTGCTAACTCACAGTGTTGTTTCAAAATAGGTTTTTAATATCATAAAATTGTCTTATTGGGACATATTTTCTTTTTGACATCTGGAAATAACTTGGTTGTTTTGGAGCCATATTGGATCATCCATAAAAAATTTTGAAGTAATCTTTGTGGTTTGCTGTTTATGTATAAACCTTATTCATTGAATAGCAACAATAAAAATAAAGTCACTCAGGCTGAAAGTGGTGAGACACACCTTTAAATATAGCACTCTGGAGGCTGAGGCAGAGTTAGGGTGAGTTTGAGGCCAGCCTGGGCTGCATAGTGAGCAACATGGTTGGCTTGTCTCAACATGGTTGGCCACTTAGCTTTTTGTAGGCACTGTTAGTCTTCCACAAGTAACTTTTGTGACTTTTCAGTTGTAACCCAGTCCTAAGGGAAACAGTTTTTATGCTGTATGCATTTGGCAGGTCATTCTGAGATTTCCAAATTGTTGCCTTACTTCCATAGTTACCAATTTTTTTTCCCCCAAGACAGGATTTCACTATATTGCTTTGGAGCCTGTCCTGGAACTCTGCTCTGTAGACCAAGCTGGCCTCGAACTTACAGAGATCCACCTGCCTCTGCCTCCCGAGTGCTGGGATTAAAGGTGTGCATCGCCAACGCCCAGCTCATAGTTATCAGTTTTAAAAGCTATGCTTTTTTTTTTTTTTTTTGCTTGTTTGTTTTGCTTTTTTTCTTTTTCATAAAATTTTTACTATGTATACTCTACTGGCTTCCACTTTCTGTGCAGCCCAAGATGGCCTCAAACTCCCCATCCTTTCCACCTGTGCATTAGCAGACCTGGCTGTTCTCTGTGGTGCTGGGACTCAGGTCCTTGTATGTAGTAGGCGCTACCCCACCACTGATCTGTGTCCCCAGCTCTGACCTTTTGTTTTTATAAGCATTATTTTCGGGACAAATTCCAATGCATGAGAATATGGGTAAAAGGCTGTGAATACTCCTTTGGGTTTTGAAATGCATTACCATTCTGGGAAAGCAAAAGCCCATTTTTTTTTCCCATTAAGTGTTTCCATTTTTCCTCTGTGACTATTACATGCAGTGCTATAGAATGAACCCTCTGTTCACCAAGTTCCTGATAGGACTCCTTTAGACCCAGCTGCCCATTCCTCATATCTGCCAGGGATAAGGATGCTGAGAAGCAGTGGGACAGGACTAGGAAGACCTTACCCCCCACTCTACCCCTCCTGACATGGTTGAGACCTGAAGTGCCTTGTTCATTTGTTTCCACAGGCAATGTTGTGAACATCCAGACAGGCCACTGGGTTGGAAAGCAGAGTGGCTTGGGTGCTGGGCTGGATTCCTTCTACGAATACCTCTTGAAATCTTACATCCTTTTTGGAGAAAAAGAAGACCTAGAGATGTTTAATGCCGCATATCAGAGCATCCAGAGCTACCTGCGAAGAGGGTGTGTGTCCCTGATGTCGCTTCTGTTGCCCTGCAATGTTCAGTTCCTGCCCAGCTCTGCTTCCATTCATTCATTCATTCATTCATTCATTCATTCATTCATTTTATTATTACTGCTTGTGTTATTGTTTTTGGAGAGGAGCATGTATGCCATGGCACACATGTGGAGGTCAGAGGGACAACTTGTGGGAGTTGGTTCTCTACCACGTTAGCCCAGGAATGGAGTCTGAGTATTCACGCTTGATGGCAAGCATCCTCATCCCTCAAACCTTCTTTCTGTCTTCTTTCAATTTAAAAATCTTAGGGGTGGCGTGTCACTGGATAGCCCTGTCTGGTCTGGTACTCATTTGGACTCAGACTTGCAGCATTCTCTTGCTTGTGCTTCCCGAGTACAGGAATCACAGCTGTCTTCCGCCACGCACAGCAAGGGTTTTATTATTACTCTTTAGCTGGCATGGCCTGCAGTTGGTTCACATTTTTTGCAACAGCCTCCTGTGTGCTGGGATTATAGTTGTGAGCTACCCTGCCAGCCCCATTTCTCTTAATATAAACTTGCAGGGTTTATTTGTGTCCTTACCTACCATCTCTCTTAATTGATTGTTAGTCATTTGGGAGTTGGTCATTGTATAGCATAGTGTCCCCAAACCTGGTGACTTAAAACATCTCACAGTTCCTAAGAGTCATGGGTTTTGGTCCAGAATCTTAAATGAAGTACTCTTAACCTCTGAACCATTTCTCCCGTCTTAGGATTATCTTTTAGTATGCAGCAATGGATAGCTACCCCATCCCTGCTTTTGAAGTCTGTCTAAAGTACAGTTTGCTATTTTTTCAGTATTTTCAGAATGTCCATAGAGACTGTATGGAAAAGCTGTGCAAGGCTGGAGAGGCTTTGAGCCCAGCCCCCAGCACCCCCTTCCCCAGACCTTTCTCTGTACTTGTATGTAGTACATGCCTAATGTAAGTAATAGCTGCTGAACTGTTGGTTTCACAGACTTTTGACTCATTTCTATATCAGCTGTTGTAGGGACCATTTTTGTGGGAGCTCCTGGGGGCTGGAGAGATAGCTCAGAGGTTAAGAACTCGTCACTTTTGCAGAGAACTAGATCCATATATGGTGGCTCACAACCTCTAACTCCAGCACCAGGGTATCTGATGCCTCCTTCTGGCCTATTTGGGAACCCACATGCACACGGTTGAACATACATGCAGACACTCACATGCACAAATAAAAAATTTAAACTCTTGCCAAAAAAGGGTACTGATCACTTTTGGAGTTGTCGTTTTTTTTTTTGCTTTTCTTTGTTTTCTTTTCCTAGTGTGGGTGCTGAGTGTAGTTGTTGCTGCAGCTGTTTGGGTTGTTTTGTTAGACAGTCCTTGTAAACTACAAATGTGGACTGCTGTATGGTTTGAATGTCGTTGTTTTGGAGAGATTATGCTAATTTTCTGTGGATTGCAGTTTTACTATTTTTTTTTTTGCTGAAGTGTGCTCTTTTTTGCTTTCTGAGACTTGCTATCCTCCTGCCTCGACTCCTGCGTGTGATGATTAAGGGCATTCACTGCAGTGCCAGTTCATTTTAGCTTTACAAAATACTGAGCTGAATTGAGTGAAAAGCTCTCAGGGTCCTGCCTTGATGCATCCCCACAGGCCTTTCCCCCCTTCTGTACCAGAGAAGAGAATAAAGCATGCTTCTCCGCTTGGGTCAACGCCAGCAGGGACGAATTCTGTTACATGTCGGTGTTCTGAAACTCAGATGTCAAAAGTGCTTTCTGCAAATGTAATGAAGTCTTGATGTTTCACAAAGACTATGGTTAGAACTAGGTTCTTGTATAGATACTTACAGGTAGTCTTACTGCCAAATATACTGCCAAAGAGTTAGGAAAACGTTAGCATTGGTTTTGCTTCAATGAAACACCGGGAGGCAGACTGCCAGAGGAGTAGAGCTGGAGCTGTCTGCAAGCTTCCTTTTCATCTGACTTGTACTCTTTGGATCCACAGCCGGGAAGCCTGCAATGAAGGAGAAGGGGACCCACCACTCTACGTCAACGTGAACATGTTCAGTGGGCAGCTCATGAACACCTGGATTGACTCTCTGCAGGCTTTCTTCCCTGGACTGCAGGTATTTTGCAGTCAGATCTGTTGAGAAGGGCTGGGGAGATAGCTCAGTGGGTAACAGTGCTTGCTGTATGTGCCTGCAGACCTGAGTTTGAATCTTCAGCACTCACTCACCTAAAAAGCCAGTGGTGGCAGCACTATGCTTGGGGGTGGGGGTTTGGCAGTCGCAGTGCTGAGGGTGGAGGCTTGCTGGTTGCTAGCCTAGCTCCAGGGAATAAGGTGGAGAGTCCTAGAGGAGATGTCCTACTTTGGCTTCCAGGCATAGCATGAGCGAATATATAAGTGGACGTGGTGATATTTTGCTTGTACAAATAAAACCTCTCTGAAGATCAGAGGACGGAGCTTGCCACTAGCTAACCAGAGACGTCTGGAGGTCTGTACAGACAGACAGGAAGGAGATGGCTGAGCACAGACAGGAAGTGAGGTGGCTGAGTGGAGAGAGCATATAAGGAAGAAATAGGAACTCGCTCTCTATTGTCCACTGAGACACTAAAGAGGTGAAAGTGACTTTGGCTTGCTTTTTCTCTCTGATCCCTCAGTATTTTCCTCCATATCTGACTCAGGGTTTTTATTATTTAGATCAATTAAGAACTCCATTTACATTTTGGTGCCCAATGTGAGGAAGCACTAATCCATGACCCTAAGAGTCTCATGTTCTATGAACTTAGCTAGCCAGCAGAGAGAGAGGGAGTTCCTGTTTCTTCTCCTTTAAATCCTCTGTCCAGCTATCTCACTTCCTGTCTGCCTGTACAGACCTCCAGGCCTCCATGGCTAGCTAGGGGCAAGTTTCATCCTCTCCTCTTCAGACAGGCTTTGTTTGTACAAGCAAGATATCACTACATGTACACACACACACACACACACACACACACACACACACTGATTTACTAAGAATAAGCCTTTATAGGGAAAGCTCCCTCTCCCTTTTTATCCTGAGCATTCTGACTCCTTTGGATTTAGGGGGTTTAATAGAACGTCTTGATCCCTCCGTGAAGACAGTCCCTAGACTTGAAAGTCTGCCTGTGATTTTAGTTTTCCTGTGTTATCTCTGTAGGTTCTGATAGGGGATGTGGAAGATGCCATCTGCCTCCATGCCTTCTACTATGCCATATGGAAACGGTACGGGGCCCTCCCTGAGCGCTATAACTGGCAACTCCAGGCCCCTGACGTTCTCTTCTACCCACTGAGACCAGAGTTAGTGGAGTCCACATATCTTCTCTACCAGGTAATGGGCTTATTGAGCAGTGGTTTACTATTGCATATTGACTCCATAGAATTGCTGCCTATTTCTGTCTTGTTAGAGGTCACTTCTCTTGATTGTGTAGGATAGAGAAAGTGTCTACAGCCAAATATGCTTTTAACCTCACATTTTATAAAGATTCCTGTCTTTACTATGGGCTTATTTTTCTTATCTTTGAATATTTTTTTCAACTTTTTTTTTTATTTGAATTAGAAACAAGATTGTTTTACATGACAATCCTGTTCCCTTCTCCCTCTTGTCCTCCCCTACCCCCTCCCCCCAAAAAAAACAACTAAAACCCTACCTATCACATATCCTTTCTGCTCCCCCTGGATGGTGAGGCCTTCCATAGGGTGTCATCAGAATCTATCATATCCTTTGGGATAGGGCCTAGGCCCACCTCTGTGTGTCTTGGCTCAGGGAGTATTCCTCTATGTGGAATGGGCTCCCAAAGTCCACACCTATGCTAAGGGAAAAGTACTGAACTACTATAGGAGGTCCCGTAGATTTCTGAGGTTTTTATCTTTGGATATTCAAAGGAAGATTTCATCTTTCAGTTTTCTAGATTTGTTTGGCTAAGGAACCTTTGGGAGAATGTAATTTTTCCCCCAGTTTTCTGGTTTACATAAAAGCATTGACACAAAAAGATTTTTTTATATGTATGTTTTTAAAAGGGATTTGTGTGTGTGTGTGTGTGTGTGTGTGTGTGTGTGTGTGTGTGTGAATGTGTGTGTGTGTGCGTGCGCGCAATCAGTGTAGTAACAGAGGAACTGTTACTATGAAGTGTCTCCTTGACAACTGGAGCCTGGTACATAAACATTTTTACATGTTCTACATACATACACAAAGCCACAGTTGCATCAACCTAAGCTCTTAGCTTCCCGAGAAGCTGGCTCTAGTGAGCTTAGTAGGTATGAGACAGGCAATTGCATTGTGCAACGACCCTCATTTGGAGGTTTCATTCTGTGCTTTCGATTTACTTTTGAAAATTACACTGTACTAGCAGTCACTACTTCTAGGTTGAAAAAATTGTGTGTGTGTGTTGGGGGGGGCACACTCCATTGAGACTATGTTAGGACTAATATCTCAAGAGACTGTCTTGAAAAAGAGAAGAGGTGACCTCGGACGTGGTTTCTCTGAGCTTAGTGTAATGTGAAGCTATGCCTGCTCTGAGGATGTCTTCCCCGCTGGCTGCTGTGTGGCTTGTAGTAGCTTAGCCCTGTTGCCCGTAGGTTTAGCACCTCTTTATTATTTTCAGTTCACCCTTGTCCACTGTGTACTTAGAATCCAAAGGAATCTTCCGCAACAGCTTTCTCCTCTAAGGCTATCCCAGGCTCTTAATCTAGAGGCAGCCAGCATGCTACTATTTCCTCTTGTTTCTATAGGTTGGCAGTAGGCATGAATTAGAAGTTTTGGGGTAAAAGTCTCATCTTCCTAGAGAATATCCTCCTACAGTCAGACAGCATGTGACAGAAGACAGGACCTGAGCTCTGATTTCCTGGGTGATGAGAGCAAAGTGCTGAGGCCTGGTTTAGAGTCCTGTTCTCTAGAGGACTGTCATCCCCTTCACTGTGCCTCACAGTGTAGTGTCTACAATGAGAGCAAAGTGCTGAGGCCTGGTTTAGAGTCCTGTTCTCTAGAGGATTGTCATCCCCTTCACTGTGCCTCACAGTGTAGTGACTACAATGAGGCAAAGTCCTATTTCCCTGTCTCTGCATCTTGTTTCTAGGGGAGGTCTGAGGCAAGATGGAAACCGGATTTGTTCTCTGATATAGTACCTGCAAGGTGGGCATTGTTTCTTTTCTGATCACGGTAGGCATCAGTAGAGCCCAAGTAGTGCTCTGCCTTGTGCACATTTACTAACCCTGATACAGTTAAACACATCACAGGTATTTGCTGACTGAGTGCCTTAGTCAGATGAAGTGAGTCTGGCTCTGTTCCTTCCTTTAGCTGGGGACCCATCTCCTCAGGGAGCCCTTCCAGTCACTCTGATGTGTGTTGATGATATCTCTTCCAAGAGTTTCCTGCATCACATTCTCTTGTGTTTTGTCTAGGCAACCAAGAATCCCTTCTACCTCCATGTAGGAATGGATATTCTGCAGAGTCTGGAAAAACACACAAAAGTCAAGTCAGTGTTCTAAACTTTTTATTATTTGGATGCTGTGATTGAGAGTTGTTCTGGAGAAATGCTGTTGTAAAACATTAAATTTAGTCATGTATACTTATATTTATTTATGTATTTTATGAGTATGAACATTCTATCTGTTCATACGTATGTACCATGTATGTCCTGGTGTCCTTGGAGGCCAGAGAGGGCTCCAGATCCCCTGTGACTGGGTTACAGATGCTTGTGGGCTGCCATGTGAGTGCTGGGAATTGAACTTGGGTGCTCTTAACTCCTAAGCCTTTTCTTTATCCCCCCATCCACCCAAGTTTTTTTTTTTTTGGTGTCTTTTCTAATATTTTAGTTATTAGAGTGAGTGTGTGTCTGTGTGGAGAGTTAAAGTTGGTTGTGAGCTGCCCATTGTGGGTGCTGGGAACCACTGAGGTCCTCAGCAAGAGCACTGCATGCCCTTAACCTTTGAGCTGCCTCTAGTCCCATAGATATTCTTTAAAATTATGTGTATTTATTGTGTGTGTGTGTGTGTGTGTGTGTGTGTGTGTGTGTGTGTGTGTGTGTGTAGGAGGACTGCCACATGTGTGCCACAGTGCATGAGTGAGGGTCAGAGGAACCTACAGGAATCTTTTCTGTCCCTAGACTGTGTGGGTCCTGAAGACTGTTCTCAGGCTGTCAGGTTTGATGGCCAGGGAGTCATTTCTCTAGCCAGGAAATATTATTATTTGGATTTCAAGTCTGTAGCACAGATTATTTATGTTAGTTTGGTAAAGAAATGGTTTACCTTTTGATACAGTAGAATTTCTCCGTTGTAGTGGACATTGCATTTTTATGCCTTCCCCCGCCCCACCCCCCATCATGTAAAATTTCAGCAAACTGTTCTTTTCGAGAAGTTTGTTTTTATGCTGGTAATTCATTAAAGCACTGAAGCAGCACAGAAGATATTAAGGGTGGAAGAGTCTTGTGATCTGTACTATAGGTCACCATGGAAACACTGAAGTACCCATGCTTCGTATCTTTTTAGTTTGGTGTAGTTATGCATAGGTTGTATATGTTGTGCATACATATACATAAAAACATACTTGTATTTCGTAGCCTGCTTTCTTTGTATATGATAGAAAATACTGTTTTAGGATGTGCCAATAATAATCCATTTCCACAAATACTGGGATGAACAATTAAAATCAGTCCTTCTAAATTTATTCCCGGTCATTCTTATGATGCCATGTTTGATTTTTGGTAAACACACTCCAGTGACTTCGTTCCTAGCTTGGAGCTAACCTGATGAGAAGCAATCAAGCATGCTTTAAAGTAAATCTGCAAACAGTTCGTGCTTAAAACAGAAAAAAGAAGAAGGAAAGGAACAGCCCTTTTGCCTAATATGGTTATTTTTTATGTGGTGTGGGAGAAGTAGGTTCATTGTCTTGATAATAGAATATTCTGGCAGGTAATTAGCACAAGGGAAGGAGCCTGACATAGGGCTAACTGAGCTCTTATTTTGTAGATGCGGGTATGCCACGCTGCATCACGTCATAGACAAGTCTAAAGAGGACCGGATGGAGAGCTTCTTTCTCAGTGAGACGTGTAAATACTTGTATCTGGTACGTGTGTTGCAAGATTAATCAGAGGTATTTAGCACTGTGGGAGAGCAAACATTTGTGCAGTCTTCTGTCAGACAAATATTTACTAGTCACTGCTGTGTGCTGGATATTGTACATTCCCAGAGTTACAAGCCTGGTCAGGACAAAAGGATATTGCTGTCTTCCTTCGTGGCTGTCAACCTCCTGGAGAAGTTATTTGTCCTGTAAACAGAAATGAGCTCATGGTTAGGAACTGTGGGAAGTGCTGGTAAGGACTGATAGAAAGTCAGCTTTTTGGTGGTGTTCTGGAGACTTCTGTGAGGAGGAAAGCAGTGTTTACTTCTTTTATATTTCCCCTGGCATATTGGACATTGAACTCATAGCCTTGTGCAAGCCAGCCAGGTACACTGAGCTACACTCCCAATCTGGGAGTGGTGTTTCCAGCTCTTGACGTGTGGTGCTGTCTCAGAAGCAGAACTACCTCTTGGTCCCATGTATATCTTCAGGCATGCTTTTGTGTATGTGGGGAGGGGAGAATTTCTGGGCCTGGCAGAGACCTTGGGATTATTTAGTTACTATTCATTCTATTCTTCTGAGAAATACAGCTTACACTGAGAGGTCAGCTAACTTGACTGAGGTCTTGGGGTGACCACAAAGCTGAATGAGGCTTGAACCATGTCCAGTGCTCTTTCAGCTTCTGCATTCTGTCACAGACATGTGTAGCGCCTGTATGCTTATGTGTGTAGCCTGTCTTCTATCATGGCTACATACAAATAACACTTGAAAGGCACAGAGTGTTTGGAGATTGAGGCAGCCGCAGTAATAGTAGGTTGTGTCCCATAGTTCACTAGTCCTCAGACCTGGGTCTAGCTAGGTAAGAATGACCCTGGGGCCCTTTTTAAGACTTCCTTCACATTGAGTCTGAGTATTTGAGAAGAATGGCCTTGAGAATTTGATTTTGACAAAAGCCTGCACTGATAATGTGCAAAGCCAAATTTTGGATAAAGTGATGGTGAAGTCTGTGTTTCTCCTCCAGCATCTCCGCTTATAGTCTGGGGTATAAGAGGCAGAGGGTAGCTAGTTCTAGGATGCAGGTGTGAAGAGTCTAAGGAGAGATGTGAAGATTATCTGGGGAGCCTTATAGTCTGCCTGTGCTTGGATCCTGGCCTGGGGTTTCTGATTCTCTGGTTCTCCACAGGGAGTGAGGATTGGGGCACATCCAGGCCTCTAAATTTAAACTAAGTAAATCCTACATTGCAGCCCTGGTCTGGGATTCAGAGCTGTTAACTGATTGATGCCTTTTAATCCAGTTTTTTCACTCAGAACCCTTTGCGGCGAGTTAGTTCAAAAGGTTCTCCAATTACCAATTGTAGTATTATCCTTAAAGTTGGTGCTAGGGATTGACTCCAGGAGCTAGGTATGCTCTGTAAGGACTTAGAGCCATATTCCAGCTCTAGTCCTCTCTTGTCCTGTTCTGTACTGTACTCCCCCCTCCCTCCTCTCTTTCCCTCTTCCTTCCTCCCTTCTCCTTCCTCCCTCCCTCTTTTCTCTCTACCCCCACCACCATGTCTGGCCTGGAACTCACTATTTAGACCAGGCTGGTGTCAAACTCTTAGAGATCTACCTGCCTCTACCTCCTGAGTGCTGGAATTAAATGTTTATGTCACTATGCCAGCCTAATGCCAATTTTCTTATTGCTTCTTTTTCTCTGTGTTTAGCTGTTTGATGAAGATAATCCAGTTCACAAATCTGGAACGAGATACATGTTTACAACAGAGGGCCACATCATATCTGTGGACAAACGTCTTCGGGAATTGCCTTGGAAGGAGTTTTTCTCTGAAGATGGGGAGCGGGACCAAGAAGAGAAGTTTGTACACAGGTCTAAGTCTCAGGAACTCAGAATCATTAACTCCAGTTCTAATGTGAGTTGCTTTTTCCACTGCATATGGAAAAAAAAAATTAGTCCTTTTGGCATTCAGAGTTTTGACACAAAATAGATGACACACTCAGATTATGTAATTTGACAAACGTTCATAAAGGGACCATTTATACAGGTGGCACTAGGATGTAGAGAAACTGGGACCAGCAGTGCAGGCATCAGTCCTGTCTTCAGGGGCAGGTAGAGAGTGGTACAGCATCCTGGAAAAGTCGTTGTAAGAGCAGAGGCTACTGGCAGGTTGCACCACTTAGATTTGGCTTCAGTGATATTCGGGAAGGAAGCCAGCAATATCAACACAGGATCCCTTCCCCATCTCTTCATCCTTGACTGCCTCTACCTGAAGCCAGAGGGCAAGAAGAGTGTTGCTGAAGTCCATCAGAACACACTTCTTCAGGCACGATCAGTGCAGAGGATGAAGAGAGGTCCACAGAGAAGATTTCGGGAGGGCTACCGGAAAGCAGTCACTCCCTTTAAGTCATCTTTTTGTTGTTGTTTAGTGTTTTGAGACAGGGTCTCGTGTAGCCCTGACTTACTTCACTTACTACACTTGCTGTGTAGATAAGTCAAGTCATTTGGTCAGGGACATTGGCAGTGTCTGGAGTCATTTTTGGTACAACTGGGGACAGGGAGTTATTGCTGGCCCCTTAGGTGGGAAAGGGCAGGGATACTGACCTGTTCACTGCCCTCTAATGCACATAACTATCTTCCCATAACAAAGAGGCCTGTGTCTCAAAATGTCACTCGCCATGGATTCATGTTTCCTGGGTTTCTAATTAATTTCTCACAACTCCTGTCATTTTTGTCTTTCCAGTGCAATCGCGTTCCTGACGAGAGGAGATACTCTCTGCCCTTAAAGAGCATCTACATGCGCCAGATCGACCAGATGGTTGGCTTGATTTGACCTGCTCACCTCAGTGTGGCCAGACCTTAAACCAAACCCAAGCATACCAAAATCTCCTCTGAGATGGAAGGGGTGGAGTGTGTCCATCTGTGATGCTGTAGAAGTTTCTGTCCAGCTCTTACCTCTGCTTGATTCTTACACTTAGTGTTTCCTTTCTCTTTAATAAAATACCCTATTTTTCTGAAGGCTATAATTAGAAATGGGAAGCTGTGGGGGAGCTTCTTAAGCACAATGGATGTGTCCTCTTTGGATTGTTCTTCCCAACTTCATGCATAGAATGCCTATCTCCTCGCTCTGCCTCCACTTGCTGTGCTGAAGTATTGCTACCTCTTTGTTAGAGGATCGGGAATGCAATTCCTGTGCAAAGGTCCTGAGGTTTACTTGGCATCACTACTTACTGCAATGAAAGTGTCATCCTTTCTCTCCTGGGTTCATCGTGCTGTTCCCAAGATAGCCAACTGTGATTTGGGGTCACATGGGGGAAATTCACCTGGTTTATTTATATTCTCAAGTAATTTATACAGTGTTACTTGTTTTAGTGTAATGGTCTAGCCAGAAATCTGACAGGTAGCCTCTGAAGTTAGATTGGAATCTACGAGCTTAACTAATAGATCTTTTGAGCTGTAATTTGCATTTATTTTCAATATCAGCTTACCTGAAGAACTCCTGTGGTTCCAGAACCAGGTGCCTTCTAGGGAGAGGAAAACCTTAGGACTGTGTGAGCTTCCATCTCTCATGTTTCATAACCAAGGATGCTCAATGCTATCTTTGGGTTAGACTTCTGTTCTTGTTGGCTTATGTGTAGTGCCAATTAGCTAATCAGGGACAAAGAAAAGATCAGATGACTTTCTGATATCCTTGAGCCATTTCTTTATGTGATACAGGCTTTAGATTAGTGCCTTATGGGTTTTGTTTGGGCCATTGGCTGTCACAGCCACTGTGGTGCCTGTAGGCAGCTTGTTTTGTATTGCCATATGATGGGACCAATAAAGAACAGGGTGGGCATGAGGAAGATTCCTGGAGATCAGTCTTTGCCTTTTCAACCTGTGATTGTAGCCAGGCCTAAAGGAGGAAATTATGAGAAAATACCTTTTGTTGTTTCTTTAGCTGAAATAGAAAGCTCTCTGAATTTACACAGACTGTTCCTAAAAAGCAGAGCTGGGCCTGACCCCTAGCCTGGCCTTCTTGCATTGTGACATGTCAGAAAGCATCCTAGACAAAGAATGGGCAATCTATGAGAAAGCTGATCCAGCCTCACATATCTTGTGTCTTCCCTGTGTACTGTGTATACACTTACAATTAGTTCATCCCAGTCTCCTATAGCCAGAAAGAAAGCCTTTGGACCATTTGATTTGAGTCAAAAGGGAGACACTGTGTTACTGTTTTGAAAATAGATATGTCATTCAGTTCCTTGGCATTTTTGAATGGTGTTTTCAGTAGTGAATGTCTCACCTTTTAAACACTTACTATGCAATTGGTTTTATTTATTTGTCATATTAAATGCTTCTGTTTTCTTTTGATTTCACAAGCATTGTTCTGTGTATCAACAGTGTCTCATCTACTGTATGGAAAGCTTTCTTTGAGAAAATGATCTATTTTACATGTTTTTGTTAATTTAGGAAAAGTGTTAAACATATGCTTGTACAGACGTGTGTGTCTGTGTGTGTGTGTGTGTGTGTGTGTGTGTGTGTGTGTGTGTGTGTGTGTGTACACCCCTTTTTACCTTTGCTCCAGGCAAATTCATGTGTGACTGAATGATCCACTAGGGACAAGGAAGACCTATCAGGGAAGGAAGTGCATTCTTCATGCTTCTTTACCGTCTTCCCCATGTCTTTGTCTGGTTTTGTGACAACAGTAGGTAGGGTATGTCAGCTCCCAACAGTCCTCTCTCACTGGACTTTTCACCTATCACTCTTGAGTGGGCTTCGGTTGTTTCTTCTCCCTGTGCTCTAGGAATAGTGATCTTTGTCTGGAACAAAGTACCATGGTGCCTTGAGTGCTATCAGTGGGTCTTAGGGGTACAGGCAGACATGCAGTGTATTTTATTGAGTCTCAAACCCTCTTGACTTTTGGGTACTGGACTTTTCACCTGTTGAAAAAGGCTGGGGCTTAGTAAGATAATGCCTATAAATCCTTCTCGACTGCTCAGGCCACAGTCAGTGATTTTGTGGGGCCAGATGAAGACCACTGGTGCCAGTCATATAAAGAACATTATTTGTGTCAAGTTCGAAGCTGACTTGCTTTCTAAAAAATCAAAATGTTGGCAACTATGCCGTACATCTTGCAATATGTTTGCTGTTCCTTCTAGTCTGTGTGCTGAAATCTGGGTAGAAATCTCTAATTCTCTGCTTTGTTCCGGGAATACCTGGAATGTGAACAGATAGCTTCACAGATATTCGCAACATCTGTAGAGCTGGACCATGCTTGTGTTCCCAGGAGCAACCAGTGTCTAGTGTCCAGTTTGGCCAGCATGTTCAAAGTGTAGCAAGCTGCCTTCTGGTTCGGTAGGTGTGGAGGAGTCCAGTTCTCCTACAACCAACAGGCTTGCCTTAGCTGCTATAAATACTGTGACAGAGGAAGTCCATTCTCCTAGAAGTGGGGTGACAAAGGAATGCTTGGTGGCTCTGATTGCTTTGACCGTTGAGAAAAACAGGTTTGTTTTCCAAAGCTTCCCTTTAGTTTCTTCCTGATCTGCCAGAGCTTGCTTTTTGTAACTGAATTTCTAGTTCTGATGATGTCTGGGCTTTTCTTGTCTTAGATTCCGGCCTCTGCACGTGATATTCAAATAGTTTTCTGTGTGTTGCAGGGAAAACACATGAGGGTAGTGCCTGTGCAGGTGTCAGGGAGTCCATATTTTACTGGTCGGATTAAATGCAGTTGTCTTTGCCATCTCCTTCCCTCTCACCCCTCTCACTTCCCTCTCATCTCCTCCTCAGCATGGTGAATGAGTGTCCACTGTAGTTCTTCACTCTGGATCTTGTAGACTTTCCATCAGATATCCCTTTCTTTCAGGGCACTGAGGTCTTCTTCTGTTGACATGCACACATTTAATGCTGGTCAGAGGCGAGGCCTGAGTGATCACCTCAGTCAGAGTGGCTGAGCAGGGACTTGAGAAGAAGGTGCTGATCTTTGCTCTTCCGTTCCAGCTGTCCAGCACTTACTCTAGTGCCTCTTCCCTGCAGGGCAGGGACTCCTTGTGGATTGGAGACGGTGATGTGTGTGGGCTGTGTGGCCCGATTCAGCAGGGCTCAGGCTTATGGTCCCTCTTGAATTTGGATGTGAATCTCCTAAAGATGTCAAGTACCTGTGAAACCCATCTTCACTACTTCCCTCTTTCTGAGAGGAGGACAAATAATATTTTTAAGGTGTTTGGTTTTAGTGTTAAATAGCAAACCACAAGCTGCATACAGCTTTATTTATTACATACATGAAAAGTAAATCTGTTTTTACAAAACAAAAAAATCTAGAGTTGGAAACTCTGGGACAACTTACTGAGATGCACAAATGCTTCTCTCTCTCTCTCACTCTCTCTTTCTCCCCTCTCTCTCTCCCTCCCCCTCCCTCCCTCTCCCTCTCTCTCTCTGTGATGTGCAATATGCTTGGCGACCATAGATGATACTTCATGTTTAATCTGTAAATAAGAAATGTATTTAAATTAAATGGGAGATTTTTGTAAAAGGACCAAATGTTCTTTTATAAATGTACTAAGGAATATCTTGCTCTTTGAAATTTATTAGGATTTTTATGAATAATTTTTATTAAAAGATTCTTTTTTGAGTTGTCACTGTGTTTCTCCTTTGAATATTTGGATATATTCATTTTGTGCAGGAAAAGGGGAAAATCACTTAGAGAAATGATAAGCTTTGAGGACTAAACACTTTAGTTTTTTTGTTTTGTTTTCCTTAGCAGCTAAGTTTTGAGAGATTTCTCTGTAGTCGTCTGTCCCAGCTTTATGTTTGAATAATGTCCTTCATGATGGACACGCCCCTTTTCCATGTCCCATTGCTATCCTCTTACTACGTCCCCTGCACTGGTTCCCTCGCAGTCTTGTGACTAGTTACCTGTGTTCTGGAACCAGTTCTCTGGTGTCCTAAGCAAGGCACCTCGTATCTTCCTCAGTGGTTAAGGTGGGGTAGTGAGTGGCGCTGGGCAGTAATGGTGCACATCTGTAATCCTCACTCCCCAGAGGCTTGAGGCTAGCCTGGGCTACCTATCTTTACAACCAAAACAGGATCACCTTGCTGGTGATGTAGGGAACCCTGTCCTTGAAACTTGAAATGCTGATAGAGATCTGCCCTCCCCCCTTGCACTGCTCTCTCAGGATCTAGTGGTAAAGTTAGCAGATCAGTTTTGTGGTGTTTCGGTGTTCCATCTAAGGGCCATAGGCAATTCTGACAAAACTGAGGAACCAGCAGTGCCATAAGGTTCAGGAAAGAGCCCTAAGATGGGAAGTGTTTGCTTTTCTGAAAGAGCTCGACCTTCCCCAGACAGGGGGCTCAGCAATTAAGAGAACTTTCACTTCCAGGGGACTGGGGTTGGGTTCATAGTACTATATGAGGTGGTTCCCCCTCCTGTGTCTTCAGTGTGAGGGGACCTGACACCCTCTTCTGACCTCCCTGGGCACCCACACAGATGTGCACATGAACACATATGCACACGCTCGCTCAAGTACACTTTTTTTTTTAAGTGCCATTATAAGGTTCTGGCTGTGTTTGTGAAGTGCTGTGGGTTTTGCATCATCTTCATAAAACCCTACTGCTCCAAGGTCACCGAGACAACAAATGAAAAAACATGGACTGGTGTCTATCCAATTTTCCCAAGGTTCCTTGCCTCCGTAATTGTGAGCGAACAACCTTGGCCAGCCAGTACTGAGTGGTATGGAGCAGTTGTTTGTGGAGGTGGCGCTTCAGGGACTGTAGGTCCTAGGTTTGCACTGCCACTAGCAAGCTAAGATTATTTTTATTATTTTTATTTATGGGTACATGTGTAGATCTGTGCATGTGGAGGCCAGAGGCTGCAGATTCCCCCAGAGCTAGAGTTCCATGCAGTTGTGAGCAGTCTAATGTTGGTGTTACATTATGTTGCTCAAGCTGGTCTTGAACTTGATTGAAATCAGTTGATCCTACCTCTGCTAGGATTAAAGACAGCATGCACCACCATGCCTGGATGTGACAAATTCTTTTTTTTTTTTATTTTTTTTAATTCTACAGTTCTTAGATCAATTATCTCCCTTTACCCTCCAATTATCCCTTAACTGTCCCATCAAACCTTCTACTTTGGTGTGTGTGTGTGTGTGTGTCTGAATTTACTTAGGGTTGCTTTCATGATCATGGATGAAGAATTATATACTGGTACAGTGGCTACATCACTGGGAAATACGGCTTCCTTCCCCAGTACCATAAACTCCCTGGGGAAGGGTGTGTTGCTAGGGCCCAGTCTTGTACAAGTCTCCACTGCTGTTGCTATGAGTTCATGTGTGTAACAGCTATGTCATATCCAGAAGGTAACTTCTCACACCACCCCCTCCCATCCTGCTCTTTCACTGTTTCCCTAGCCTTTCTTAGGATGGGGAGGGTATGGGAGTGCTGATTGGGTGGCTTCAATTTTTCTGTCATGTGGAAGAGTTTGTGTACATAGTGTGGTGGTGAGGACTCAGCAGATTTGTATGTGTGAAATAACAGCACCTGGAATGTGGAAGTACCCGTGTTTCCTGTAACAAAGGCAAGGTGTATTGGTTTCCCGGGATAGGTCTTTGTGTATACTGTATTTATTTTTAAATTTTATATTTATGTGTATGTTGGGAGTAGGGTTGCATGTGTGGAAGTCAGAGGACAACTTCTGACTTGTAAGAGTTGTTCTTCCACTATATGGGTCCTAGGAACTGAACTCAGGCTTAAGTCAGGCTTGGTGGCAAGTGCCTTTACCCACGGAGCCATCTAGAGTGTATTTAAAAGTGTGTGTGTGTGGTCCTGGGTTAAACCCAGAGCTTTAAGTAGGTATTCTATCACTGAACCATCTTAAGTTTCTCTTTATATTTTTATTTTTGAAATCCTCCCGCCTCAGTCTCCCAAGTACTTGAGACTCCAGGTGTGCACCATCATACCTGACTTCAGCAGGCGCGTAGGAGAGGTGTGGGCTAACTCAGAGATGCCTGCTTGGAAATTCTGTTTTGTCCCTCTGAGTCTGTGACTTGGGTTCAGTTGTTACCCTCACGTAGTATCTTGTTCATAACACCTTTACTCCCAGGGTTCTCAGGAGGGCAGAGCACACCACAACTCCATTTTGTCAGAATGTGCTAGTGACAGCATCTAACATCTTTACTTGTGTTACTTCTAACATGTAGTCAGGGAAGTACACTATTCTGTGTTAGGACATGAGGCCCGAGGGCCCTGTTGCCACCAGTCTTTGAGGGACCTACCTGTCATATGTCACCTGCACATAGGTTAGCAGCCTTACCTCAGCAATGGAGGTAAGTTCTATTTCTGTGTTTACCCCTGAATGCACTGGGAAAATAATCTTCTCTGTAGTCAACACATGGACCAATTTGGGCCAATGGCCTCAAGTTCTTTTGGGAACCATTGCTAATTGTCTGTAGTCTCAGGAGAGATGGATATTCCCAGAGGACACAGCGCAACATGTCTCGTTCCAGGGACACCTTCCCAGAGGGTCAGGAGAAGGGTTGGTCTGACAGACCTGCTCTTGGCTTCAGGAACTTAAGTCCTGGGTGCTGGGGCCCTAGATGTGTCAGACAATAAAGACCTTTTCACCTCAACTTGGGAGTATTGTGTGTGACTTTGCAGGGCTGGGAAGAGGTTCCTTTGGGTGGCCGGCACTGGCTCAGCACACAGAAAAGCCCACTTTGAAGAGATTCCTCAAATACCACCTTTGCAAGTTGGACTTTTTTTGACTGGGATATTTTGAAGCTTAGCTCTGGGGCTGCGGTGATCGATCAGATTCCTGCAGAACATGGTCTGACAGATTGAAGGTCTGCTTGTGAAAGGTTTTTCTTTTTGTTTTCTTTTAGGGACCAGCTTCTGTTGTTCAAAAAGATATCTGGATGATACTATTATTTTTTAACAAATGTTGATGTTAATTTTTTTAATTTTACATACCAACCTCAGTTTCTCCTCCCTCATCTCCTCCTGTTCCCTCCTCCTCCTCGTTTCAACCCCTCCCCCCATCCATTCCCCAGATAGGGTAAGGCCTCCCCTGGAAGTCAACAAACCTTGGCATATCAAGTTGAGGCAGGACCAAGCTCCTCCCCACTGCATCAAGGCTAATCAATGCATCCCATCATAGGGAGTAGGTTCCAAAGAGCCAGCTCAGGTACCAGGGACAGGTCCTGGTCCCACTGCTGGGGGTCCTACAAACAGACCAAGCTACACAACTGTCACCCACATGCAAAGGGAGCCATGCAAGCTCCCTAGCTGTCTGTCTAAAGTCCATGAGCTCCCACGAGTCAGCTGTCTCTGTGGGCTAACCCATCATGTTCTTGAACACCCCTCCCCCCATGATCCCTTCTTCCTCTCTTCAACTGGACTCCCGGAGCTCTGCCCAGTGCTTGGCTGTGGATCTCTGCATCTGGTTCCATCAGTTACTGGATGAATGTTCTATGATGCCAGGGTAATCAATCTGATTACAGGAGAAGGCCAATTCAGACACCCTCTCCACTACTGCTAGGTATCTTAGCTGGGGTCATCCTTGTGGATTCCTGGGAGTTTCCCTGGCCCTAGGTTTTTCCCTAACCCCATAATATTTCCCTCTATCAAGATAGCTTTCGTTGTTCTCCCTCTCCGTCCCTCCTGTAACTTGGCCAACCTAATCCCTCATGTTCCCCTCCCCTCTAACACTCCTGCCCCCATCCTCTGTCCCCAGTTTACCCAGGAGACCTCATCTGTTTCCCCTTCCCAGGATGATTCACGCCTCAGGGTCCTTGTTACCTAGCTTCTCTGAGGCTGTGAGTTGTAGACCCTTAATTTTACATCTAATATCCACTTGTAACTGAGTAATATGGTGTTTGTATTTCTGGGTATGGGTTACCTCACTCAGGATGGTTTTTTCTAGTTCCATCCCTTTGCCTGCAGATTATATGATGTCATTGTTTTTTACCATTGAGTAGTACTTCATTGTGTGAATGTACCACATTTTCTCTATCCATTCTTTAGTTAATGGGCATCTATCTAGGTTGTTTCCAGGTTCTGACTATTACAAATAATGCTGCTATGAACATAGTTGAGCAAATGTCCTTGTAGTATGATTAAGCATCCTTTGGGTATATGCTCAAGAGTGCTGTCACTGGGTCTGGAGGTAGACTGGTTACCAATTTTCTGAGAAACCACCATACTGATTTCCAAAGTGACTGTACAAGTTTGTACTCCCACCAGCTAAGGGAGGAGTGGTCCCCTGACTTCTTGTGGCTTCCAAGGGTCCACATATGCACTATCTGGCCCTGTACAGAAAATTCTATCCATTTTCTGTCCTTTGGATGATATTGGATGATAACAGGGCTATTCTTAGCAGCATTGTTTGTCAAAGTAAAAAACAAAAACAGCCCAAACAGCAACAATAAAAACATCACAAAACAAAACAAAACAAAAAAAAAAAAAAGGAAAATCACCCCACTGTACATCAAAAGTCAACAATCTACATTGGAATGTTACAGAATAAAGAGCAAGTAACTATTCATTTATCTGTTGTTCACAATCCACCTGAACTAAATCCATTTCTTAGAGATACAAAATTAAATAAAACATAAGTGACATAATTTTCCTAAAAATCAGCATAAAGATGTTGTAAATTCCTATAATTTTATTTTGCTTTGACTTTTTTTTTTCAAGGACATTTATTCATTTACTCATTTCATTTTCAGAATCTGCTGAGTATTCAGGGGGTCTCCAGAAAGGAGACAGACAAACTGAAGTCCTAGTCTTGCCAGCAGGTTGTGATGGTGGGCAGCAGAAAAGAGCCTAGAGATGAGCAAATGGGTGAGATAATGCTTGGTGAAGACAGTGAAGCAGGCTATAGTGCCAGCACACAGGAGGGTGTTCAAGGTCAGCCTCAGCTACATAGCAGGACTGTAAGAGCCAGCGTTAGTGGCTACCTGCCCTGCAACATGAGAGGACATGACAGGGTTATTGCACGTATGAACTCAGAGCAGCTGTGACTACATGTGAAAAACCCTTGCAAGACCAAATCAACCCAAACCCAGAATAGATGTGGCAAGGGTTCATGAAACCCTGGTTGAGGACACTGCTGGCTGATCGAGAAAGTCTTCCTCAGGAATGTGCCCCCAGAGAGGCTCCAGCAAGTAGTCCTGCCCCCATGCACATGCTGGCAGCAGTAAGTGGACTTAGATGCTTTGCCTAGGGTTGGCAGCAATGGGGGATTATATTTGAGCAGAAGTCTGACGAATGTGGGCATGTAGATGTCTGAGATAACAGTTGTCTAGGATGAGTGGGTGAGGAATGAAGGGCCCCTATGCCTGCAGAATGTCAGTTGAAGGCCCTTCCAGGCTCACTAAGATGGGAGTATAATGTTCTTTGAGGGGATCTGATTGCAATCCCCTTTTACTTTTTGACTTGTGGTCAGAGATCATTCTCAGGTTCTTTCCCCATACACACTTCATTTCAAAGCCAGCCCCTGCTGCCTAGTCCTCGACTTCCAATCTTTCTGACTTCTTGATTTCCGTTTGCCATACGTGGGAACAGGCAGCTGTTGGTTATTCTTTGTTACAAAGCAACAGCCCGAACCTGATTTACTTTGTGTGTAAGTGCCAATAAAGACTATCTCTTCATATTTACACAAGGAAGCAACCACCAGCTGCCAGCATACCAGGAGGCACACACCGATAATTTATTGGTGGCAATAAATAATGACAACTGAAAATAAATCCTATCTAGAAACGCCAACTACAATGAGCTTATCAATCTCACCAGAGGACCGTAAAAGTCCCCTCATCTGGGGCTGTAAAAGAATTAGCCCAAGACTGAATGTGGCGGGCCTGATAACTAGTCTCGGTCACTTGTCATGAGTCTCATCCAGAAAAATTGTCCTGCTTCTGTCCCTGGACTCCAGCTCCAGCCCAGTTTTTCTGACAGGGACTCTCAGTCCACTTCAAACTGACCTAAATGCCCTGCCACCCAGACTTGCATCTGGAATCTGCCTTGATGGCTCTGTATGTGTAGAGTAGAATATGTCTCGCCTGGTCCTCTAGAGGGCTCTCTCTGCACCTGCGTCACCTTTGCGCTTCTGACTTCAGGATGTCCCCTCTGAACATCCCTTTTAGGCTGTTGTTCTTAGCCATTCTATAACATATTTCTCACGTCTGTTACCGTGAGAAGTGGGTATTTGATCTGAGAGTTAATTCTGTAATTCACATTGGAATGAAAGAACCTGTACATGCCAATGGCCAACCATCGAGTGAAATCAGGATTTTTTTTTTTTTTTTGGCAAATTATAAAATTAGATGGAACTGACATAGCATGTGAATTTATTGCTATTCAGTAAATTGACATGATAGAGGGGTATGACTATGTCTGGATATTTCTGACCTAATATAATCATAACATATCTTCGCCTGCCGCAAGTAGGGCTCCATCACTCTGGTCCACTTTCAGTTCTGTCTGAAACCCATATGTTCCATGCAGCTGGCCAGTTGCCTGCAAAAGATCAACATTCCAATAGGGAATCGGGAGGGATTCATGATTCCCCCCTTCCCCTCCCCCCCCAGCTGGGGACCGATTGCCAGTTGATGGCTTCTGGAGGATAGAGGGTCAGGTTTCTCTAAGGATGT
The DNA here is from genome assembly GCF_003668045.3 of Cricetulus griseus. NCBI lineage: Eukaryota > Metazoa > Chordata > Mammalia > Rodentia > Cricetidae > Cricetulus > Cricetulus griseus. Next base: position 35,615,949 of record NC_048601.1, on the reverse strand, counting down.
GGCTCCAGATAGGTTCACCATGCTCTAGTAACTGGTGCCACACTCATAATTATATGGGCAGCAGACAGCACACATTGGACTTTGTTTTGGGGTTTGGGCTTTTTTTTTGTTTTTTTGAGACAGGGTTTCTCTGTGTAGCTTTGGAGCTTCTCCTGGCACTTGCTCTATAGACCAGGCTGGTCTTGAACTCACAGAGATCTGCCTCTGCTTCCCAAGTACTGGGATTAAAGACCGGTGGCCTGGGGGGTGGTTGTTTGGTTTTTTTGTTTTTTGTTTTGCTTTTTGAGACAGGGTTTCCCTGTGTAGCCCTGGCTGTCCTAGAAATTGCTGTGTAGACCAGGCTGGCCTGGAACTCACAGAGAGCTGCCTGGCTCTGTCTCCCAAGTTCTGGGATTAAAGGCATGTGCTACCACTGCCTGGCTGGACTTTGTTTTTTAAAACAAGCTAACAAGGACATAAAGTTGGGAGAGTGTGGCAGGATGGATGTAAATCTGGGAGGAATTAGGAGGAGTGCCAGGTGAATATGGTCAAAATGTGTGTTCCCATCTCTCAATGCCTCCCCACCCACTCATCTTTGTGCTCTTTCAAAAACAAAAACAAAGGGAAAAGCCACTAAAACACTGAGGCAGAAGCAGGCAGATCTCTGTGAGTTTGAGACCAGCCTGGTCTGTAAATTGATTTCCAGGACATGCTCCAAAGCTACACAGAAAAACACTGTCTTGAAAAACCAAAAAAAAAAAAAAAAAAAAAAAAAAAACCAAAAAAAAACCAAAAAAACAAAATACAAAAAACAAAAAACCCCCAAAAAACAAAAACAAAAAACAAAAAACAAACAAAAACCAAACAACAGCAAAAAACACCTGAGCCTGATTTCTTTTTTTATTAGTTTAAATTAGGAACAAGCTTGTTTCACATGTCAATCCCTTCTCCCTCTCCCTACCCTCTCCCTACCTCCCCCGAAACCCCGACCTACCCCTCACCCCCATCCACCCTCCACTCCCCAGGCAGGGTAGGGCCCTCAAAGGGGGCTCCCCAAAGTCCACCAATCATCCTGGGCAGGGTCTAGGCCCTCCCCCATGTGTCTGGACCAAGAGTGCATCCCTTCACATGGGATGGGCTCCCAAAGTCCCTTCTTACACCAGGGAAAAATACTAATCCACTACCAAGGGCCCTCTAGAGTGTAGAGGCCTCCTCATTGACATCCATGTTCAGGGGTCTGGATCAGTCCCGTGCTGGCCTCCCAGACAGCAGTCTGGGGTCGATGTGCTCCCCCTTGTTCAGGCTAGCTGTTTCTGTGGGTTTCACCAGCCTGGTACTGACCCCTTTGATCTTCATTCCTCCCTCTCTGCAGCTAAGTTCCGGAGTTCAGTCCTCAAGAGGGTTTCTATTGCTGTGATAAAAACACCATGACCAAAAGAACTTGGGGAGGAAAGGATTTATTTTAGCTTACAACTCTCAGGTCACACGCCATCACTGACAGAAGTCACAGTGGGAACTCAAGGCAGGAATCTGGAGACAGGAACTGAATGAGAGGCCATGGAGGGGTGTTGCTGGTTGAATTGCTCCTCATGGCTTACTCAACCCCCTTTCTTTTATTACCCAGGACTAGCTGCTCAGGGGTGGCATCCCCCTACTGTGGTCTGACCCCTCTGCATCAACCATCAATCAAGAAAATGCCCTACAGGCTTTCCTACAGGTAAATGTTATGAGGCATTTTCTTAATTGAGAGTCTCTTCCCAAATGACTCTAGTTCCTGTCAAGTTGACTTGAAAATACACCACTCAGTAACCAGCCACTTTTCTATTTCTAAGGGCCCACTTAACGAAACAGAACCCATATCTGACATTATTAATGAGGCCATGAACCTGAAAATATTGTATTTCAGTGATAACAATAAAAAGAATATAGAAGCCGCTCTAACCCTAGTATACTTTGGAGTGGTGTGGATATCCTTCTGTACACTGAAAATGTGTATTGCTTTTACTGGTTGATGAATAAAGCTACTTTGGCCTTTGGCAGGGCAGAACATAGCTAAGCAGGAATCCAAGCAGAGATACAGGGAGAAAGAAGGCAGAGTTGAGAAAAGATGCCAGCAGCCACCAAGGAGGTCAGACATGTAGAAAATGAGGTAACTCCACAGCCACATGGTAACACACAGGTTAACTGAAATGGGATGATTTAAATGTAAGATCAAGCTAGGAATAAGGGTGAGCCATTAATATTAATTAGTTAATATTAATCCTCTGAGTGATTACTTTATAAGTGGCTGTGGGCTGGGCGGGACACATAAAAGCCTCCGGCTACATAGGGGCTCCCACTTCCCCTTTTCGAGTCCTTCGCCTGAACTGCCTTTGCTACACAAGCGAGGGGCCCTGATCCTAGTCAGCTGTCTTGGAGAAGGGCTGCTTGCTGTGTACCCACACCCACACTTCCTCCCTGTCAGCCCAGCTTCATTGCTTCCTCACCTCACACTTAGAGAGTTCCAGGACAGCCAGTACTACCTAGAGAAAACCTGTCTCAAGACCTGAATATGCATGAAGCCCTCCTTGCCCAGAACCTGTAAATAAATATGTAAGTAAATCTTACATGTGCATGTCCTGAGTGGTAGTATATTAAATTTGCACTCATCATCTGAAGAGCCAGGGGATGACCTAGGCCGAGATCCTCAGAGTCTAGCAGCTCCAGAGTGATGCTTTGGACTCAGACCATTGGCTGTTGCCAGGGGGAACAAACAGAACCTTGAGGGCCACTGGCTACAGGCACTTGGAAGTCAACCAGTCAGAAAGGTCATCTTATGAGATCTCTAGCCAGCTCCCATTCATTCAGCTTCCGACTGAGGACTACCAGCCTTGGTACTGAACCCCAGTTTATCTAGAGATTCTCAAAACAAAGGATCTTTTCTTGGGTAGATCTGACCATGCAGTGGCACATAGAGGCCTTCTACGGCAAGTACTGGTGACATTTTTGCATAGTGTGAGTGAAAGACCCCCGAAGAGGTACTTTCGTAGAGGGAGACCCACACCCAGGAATCAGCGAGGCCACGAACTTGGATGCAAAAACAAGAGGCTTTATTGGAGACGCGGGTACCCGGGGCGACTTAGCTTCTGTGTGGCTAAGCGCCCTGAGCCAAGGGAAAGGGGTCCTTATATAGGGAAAAAGGCGCAAGCTAGGAGCAGGGATTCTATTGGATAATTCTAATGAGGCATTGTACAGAGCTATTCCCATTGGTCAATGTATATGAGGCGCTATACAGGGTTATTCAAATGAGGCAAAGTACAGAGTTATTCAAATGAGGTGAAACATAGAGTCTTTCAAATGAGGCGAAATACAGAATCATTTCTATTGGATGGTTCAAATGAGACACAGAGCCATTCCAGATCAGCATATTCTCAAGGTCTGGTGTCTGGTGTGTGGTACAGCAGACTCAATTCCTCCCCCCCCTTCCTGATGGCTGACCTTGGGGGCGGAGACCTTGGGACGGAGTGTTTCTCTTCGGGCGGGGGCTCAGGGGCAGGGCTCCAGGCCGGCTCACTTGGTGTTTGTTCTCGTGCCGACCCACCTGGTGCTCGCCCTCGTGCCGGCCCACCCGGTGCTCGTTCTCGGGCTGGCCCACCTGGTGCTCATTCTCGGGCCGGCCCACCCGGTGCTTGTTCTCGGGCCGGGCGTGCGGCGGGTGGCGGGGGAAGGCCGCCGGGGGTGGGGATCGGGGAAGCCGCCGACAGGAGGAAGAGTAGACAAACTTGAGAAAGAAAGGGCTAAGGGGCAGGGGTCTTTCATGAGTAGCAGTTATGTGGGTAGTCAGTGGTTTTTCTTTATAACATGTGCATGTGTCTCTCAGTATGTGCTATAGACGGAAGGCTATGCCCCTTCCTTCCCAATGTTGAAATCCAGCCCTCAGTATGGTATTAGGATGTGGGTCTTTGAAGTTGATTAAATTAATGAACACAAAGCCCTCATGATGGAGTTAGTGTCTTTATAAGAAAGAGCCACCTACAACTACTGCTTTGTGAGTTAAAAATGGGAAGCTGTAAAACTTCAAAGGAGAAAACACTCCTCAGAACTGGATGGTGCTGGCACACAAGTCTCAGTATTGCAGCCTCCAGAACCATGAGAAACTAAAGTTTATTGTGTAAGACACATAGCCTGATAATCTGTGGTAGCAACTTGAATTGACTAAGACAGTGTGTATGCGGAATTTTTTATTTTTATTTTATTTTATTTTTTGGTTTTTTGAGACAGGGTTTCTCTGTGTAGCTTTGGAGCCTGTCCTGGAACTTGCTCTGTAGACCAGGCTAGCCTCGAACTCACAGAGATCCGCCTGCCTCTGCCTCCCGAGTGCTGGGAATAAAGGCACGCACCACCACTGCCTGGAATGTATGCGAAAATTTGCAAGTTTATTTTAACAATATAGTGATATGAACTTGTTGAATTGTGAAGTATAAGCTATAGGTTTAATTTGTTCTGGTCTAGTGTAAACAATGGCAAAAATATCCGTCAAGGTACGGGGTGGGTTGGGAAGCAATGCACAGCATCCCTTGGAGAAATTCAACAAGTATTTTGTGTTCCTTATAAACCTGTTAGTTCTATTGTACCCTTATTCTTTGCCTTCCAGGGACACAAACAAATAAGAGCAGTTGTCAATAGGTTACTAGTGCACTTCTGAGTGGGTCTCTGGGTAGAAGGGTTTAATTATTGTAGCTCCCTTGTGACAACAACTTTTAATGAAAATGTAGTGATGTGCCTATACAGTGCTATAGGGACCTGCTGGACCATGAAATCTCAGTCTCTTGAATGTTTGCCTCAGGCTTACCCAGGTGATTTGAGGAGTGCAGAACAGGAGGGCTGATGGGGAATAAGACAAACAATAACAAGAAAGTTTTCATGGCCCAGAGAAATGGCTTCTACATATAGCCTTAGGTTTTTAGGCCTCAACTTTTAAGTGCTATCCACTGTGAGAAAGGGCCGCTTTCCACCATGGCCTTAAAAATATCCCATGTTTCAGTGTTAGGTTATAAATACAGTTGCAAATGCTGTTCATTTCCACAAGAGACCACTATTGCTTTGCTTTCTCTAGTGGTGTCTTTTTGAAAAACAGAGTTAGAACAGCTAGTAGGGAAAAAAATAACCAAAAAAAAAAAAAAACCCCAAAAAACAAACCCACAAAAACCCACCACCACCAACATAACACCAGCCAAACAAAACCTATTGCATATTTTTAAACACAATGTAAAGCCTGTCTCAAAAAACCGACTTAAAAGGAAAAATAAATGCAATGCAAAAATGTAATTTCATGGTCCTTTGGGATCTTTTATGGAAATCATGGTGTGTGTTGCTGACTGAAATGAGGGACCATGACCACAGTGAGAATGCCATGTCTATGTGGGGTCTGAGTCCCCAGGTTGTAGGCCTTCACATGATGCAGTTAGTGCAATGTCCCCATGCTTGGCATTTTCATTTTGCAGAGAATAATCCTGAGCTGGAGAGAGGGACCACATCCTCTTTGTGAGGTGGCAATATTTCAGTGCCGGCAATAAGAAAGAGACAGAAAAAATGGAGGCTTGTTCTTTGGCAAGCACACTAGGATTCTCTATAATTAGGTGGGTGATTTCCTTTCCATTTGTGAAGTTGTTTTCAGGTTGATGAGGATCTGAGATAGAAAGTTCTAGATGAAGCTCAGAAGGAAGGCAGCCACTGTCTCTGCACTTAAGAACAGGGCCTGACTGGGAGTTCCCTGAGAGGACAGCGTTGCTAGCCTGATGCCTCTCACCATGGAAGCATCCCTTAGCTCCTGGGGCCACCTACTGCTTCGTGCCTGCCTTCAGTTTCCATGGTCTAATTTAGCAGATGGAAGACAGGAATGGCACTAACAATTCTGAGATTGATCTTGACTCTTCCCCAGATTAGCAATCCTTCCTAGGTTCCCAGTCCTCACCTGAAAATGGGGCTGATTGTACCCGACCCATAGGTTTTGGGAGGTGGTTCTGTTGTGATGTTCAGGGGCCTGGACCACAGTAGAAGGACCCATTTCTTCCCCATCACTCTTCCATCTGCTCTCTCTATAGCTACAGCTCTGTGTTCTGAGGCTACTTCACAGACTTTTCATTTGTGATCTCTTTATGGCTCTGCTATTGGACAGCGGTCCTCAGACTTTAATCTGAATTCCTGAGTGTGGCTGTGAAAACATTCCTGAAGGCCAGGAATCAGGCTCTGTGTTTCAGGGAGCTGGTAGAGGTGGTCAGATTCCTTTGTGGATCACAGAATTGGAAGTTTGCTGGGGGACTTTCGCCCTATCCTGGCGCTCAAAGCTTACCTCCAGGGACTGATGTACCAAGGTTTGCAAACATGGATGCCTGCTGTGCCTTCCTATGGACTCTGCTGTTCAGCAGCTACAGTGTCAGTTTTGGAATAACTGTAGGAAGATACAGTTTGGTTCTTAGAATATGGCTTCTGAAATAGCAGCTGCACCTCTGGGAAACCGGTAAGAGGTACACATTCAAGGGCCGGCCACACTTAAGATTTAATGCATATGAAACTCTGGAGATGTAACCAGTCCCCTGTGCAGGAAAACTGGTCAGCTAAGTCCAAGTAGAGAGGCAGCTCCCCCCACCTATGTGATGATGAGGGTCCCTTCCTCTGTACCAGGTGTGACATACCTGGGGTTCTACTTATGTCCCCCTTGTCTGCAGTTTCCATATCCCAGTTTCCCATTACCTAAGGTCAACTGAAATCCAAAAAAAAAATGTTAAATGAGAAATTCCACAAGCTATTAATAGGTTTTTATGTTTACTATAGAATATTGTTGTGCCTGGCATGTTGTACTATCACCATTAATTTCTTTTCCTACTTTAGAAGTTAAACTATCACAGATATGAATAGGAAGAATACAGAACATATGGGGATACCTAGCACTGTCTAGAGTTTAAGGCATCTGCTGGGGGCTTGGAACCCATCCTCTGTGATAAAGGGGGGATACTGTAATCTCTTCCAGTCTTAAGCTGATAGGGGTGAGGATGGGAGCTGCTCCCCATCACTCACACTTTCACTCCCATGTGTAAGTGGACAGTGAGCATTTAGTAAGCACCTACTAGGTACACTGATAAGTGGACATTGATTTTCCTCTCTAACCTTATCTCGTTGCCTGGACTATGTGTTATTAATAGGTGAGAGGTAGGTTGGTACTTTGACTCCCTTATTCAACCAATACCAAATACTATTTTGTGCGAGGTGGGAACCTGATGATGTGATTATGCCTTTGCATAAATATAAACTATCTATTAGTTACTTTTCTATTTCTGTGAAAAAACACCATGACCAAGGCAACTTAGAAGGCTTTTAATTGGGGGGCTCATGTTTAGGGGGATCAGAGTCCACGATCATCATGGTGGGGAGCTTGGCAGCAGGAAGGCAGGCATAATGCTGGAGCAGCAACTGGGGAGCTTACATGTTGAGACAGCAAGCAAAAGGGGGGGAGAGAGAGAGAGAGAGAGGGAGAGAGAGAGAGAGGCCACACCTCCTAAATTTTCCCAAACAGTTCTACTAACTTAGGACCAAATATTCAAATATCTGAGCCTATGGGCCATTCTCTCTCAAGCCATCACATACTATAATAACAAATAACAGCCAGAACTCTGGGGCATAACAGGGGCGGAGGATAGCTATTTGGATGAGGGAGCTAATGAGTAACACAACACTTGTATCTGTATCTGTTATTGACTTTCACCCTGTCTTTCAGTCCCAAAGATTCCATCTTCCTTACCTACTGTTGTGGGAGCAGACACAGAAGTAAGATCTCTCTCTCTCTCTCTCTCTCTCTCTCTCTCTCTCTCTCTCTCTCTCTGTTCTGGAACTTGCTTTATAGACCAGGCTGGCCTGCAACTCATAGATCCACTTGTTTCTGTCTCTGCCATTGCTGTGATTAAAGGGATGTGCCACCACTGCCTGGCACCATTTATCTCTTTATCTCCAGTAAAACATGCTTCAGGGAAGGGCACAAAGTACCTAAGGAAAATTCAGTCAATAACTTTTCTGACATGATATTGGAAAGATAAAAACAAAACTCTTTGAGTAATTGGTGGAGTTATCAGGATGTGAGGTATCCAGAGACCACTGTGAGGGATTGGATTTCCCAAGGAGTAAAACCCACCTAAGGAAGCACAGTGGAGAGGAGGGAGTCCTGACCACTTCATTTGAACTGCTAGTTCCTGAAGCCATTACTGCTGGACGGTTTAGTTTGATGCATCTCTAAATTGCATTTGTGTTGGTCCCTGTTTTCATCCCTTAAAACACAGTGCTTGTAATGTTAAATACAGGAAACACATGTCTGTTACCCATCTCTGCTACCTTTGGGCTGAGCCAATAGAGGAGAGAATCTGCAAGGCAGGTACTGTAGGCCTTGACCTAATGCAAGTGTTCAGGAAGAGGTGTGTGGACCCCAGAAAATATTAATAGCAATAAACAACAATGATAGTAATATAAAGTTTCTTTCGCTGTAGCCTGGTGGTGTTTATGATTTATATTTTAGGAACATGTGGCTAAATTCCCAATGAAGAACAAGAGACTGCTTTGTTTTTTATGTTTTTTCTCTATTTTTTGTAGAACAGATGGCATTGGCTTGAGTGGTTAAGAAGAGACATTTCCCCCCTTTTCTCAATGAAATACAATTACATAGTATTCATAGAATTGATGGTATTCATTGTGTCAAATTCTGTTTCCTGGCACTGACTGAGGACATATATAATACGATACTGATAAGGAATGATGGGGGGTGGAATCAGTCATTTTGAGACTAATTTACATTACACCTTTAAAACAAATCTATCATTTTGAAAACAGATTTCAATAAGAAAGAAGTAAAATTCTCACATCCCAGACACCCATAAGGTATGGTTTTAATAACACACAAAAGAGGAATGGGGGTGAGGGGGCAAGTCTGTGGGCAGATGAGTTTCTGACTGGAGGAGGCAGGGCAGGAAGTACTTTCTCCAGCCAAGAACAGTCTCTACCACACATCACAGTAACCCCGACAACCCTGGAGGGGACAAGGATGCGGCGGTGTTCTGGAGGAGCGACGTTTTATTTTTAAGATTTAGTTTTATCATCATCATCATCATCATCATCATCATCATCATCATCGTGTGTGTGTGTGTGTGTGTGTGTGTGTGTGTGTGTGTGTGTGTGTGTGTGTGTGTGTGTGTGTGTCTGTGTGTGTGTGTGTAGATGCTCATATGCTCTGGAGCTGGAGTTACAGTTTCAGCAAGTCACCCAACACCGGTGCTAGGATCCAAACCCTGGTCCTCTAGAAGAGTAGCCAGTGTTCTTAACTGCTGAGCCATTTCTCTCCAGCTGTGGAGGACAGTTGTAATGACCAGGTCTTATGCTGGTAATCTGCCAAAACAGCTCTTAATATTTTTGAAATTTATTATTTCATTGTTTTATGTGTGTGGGTACAGAGTCCAGAAGAGGGCTTCAGAATCTTTGTAACAGGACTTGCAGATGATTGTGAGCCACCATGTGGGTGCTGGGAATCAAAACTGGGTCCTCTGGAAGATGAGCCAGAGCTCTAACTGCTGAGCCATCTCTCTACCCAAGTACAAGGTCTCATGTGTCTCAGGCTGGCTCTTGAATTTACTATGTAGTCAAGGATTACCTTGAATTTTTGATATTTCTGCTTCTCCCTCTGGGATGCTAGGATTAGATGCTGCCACACCTAGTTTTTGCAGTGGTTGGGACTGAACCCAGGACTTTATGAATGCTAGACATGCATTCTATCAACTGAATTACATTCCCAGTCCAGTTATACTTGTGGCTACTTAGCACTCATGTTGGGTGCTATTTCTCAATCTTCTTCTTTTTGTCTTCCCTCTGGATTTACTACTACTACTACTACTACTACTGCTACTATCTTGCAAGACAGAGATCTCCATATCCGGCCTCAGCCTGCCAAATGCTGGGGTTAAAAGTGTACATTGTACACTGTAGGCAAGTGCACCCTAGCCCAAAGAATTGTTAAAGAAATATTTCATTTTCCTGCGTGTGCATGTGGTATGCAAGCATGTGTATGCATGGCCAGACAGGCATATGTGTGAACATGTATGTGGAGATTTGAGGTTCATGTTAGGAATTTTCCTGGTATAGCATGAATATTATAATTATTATACATCTCAGTTATTGAAGGTAAAGATAGTCATTTATCCATTTTCTTGAGGACTAAACTGAATGTAATAGGCTCAACCCCCACCCGGCAAAAACAAAATCTGAATTTCAGTGTTCTATACTTTATATAATCTGAGTTTGAGCCTCAGAACACATGTGAAAAAGCTGGATCGCGGCTTGAGAGAGATTTGAGCCTTGATAATTCTTCCTTCATTTTTTCTTTTCTTCCTTTCTTTTTGTGACAGTATTCCATACTGTAGTCCACTGATTACAGCCTGGACCTCACTGTGTCATACACACTGACTTCGAATTTTTGGTAATCTTCTTGCCTTAGTTCCCTACGTGCTCGGCTTATAGGTGTGAGCTTCCAGAGGCAGAGTGTTATTTATTGTGGGGGGGCACCTATAAGAGGTTGAAGGATAGGACTAGGGGTGCAGCTTAGAATGGAGAGCTTGTTTAGCATATGGGAACCCTGGGTTTAATTCCCACACTCTCACCATGCTACAAACTGGATGTGCCAGTACATAAATGCCTGCACAGCCAGCACAGGCAGGAAGATCAGAAGCTGAAGGTAATCTTTAGCTACACAGGAAGTTTGGGGACATCCTGGGCTAGAAACCAAAAACACCCATACAGCACCAAAACAAAAGAAATCAAAGCATAAAAACAAATTACAAAACCCCAACAAAAACAAAAGAGACTGGAGGAATCAGGCTAGTGAAAGGAAAAGAGTTGAGCAAGGATGATAATTGGTCTAGTGGGCCACTTCTCTTCTGGTAGGGTGTGTCTGCAGCTTTCTGGGGGAGGAGTGGCCTGCCATCTGAAAGCAGTTCTCTGGAAAAGTGGAGTATGCCATCAGTGGTCAACTGTCCCAGTGGGTAATGTGAGAATGGGCGGCAGTCTGAAAGAGGGACACAGTGTCTCCTACCATCACCTGGCTGAACAGTTATCTCTTGCCCTGGCTCAGACCCTGCTTTGGGGGACTTTCAAGCTTAAATCGGGCATCAGAATTTCCTTTGGCTGCATTTCCTCTCTAATAATTGTGACCTTTTGTCTTTGTGCTTGGATTTGATTGTTCAAATTTTCCATTGTTTGCCTCCATTGCTTTAGTGTGCTCACTGCTCGTCCACCTTGGGCAGGTGCTTTTGGCAAACCTGCTTTGTTCTTTTAGCATTGCAATAGCTGATGGGAAAGACCAGGAGAACTCAGGCTAGGTGGCCTCTAACTAGCTGCTGAAGGTGACACAGGCTGCTTTGCAGTGGCCCCAGTGATCCCATCTGCTGGTATCAACAGACATGCAGAGTTCTTTCCTCATGTGCATGGGCTCCAGCCAGGGCTTCTCTCTGGGTCCTGGGTATAATCTTTGAGCACAGATCTCGGTGCCAACACAAGGCACTATGATGCTGCAGGCAGGAACTTCCACAGGGTGCTACCATTAACAGATGCCTCTTTTGGCTTTTTTTTTTCTTTTTTCTTTTTTTCAAAACAGGGTTTCTCTATGTTGCCCTGGCTGCCCTGGAACTTTTCTGTAGATCAGGCTGGCCTGGCCTCGAGCTCAGGGATCTATGTGTCTGCTTCTCTAGTGTTGAGATTAAAGGAATGCCTCACCACGCCCAGTTAACCAGGTGCTTTACTTATTATTTATTTTTATTGAGCTATGTGCATTTTCCTCCTCTCCCCTTCCCTCCTCCCCTCTCCCTTTCCATCTTCCATCCTGCCCCTCATGCTCCCAATTTACTCAGGAGATCCCCCCTCCCCAATCCATCTATGCCTCTCTTAGGGTCCTCTTTGTTACCTAGCTTCTCTTTAAGCAGGTACTTTTAACTAATAGAACATGACAGAAGAACTGAATGTTTCCTTCACATTCCAACTGTAAAATACTGACTATATCCGGCTGTCACTCTTTCTTGTCCTGTGTCTTGCCCTGATGACATACGCTGTTTGCTGGATGTGACTGCCTCAAGGAAAGGTCTGTGTGTTAAGAGGGAGAAGCAGGATTTGGAAGCAGATGTTTCACTGGTTGAACTTTAAGGGGACTGGCGCTGTGGGGGAGGTAGGCACAGAGAGATCCAGCTGCATGCTTAGCCACAGCGGGGTATTCTATGCTGCTGAGTTTATGGGGTGGTCATTTGTGAGGCAGCAATCGATTCCCGTTACAGACTGTTGTAGAGGTTGGAAAGTGAGGCAGAATCATTCACCTGGGTCATTACAAACTAGCCGTGAACATGATTTTTCACGAATGAGTCAAAATCTTTTAACCTAGTTCCTCTGAGATCAGCAATTCTGGCAGCCTTTTGTATTTCCTGTGATGAATAATGCTACTAAGATTTACATATGAACTTTGATCTACACCAGTATGCACTCATTGAGAAGTTTTGTTCTAGAAAGAAACTTAGCAGAAAACTTAAAAGGTTTTTTCGTTTGTTTTTGCTTTAGTGGTGCTGGGGATGGAACCCAGGGCCTCATGTGTGCTAGGCACACACTCTACCACTGAGGTGCATCCCAGCGCAAGGCACTAATATTTTTATAAGTCTTGGTATATTTTGCCTCATTGCCCTTCAAAAGGCTTGTGAATCTCATAGTATTGCCAGTAGAGTATGAAAACGATTATAGAAAGCTTGCTCTAGAAGGCAGATCTCTGTTTCTCCATCACTAAGATGGTTAGATATTTGTGTCTGTATGCTGTAACAGAGCTCAAGGGGCACAAAGTAGGGCCTGGTATTAAAATGGTATGTCTAGCCTTTATAATGCTAGACACTCCGTGGTCAGGACAAGCGAGGTCTAAGGCACACCTGGAGAAGTCCTTTGATGCTAGACATCTGCCATTCTTTGGTGTATGTCTCACTACTCTTCAGAGTGTCAGACCAGGAGGGAAAGACAGTGCAAAGATCCTGGGGCATAGGGCTTCAAGGCCAGAGAAAGGTCAGAATGGCTGGAGCTTAGGAGGTGAGGGCGTCATGGTGAGAGTTCAATCTAGGAAGACTTAGACACCAAAGAGGTCTTCATTAAAGTTCACACAATTTTGTGGCCTTTCATGGAAATCTTTCAGATGTTTTTAAATGGACTTTTCAATTTGTGACAGAGTCCCACATTGCCCAGGTTGCTCTTGAACCTGCTGTGTATCCATGCATCCTAGACTAGCCTTGAACTTAGAACCAGCCTCCCTAGAGATAGCATTGCAGGCATCCCTTGAATACTAATTAACATTTTTATTTATTTTATGCTGTGTGTATCAGTGTCTTGCCTGCATGGATTCATGTGCACATGCATGAGGCCTGGTGCTTGTTCAGGTCAGAAGAAGGCATCAGATCCCCTGGAGTGGAGTGATGCCACTACCTGACTGCTGGGAACCAAACTTGGATCACCTGCAAGAACTCATGCTCTTAACTGCTGAGACATCACTCCATCCTCTCGAATACTAATTTTTAAATCCACTTTCTGTTTTGTTTTGGGGAACAAGGTCTTGTTGTATGTCATACTAACCTTGAACTCTTAATTGTACTGTCTCCGTTTGCTGGGTCCCGGGATCGTAGATGTATGTCATTATGCCTGACCTTAAATATAATGTTTAAAACAATTCGTGTGTGTGTGTGTGTGTGTGTGTGTGTGTGTGTGTGTGTGTGTGTGTGTGCATGCACACACATGCGCGCACGCACACGAGAGACAGAGAGAGACAGACAGAGAGAGAGACAGACAGAGAGAGACAGAGAGAGAGAGACAGAGAGAGAGAGAGAGAGAGAGAGAGAGAGAGTGTGTGTGTGTGTGTGTGTGTGTGTGTGTGTGTGTGTGTGTGTGTGTGTGCATACACGTGGCTACTGAGGCTGGAGGCGGTGGAACCCCCTGAAGCTAGAGTTACAGGCAGTTGTGAGCCACCTATTGTGGCTGCTGGGAACCAAACTCAGGTCCTCTGGGAGAGGACTATGCTCTCCTCACTTCTGAGCTATTTGTTTTGCAAGTATTTACTATTCAGGGTCAGCAAGGAGGATTAATTAGGAGGTTTTGGTGGGTACTCCGAGTAGGACCCCTTGTAGCTTGGATTAGGGGACTAAAGGATGGCATGAAGAAAGGAGTGGGTGGATTTGGGAGTTCTATAGGAAGTAAAACTGAGTGCTGGGCAAACTAATTTGACCAAAGTTATAGAGTAGCTACTTACTTTCATACTAACATTTAAATAAAAAGTTTTGTTTTCTCTTGGCGTGGCCACTTTATGAATGCCGAAGACATGTGGCTACTATCCTGGAATGTTCAGTTGCTTTTCAAAAGTGAGGCTAGAACTTACCTTGTACTTGTTAGGCAAGCTGAGCTACATCACCGTAACCCTGATAGCTAAGTTTTTTTTGGATATTGTTGTTGTTAAAGAAAGGGCACTTGGATGTGGCCCTAGAAGTCAGGTCTCTTGCAATGCTTTGTCTGGGTATGGCTGCATTGCCTCGTCAAATCATGTGTCTTGAAGGCTCTGACTGTAAGGGGAGAGAATTCAGGGTTGGATGGAGGGCTACTTCTTAGTCTCTTGAACAAACAGGGTCCACAACTGCTTCATTACCTGACCTCCTTCACTACAAGGGAGTGACCGAGCAATTGGAAGCAGCTGTCACTAACTTGCTTATGTGAATTTGGTCATGGGAATGAAGGTGTTTTTCCACCCAGAAAGGCCAGGTGTGGATACTAGCGCTGAGGTTTTTCCCAAAGCCTGAAAGTATGGGGCATGCAGTACACACATTTCACAGTTGGAATCGTCCGATTCCGAGTTAGAGAAAAGATGTCTGAAGAATAATAAAGTTACTTTTGGTGAGTACATATTATCTGTAAAGAAATAAAATGGGGATTGCAGCAAATACAACTCAATCTTCCATCTCAGAGGTTTATTAACTCTAATCCCACTGGAATCAGCTGTAGGACTGGGCAATGTAATAAAGCAGACTCATTTTTCACACCGTTTCCCCTCAAGGGTTGGTGGTACACAAAAAAACAATATTACAAAAAATCTGTTTAAATTTCCCCTGCTAATTTATGACTAACTTTTGTGCTTTTTAAAAATGGTTTTATTGTTTCTAGACACTAGTGGCTTCCACCATACCTTAGTTCAGAGCCAGGATGGCAAATCTGTGGCACTGGGCTTTGCTTCCTGATCTCTTGGAGACATCATTAACAAATCATTGGAGTCTTTGCTGGCCACTCTCAGTGAGGCTTAGAATCCTTCCCCTCCCCAGCAGTCCAAGAAGAGGGAATGGGTCTGAAATATGATTGCTGTGTTTGGATTAGCAACAGACGTCTTAATATAAACAACAGGATAATCATTTCCAGAATACCAGTAAAACTTGCTCACAATTGTCTACTTCTGGGAAGGAAGGGAATATTCTCGTTTTTTTTTTTTTTTTTTTTTTTTTTTTTTTTTTGGGTGATTAAGGAGGCAAGGTTTATCCAGGTGGACCATGCAATGGTTAAAAGATGACAGTGGCACTGTGGAGAGGAACAGAAATCAGCAGGACAAAGATCAAGATAGTTGTCAGCACTTCGTAAGTTTCCCCCATGACTTATTTACATAAGTCATAGAGTCCTTCTTACAAGGCCCTGGCTGCCTTTCAGCCCAATGCTTCAGAAAGAGTACTGGGTCTCACTTCTGGTTCTGCCTCCATTGGCTTCCTGTCGAAGTATGTGACAGATGTCTTAGAGAAACAACCAAACAAGCAGAGTTGGGACGAAAGAAATCTGGAAGCAGGGAGACTCAGGGAACAAGTGTTGGTGGAAAAGTTGCTGATTAAATGACTGTAGTACAGCATTTCCCTAAACATGGTTTTGGAGGTCTTCCATGACTGGGAAGAAAGGTCACTTTGAAGTCAGTGGAGGGATGGCATACCATGGTGGGAGCATGCAGCAGAACTGCTCACCTCAAGAGAGTGAGGAGAGGGCTGGACTCCTACAGTTTCATCAGAACCGTGCCCCCAGTGACCTCAAGTATCTCGTTAGACTCCACCTCTTAAAATCTAAACAACTTCTTTACAGTGTCACTCTGAGATTTAACACATGGGCCTTTGGAGAACATTTAAGATCTTGTTGCTAAATAATAGTATAAATTGCTCCAATTGATTCAGATATTTTTCATGGGGATAGTGAATGTTTTAAATTGTGAGACTCATGAAGGTGTAGAGATGATTTGAAGTTCCTCTTGAACCTTACTAAACTCTATCAAATGCTTATTTAAATATATGCAAATAACCCCCCCTTTACCCAGGTTTTGACCATTGACAATAGTATGTCATGACTTTTTCATTATCTGGCAATAGATGAAAAAATGGGTTTGGGCATTTCCTAATGATCTTTTCGAGATGGCCCCATGGATCCCATTTCCCTTCTCAGAGATGGACTGCATATTAGTCCGGGTTAAAATAAGAGTGTACTTAACATGTGTTAATGTCTGATGAGCACTCCGTCATTTAGAAACCATGCCTGCATATATAGTGTGGGCCTATTTTTGCTTTTTAAAAACTTTGACTATACATGAAACTGACTTGTAAGAAAGATAAATTATACTTACTTGCTATGCATGTTCTTCTGCTTGTTATACAGACATGTAAGGAAATTCTCTGTAGCCCAAACAAGGACCAAGAGACTTGTAATCGGCTAACACCATGGTGTCATAATGTCTACCTAGGAAAAGCTCAAAAAAGCATCAAACTACTCTCCTTGGAAGATAGTAACTCAATTTTACCATATTCCAAGGTTTTTCTGTCTTGTCTACTATGCTGAGTGTGCTATGCAAGCCACAAGGTTCAGAAACGTTCATAGCATAGAAGAATCTCATATTTCCAAGAGGTTGTGGTAGAGTAAGAAAAATGAGTTTACCCTAATTGTTTATTTATTTCTTGGTCCTGTAAGTTCTGCATTAGTATGATCAAAGTATTGTTAAATCATACAGTATTGTTTAGTCCACTGATGGAGGCCCCCCCACCAGTATGGTAGATTTGAGGACAATAGTCAACCTATTTACCACTTAGTTCTTCAGGCTTTGATAGAATTTATTAGACCTTACCATGTTCACAGGTCATGGGACATTCTATCTTGTTCTGGATACAATGGCTATGTAAGAAGTTACTTCGATAGGTACCGTACTGGACCTTGTGTGTCTTAGGCAATGAGATTGGGCATGTCTGGGGATGGCTTGTCTGTGACCTAGGATGTCAAGGTTTTCATTTAAGAAGACCTATCATTCCTGCGTTTCTTGTGTCTGGTTGAAGATAGTTCTGAGTCTGCCCCTGGCCTCTGAATGCAGCTTGCTTTCTTCACAAAGTGGTGGTTTCATGATAGCCAGACTCCATAAATCCTGGGTAAGCGTCTCTCTTGACTCAGCTTCCTAAGCCATCTCTACTACCTCTGCTCAACCCTGTTGCTTTTTTTTCTTTATTTCTTTCTTTTTGCCATCATGGTTGGCTTTGAGGTTGGGGACATTGAACTTCATCTACCGATGGGGGAGTCACCGTGGAAGACAACTGTGAAGCCATGTTTGGAAAACAGAATCCTCCATTTGTTTCTTGAGTGTGTGGTGAGAAGATCTAGGCTGAATAAAGTGTGACAGCTTTTAATGTGTGAGTTAGACTGCATCCCAAGTTCCCGCTGCTGACCAAATTTCCTAGAGTACTGTTACTGCTATAATAGGGAGCTCCCCACAGGGACTTGATAATCTTGAGTCTATTAGCACACTAGCCAGCATGTAACAATTAATATTAAATACTAACTGAGGCAGTTGTTAGCTCCCATGAGACCTTTAGCTTCCATGAAACTTATAGAGAAATTAGGGGAAGATGCTCTCTGAATCTGGGGGAAGGCATCCCTACCCACCATGAGACTCTTGCAGCACACACACATGGCAACAAAACATCATCCTGGTAACTATTATTGTAATTAATTTCCTCATAAAAACATCAAAGCCCTCGGCATGCCCAGGGCTGCCCTGATTGCTTTCCCCAGCATCCATTCATTCACAGCTGCCCTTTCTATTGTGCCTCTGTTCTTGCCCCTCCCACTTTCCTCCAGTGATCTCCTGCATTTACTCAGACACCTGAGGCTTTATGGGTCAGCTCACAAATTGATTTTGGAAGGGACACGTTCCCAGGGATGCTGGTGGCTTAACACTACTAAATATGCATCCGAAGTATTTCTGAACCTTTAAAAAATTCCCATTGTAGATGCAATACATGCATATTATACACACTTAAAGAAATGATATAGAAAGGAAAAAATGTAATTGATGGGGGGGTCCTTCTGTATGCTGTGAATATATGTTTCTCTTATTGGTTGATGAATAAAGCTGTTTTGGCCAATGGACAGGCGGGATGTAGCCAGGCAGGAAGTATAGGTGGAGCTACCAGACTAGGAGAATTTGGAGAAGAGGAACTCAGAGAGTGAGTCTTCAGTGAGATGCCATGTAGTTACCTGGAAGGTAGGATGCCCAGACATTCTCCAGTAAGTCAAGATTACACGGAGATACATATATTAATAGAAATGGGTTAATAATTAAGAGAAAGCTAGCCAATAAGTAGCCCAAGCCATCAGCCAAACAGTTTGTAATTAATATAAGCCTCTGTATGTTTATTTGGGACTAAATGGTCAAGGGCTGGGGTGTGGGAGGGGCAGAAACCTCTGTCTTCATGTAGTGACTCAGAACTTTGCTCACTTATAGGGCTTCCAGTAATGGAGTAAGTTGGACAATATGAAAGAAAGTGGAGGGAGAGGTGGAAGTGGTCAAATAAAGTATAGGATCCCCATTTAAATTAGAATTTCAGGTAAAGTATTTGTCCTTTAAGGTAGTGTCTTAGTTAGGGTTTCTATTTCTTTGTTGAAACACCACCGACTAAAGCAAATTGGGGAGGAAAGGTTTTATTTGACTCATACTTCCATACCACTGTTCATCACTGAAGAAAGTCAGCACAGAAACTCAAGCAGAATGGGAACCTGGAGGCAGGAGCTGATGCAGAGGCCATGGAGGGGTGCTGCTTACTGACTTGCTCTCCACGGCTTGCTCAGCCTGCTTCTTATAGAATCCAGAACCTCCAGCCTAGTGATGGCACCACCCATCATGGGCTGGTTCCTCCCCCATCAATTACTAATTGAGAAAATGTCTTACAGGCTTGGCTATTGCCCAATCTTATGGAGGAATTTTCTCTTTTGAGGTTCTCTTCTTTCAGATGACTATAACTTGTGTCAAGTTGACATTGAACTTTGTAGCACTGGTAGATGTGACTGAAATATGTTCTCCTGAAACTCCTTCAGTTGAATGTCAGGTATCTAGTGTTTTCTAAATTTGGCAATTTCTCTCTGTGTGATGTATCTGTTGGAAGAATATGGTATATGTATAGGCTGGGAGCATTTGTGTATGAATACACACACACACTTGCCGTTTAGGCAGGAGGATGAGGTCACTTAGAAAAAGGAAAGAGGAGATAGAGTAAACTCATTGTGTCCCCCAATTTGACTGAGTTCATCCATATTTTTATTTGATAAACATTTAGTTCACATGTAGATCTGGAAGCTCTCACATTTCTGAGAAATGACAGGATGTGTTCTGGTGCCTCTGTCTCCTTGACAGCTATGATGTCATCTACATCTTTACTGAATGCTCTGTCTCCAGCATTTGATAGTGTGGCCTTGTTTCACCAATGTCAGAGCCTTGGAGTCACCTTGGGTGTTTGCTTAAAATGTAAGTCATCCAATTGCCAATATCTCCTAAAGTTGTGGCAACTTCATTGTCACCTCCCCTCTTCATGCTAGGGCTTTTTGTTTTTTGTCTGGTTTGATTTTGTTTGCCTTTTGTACATACCATCACAAATGTTATAACAATAAACACTAAAAATAAAATCATCAAAAATGTAGGCTCTTAGGTGCTACTCCTTCCAGAAGGTCAAGGAACCTGGAGTGAGAAGGAATGGAATATAGGTTGAAAAGTTAAACATATTCATTTTTCAAATTTGAGACACTATGTATTCTTTTTTAGACATTGGATGTTAGGTTATATAATGACAATATTAAACAGAAGAAAATACTTTAGCTGCATAAGAATTGTCTTACACTATATATTCTTGGTCAGTCTGAAACTCACTATATTGACCAGGATTGCCTTGAACTTGTGAAGATCCTCCTGCCTCTGTCTCTCAAGTGCTAGGATTATGAGCATATGTCACCAAGCTCAACTTACAATCTCTTCTTTTTCTTTTTTAAATTTATTTTTTTAAAATGTTTATTTGCGTATTGTAGAAGTCAGAGGACAACTTTGGAGAGTCAGTTCTCTCCTTCCATCATTTGGGGTTCAGAGATCAAGCTCAGGTTGTCAGTCTTGACTGTAAGCACTTTTATCTGCTGAGCCATCTTACCAGCCCTGACCTGTAAAGCATGTTATACACAAGTAAATGTGTGTGTGTGTGTGTGTGTGTGTGTGTGTGTGTGTGTGTGTGTGTGTTTATGTACAGTCTACATGTGCATACATACACATTCATACACACAACCCAGAGGCAGTATAAGGTGTTTAGAGTGAGCTGCAGTTCACTAATTTTTGATATTTTTCCCTCTATAAATTTATGTAGATTTTGCTTCTGATGAATCACTTGCCTTGAGCAAATGTGGAGTCATAAAGATCAAGGTCTATAAGGAAACAAGGGGAGGGGAGGGAGGAACAAAGCTTTGATATTCTAACATCAGAGCTGACTCTGCTTCCCTCATGAGGGACATATTGAAATTACTTCTGTGCTGACATTAGGCCGAGAGAGTTTCAACTGTGGGAATGAATCCTTCTAAAAGTGAAAGTGAAAATTGACAGTGAAAGCCTTGGGGTGGAAGAAAAGCAACTGTTTCAGGTTCTTCTGATTTGTCCGACAGGCTTTCAAAGTCGGCAAAGTCACAGAATTGTAGCTATCCTCAAGAAAACCAAGCCTGGGAATATAGTGAAACCCTGAGCTGATTGTATGGTTAGGGTGGGTGAAATACATGGCATGTGGGTTATATCCCAATACCAGCTATAAACAGAAATTGAAAAGCCTAAGAACAAAATCCATACCTAAGCTTTCACTAAGAACCAGGTTGTTTCCACTCCCATGTTAATAAGTTGATGCAACATGTTAGGGCCATTTATCTCTGAACAATGATCTATCTGGTTTGCAGACTTTCCTAAGAAGATTTTTGTAATCAAAGCACATAACATAAAACTTATAAAATGCAGCAAGATGGATGGTTCTATTGGAAAACGATCTTGAACATTGTTCTTCTCTATCTACATTTTATTTCTTCTTTGCTGCCCATTTGGACTTGGGGGACGGGAGAGGGATGCTCGACTAGGGATGAGAAATAATGGCGAGTCGGCTACTGTTAATTTTCGTATGTTTCATTTACTGAAATCTATAATTTGAAAATGGCTGTTCTTTGAAATGCGCTCATCTGTCTGAGTTTCAATCAATTTCTTAATCACGTAAAAACAGCGGGAGCCACTGGAAAACAGACACAACTTCAGATATTATGCATTTCCTTTTACAGGATACAAAGTAGGGAATTCAATGCATCCTCCCCAAAGGCTAATGGCGGGGCACCTCTGCATGACTTGAGGGTAGGGGAGAAAAAGTGTTTTTTAAATGAGAAAAATATAATCAGAAATCATCATTGCTAGCTTTATAACAGTATTGACAAAAATCAAGCTTCTAGCAGCACCCGACGAAAGGCAAATTATGCTGTTCACATTGACTGCTTTTTCATCCCCGTTTCCCACCTGATTAGTTAGCCTATGATATTACGATTATTCAGCCACCTGGCTGCAGCATAAATATGTGATCTTGGGCTAATGTTTCTCTCACACCTCCGTTTTGCTATGGCCTTCCATTCTTTCGGCCTTCAACTTTCCTTGAATTAAAGGGAGAAGAGGCAAACACAAGGAATATAAAGTGGGTAGAAAGAACGACCTGCAAGTTATCCAAGTGAGGGGAAGCCCTGGGGAATAAAGAAAACAGCAGACAGAAACTACAAAGTTGTTCCCTGGGTGTGATGTTGGGTGCATCTTTTTCTGCCTGACTGGGGACCATCGGGGTCCCTTAGGGTTCTGTTTGTCTGATAACAGCAGTCTTTGCTCACTAGTTGAACGTCTACCTGTGTGAGCAGATCAGCTGGCATACCAGTCTAAAGGTGTAGATCTGATAAAAAGGGGCAGAGAGAAAACTCTTTTCAACATCCATCCCCAGTGGGAATTCTGCAGGATCACGTGCCTCTGAGAAGCTGACAACCAGCCCTTAGAACATCTTGGGGTTAAGACTGACCCGGGAAACTGGGGCACCGCCGCCTCTGCTTTGCTCACTCTCTTCAGTTCTGTTTTCTCAAATATACAGAATACAGCCAGTCCCGGATTCCTAAGACACAAGCTTTTGGATTCTTAAAGACATGGCTTTGTCCCCACTGCTAGCTACTGTTTTCTTTAGGTTCGATTCGCTTTAATTGGTGCCCACATGCCACTGGTTCAAGGCTTGCAATCCCACTTTTGGAGTCGGGATTCAAGACAGAAAAATGGGAGTGTCCTTGGGTGCCTGGCAAGGCAGAGGGAAGAGGAGTTCATGGGTAAGAAGAGGAAGGCAGGGACTGTAGTGTCTGTGGCATGCCATGAGAATAGTGCTTGTGAAGCCTGGGCTCTGTGCCTGGGCTAAGGCCATCCTTTAGCACACTGTAGCTCTCGTGATTGTCCTTAGAAAGACACCTACTGAGATCTATGTAGTGGCTGCTGGCCTTTTCCCTGGATTGGTAGCCTTCCCCCTGACCCCTTTCTGGTCGGGTCTACTTCCCGTTTGGATATTGAGTTATTTTGATGCACAAAGCTAGGTGCTGTCATGACTTGGTGGTAGTCACTGCTGGCACTGACTAATTGCTCCACTCTGAGCCTCAGTTATCTCCTAGAAAGACTGTACCTTCCTTGGGAAGTGGTGGGATGAAAGGAAACAACTGGTGACCTAGCTGGCAGAGAATGAGCAACTCAGTGCGGATGGAGAGGGATGCCATTTCTCTATACCAGGCCCTTGTCCTACCTATCCATTCTCTGCTCTGTTTATTCTCTGTTCTCAGGTATTTCAGCAGCTTCTTAAGGAGGACTTCTTTGATCACCTCATGTGTGAAGACGCCGTTCTGTTCCTTGCCCAACCATCCTGCTCTAATTTTATGTTTGTATTGCACACATGTTTGTCATCTGTCTTCCCACACCACATCCCTAATTGCAGGATGCCAGGGCCCTTCTCTTGCTTTCTGTATTGCACCTAGTGCCAAGCACATCATATACATGCCATGTACATTTACTGAAGGAATCATAGTTTTAACTAGTGTGACAGAAGGCTAAAGCTGTGTTAAGGTGGGTTTCTCATTACTAGAAGTTTCAAGTACAGCATCCTTAATTGGGCATAACTTTAAGCAAACTCTCAAGTACCAGATTCTGTTTTATAATTATAGGCCCGAACTGATGCTCGGGAAGTGGGGGGAAGGGGAGATCCAATGTCTAGATGTTTCGCATTCTAATTATATTCCCATTCTCCAGTCTCCTGTCTTACCTGAATACCCTCTTTGAGATTTAGGATTTTTTTCCTTTGCCATACATGTACCAGCTTTCCGATTAAAAATGACTGGTATCTGTCCAGCATGTACTATGTGTCAAGCACCCTGCCCAAGCCTGCATATGTGATTCATTGCAGTCACACTTTGAGTTCAAGTCATGATTTCTGTTTTCAGATAGTAGCATTGGACTTTGACTGTGGTTCTTGGGGAGAGAGATAGGAGTGGGAGGAAAGGATAGGAAGGGAGAGAGAGAGATAAAGGAGAGAGAAGAGAGAGGAGAGAGAGAGAGAGAGAGAGAGAGAGAGAGAGAGAGAGAGAGAGAACAAGTTCTGGCAAGAATGGAAATGGAAATGGAAGACACAAGGATTGGAGCTGAGTATTAGAACAGAGGGGCTAAACAAGCATAAAAGACAAATTCCAAGTCTATGAAGACAGTCAAGAGCCCTGACATTCAGGGATAAGAAGTAGATGTACCAAGGGCTCTTTCCCTGAGCATCACTGACATGGAGATCCTGGTTTTGTTCTGCTGGGGTTAGCATGGCATGTCCCACTCAAGCTTTGCTTTGCCGGTGGGAAGGAGGTTAGCCCCACAGTGGAGGGCTCAGTAGTAAAAGCATCAGCCGTATCTTCCCAAGGCTTCTTCACTGGGGCCCTTCTTTGAAAATGGGACACAAACCTCTGAAATGTCAAGAGGTAGGGTTTTTGCCAAGGCAACAGAATGAATGCTAAGGACTGAAAGCAAAGATTCTTATTACAAAAAGGTGCTAAATTCTGGAATAGGGTTTAATTATACCTGAGGTATTTCTGACTTGGTGTGTGGGTGGAGGCTCTGCCTCTCTTTCTATTGCTGTTATTATCACATGGGTGTACAGCTTAATTTTTCCCACCACGGGGCTTCTTAGTCAACTTCCCAGTCTCTCCCAGCCAACCACCCTGGGAGGCAGTTTCTGACAAAGCACTCAACTGCCAACAAAAGTTGCCCCTCCCCCAGGCTCTATAGCAGTTATCAGCCTTGAGTAATCATCCGGTTTAATCATCAGGTTTAATCATTCGTGAATCAATCGCCAGGATGGTATGGGGCCAGCATCACATACTCCAGAGGCCAAATCTGTAGAGCATGAATGCTTGTGTCAAAGCAACATACTGGTTGAAAGTGCTTTTTGTGTTGGCTGTGGGAGTGGAGGGACATGGGAAATGTGAATTGCACCTCACCCTGCCTAATGGGACCCCTCTTGATGGATTTGCTTTTCTTTCAAAGATGCTGGCATTTTTTTTTTTTTTAAATGCTGTGTATGCTCAGTCTCTCAACTTCGGATGGTCTCCATTTGTTTTGCAGGATGCCTCTGAATAATTTACAATCAAGCATTTCTCAGTGCTTCTGGAGGTCATCAGGTCTCCATTGACAGAGCTGTTTTGTTTATTAGTACATCGAGCAGTGCTCAGCTCTGGGCTGAGGGTGTGTGTGTGTGTGTGTGTGTGTGTGTGTGTGTGTTCAAATAAAGGCCATATTTTGTTGTTGTTCAAACCTTGAACTTCATTCAGTGGAAAATCCAATGGCCTTAGTGTGAAAGCAGCACCATGGTCTGGTCTCAGGTGGTCTTTGCTAGCTGTCATCTCAGCAGCCTCTCTCGCTTATGCTACTCCAGATGTACTGACCTTCATGTTATTTCTTGGTTTTTTGATGCTGTTTAATAAATGACTACATAGTATTTTCACAACGACACCTGTTTATTAGTGTCTTACTGTTTTGCAGGTGGCAGCATGGGCAGATGAGCTGCATTTTCTGGGTAGAGTCTGCCAAGGCTGAAATTCAGGTGTCAACTGAACTGAATGTTGTATCTGGATGTTCTAGGGAAAACCGAGTCTAGAATTGATTCAGATCATTGTCAGAATTCAGTTCCCTTCAGTTGGAGGAATTAGTTTCAGTGCAGCTATCACTTGAGAGCTTCTCTCAGCTCCTAGAGACCTGCCAGATTTCATAGCACGTTGTCTTCTCCAAATTTTAAGTCAACCACAGTGCATTGTATCCTCCTCTGACTTCTGTTGCTTTTACAGGGTCCACATCATTAAGTCAGGCCCATCTTGGTACTCTTATTAAGACCCATTTTTTTTTTAAAGTAGAATCTTGTTGTGTGGTGCAGGCTAGCCTCAGACCCTAGATGTCTTGGTTTTAGCCTCCTGAGTGCTGGGATTGCTGTGTGTTCTACCATGTTCAGTTTGTTTAGTAATCTTGACTAGAGATGAAATTTTTCTGTCGTTTAGGTACTCATGGAATTAACAACCAGGACAAGGAGCTTAGGGACCACTCAGAATTCTACCTCCCACCCTGTTCTTCCAACATGCTTCCATCAGCCCAGCCATAGGACCCTGCAGGTGCTCCCTCTTCTGTTTGGCGCTTCTCCTTCTCCCTGTGTGGTCACATGCTTTGCTATCTCACTTTCTTCATGTCTCTGCCTGAAGGTTGCCACAGTTTAGAGATCTTCAAGGTAATTATTTCTAAAAGGAAGTCCTTATTCTGCCTTTTTCTTCACAATGTCCAGGAGAGATTACAAATTACGTAGAAGGGTCCTGAGGATTGAACCTGGGACATTGTATATGTCAGGGAAGCATTTTTATCACTGAGCTGTGCCTCCAGGCAAATATATATATATATATATATATATATATATATATATATATATATATTGAGATAAGACCTCAGTATGTTGTCTAGGCTTGGCCATCCTGTATTGCAGAACAGTAGCTCAGATTATAGACACCACATCCATGTCTCTAGATGTGTCATGAGGCTTGGCTTTCGGACTTTTGTTTATTATTTCTCTTTCTTCACTGGAGTCAGGGTACCCTGAGGATGGAGCCTTGCCTGCAGTGCTCACAGCTGCACTCTCAGCTTCCGAGATAACACCCAGCACACCTTAGGATGTGGACCACATCTACACACAAGTGGGTATATAAACAAACCTTGTTTTCTTCCTTTTCTCATCCATGAAGATGTTCCCGAATTTTAATATTCTTATAAAACCATCACTGTTTTTCCATTTCTAACTGTACATCTTATGAGGTTTCTTCTTTTTAAGTTTTATGCATTTGTAATTAAATTGATTTAGATCACTTACTCCTATCCCTTTCCTCCTCCTCCCAGACCTTCTGAGGCCTCCCCGCCTCTAACCCCTCTCATGCCTCTCCACTCCCAAATTGATAGTCTCTTTTCCTTTGATCAATATATATATATATATATATATATATATATGTATGTATGTATATATATATATCCACAAATATATAAATATAATCTGCTGAATCCATTTCATTGTGTATATATGGCTGTAGGCATGACCACTTTGTATTGGATAGCCTATCAGGAGGCTCATCCCTGGGAAAGGCTAATTCTCCCTCTCTGACTGGTCAGTAGTTGACTTTGCTTCTTTGTCTGTGAGTGGGACCCTGTGATATATTCCCCCTGTCATGTTAGCCATTGATATTGGCATTGATCTGGTCTTGTTTTTGTAGCCATTTGTAGGAGAGACTGTTTCGTAGCAGACATCCTGATATTCTAGCTCTCACAAACTTTCCATCCCCTCTTTGGTAATGTTCTCTAAGCCATAGATGCAAGAGCTGTGATTTAGATGTATCCAGTGGCGCTGGGCTCCCTGTGATCCATTGATTTTGCATTATGTCCAGCTGTGGTTTTCTAGGATGGTCCCTGTTTGCTATAAAGAGAAGCTTCTTTGATGAGAGGCGGTAGCTACACTTATCAGTGATATAAGGATAAGATTTAGAATGTAGTAAGGGATTATGCCAGTCCAACAAAGTGACTGTAGGAGGTTTTTTTCCTCCAGGTCCATGACTTCACCAGCCCCAGGAAGTTGGCTAGGTTTATAGTACCAGACATGGTTTCCTTCCTGTTGGGTGGGCCTTACGTCCAATTAGACAGCTGTTACCAGCAACACATGAATGCCACTTGTTGCTGTGCTCATCATTGTTACAGTTCATAGTTGTGGCCGCTGGGTAGGACTATTAGTTGCTTCTCTTCTAGGCAGCTTGCCAGTATTTTCTGGTGCCATGGAAGCTAGACCACAAGGTGGAGACTTTCAGGATAGATGCAGTTTGACTAACCAGAATCCAGAGTTCTAAGTGTGCAGTGTCTTGGGCAATAGAAACTTATCTTCAATATCAGAGAGATAGCCAAGGGCAACAGCAATAGTCCATATTGTTTTGGGAGCCACTTGGGCTTCTGTGATGAATCCTTTGAAAAGAAATTTCTTGTGCCTGGCATTGGAGTTTTTTGTTAGTCTATGGTTCTTGTTGGGTGCATTGTCAGCCCAACTGTCATACATACATACATACATACATACATACATACATACATAATACATACATATGCACACACATATGCACATGCGTGCACATATATGTATATATATATATGTTATACATATATGTATATGATAATTTATCTCACACATATGTATATGATAATGCCTATATGTATTTCATAAAATTTTAGGCAAATACAAGATACTATGATTCTCTGAAGCCTTATGAAACAATCTTGTTTGTTATTTGTTCCTTCTCCCTTCTCCTTCTGTAGTGTCTTACACATTTGTCCCTTCTTCACTTTGTGTTTACACGAAGCTCCATTGTAGGGTGGAGTACCTTCAAGATGTTTTCTTGTAGCTTCCTATGGGCTGATGGACCCTTGGAAACTAGGGAATCTTCCTCGAAATCTTCCTCCTTGGACTGCAGAATGCATCCCTATGGACAAACAACTGCCATCTTTGCTCACAGAGATCAGCTGTGCCTACTTCTGAGCATCTAGAAAGACAGATTCTCTTGTGCATGGAAGGGGTGTATACGGAAGGTGTGAGGAAATCCATTAGCCACTCACCTGAGTTTCCTCTAAGTCTTTTGTTTGCAATTCTACCCAAATTGCATGTGGCCAATGGAGTCTTGGGAGGGATTAGAGTATATAGGCTAGGGAATGTTAACTGAGTAGTGGGTTCTATCTATGCAGCCATGGGGGAGCTTCCCCCATGCAGATCTTGAAGTCTGCTCACCTTAGGGTCACTCATATCCCTGCCAGTGCCCCTCACTCATGCTCTGTAAGTAAGCCTCGTAAACACATTGGTTCTTAAGGGTGAACTTTGGTGGCATGGTACTTCAGTTTGCTGTTAGGACTTTATGAGGAGGGGTTAGATGTTCATATATTCTCACGACACCTTCTTTCACGATAGCTTTTGCAGTGTTCTTAATTAGTGAAGTTATTAGGAAGATTGCTGTGGTCTCTTGGATTCATATACCGAAACCAACCTCCTCTCGGGTTATTCCAAAGAAGGATCTCTAGGAAGAGAATAAGGTGAGATAAAATCATAGGACAGCTTCTGATCTAATAAGATTAGTTTTTGGAGACATACCTGAAGTGCCCCCTCTCCTCCGCCATGTGCGGGGGACTGGAAAGGCTATGTAAGCTCATTGTGAAAACGAAGCTCTCCAGAATCCCAATAGAGCATCCCCCAGACACTTGTTCTGCTAGTATCTAGATCTTGGACTCCAAGGACTTTGAGAATTAATTGTCTGCTGTCTAAACCACTTAATGTTTGGTTCTTTGTTTTAGAAACCTGAGCAGACTAAGAATTATGTTAGTCTGATTTTGTTACCACTTTTTTTTTTTTTTTTGGTTTTTTGAGACAGGGTTTCTCTGTGTAGCTTTGGAGCCTATCCTGGCACTTGCTCTGGAGACCAGGCTGGCCTCAAACTCACGGAGACCCGCCTGCCTCTGCCTCCCAAGTGCTGGGATTAAAGGCGTTCGCCACCAACACCCAGCTTGTTACCACTTTTTATAAAGGTTCTAATCATCTTAGATGTGAGCCCCACCATTGTGACCTCTTTTAAACTTAGTTTTATGTCAACTTGATACAAGTTAAAGTTTTCTGATAGGTGGGAACCTCAGTTAAGAAAATGCCTCAATAAGATTGGGCTACAGGCAAGCCTGTAGGGCATTTTCTTAATTAGTGATTGATAGGGGAGTGCCCAGCTTATTTTGGGTGGTGCCATTCCTGACCTGGTGGCCCTGAGTTCTATAAGAAAGCAGGCTGGGAAAGCCATGAGGAGCAAGCCAGTAAGCAGTGTTCTTCCACAGCTTCTGCATCAGCTCCTGACTCCAGGTTCCTGCTCTGTTTGAGTTCCTGCCCTGACTTCCTTTGATGATGAATACTAATACAGAAGTGTAAGCTAAAGAAACAATTTCCTTTCCCTGTTTCTTTGGTCATGGTGTTTCATCTCAACAATAGTAACCCTAACTAAGAGAGAAATTGGCACCAGAATAGTGGGGTATTGCTATGACAGACTTGATCATGATTTTGAGAAGATTGTGGAAGGACTTTGGAACTTTGGGGAAAAAAAGCCATTGAGTGTTCCAAGCTTGGTAAGCTGTTCTATGGGAGCTTGAAAGCAAAAAAGTGTTGAGAGAAATGCAGATGATGGAAGCCTGGCTTGTGAAGTCCCAGAGGGAAGTTTGAGAGTCATTGTAAGACTATTGGGGCTATTGCAAATATGCAATTTTGAATTAAGATTCTGTGGTTCTGGTTAGGTAGGGCTGCGGAGTCAGATGTGATTAATGAGAGACCAGTACCATTGAAGTAAAACCTTTCTATTCCTGGGACAATTGATGCTGGCTAGCTGGAGCTAAGAAATTGATGGTGAATAAGAAGAGACCAGACCAGCATCACTGAGGTGATGGGAAGTGCTTCCTCAGAGTCCATACATGGAAGCTGTGTGCCAGAGGCAGCCAATGTTGTACCTCTCACTGGCATCAGAACTCAATAGTATAAGAGTCACCTGGGTGGTACTGGTTTTGAAGACATGTAGGGGTCATGGAGAGCAGCTGAGACTTGGTACTGTTAAAGGCCAGGAGAGTTCATCGGTCAAGGTAGTGTTGAAGGCCCAGAAATGAAGGAGTCTTGGGGACATAAGTTGAGCCTGGCTCCAGGAGAGGCTATTTGTGAAAGGGCAGCCCGGTTATAGCGGAAGACCCTAGCATTTTGGAGATGCCAGTAGCATGGGATGACCGCCAAGAACAGCAGTGGAGTGGTGCCAGCCAGAGCCTAGAAGACAAGCTGTGTGCTACAGAGGGCAGAGCCAGAGAAATGACCCAAGAGTTTTGGAGGAGCCTAGATCATGAGTGAATCTCAGAGACTGGATATTGAGTAATTTACAGTGCTGGACTTTGTTTTTGCTCTGGTACTTCTCTCTTGAGGTAAGAAAGTATTTAACTTATTTTTGATTTTACAGGAGTCCACAGTTGAGAGACAGAATTTTAAAATAGATTTTATGTTTTAAAAGAGATTTTGGATATTTTTGTTTGTTTTGAGACAAGGTCTCACTATGCAGTTCTGGCTGTCCTGGAACTCATTATGTAGACCAGACTGGCCTCAAACTCACAGAGATCTGCCTGCCTCTGCCTCCACTGGCCTAAGATTTTGGATTTTTAAGGAGACAGAATTTTAAAGTGTTTGCATTTGTAAAGACTGTGGGACTAAGTTTGTAAAATGTTTCAAATTGACATGTTTATATTAATGTGTGATTTTGAAGATGAACAAGAAAGAAAAAATTGTGACTTAACAGTGATGTTTTATGTCATGTTGACAAGAGGTCAGTTATGCTGGATAGTTTTGTGTCAATTTGATACAAGCTAAAGTCATATGAGAGGAGGGAACCTCAATTAAGAAAATACCTCCAAAATATTGAGCTACAGGCAAGCCTGTAGGGCATTTTATTAGTTAGTGATTGACAGGGGAGTGCCCAGCCCATTGTGGGTGGTGCCATCCCTGGCCTGGTGGTCCTGGGTTCTATAAGAGAGCAGGCTGAAAAGGCCACCAGGAGCAAACAGTAAGCAGCACCCCTCCATCACTTCTGCATTAACTCCTGGCTCCCAGTTCCTGTCTTGTTTGAGTTCTTGCCCTGACTTCCTTTGATGATCAATAGCGATGTGGAAGCATAAGCCAAGCAAACCCTTTCCTCCCTAGCTTGCTTTGGTCATGGTGTTTCATCACAGCCACAATAACCCTAACTAAGACATGAGATTAGGACTTTTATCACATGAATTTGAGAAGGTACAGTTCTATTAGAGAACCTTTCTCCTTGTATGTGAACTGGAGGCTTTGGAGGTATTAGGTCTGGGTGAGGTACACTGTTTTGTTTGTATGGTTATTTTAGACATTTGAACCTTTATGTGTTATTTAAAGCATTGAAATAAACATACAGAAATTTGCAAAGTAGCAAGGGCATTTTGTTCAAAGCGGAGTCAGAAAGAAATACACTGTCAAAAGTGTCAGGGGGTCATGGGAGTGAAGGTACAGGGCCCTGGTTATTGTTGCAGCTTCCTTTTTTGGAGCTCAAGAAAAGGAGAGACTGGAAACCAAAGGGCACAGTTTGGGTGGCTCTCAATTTTGATTGACACACTTGGATTGAGATTACATAAGCCTTTGCTCTCAGTGCATGTCCCTTCCCATAATGATTCTGATTTAAATCACATATACACCCAGTTATGTTCAGATGGTAGATCGGGAATATCCTTAAAAGTTTACCTGAGGATATAGTTTTGGGTAATTGTACATGCATTATGTACCCAGAACTAGTTTGGGCCAGATCAGCTTTCCTTCTTTTGTACCTTAATGTAAGTAGAGTATAACTGAATAGAATATAGGTTTAGTGGTTGGTCAGGGGAGGAGAAATGTATTCCATTAGTCAGAAAGAGGTGTGTCATGGCTTGGCGCAGATGTGGGAGGATCCTAGATTGCTAACAGGTTGCTAGGTGCAGTCAGGGTTCAGGGAGGAAGTATAGTCATAGTATTTACAGGTAAGGGGTCTCAGGCAGCAAGTGATTTATTAGAAGGGAGATATAGAGTCCAATCCAAGTGGAGTCCCAGGTTGCTAACTATTCCCTATGCCTCCTGCTTTAGGGCATTTTGTTTTCTAGTTTTCCATAGTCTTTACCTCTTCCTTTACGTTCTCTTCAAATCAAATCTCAGTGTGGGACACTAAACTCTGCCTCATGAATACTAGGTACATGTCTACCATTGAGTTACATTCTTACACCAGTGCTCATATTTTAAAGTAAGAGATTACATGTCTGTATCTTTATTTTATCAAAAGTTGGGGGAATTATGACAGAAATATCCACCCTGCCGCACTGTTTTCCATCACCAGCTTGCCCTTTGTAAAGATTCCGAATTCTGCAGCTTCTGCCTACTCCATAAGCTCTTTGAGGCTAGGGATATGCCTGATCTTTTCATTGTTGGGTATGAGGTGCCTGGAGCAATGAGTCAACATTTATTGCGATAACAAATGTCTGGTGTCTCAGGTTTCTATTGCAGTGATAAAGATCATGACCAAAGCTGCCAGTGGCCATGTCAGAGGAGCAGCAGATGGTGGCTGAATTCAGGATGTCAGCCCACCAGGAGGCGAATCCCTTGATGGCAAGGCCTCAAGACCACAGACCCCAGAAAGTCTTTTGCTTCTGTTGTACCTTCACATGTTTGCTGCTGCCATCTTTCTCTGGTATCCGAGATGGTGTGAATGGGTGTGGGGACATCCCCACTGCCCGAAATGCAGTGTTTTTAATCTCATGGAAACATCCCATTCTACTGAGAATTTTTATCTATGGATTGTTATGAAGATGATTCCTTCCTAGGCTGTACTGTTTTATCGATAATAATATTGTTAGTTTAAACAGCAAGGAAGTGTCACACAAGCTAGAACACATGATTTTCCATTGAGGAGTTGTATGGACTGTGGCTTAGGTTAAGAGTTAAGAAAAACAGTTGAGGCCCAGGAACCAGGCTGGCTTGAATTCTTTTAACCTTAATGTTGGGAGGTGTGTACACAGGATTCATAGTGCATCATAGCTGAAACAAACCTTTGAAAATAAATTAAAATTAGGCTAAGGTGTTTTAGTCAAATAGCTCTGAGGTGAAAAACCCAGGAAGACAATCTAAAGTTTTAGAAAGGCACACAATTGAATGAGGAACTTATAAAGGCCAGGGAACAAATACAAAGCAGCCCAATTATTACTGCCTGATGTACTGTCCTTCTAGGATTGGTTGGTGATCAAAGATGATGAATTCTTTGTACCCATTTTTGCCCTCAATCTCCTGATATAAAAAACTATCAGTAAGTTGGTATGTACCCTAAAGATTTAAAGTAGTGCTGATTGATTCTTTTTTATATACAAAAGTTTGGATTTATGATTCCTTTAAGATTCCTTATAAGATTACCTTTTAAGATAAGCAACAAAGTGATTGGTTTTTCTTTGTAACCACAAAACACATTCTGCCAGTAAAAGAATATATCACTTGCTTACACAGTGTTGATCTGTAATAGTTGCTTGGGTATGAATGTATGTGTGTTCTTGGGGGTAATTTGTTTTTAACCTGTAATACACAAAATGCTTAATCAGGTAAGGGATATGGAAAGCATGCTATTTTTACTTGCATTAATTGTAATAGTTCACTTGAAAAACAAAATGTAACCACATTACAATTTTTATATTGCCTGAAAGATTTTGCTGGGGTATATAAGCTGTAAGAGAAAGAATAAAAATAGAGTTAAAATGAGTTAGAAGGAAAACACGAAGAATGAGAGTTTGAAGGAAACCTCAAAAATGAGAGAGTTAGAAGGAAAACACCAAGAATGATAGAGTTAAAGAGAGTAGGAAGGGAAACATCAAGAGTGAGAGAATAAGAAAGAAAAAAGAAGGAAAGCATCAAGAGAGACAGAAGGGGCATTTCTGGATAGAGATAAGAACAGAGAAAAGAGAAGGCAAAAGAAGAATAAAGAAAAGGTCTGAAGGAAACCATCAAGAGAGTGTGAGTGTCTTTCCCCTACTGCCTCAGATAAAAATACTCACAGTACACTGACTCTGTGGATTCCCTTTGAGCTCTGTGCTACTGGAGGATGGTCCCCTAGTCAATGAACAAAAAACAAAGAAAGAATTTTTTTTTTTTTTTTTTTTTATCTTACATCCTTGAGGAAGTCATGGCAGGAAACTGAAAGCAGGAACTGAAACAGAGACCATGGAGGATGCTGCTCTTTGGCTTGATCCTCATGGCTGGTTAAGCCTGCTTTCTTTTTTTTTTAATCATTTTTTTTTATTTGAATTAGAAACAAGATTGATTTACATGACAATCCCAGTTCCCTTCTCCCTCCCGTCCTCCACTACTACCTCCCCCAACTAAAACCCTATCTATTACACATTCTTTCTGCTCCCCCTGGATGGTGAGGCCTTCCATAGGGTGTCATCAGAGTCTATCATATCCTTTGGGATAGGGCCTAGGCCCACCCCCATGTGTCTTGGCTCAGGGAGTATTCCTCTATGTGGGATGGGCTCCCAAAGTATGCTAGGGATAGGCACTGAACTACTACAGGAGGTCCTGTAGATTTCCGAGGTTTCCTCATTGAAATCCATGTTCCTGAGGTCTGGATCAGTCCCATGCTGGCATCCCAGCTATCAGTCTGGGGAACAAGAGTTCCCTGATGTTCAGGTCCATTGTTTCTGTGGGTTTCACCAGCCTGGTCTGGACCCCTTTGCTCTTCACTCGTCCTTCTCTGCATCTGGATTCCAGTTCAGTTCAGTGTTTAGCTGTGGGTGTCTGCTTCTACTTCCACCAGCTGCTGGATGAGGGCTATAGGGTGGCATATAAGTCGGTCATCAATCTCATTATCAGGGGAGGGCATTTAAGGTAGCCTCTCCTCTGTTGCTTAGATTGTTAGCTGGTGTCATCTTTGTAGATCTCCAGACATTTCCCTAGTGCCTGATTTCTCTGTAAACCTAAAATGTCTCCCTCTATTATGGTATCTCCATTCTTGTTATCATATATTCTTCCCCTGACTCAACCTTTCTGCTCCCTCATGTCCTCTGCATCCCCTTCTCATTCTCCTAGTTCCCTCCCCCCTCTTCCTGTGCTGTCAATTTGCTCAGGGGATCTTGACCATTTCCCCTTCTCCAGGGGACCATGTATGTCTCTCTTAGGGTCCTCCTTGTTTACTAGCTTCTCTGGCAGTATGGTTTGTAGGCTGGTAATCCTTTACTCTATGTCTAAAATTCACATATGAATGAGTACATATCATGTTTGTCTTTTTGTGATTGAGTTACCTCGCTCAGAATGGTTTCTTCTAGTTCCATCCATTTGCCTGAAAATTTTCAAGATTCCATTCCCCCCTCCCCCGACTGAGTAGTACTCCATTGTGTAAATGTACCACATTTTCTCTATTCATTCTTCAGTTGAGGGGCATCTAGGCTGCTTCCAGTTTCTGGCTATTACAAATAATGCTCCTATAGACATTGTTGAACAGATGTCCTTGTTGTATGAATGTGCTTCCTTTGGGTGTATGCCTAAGAGTAGAATTGCTGGATCTTATGGTAGATTGATTCCCATTTTCTTGAGGAGTCGCCATACTGATTTCCAAAGTGGCTGTACAAGTTGGCACTCCCACCAACAGTGAAGTATTCCCCTTTCTCTATATCCTCTCAAGCATAAACTGTCATTGATGTTTTTGATTTTGGCCATTCTGACAGGAGTAAGATGGTATCTCAGAGTTGTTTTGATTTGCATTTCCCTGATGGCTAAGGATGTTGAACACTTTCTATGTGTCTTTCAGCCATTTTAGATTCCTCTATTGAGAATTGTCTATTTAGTTCTGTACCCCACTTTTTAATTGGATTGTTTGGTGTTTTGGAGACTAGCTTCTTGAGTTGCTTGTATATTTTGGAGATCAACCCTCTGTCAGATGTGGGGTTGGTGAATATCTTTTCCCAGTCTGTGGGCTGCCATTTTGTCTTGCTGACTGAGTCTTTTTCCTTACAGAAGCTTCTCAGTTTCAGGAGGTCCCATTTATCAATTGTTGATCTCAGTGTCTGTGCTACTGGTGTAATGTTCAGGAAGCAGTCTCCTGTACCGATTAATTCAAGGATATTTCCCACTTTGTCTTCTAATAGGGTTAGTGTGGCTGGGTTTATGTTGAGGTCTTTGATCCATTTTTTTTTTTTACATGTTAACTAGTTTGTTATATGGCCTGGCAGAGTAGGGAGACTAAGAGAGAAGAGGAACAGTGGTAGTGGCTGACCGCCATAGCCGGTCGCCATGGAGAGGCAGAGAGAGCACGTAGGTGAGACAGAACTGAGAAGAAACAGAGAGAGAGAGTAGAGAATCAGTGTAAAGAGAGGAAGCAGAGAGATAGTGAAGCAGGAAAGTTGGAGCTTTTAAAGGGAAGACTGGGCATGTACACTGAGGTTCCATGCATGCCGAGTCCTCATGTGTGGCGGGTGACATGGTGATGACATAGCATGTTTTCTTGTGCATGCCCTGACTGTTGTCAGGGGGCAGGGTCTGTCTCTTAAAGAGGTAGAGCGATTAGCATCAAAGTCTGAAACTTTCATTCCCACCTCTACTTATTATTAAAAAAAGGTGGGGTGTTAGACATGGCAGGTTAAGGAATAAGGGTGTCGAATTCTCAAGACTGCTTCCTGCTGACGTGGGGGGCGTTGACCATCTTTGGGGGACCCGAGAAGGTTGGGGTGCTGCCACGTCCTGGGGTAGCTGGTTGTTTCATTGCAGTCTAGGCTATACGGAACTCCCTGACCCCTCTTAGACCTGTTTGTTTGGCTCTAATTCAGCTCCCTGGAACTTACAAGAATCCTTAGAGTTTGTGGAAACATAAGTATTAGACACATTAGCAGCATATTCATGTTAGAAGCAACTTGGCTGAAAGCATTACCATTTTAAAATTGACAGATTTTTTTAGGACAATGAAAAGCATCTTAATCTTGACCTAGTAGTTATGATCGTATAGTGGTAATGTAGACTGACTATGAACAGTAGCATGAGAAATAGAGAAATCAGGAACATATTTCATTCTTTTTAATGTCTCAACTCACTTTATCATCACTTAAGCCTTTTTATCCTCAGACCTTTATAACTTTAATTCATACACTTTACATTACCATCTTAGACCTTCCATTCTCAGACCTTCATAACCTGCATTTATCTACTGTGTTAGACCTTTCCATCCTCAGACCTTCGTGACTACATTCTCAGACCTTCATAACTTGCATTTATCCACCATGTTAGACCTTTCCATCCTCAGACCTTCGTAACTACATTCTCAGACCTTCATACATCTTACACTTTCCTATCTTCACATAGATAAGCCCTAAAATACCTGTTCCTGGAATCTGTTTTGCTTTAAGCTGGCAAGACTACCAGTCGTCAAAAGCATCAGAGTTCTTGAGAATGATAAGATTTTACCTGAATCAATGATTAAAGAATAACAGAGACTTGCCAGCAGGCTGCATGGATAGCCACCCCCAAGGTCCTCCATCCGTAGTAGTAGCGGGCTGCAGGACACCTGCCTTCTTGCTGATAGCATGTGACCTGTGGATTACAGACTATAGGAAGACTTGCCTACCATTGGTCCAAGCAACGCGGGGAATGTCGATTCCACTGTCCTCTTGTCCACTGTCTGGAATAGTTTGTAGCAGTTGAGGTGAAGGGCAGGGTTGCTCAGTGACCAGCATTGTCGTTGACCAAGTTTCTTCAGTGCCCAGTCTTCTTGGTGGAAATGGGGTGGGGCCAGCAGCTGGCTTATCTCTCTGTTATAAAAAGCTTTTTAACGAAACATTCTAAATGCCATATTCTCTAGATCTCTGAGCATTTGAGGGCTGTCTGTTTAGTATCTCAGCAGTTAAGTTTGCCTTTAGTTAGAGAAAAATCCCTTTTTGTAGTAAAAGCTGTACCTTTGTAAATGGCTTACAGGATGGACTGAGTGGTATAAATATTTTACTAGTTTGAAATAGACTTTTATGATTTTAAACTTTCATCATCATTTAAAGATACATGAGTTAAATTTAAGTTGTATAGACTTAGCTTATATTTTAAATATAGTTAAATTAGACCTTTATGACTTTAAATGTTTACCATAATTTCAAGATACATAGCATTTTAGAAATATGAGACTTAACACAGTTTAATTTAAGTTGCATATAGAGCTAGATAAGTATAAAGTTAAATTACAGGTACAGAGACAAGCAGGACTGGATAACAGTAAAGGGGGAACCAGAATGCAATCTCTGATCTGTACATTGTAGCAAACAGACAGGAGATTTAAAGGGACAGAGTAGACTGAAACAGAGGGCACTGGAAAGGCACAGTATTTAGTAAACAAGCTATGAACAACAATGCCAGTGAAAGAAGAAATCACAGACAAAAAATAAAATAAAATAAAATAAAAAGCAAAAAGATCTGGCAGAAATCAAAAATCCAGCAGACAGGTTTGCTGGCACAGGCCACTGGAGTGGGAATGCCTACAGGTAGGTCACATGACCAAGATGGAGACCCCAAGGTCAGTCCATATGGCCAAGATGGTGGCGACCATAAGTGGCTTTTTTGTCTGTTTACCTGCTTGTTGCCTGTAACCAGAAAGGTTCCTCTATGCATTTCCCATGGGTGAGGCAAGTGGAAAACTGGCAAAAAGCTCTTCGGATATACGTCTGCCCATGGGAGTTGCCAGGGGCCTGGCCCTGAAGGGGACACAGCTGTCCCTGGACCTGAAAAAGGACCTAGAGGTCTGAACTAAAAAAGCAAAAAAGCAAAAAAGCACCGCTCCTGGAGCGGGATCCCATGCCTGACCCTCAGGAAATGCACCCAACAAGTGAAAGTAGTAAGATGTCTGGTGGCAGTGCTTGCCTGTGCAAGTCACTGAACTGAGTGGGCAGGCCTAAGCTAGATCATGTGATTAGGATGGCACATGACCAAGATGGCACTCCCTAGGTTACCTCACATGGCCGAGATGGCGGCCCCCATAAGCACATTCTCAATTGCCAGAAGTTTTTCTCCATGAGTGAGGCAGTAAGAAACAAGCAAAACTCTCAGAGCGTCTCAAGCAGACACTGCCAAGAAGAAACAACTATTGGATGAAGGCTCCAGGAAAATCTAGCCAGATATAAACATTTGGCTTGATATAATGATATAG
This sequence comes from Cricetulus griseus, assembly GCF_003668045.3. Taxonomy (NCBI): domain Eukaryota; kingdom Metazoa; phylum Chordata; class Mammalia; order Rodentia; family Cricetidae; genus Cricetulus; species Cricetulus griseus. The sequence goes on along the minus strand of NC_048601.1, from coordinate 35,576,211 downwards.
GCTAAAGGTCAATGGTATCAAGGGAGTGGGAAAGAAGAGAAACTAAAATGTTAATAATTCTTGGAAAATGATTAAAGAGAAATGATTGAAACTGCTTATGCTTGAATGCATTAGAATTTGTATAAATACATAAAGATGGCCTGAGCTAGTCAGGGCCATCAGTTTGGAAGACAACCGGTAGTCAGACTCTTCATTCTTCACTGACTTCACAATCCATCCTGTGGCACAAGAACCTCGCTGGAGCTGGACTCTGGCAAAGAAGATCATGGAACTTGTCCTCTTGTTACTTCTCTTTCACTTCCCAAGCATGAGGTGAACACATTTTTATTACTACTGTCCCTGACATAATATATTGTCTCATCATTGGATGAGAAATGTCCCCCATAGTCTTGGGAAGTAGAACAGTTGTTGTCACTGTTTGAGGAGGTTTAGGAGGTGTGGCTTTATTGGAGGAAGCATGTTACTGGAGGTGGGCTTTGAGAGTTTCAGGCTCCACCTCACTTCCAGTTTTCTCTGTTTCATGCTTGTGGTTCAAGATGCAAGCTCTTGGGGCTGCAGAGATGGCTCAGTGGTTAAGAGCACTATCTGCTCTTTCAGACATCTTGAGTTTAATCCCAGCATCCACATGGTGGCTCACAACCATCTATAATGGGAGCTGATGCCTCGTCTGGCATGCACATGTACAAGCAGATAGAGCACTCATATACATAATAAATAAATCTTTAAAAAAAAGAAGCAAGGTCTCTGCTCCTGACACCATGTCTGCCATGCTACCAGGCCTCTCTCCTACCATGATAGGCTCTTAATTTTCTGGAACCATAACCCCAAATAAACCCTTCCTTCTAAAATTGCCTCAGTTATGGTGTTTTATTACAGGAACAGAAAGATAATGAATGTAAGTTCTAAACAAAAGAGCCAAGTGACTATGGGATGAAACCTACTCTGTTTTTAAGTTTATTACTTTAGGCATTTTGAAAGCTTACAATTACTCCTTCAAGTTTTGGAAGCTTGTTAAAGTGTGTTTTTGGCTTATAGCAACATTCTTCTATTTTCAGATGGACTGTCTCTTGGCCCTTTCCCTTTCCTTTCCTCTGTTTTCCATTTCTCATAAAGATACATTGGATTAAGGTGCACACAGTTAATCCAGGATTGATCTCATATTTAGAGGAATCTAATAAATCCAGTGTGATATCACATACTATTTTACACATGGCTTAGTGTTGGACATGATATGGGGGAGAGGTATTGAACAAGTACACAGAATCTTCTAGGAGGAAAAACGAATATATGTGGCAACCATATGTAATGACATTAATGGATAGCACTTACAAAGTTCACAGAACACTACAAAATCTCAAAGGAGAAAGATATAAAAGGATAGGGGATAGTATTGGAGGACATATGCCTAGAAGGATAAGTTGAAATATTGGGGGTGGGAGACATTACTCAGGGAGAAAATGTATGAGAAGCCCAGAAATGGAGACAAACCCCTACAAAGAATAATCCCCCTTTTGATGAAACATCCATTTTTGTATTCTTAAGAGTGACTTTGTGTACAGTAGGTGCTTAGCAAACATATGAAGTTGAGTATTATTCTTTCAATGTCTGTAAAGGATTGTGTTGGAATTTTAATGGGGATTGCACTGAATATGTAGATTGTTTTTGGTAAGATAGCCATTTTTACTATGTTAATCCTACTGATTCATGAGAATGGGAAATCTTTTCATTTTCTGCTATTGTCTTCAGTTTCTTTCTTCAAGGATACGATGCTCTTGTCATACAGGTGTTTCACTTTCTTGGTTAGTGTTACACTAAGGTACTCTATATTATTTGAGGCTATTCTAAAGGGTGTTGACTCTCTGCTTTCTTTCTCAACCCATTTATTGTTTGTATATAGGAAGGATTTTTTTTGAGTTAATCGTGAATCCAGCCACTTGACTAAAGGTATTTATCAGCTGGTGGAGTTTCCTGGTAGAGTTTTTTAGGTTGATTATGTATACTATCATATCATCTGCCAATTATGATACTTTCACTTCTTCTTTTCCTATTTATCCCAGTTGGAAGACATTGCTGGCTGGTAGAGGTCACAGTCTCCCCATGTCCTGGCAGCTTATCTCAATAGCTCAGCAACATGGGGCGCCCTCCCTCCAGCAGAACTTCCTGCCTCTACCACCTCTACCAGCCCTTAATCTGGAGAATGCCCCTGGGCCTGGAGGACTGACCTTATCTGAAAGCTGTCTCTAAACCTGATCTTCTTTAGCTCAAACCTGGCATAGATCCCTGCTAGAAGGCTCCCTTGCTGCACATATGATAACTAAGACTTGTGCTAGGAGTCTTATGATAGAAACATGACACTTAATGAAAATTAGGGTTTGTCCCCAGGCTCCCCAATCATATATATTACCTCTACTCTGGCATAAAGTTGAGCTGATTCACCAAAGTGTGTCTCTTGGAGGCCCGCCACCATTGGTGTTCATGGGCCACACAAAAAAGCTTTCTGTCACTGGTTCTGCCTCTTGCCCTCTTGAACTGGTAGCCAACAGGTCCAGAGGGAAAAAGGATCTCCTACATATCCCCTTGATTTCTTTTAGTTGTCCTATTGCTCTAGCTAGAACTTCAAGTACTATATTGAATATACAATACTATATGGAGAGGGTGGATAGTCTTGTTCCGGATTTTAGTGGAATTGCTTTGAGTTTCTCTCCATTTAATTTGATGTTGGCAATCAGCTTGCTGTATATTACTTTTATCATGTTTAGGTATGCCCCTTGTATCCCTGATCACTCCAAGACTTTGATCATGAAGGAGTGTTGGATTTTTGTCAAAGGGTTTTCAGCATCTAACAAGATGATCATGTGGTTTTTATTTTTCAGTTTGTTTATGTGGTGTATTACATGACAGATTTTTGTATGTTGAACCTACCTTGCATCTCTGGGATGAAGCCTACTTGGTCATAGTGTGTTGGGAGGCATACAGCTTGGCATGAACCTTTAGGCCAGACTTGGCAAGCCACACGGTTATAGAATGGTCATTTGATTAGAAATGGCTTCTAGAAGCATGAGCACCCAGAAGGAACAACATGACCCAGATGTCAATCCTTTGTTCCAACCACAGGCCCACTTACCTAAGCAACCCTCCCTTGTCCCACCACTTACCTAGGTAACCCTCCCTCTCCCCACCACCCATGAACTTTTTACCCTGCCAATATCCTCCTTCTATAGTTTTCTAACAACATGCTTGAACTAATACCTGGCTCTTGGCCTCTTCTCTCCCTCCCTTTACCCCACACTACTGACTATATAAGCTAGACTGGAAAAAATAAAATTTGCCACTTGATTAGAATCCTGTCTTGTGGTCATTCTCTCGAGTCTCTTGTTCCTATTCCCCTCCCTGGACTTCTTGCTCTAGGTTGCTGTCCTGCGGGTCAGGACAACTACAATAGTGAATTATCTTTTTAATGTGTTCTTGTATTTGGTTTGCCATTATTTTGTTGAGTATTTTTGCATCAATGTTCATGAATGAAATTCGTCTGTAATTCTCTTTCTTTGCTGAGTCTTTGTATGATTTGGGTATAAGGGGGACTGTAGCCTCATAGAAAGCATTTGGCAATGCTCCTTATTTTCCTATTTTGTGAAATATTTTGAAGAGTATTGCCATTGACTCTTCTTTGAAAGTCTGGTAGAATTCTGCATTAAATTCATCTGACTCTGGTCTCTTAGAGTCTGCAAGACATCAGTCCAGGCCCTTCTGGATTTTTGGTGTCTGTTGAAAAGTTGGGTGTGATTCTAATAGGTTTGCCTTTTATATGTTACTTGGCCTTTTTCCTTTGCCACTTTTAATATCCTTTCTTTGTTCTGTGTGTTTAGTGTTTTGGTGATTTTCTTTTCTGATCCAATCTATTTGGTGTTCTGTAAGCTTCTTGTACATTTATAGGCATGGCCTTATTTAGGTTGTAAACATTTTCTTTTATGATTTTGTTGAATATATTCTCTGGGTGTTTGAGCTGGGTTTCTTCTCCTATTCCTATCATTTTTATGTTTGGTGTTCTCATAGTAGCCCAGAGTTACTGAATGTTTTGTGTTAGGAAATTTTTAGATTTAATGTTTTTTTTTTTTTTTGACTGATGAATCTATTTCTTCTATCATGTCGTCAATGTCTGAGATTCTCTCTTTCATCTCTTGTATTCTATTTCTGATGCTTGCATCTGTAGTTTCTGTTTGTTTATCCAGGATTTCCCTTTTCAGGATACCCCCATTTGTGTGTGTGTGTGTGTGTGTGTGTGTGTGTGTGTGTGTGTGTGTGTGTGTGTGTGTGTTTCTGTTTTCATTTTCAGGACTTGAACTATTTCCTTCACCTGATTGTTTGTTTTTTCCTGGCTTTCTTTTAGGGATTTATTGATTTCTTCCAATTTTTTTGTTTGTCTTTTCCTCAGTTTCTTCAAGGGATTTTTCATATCCTAAGAATCTCTATTATCTTCATAAAGTCATTTTAAGTTCATTTTCTAATGAACTTCAGCTGTGTTGCATTGTTCAGGTCTTGCTATTGTAGGATAGCTGGGCTCTGATGATGACATATTGCTCTTTCTGTTGTTGATTGTGTTTTTACATTGGCATTTAGACATCTGGATTTGGGGTGACTATAAGTCTAGTCACCCTAGACCTATAGGTTTATTCCTGCATTTATCTTTGTTGAATGGGTGTTTTGTTCCTTGGTTTCTCTTTCCTCTCTGGTCTTCTGGCCTAAATGGCCAAGGGTTCTGGTAACTAGCATGTCTTCAGGTTCAGTATGGTGCCCTTTCTGGGGTTTTAGGGGCTGGTGAACATTTATTCATTTCTCAGTCATTTAGTTTCCTTTTTTTGAGAATTCTCTGTTTACATCTGTAACCTAATTTTCAATTGGGTTATTTAGTTTTTTGATGTCTACTTTCTCTAGTTCTTTATATATTTTGGACATTATCCCTCTATTGGATGTGGAGTTGGTAAAAGTATTTTCTCATTATGTAGGCTGTTGTTTTGTCCTCCTGATGGTATCCTTTGCCTTACAGAAGATTTTCAGTTTCATGAGGTCCCATTTATTATTTGTGGATCTAAGTGCCTGTGCTATCAGTGATCTCTTTAGGAAGTTGTCTACTATGGCAAATGTGTTCAAAGCTATTCCTTTCTCTTCTATCAGGTTTAGTGTGTCTGCATGATAAGGCATAACCTAGTTTTAACAGGAACCAAAAGAGTCCTCTGAAAGAAAAATATTTGCAGTATGTTTTGGCTACCCCTATTGAACAATAATAATTTTGACTTTTGGCATATTGGTTAACAGAAATTAATTTCTACTATGGTTTGAATATGAAATATTCCTCAGAGACTCAAGTGTTGAAAGCTTGGTCTCAAACACAGTCAGAGAAGACTCGATCATGAAGGCTTTAACCTTATGGGTGGGTCATTCCACCACTGTAGTCAGAGCTGAACATTCCCTAGGTGGGCCTGGTTGGAGGAAAGAGGTCTTAGGAGGACTCATTTTATCTTGAGCCCTTTCTCTTCTGTCTCTCTGCCAAGAGGTGGACTGATCTCCTCTACCACTTGCTCCTTACCACATTATGTTCCCAGAAACACTGGAGCCAAGTGATTACAGCCTGAAACTGTGAGTGGAAAAAAACCTTTCCTCCTTTAATTCATCTATCTCAGGCATTTTTGTTACAGTGTCAAAAGGTTAATAACTCTTCTGTGCTTGTGAACTCATTGGATATTAGTGGACTTTCAAAATATAAATGTTTTAATGAGGTTGTGGATTTGGTAACTTGTTCCATTGAACTTGATAGAGGTTCAGCTCACTGACATAGAATCTGAGAGCCTCTTAGTTGGTTGGAAATCAGGTGGTCACCTGGAAGTTCCTTTATTTTTGTAGATAGGGACTGAACTAATGGTCTCACACACCCAGAAAGGCATCTAATGTCACTAATGTTAGTGCTGCAATCCATCCCTTACATCATTTGGCCTGGCAATCAATTGGGTTTTATTTGAACAATCTAGTGTTGGAGCACTTTTCATCTGAGGAGAAAACTGCTTCTAAGCAGTGACATTTGGATTAGTTTATCATTTATTCAGTTGCCATCAACATGTGTTTAAAATATTAACCTTTTTAAGAAAATGATTAGTGCTGGAGAGATGACTCAGAGGTCCAAGAGCACTGGCTGCTCTTCTAGAGGTCCTGAGTTCAATTCCTAGCAACCACATGGTGGCTCACAACCATCTGTAGTGAGATCTGGTGCCATCTTCAGACCTGCAGGCATACATGAAGGCAGAACATTGTATATATAATAAATCTTTAAGAAGAAAATGATTAATACATGCACATTAGTGTATCAATAAAATGGCATATAGTAGAACATGCCCTTTCTCCCACCTTCTCATATATATATATATATATATATATATATATGTGTGTGTGTGTGTGTGTGTGTGTGTGTGTGTGTGTGTGTGTGTGTGTGTGTGTATTTCTTCAAAGATTCTGGCCTTTAGACTTGCATATGTTTATAGTTTCCCTAACTTCATTCTCCTTCATGTGAGTGTGTACACATGCACACATTCATGCCTTTTCATTTTTTATTTGTTGACAGTTTTCTACTGCATATAATGGATTTTAGTTATTTTCACCCATTGGATCTTCCATCTTCCCATATTCTCCCACTGAACCCCTTCTTTCCAACATGTTCTCCTTTAAATTGTATATCTCTTTTTGTGTGTGACCCACTGAATTTAATTAGAGTAGCTTTCTTGAGCATGATTGGGAGATTATTTGCTGGGGCTTGGACAATTTATCAATGGCCATTCCACTGAAGAAAGTTACACTTCTTTCCCAGTCACCATTAACTGTCGATGGTCCCTCGATGGTTGAGCATCATGATCCCTTCCCTCTTCTATGATGAAATGTTGATGGGGGACATTCTTTTTTTCCCCCATCCTTTCCTAACTTCTTTTATGTATTTTACACACACATATCTACAAGAGACATTCTACAGTTCATTTTCATTATGGATTATTTTTCATTATGTGATTGCTAAGGTATGCATTTATTTTTAATATGCTGAAAATCAGGAGTTTTTTTCTACTTTCTTTTGTGTGAGGTGTATGCATGTATGTGACCGTGTGATCACTTGTTCCTGTGTGTGTACAGGATGGACACTGACATCATGTGTCTTCCCCTACCTCCTCCTATTTTTTTTGCAGATTTTTTTATTTGAATTAGAAACAAGATTGTTTTACATGACAATCCCAGTTCCCTTCTCCCTCCCATCCTCCCCTGTCACCCTCCCCCCCCATCTAAAACCCTACCTATCACATATCCTTTCTGCTCTGATGGGGGACATTCTTATGCAGGTCTTGTGCAGGTAACCACAGCTGTATGAGTTCATGGCACATCATGTCCAGAAGAGAGCATTTCATAGCACTCCTTCCTATCCATCAGTTCTTACATTCTTTTTGTAAAAAATCTTTTTATTTCATGTGCGTGGGTGTTTTGCATGCATGTATGTATATCTGTGAACCATATGTGTGGCATGCCCTTGGAAGAGGCCAGAAGAGGGCATTGGATCCCTTAGGACTGGAGTTAAAGATGGTTGTGAGTTGTCATGTGTGTACTAGGACTGAATTCAGGTCCTGTATAGAGTAACTAATATTCTTAACTGCTGAGCCATCTCTCCAGTCCCAGGTCTTTCTGCCTGCTCTGATATTTGCTGAGCCCTTGGAGAACTTGCTATAGATGTTGTGTTATTTAAAAGCATAAATGGGATCATACACTTCATGTGGTCCTGTATATTGTTCTTTCAAAGATGTGCTTTGGAGATCATTCAACATTAGCACATATGTCCTTCTGAATTACTTTGTTGCATATATCCTTGAATACCTATTGACAGGGCCTGGTGTGAGAATATATAATTCATATAGTTGGATGCTCATTACCTACTGATAGCAATATAGAGTTCCTTAAAAAAAAGTATTTTATGGACTCTACTTATTGCTTTCCTACATGCTTAACTTTCTCCAGTCCCATTCCTTACAATATCAGCTCATCATTCATTCATTCAATCAATCAATCAATCAATCAATCAATCAATTTAACCTCCTTAGAGAAGCTTAACCAAATTCCTCTTCAGGATTTAGGGAACATTTTACAGACATTTACATTATAGCACTCAGCACAATTTAAATCTCCCGGGGAAGTTTAAGTGGATTTGTCTTTCTACCTCTACTGGAAAATTCTGCCATCTGTGCTCAGGTTCTGCCTCTTAACTTTAGAGACCCAGTGTAGTGCTGAGTCTCAATGATGTGAGGTCAAGTAGGGCCAATTAGACTTGTGCTTTTAGCAGAAATTACAGGAAGTAGGTGGTGAGGGGCAGGGTGGGTATGAAAAACGTTATTAGACTTCATCACCACCTTTCAGTTTAAAAATTTTAGGTTGCAAATTTTCTTCATTTTACTTTTAATTTAAATTTTTCTAAGAATTTCATACACAAATACTCTATTTATACTCTTGTCACTCCCCTTCCCCTCCAATTCTCGTGTCCCCCATTCTTTCTCAGATTCATTACCTCTGTTTTTGTAAGTAGATATTAATAGTATATAATAATGAATTTTATTATGGTATTTTGATGTGTGTACATATAGTATTTTAATCATGTTCACCGCATTACTCCCATGTTTCCTTCCTACTGTATGATGGGAGATGTCCTTCTGTATGTTGTGAATATATGTTTCTCTTATTGGTTGATGAATAAATGCTGATTGACCAGTAGCCAAGCAGGAATTATGGGCAGGGCTACAAGACTAGGAGAATACCTGGAAGAGGAATGCAGAGAATGAGTTACCAGGGAGATGCCTGGGGAGGTAGGACGCCTGGGTATTCTCTTGTAAGCCAAGAGATATATAGTTGAATAGAAATGGGTTAATAATTAAGAGAGAAGTAAGCAATAAGAAGCCTGAGCCATAGGCCAAACAATTTATAATTAATATAAGCCTCTGTGTGTTTATTTGGGACTAACGGGCTGTGGGACCAGGCGGGACAGAAACTTCCATCCACAGCTCTAGATAATTCTCCTTTTTTTTTCTAGTTAGTTTCCATTACATGTTCATATTTATTCAGGTATCTGTAAAATTTAATGGGTTTCAATAGGGTTGTTTACATAAGTGTGTATGAGAGTTTATTTATAGGAGCATGGACACCTTAACCAATGAATACAGCACTAAACAGAAAATGTCTCAATTTCCTATCAACCTTTACTGTGTATAAATCCGTAGGTAGAAATGGAATTCTATCAGCTGCTCCTGCTTTCATGACTTGGGGTTTAAGGGTCCTTAAATCTTTTACAGATATTGTATAGGTCCTTACAGGTATGTGAGTTCGAGAGAGCAGCAGCCATGTCAAGCCTGGAGATCAGCATTCCACACCACTCTTCCTTCCTCCTCCAGCTCTTTCTTTCTGGTCTTTCTTCCTAATTTATCTCTTAGCTTTGGGGGTGATGACAAATGTCTCATTTATGGCTGGGCATTTAACAGCCCTTTATTCTCAGTACTTAGATCAGTTTTGAGTCTTTGAAGTCACCTCTGGTCAATGTCAAAAGGAAGCTTCTCTGAATAAAGGTGACAGTAGTTCTAATCCATGACTGTAAATAAGGTTATTTAGAAGGCAGTTTAACTAGTGCATGATGCTCTATTAGAAGACAACAGTCTAATGTTTGGCTGTGTGTCTCTGCATCTGCTCCCATCAGCTGTTGGAGGAAGCTTCTTCGATGGTGATTGGATTAGGCACCGATTTATGACTACAGAAGAATATCATTAGGAATCACTTCATTGACTTTTTTTGAGGGGGGAACCCAGCAGAAGAGGGTATAGAAGGATTGTAGGAGCCAGAGGGGTCAAGGACACCCAGGGAACATTGCCTACGGTATCAACTAAGTAGGGCTCATGGGGGCTTACAGAGACTGAAGGATCTTTGCTAGGTCCTCTGCATGTAAGCTCTGGTTGTTTAGCTTAGGGTTTTTGTGAGACCATAATGGTGGGAGTAGGGGCATCTCTGACTCTTTTGCTTGATCTTAGGACTCTTTTCCTGCTACTGGGTTACCTTGATATTAGAGTTTGTGCCTAATCTTACTGTATCTTGTTATGCCATGTTTGGTTGATATCCCTTTGAGGACTGTTCTTTTCTGAAGGGAAACAGGGAACAGTGGGTCTTGGGGAAAGGAAAAGTGAGGGGGGATAGGAGGAGTGGAGAGAGTGGAGGCTGAGGTGTGAGAGAAGAGTAAATTTATGAAAAGAAGAAGACAACATCAGAGTTTCTTCAACTAAGGGTTTTCAACCAGGTTTTGACATGGGTTTTTGATTGGGTTTGCAATAATAGATGTGGATATGAGCATCACATCCAATCAGAAAGCAGATGGTTACCCTCTAACAGACTTTGCTGTTTTTACATTAGTGAGGTCATCTTACCTGCTGATTGGTATTGTCACATACAAAGTGCAAGCTGAGTAAGACAATTCTCTCCCTGCAGCATGAATAACATCTTCTGGCAATATGAAGGTTAGCCACCAGGGAGGAGGCTATCCAGCTGGGTTCCAGCTTGATTTTGCTATGTCCTTTGACAAAGGCATCAGTTTCATCACCATTTTCAGAGAATTGCTTAAGCCTCTTTGAGATATTGTAGTCATTTATACCCTTAAATGTCCCTCAGAAGATCATGATGAAATGGGTTAAAGTGCAGATTCCTGGTCCTTTTCCTGGAGATGCCAATTTAGTAGACAGAAATAGATGTTGGCCATTTGTAATTAGCAGGTTCCCCTGGAGGCTCTGATTGGTAGGGCTGGTGTGAGAATATTTTCTGGGAATGAAGTAGAAGTGAAATATTTTGATCCTGGAGGCTTTTGTAGTCTAGATGGGGAAACAGAGGGTGTAATAAAAATGAAGTGGGGTTTGGGCACAAATGCATCTGTTGTGTGAAGAATATGAAATGTCCCCACAGACTTACATTTTGAGTGCTTGGTCCCCAGCTGGTGGCACTGTTTTGGGAGGTTGTGGAAATTTTAGGACCATGTACCCATATGGAGGAAGTAGGTCACTGAGGGTGGATTCTTGAGACTGTTTCCTGTCATGCCTTCTGTTTGCTGACCTGCCATGGTGTGTGTGACCTGGGTGGCTTTGTTGTGTCTTTCCTGCCACAATGGACTGAACTCTGTGAGACTCTAAGCCTAGACAAATCCTTCCTCCTTTAAGTTGTTCCTGTTCTGTGTTTTGTCACAGTGATACGGAACACAATGGATGTGCCATGCTTGGGCAGGTATTTGTGGAGAGTGATCCAGGCAGACCAAGGTTCTTAGGGTTTCAATGCTGGGAAAAGATACCATGACCACAGCAACTCTGATGGGGAATGTACTACTGTGTATGTTTATCTTATTGATTATTGAATAAAATACTGTTTGGCCAATGAGACAGCAAGTTAGACGGAACTAAGAGTCAAAGAGGATTCTGGGAAATGTAGTAGAGAAGTGCTAATCCAGACAGGAAGTGACATAGCAAGGAGACTCATATTTAAGTGAAAGAGAAACAGGAAGGGCGCTCTTTTCCCCTCGGCTCCTGCTCCAGCGGCACGATGTGATTCACCAGCAAGGAGGGACGCCAATAAGGCATCCGATAAGATAAGTCCCATAAAATATATAGATGTATGGTAATTGAGACTGAGCTAACAAATGAGAATCCTAGTCATTGGCCAAGCAGCTTTGTAACTAATACAAGTCTTTCTGTGTATTCATTTGGGTCTAACTTGGGCGGGCTGCTGGCGTAAAGCTCACACGTGGCGGTGGGGCTCAGGCGGCTTTTGGCAAAAAGATTTATCATAACACAACTCTTATGAAGAAAACATTTAATTGGAGTGGCTCACTTTCTGTTTTAGAGGTTCAGTCCATTATCATCATGACAGGGAGCATGGTAGCCTGCAGGCAGACATAGTGCTGGAGTAGTAGCTGAGAATCCTATATCTTGCAGGCAGTAGGAAGTCAACAGAGACAGTGGGAGGTATCCTGAGCATAGGAAACCTCAAAGCACACCCCCACAGTGACACACTTACTCCAACAAGGCCATACATACTCCAACAAAGCCATACCTCCTAATTGTGGCAGTCCTTTCGAGATTATGGGAGCTAATTACATTCATTTGGCCACATTCCACTCCCTGGCCCTCACAAGCGTGTAACAATATCATAATGCAAAATGGATTTAGTTCAACTTCAAAGCTCCCCATAGTCTATCACAGTCTCAGGAATGTTTTAAAGTCTAAAATTTAGAGTCTCTTCTGAGATTCTTGCAATCTCTTAACTGCAATCACCTGTAAAAATCAAAATAAATAAGCAGATCACATACTTCCAGCAAATGGTGGCATAGGATATACATTACCATTCCAAATGTAGGGAAAAGGAGCATAGTGAGGAAATACTGGACCAAAGCAAGCCCAGAAAGCATCTGGGCAAACTCTGCATCTCCATGTCTGATGTCAAAACACTCTTCAGATCTCCAACTCCATTCAGCTTTGTTGACTGTAAAACACTTATTTCTCATGAGCTGGTTCCATTCCCTGGTAGTAGCTTTCCTCAGCAGATATCCCATGACTCTGGCATCTTGGGTTCTTCAAGGTAATCTAGGCTTCAACTTCACAGCTTCATGAAATGTCTTCTCTACTAGGCCTCCATTCAGGAACAACCCTAACACATGCCTGGCCTCAGCAGTTTTCCTTAGGCACAGAGATAAATTCCATAACCTGTTTCTTCTATCCTTAACTGTAAATCCAGAACCCTATGGATAAAGCTACCAAACTGCTGCTTACTGGGGCTGGAACATGGCCTCTTGTTCAATTACATCTTCACCAGCTTTCTGTTTTCCACCTTTCCTGCCTAATCTTGACTGTACTGAAACTTAGACTAGGCTGGCTTCAAACTCAGTGGTCCATCCGTTCCTGCTTTCCCAGTGCTGGGAATAAAGGTGTGTACCACCACACTGTGCTCTAAACTTCTCTTTAGTTTCTTTCCATAATTTGGAAACTTAGCTGGGTGGGATCTTGCCCTGAGGTCACCATTCCCTTTATTTTATTTCTTAATCCATTTATCTCCTTGAACACAGGACTTAGCTCCATTCCACTTCCTGGTATTCTCTTTCTCCTGAAAATTTACATTTTGTAATTTACTCTGCTCAGCTTGCTCCTTTTTATTATGAATCTTCATTAGAGTTACCACTAATAATCACACAACAGTCTATACTAGACTGTTTTTGGTCTCTGCCAATGGAATTAATCCAAATTCCTCACTTAAGCTTCAGGCAGAGCCTTTGGACAATGATAAAAGGCAGCCACCTTTTTTACCAAAATATCACAAGAATGATCTCTAGGCAGCATCCTACAATTCTTCACTTACGAAACATCTTGATCCCTACAGTTCATCAAATCACATTCAGCACCACTGTCTTCCGTGCTTCTACTAGTATGCCCAATTAAGCAGTGCTTAAAGCATTCCACTGCTTTCCAAACCTGAAGTACCAAACTTCAAATTCTTCCAAACAAAAACATGGCCAGTTCTATCACAGCAGTGCCTCAATCCCTGGTACCAACTTCTGTCTTAGTTAGGGTTTCTATAGCTGTGAAAAGACAAGATGACCACAGAAATTCTTTTATTTTATTCAAATTAGGAACAAGCTTGTTTCACATGTCAATCCCTTCTCCCTCTCCCTCCCCTCATCCCCACCCCTCCTCCCCCACCCGACCTACCCCCACCCTATCCACCCTCCACTCCCCAGGCAGGGTAGGGCCCTCAATGGGGGCTCCGCAAAATCCACCACATCATCCTGGGCTGGGCCTGGGCCCTTCCCCATGACCACAGAAACTCTCATGAAGAAAATACTTAGTTGGGGTGGCTCACTATCTCAGAGGTTAAGTCCATTATCATCATGACAGGGAGCATGGTGGTGTGCAGGGAGACATGGCATCAGAGTAGTAGCCAAGAGTCTTACATCTTGCAGGCAACATGGAGTCAATAGAGGCGCTGAACAGTATATCCTGAGCATAGAAAACCTCAAAGCACATCCCACAGTGACACACTTCCTCCAACAAGAACATACCCACTCCAACAAAGCTATATCTCCTATTAGTGCTGCTCCCTATGAGATTATGGGGGCCAGCTCCATTCAAATTACCACACCAAGCATAAGAAAAACTTCACAGAAGTACCCCAGTTCAGTGTATCACAGAGATACTTGCAAATCAGTGCTTATTGCAGAAGTATTCACAATAACCATGTCATGGAGCCAGCCTAGGTGTTGAACACCAGAGCTGGATAACGAAAATGAGGTTTATGTACACAATGGAATGAAGTTCTGTCATTTACAGGAAAATAGATGCAACTGGAGTATAACCTTACCAGGTGAATCAAATCAATTTCAGAAAGACAAATATTGTATATTTTATCTCACTTGTGGCTTCATGTAGCTATTGTACAGACACATTTACTGTGATAGAATACCACGAACAAGGCAACCTGTACAAGGAAGAGTTTATTTGGGCTTGTGGTTGCAGGGGGTTAGAATCCATGATGCTGGCACAAAGGCATGACAGCAGAAGCAGGCAGCTGAGAATTCACATCTTGAACTACAAGCACAAAGCAGAGAATGCAAACCTGAACTAGTCCTTAAACTCCTAAAGCCTGCCTTCAGTGACTTACTTCCTCCATCAAGGCCACACCCCTAACCCTCCCAAACAGTATCAAAAACTGGGACCCAGGTGCTCAAATGCTCTAGAGACTACGGGGAACATCTTAACAAAACTACTGTACTTAGCAATAGTGAGCTTTGCTATAGAAAGACAAAAGAAAATAAAAAGAGAAGTGAAGAAGAAGAGGGAAAGAACTAAGGTGAAAAAGTAAAGAGAAGGAAGAAGGGAAGGAAGAGGGAAGGAAGAAGGGAAGGAAGAAGGAAAAGCATACAGCCAACAAAAGAAAGGAAGGTTGAGAAACGTAAAAAGGAAAGAGCATCACAAGAAAAGGAAAAGAAACAGAAGGGGGTGTGTGGCTTGTGACCAGCTTTTTTTTTTTTCCTTCCGTGTGCAGAGTTCAACAGAGAAGACAAGAGCTGGTCAGTCCAATGGTGGTGGGTATCTCTTTTACTTTTCTCTAATGAATAAAACAGTTTGTTCCTAGGTCTCTGCTGACATCAATCTATAGTGTTTTTCTTATCAAGGCACTCCAGGGTGTTAGGGGAGACAGTAGAATGAATGCTAACGAGCAGGACAGCTATTCTTTTCGCGCTTTAATGAGGTACTAGACAAAAAAGCAGTAATTTCTACCTAATGATTAGATGTGGTCCTTGGATTCATGCTGCAGGGCTGAGCTGTTTTTCTTGAACAAGTCTCTCAGTGTTGCTGACCATGTGCTTGGTAAGAAGGCACTGATTTGATTCTGGGGCAGTGAAAAGACACAGTCATGTGGTCATTTTATAGTATTCAATTCCTAAAGGACAACTATTTACTTTTAGAGAGAGATCTGTTTACATGAAGAGATTTTATGGAGTTTGGGTCAGAGCAATAAATATGTAAGCATGGTATAGGTCCCTTAGCCTGTATAGGTCCCTTGGGCAAAGAAGCCTGCATCCCTTTTCTGAACAGTGGTCCATTATGGGAAGATGCTGGCAGTCACTGTTGCTCTTCTGTGCTCTCAGTTATTGAAGGACTCTTTAGAAATTGTCCATATGAACGGTGAAAAAAATGCTGGACACCTACAGATAAGCTTTTAAACATTTATGGCTTTTGCAAGCAAGAATGAAGACATGATGGCACACAGACTGCTACCCCACCCTGGTGTAATAGCAGACATTGCTAATTGATTGCTGTGCGTTTCCCATCATGCCCATATGTGCCCCTTTAAAAAGTTGCTTCCATATAACAGCGCAGGAAGATGTTACTTAGAGTCACTAGACTGGCATTTTGATGTCTAGTGACACCTCTTGCCATCCTGGTGTAGATACAAGTGAAAGCTGTTTTCCTCTTCTATTCTTACATTTAAAAGACACTAAAAATGCCCAAGGATACACTTCTGAAGCTTGACTTTCCAGCCGAATTGCTCAATGGCTCATTGCTTGTTATGTCACTTTGAAGAGTGGGCCGTGTTAGAAGTTCTGCTGAGGAATTCTGACAAGATTACTGAGGCAAGACTGGCTTTTTATTGTTTGAGTGCTTTACCCCATGCTAGACATCGATGGGAACCAACACCTGGAACAAATGGAAAATTGTATATTCCAGCGGCACAAGCAAATGGGTTATAGTAAGTGAGAACACGGTCTCTGACGGTGGAATTAGTGCGGAGTGACTGTCTGCATCCTGCATCTCTTGTCCGTGCATCCTGAAGTTGCTAGCAAAGGCAGGTAAGTGAGCACACGGAGCAGAACCGTGGAATAGGAGGGAAGATGCAGGCTACCATTTTCTAATTCGAGAAGTGAAATGGTCTCATTAAAAATGCATTATTCATAGGAATGAAAAATGTAGCCCTCGTCTGTGGTTGACACATGATTATTAGATTCCTCAGGATTTCTTGAATTTGTTTTGCAACTGACATAACACAAATGGCTCGGGCACTTTTTGAACCAAGGAAGCAATTTCAAAATCTGATATCACAGGAGAAGGAAAACAAATCGGCCCTGTCTGTGAGTATACAGTGGGCCTAAAAATACACTGCTGCAATTTCATGGCTGACCTGTGCTGTAATTGACTCCCGGTGGTTCACTTATTGAAATTTTAATTCTTGGGCATCTACATTTAGCCCCAAATGATTTCTATTTGAAAACCATTACACAACCTAGCTTCAGAAGAGAGGACAAGATGAGGGGCATAACTTTGATTTCGGCAGTGTGGCTGAGAAGATCAAAGGAGGGTGTGGCTTCTGGCTGTGCCATCTTGAACAAGTTGCTAACCTCTGATTCTTCATTTCTCCACCTGCACCTGGGATAATCATACATGTCTTAGGTTTGTGAGATGGAGAAATGAGTTAGTGCCCAGGTCAGGCCTGATCTGTTGAAAAAATTTAATACATTTTTATTGGTTATTACTGTATCATGACTGAAGGACAGATGTCTTTGTGGTTTAGATAGTGTTTAGAAAAAGGTGCTCATGGGATTGTGAGGTAGTAAAGCTTCTAAAACATACATCCTGTGTTCAGACATTTTATTTCAAGTTCCTGCCCTATAGAATCTTGGTTTTTCCAGATCGCTTCTGGTTGGTTGTAGAAACAGCTGTTTCTCCTCCTCCTTTATTTTTACACTCTGTGCTTTGTGACCTTGAGTCTTTTCCCTGTTAAGCAAGGGCTGATTTTGCCTCCTCCTTGTTTCTGCATTCTCACACCACTTTGTTTGGTCCACAAGGTTTAGTACATCTGATCTAAAAGGAAGCCTTGGAAATGACAATGAATGTTCCACTGGTCCTGAGTCATCTCACAGCAACACACCAAGTATTCTTCAGTCTTGACAGAATTCCTTGGAAGTATAATTCTAATTGGTGTGAGTTAATTCTTAAAATACATTACTTTTCATGTTTTCTGTCGTCCCTGTGGTTCAAAAATCAAGGTTATTATCAGGAAATTTTGGCAGGCATGGTAGTTTACACACTGTAAAACATACTCAAAGCACAAAATGGATGTAGTTAGATTGGCCTTGAAATCATTTGCAAATGATATTAATTCCTCCAGAAAATTATTTTATCTTATCAAAAGAAATATAAAACATCAAGATCTCTAGCTGATCTTTCTTTGGACTGTTAGTTCCCGAATAATGACTTGGGGACTCTTTATTAATTATGAAAGCTTGGGCTTAGCTTGGGCTTGTTCCCAACCAACTCTTATAACTTAAGTTAACCCATTTATATTAAACTATGTTCTGCCACAGTGGCTTGTTATCTGTCCTCCATGCCATATTTCTGCCTTCCTCTGCATATCACTGTAGAATCTCCTATGCCTCAGATTCTTCCCCTGGGTCCCCTTCTCTCTGGAAAGTCCCGCTAATCCTCTCCTGCTTAGCTTTTGGCCATTCAGCTTTTTATTAAACCAATCAGAAGCTACCTTAGGTAGGTGAGGTAAAACAGAGACACATTTTCACACAATGTACAAAGAGGTTATCCCAACCAACATTCTGTGATAAAAGGATAAATAATTTTACATCTGTCATTTCCATGAAAATGCCCAGATTAATCTGCAGGAGAATTAGAGATACAATGGTTGAGAGAGTCTTCCCAGCTACAACCGTCCTAGAACTCTTTACATCCAGGGACTCCCAGATCTGAGCAAGAACAGCAACACCTCTTGGCTTACCTCCCAGACTCCTGGAGTAATTGGTAATCAGTGTATAACACTGATTATTTTTTATGTGGGCTTAAGAATGCAATCAGAAATGGTTAAACTTCTATTATAGACTGAATTTCTTGTGCTGCCGTCACAGTGTTATCTATCTGTCAGGTTCTTCGAATATATCTGAGAGTCCTTGAGGGTATGACAGACCTTACTTTCCTTGAAGCACAGGGCCCAGGCTGGGTAATAATAGTTGCTTGCTGGAGTCCTGGCTTTAGCATCACTCATGTGTTCACTGAATGGCTTATTTTTATCTTTGTGCTTTCACTGAGTATCTCCTGTCAGAGCCACAGATACTAAGGTGGTATTTTTGGAAGTGTCCCAGAGTTAGAAAACAATGAAAGCGGGAAGTCTCGTTGTATATCATATCTAAATGCTCTTCCTTCCTTCCTTCCTTCCTTCCTTCCTTCCTTCCTTCCTTCCTTCCTTCCTTCCTTCCTTCCTTTCTTTCATTTTTCGAGACAGGGCTTCTCTGTGTAGCTTTGGAGCCTATCCTGGCACTCGCTCTGGAGACCAGGCTGGCCTTGAACTCACGGAGATCTGCCTGCCTCTGCCTCCCGAGTGCTGGGATTGAAGGCATGCACCACCAACGCCTGGCTTCTAAATACTTTTTCAACATCTCTCTCTTTCTCTCTTCATTTTTTCTTTCCAGTTCTTTCTCTCTTGCCTGCCTTCCTTCCTTCCTTCCTTCCTTCCTTCCTTCCTTCCTTCCTTCCTTCCTTCCTTCCTTCCTTCCTTCCTTCCAAGTTAGAGTCTCCCTGTATAGCCTTGGCTATCCTGGAACTCACTATGCAGATCAGGCTTGCTAGAATTCACAGAAATCTGCCTGCCTCTGCCTCTCAGTGTTGGGATCAAAGCCACACCTTGCTTTGCCACACCTGGATCCTCGAAATACTTTTTAAAGGCCTTCAGGAAACACCTTCTCAGTCTACATGAAACTCATATTTTATACAAAATATATGGTTTTTAATGGTGGTAACTAATGTTTGTAAAAATCATGCAAATGCTTAAAACTTCCTGCAGTTATAATCATGGAGTTAAACTTACACTATGCCCCCCCATCAATTTCACCTTAGTTTGGACTTCACAATTTGTAGGTTCACAGTTTGACACTGTGTGTGTGTGTGTGTGTGTGTGTGTGTGTGTGTGTGTGTGTGTGTGTGTGTTATACTTTCCAAATGGATTTTCAGATTCAAGGGACATGGATAGATATTCTTATTTTCTAATCTGATAAAATGTGTGGCAGAATGTTTCATGCCTAGTCGGACATCAACAGATACTAAGAGACCAACTGATGGAGATGCATGGTGTACTTCATAGACTTCATAGAGTGGGTTTTTACATATTACTAGCTGGAGTTTTATTCTGCAACATGCAAGCAGAAAAGTCTGATTCATTTTATTAATCATCTTTTTTTTTTTTAAAAAAAAACCCCACCCCACATTAATAGCTCCAGGAAGTTGTGGTCTGCAAGGAAACAATCAGCACTCTAAAGCCAAAATCATGACATGGTAATTGGGCTATGGAAAAGACAGGACTGTCATTATGAAACCAAGTTAAGTGGCTTTAAAAAAACAAAAAGGGCCAAAGGAGAGATGGCTCAGAGATTAAGAACACTGGCTGTTCTTCTGGAGGTCCTGAGTTCAATTCCCAGCAACCACTTGGTGGCTCACAACCATCTGTAATGAGATCTGGTGCCCTCTTCTGGGTTGCAGGCATGCATGGAGGCAGAGTGTTGTATAAATAATAAATAAATAAAATCTTTAATAAAAAAACCTTAAAAAATAAACAAAAACAAAAAAAGACCAAAGTTCAGTAAAATGTCCAACTTGTTTGATGATTCATGAGCTAATATGGAAGGATAAAAGTGCTTATTTTCTCATAAAACCCCATGAGAGTGAAGACAGAACAGCTCCTGCAAGTGACATCCCCTTACTCCAGGGTTCCAGGAATTTGAGTGTCAACTCCTAGATGAGGTGGCCTTATAGTTTCATGGGGGATAGATCTTAAACTTGGAAAAACTGTCACCATCACAAAAGATTCTTGTCTGAGAGGAAATGTAATCCTCTCTATAGGGATGCAATTAAGTTTTGTCTAGTGGGAGTGCAATGATTTCTCTGAGGTAGTGAAGATAACTCCGAATATTATGATTTATAGCAAAATCAGCCATTTTGCATCTCTTGGCAGATTTAGTTTAGTGCTCCTTTATCTTACTGTATTTGTTTCTCAAGGTCTCCTTTAATGTAGCCATAACACCCACAGGTACATCAGTGCATGTGATACAGGGTGAGATCCTTGACACATCCTTATTTCATATGTGTGTGAGTGTTATATTTGTACCTGATTGGAAATTATCCTGCAGCGGTGAGATGGTCCTCTTGTAAGAGATTAGAAAGCCAAGTTTACAAGTAGTTAGGCTGAACTTAACTAACTTTACAAGTACAGACTTTGCTTCCTCGTGAAGAAAGAGGAAGAAATGAAATGCTGCCATTCTGGGCTCTCTAACTTTGAACGTTTCACAATAATTAATTTCCCATATCTTGGGAAATATTTGTCCAAGGACAAGTTTTAAATTTATAAAATTTTGTACTTCTAAAGAAAATTCTGTTACTTAAAATTTAATTTTATATTATTATTATTATTATTATTATTATTATTATTGTTGTTGTTGTTGTTGTTATTGGTGTGTGTATGCAGCTGTAGAAATGGGGAGGTCAGAAGACAATTTCTGGGAGTCAGTTCTCTCCTTCTACCATGTGTTCCAGGGGTTAAACTCAGGCTGTCAGATTTCCATGGCAAGAGTTTTTACCTGGGGAGCTGCCTTGCTGTCTCTATGTCTTATCTTTTCATTTTTTCAAAGGCCTTGCATATTAAGATGTATTTTGTTCTTACATCATGGTGGCACACTCTCATAATCCCAGCACTTTAGAGATGAAGGCAGGAGGAATGCCAGTCTGGATTACACAGTGAGAACCTGTCTTGAAAAATCGGAACAATAACAACAACAAAAACAAAACCCAAAACAAAAAAAATGAGACCTTTCTTGAATAATATGATGAATGTTCCTCATATGGCTGGGAAATCTATCAATTATGGGGCTAATTAATGTTGATGTTTAAACTCAGAATGGAGTCATATTAATCAAATGCATCTATTTGATGGGGTTCAGTTAATTAGGTTCTGAAGCCTCCTCTGATAAGCTCTGCCTGTGCTAATGAACCTCATGGATCACCCTATTAAGCTCCAAGTGTTCCCACCATTCCCCTTTGTGCTATTAAACTGTATTTAATTTGTTCACATGGTCCTCGGAGTCAATAACAAGGCCTTTATTTTTACACCATGAAATTCAAGTTAGAAATGCCCTCTCTCTGTAATTCAGTACACTGTCTGCATAATACATGCCATAGAAGAAGATGCTAAGTTAGAGGACTGTTAAACACTAAAAGGAAAAATATCAAATTGGCATTAATGGAGTATGGGAGCAATGTAATACTAAAAATAGTATTTATGACAAGTGCAAATAAAACTTTAAATTGGAAATAATTGCTCTAAAGTAGCATGAGGATAGAAATTACAGGCCTAATTGGCATTTATTCTTTCCCTCAATTTTTACTAATCAATCAATAAATATTTGGGGGTGTTACTTTGCCTACAGTAAATTTACAGATCTTGAGTTTATAGTTTGATGAGTTTGGAAACAATTTTGTACCCAGGCAATCATGGTCCTCATAATAATAGATAATATTTACAACATGGCTGAATATTTTCTGGCATGTCTTTGGGAATTACCCAGCCCCTATCAGAGGTAAGCGCTTTATGGTCTTTACTTCTGGGGATCAACTTTTCCTGTTATCAAGCTTGTGCAGATGAAATCTCATAAAATGTAGTTCACTTAGCTCCATTTCCTCTTCTCACTCTGCTTTGAGCTTATCCAGTTCTTATATTAATATCAATACTTTACTTTTTGTTTTGTTGTGCAACTGTGCCACAGTTTAATTATGGATGAATGTATCCTATTTATGAATGTAGACATCCTTTTCCTGAGTTTTGGCTTTTATGAATGAATTTCTAATAATGTAACTTATAACTCTTTGTAGATATATATCTAGGAAGAAAACTACTAAGCTATAGGGTAACACTATGTTTAACATTATAAGAAATCACCCAGTACCTCTGTATGTAATATTTGGCATTTTCATTTGAAAACTTAGCTGTTCAGTTGTGTGTACACTGATACCTGTGGCAATTTTTAGTTTGCATCTTTCTGCTGACTAGTGATGGTGAATACTTTTAAATGTGCCTATTAGCTATTTCATACCCTTATAAATTATTCAGATTGTCTCCTCTTCCTTCTCTTTCTTTTTCACCTTCATGCAAGTTCCTTAATTTTCTTTATTTTAGTGCTAAAGATTGAACTCAGGGTCTGGTACATGCCAGTCAAGTGTTCTGCCTTTGAACTATTTCTGCAGTCCTGTAGGAGTTGTTTAAGCATTTGAATACATGGCTTTTCTCAGCAACATATATTGCCTTATTTAGTTTTCCCATTGTTGTGATGTTTTCTTTTTTTATTTATTATTATTTTTGTTAATGAAATTTATTCATTTATTTTACAAGCCTACTGTAGTTTCCCTTCCTTCCTCTCCTTTCATCCCCCCTTCCCATCCCACCCATTCCACTCCTCCACTGTTTCTGTTCATAAAGGGGCAGGCCCCCCTTGGTGTCAACAAAGCATGGTACATCAAGTTGAGGTAGGACTAAGATCTTCCTCTTGTATTCAGGTTGGGCAAGGGAACCAAGTATGAGGAATAGGTTCCTGGAGGCCAACCAAAGCTTTAGGGACAGGTCAGTAGGGTAGCTCAAGCTACACAACTGTCACACATATGTAGAGGGCCTAGGTGGGTCCTATGCAGGCTCCTTAGTTGTCTGTCCAGAGTCTCTTGGTCCCCAGAGTGATAGCTGGGATACCAGCATGGGACTGATCTAGACCCTAGGAAAGTGGATTTCAGTGAGGCAACCTTGGAAATCTACGGGACCTCCTGTAGTATTTCAGTACTAATCCCTAGCATAGGTGTGGACTTTGGGAGCCCAATCCACATAAAGGGATACTCCCTGAGCCAAGACACAGGTGTGGGCCTAGGCCGTATCCCAAAGGATATGATAGACTCTGATGATCCCCTATGGAAGGCCTCACCCTCCCTGGGGAGCAGAAAGGATATGCGATAGGTAGGGTTTTAGTTGGGGGGTAGTAGGTGAGGAGGGGAGGGAGAGGGAACTGGGATTGACATGTAAAACAATCTTGTTTCTAATTTAAATAAAAAATAAATAAAAAAAGAAATAGGTGGCATGGATACAGATCCAAAGGGGCTCACAAGTCTTTCCTACCTCAATAACAGGGAATTTGCTTTTAAGAGACAAAGATAACAGATATCTATTACTAGTAGCTGAGCTAAAAATTTACATTATCTCATTTAATCCCTATACTATACATGCAATCTGTGTCCTGTTTACATTGTAGCAATATAAACACAGTGTATTTTGAGTAGCTATAACCTTTGCCTAAGAACCTGTTTAAAAAAAACCTTAGAATGTATTAGTTATGGCTAGAAGAATTCTAAAGATATTCCCCAATCACTCCCATTCTTGTCTTATAGTCATGAAGTCAAACATCAGTCCTGGTGCTAGTATGAAAGGATTTGCAAATTAGGGTTTCTACTCAGCAACTTTCAGATAGAGAGTATATCTTGCATTACTGATGCATACATAGTATAACCCATGAGATGTTCAACACAGAAAAGAAGGCATGAACTAGAGAGAAGAAGAGGGATGTGGTTGGTGAGGAGGTAAGGGAAATCTAAGGTTTGCCAGAGACTCAATGTGTTATTCCTGGCTTTGCCAGTGATTGAAAAAGACTAGGAAGAATCTAGAAAGGCAAACATGTCTAGAAGATGACAGTATTCCCTGACAGGAAGGAGATGAGGATCTCAGTCCTACTAACACATGGGACTAAATTCTGGTGATCACCTCACTGAGTCTGTGGGTTTATCTTCATAGTAGCCATAAAGGAACACACCCTCCATGGGTAGAAACAGTTATTCTCAAGAGCCATAATATTAGGTGATAACCACATTGCACATTCCCCAAGATGTTGACTGGGGAAGCCTCCGAGGCTCCACAAACCATAAAGTCTATTGTCACCACTGCTTTTGGTTGCATGCTAGACCTAGATTGTTAGGTCGTATTACTGAAGACATCACACACTTAGGTTGATGACATGAAGAAATTGAGCTGGGACTGAGTTGGAAGATCCCCCTGGCTCTTACACTCTTACTGCCTCCTCTTCTGCAGGATTCCTTGAGCCTTGAACAGAGGGATTTAGTAGAGACATCTCATTTAGGGCTGAGTGTTCCAAGGTCACTCACTCTGCTCATTACCCAGGTGTGTGTCTCTATATTTGTCTCCATCTGCTTCACAAGAAAGTTTCTCTGTTGAAGGTGGAGTGAGACACTGGTCTATGCATATAGCAGAATGTCATTAGGAGTCATTTTATTGCTACTTTTTCATTACTTTTTTTATAATAGTAGTATTTGGTTTTCACCTTAGGTCCCTGGGCTCTCTAGTACATTCTTAGTCAGAATAATAGCGTCTGCTCTTCTTTTGATACATAGGTATTTTATGACTGTCAAATTGCTTTCTAAGTATTTTTTATTCTTGTTTACAGATTAATGCTGCTGTGAGGTTGAGTTATGAAGGGACAACCTTCTCTCACAATTAATAACACTTTTATTGAAGTAATGCATTTGTATTTCATGGCCCCACACATATTACTATAATGTTGTATCTTAAGACAACAAAAATGCAGCCAATTTTCTTTTGTACATCCACCACACTCCAGGACAGGCCCATTCCTAGGAATAGTTAGGCAACACAGCTGGAATCCGTGGGTGGTGGGGAAAGAAAAATCAAAGTTGAATGTATAGAGAGGGAAAAGTAGATAGGGCTCATAGGGGAGGAGTTGGGAGAGAGGCGAATGTGTTCAAAATAATTTATATGAAATTATCAAGGAATTAAAAATTTTATTAAGACCAATATTTTTTTCTCATCATTCTGGAGCCAAGTTGTCTAAAACCAAGGTATTGTCAAGACCAGGTTTCTTGCAACCCCTCCCCCAGGAAATTTTCTCCTTGATTCTATAATATTCTGGTGTCTTTAAGAATTCTTTGACCCATAAATGATTCTAAAATCTGCTTCTGTTTTAACATGGCAGAGGCCACCAGTCTGCTGTAAGGATACATGCTAGATTTAGGACCTACCGGAGCTGACCTAGGATGGATTTTACTATGATATCCTTAATTTAGTTATATTCACACAGATTATTATTACTATTGTCTTACGAAGAAGGTCATAGTTAGATATTCCAGAGGGTAGAATATAGTTGTGTCTTTTTGAGGGGTACTATCCAACCGGCAGCTAGAAGCTATAATATAATCCTCGTCTTAGGGATTCATACTTATTTTTGAGATAGGGTGTTATTATGTCGCTCTGGATGACCTATATTCAGTCAAGACTTGCCTCAATTCTTGGCCATCCTCTGGACTCAGCCTCCCAAGTACCAGGGTTACAGTATGAACTGCCATGCCTTGATTAAACATACTCTTTGTAGCTTTAGATAAGGGAACACAAGTAGATAATTCATGCTATAGGACCAGGAAAGAAAACCCTCAAAACCAAATAGCTTGGGCACAAAATCAGTGATGTTAGCCTCATTAGCTGTCTTCTTTGCTCTTCAGAGCAAATTGGATACTGAGACAAGACAAGAATTTTTTTTAAAACAAACAAACAAACAAAAAATACAGAACAGCTGGGTGTGTATCTTAGTAGCAGAATGCTTGCCTGGCAGTCAGAAGGCACAGGGGGAGTATGCTAATTGTTTTGTTCTTGTTATGATAACAAACCCAATAAAAGCAATGGAAGAAAAGAAAGGTGTATTGTAGCTCACAGTTGGAGGATAATGTTCATCATGACGAAGGGGGCACGGCAGCTGGTCACATTGCATCTGCGGTCAACAAGCGAGAAGAGATGAAAACAGTGCTCAACTCACTTTCTCCTTTTATTCAATCTGGGATCAAGGCTGCCTATAGGTGCATCCCTTCGAGGATTCTAGAGTCTATCAAGTTGACAGTATTAACCATTACACAGAGAAAGGAAGGAGGGAATGGAGGAAGAGAAAGAAGGAAAGAAAGAAAGAAAGAAAGAAAGAAAGAAAGAAAGAAAGAAAGAAAAGCACTATTGATCTCTAGAATATCCGGTGGCATCTATTTAGTTGAGTCTGATGTGCAAATGATTTATTCACAACAGTCTTTGGACCTCTTGGTAAAAGTTGGTTTGTTTTTGGTAAGAGCCCAGATGCATGAAAAATGGCTTTCAGCATTCGAGTCATTAGTTGAGCGGTCAGTTTATAGCTTTTATCCTTGCTGATCATTTCCCCAGGAGCTACAAGGAGTATAATGCTTCCTCAGACAAACATTGGCTCATTCTGTGCTGGAGGAAGAAATCACTTGAATCCATTTTCTCTTGCCTGCATCTAGGGAAATCAGATTATACAGTCCTTGTCTCTAGTACTGTCAGTAGGCTGGGGATTTCAACAGGGCTCCTTATCTAGCTTTAGAGTTGGCAAAGCATCAGAGAATTGGGTTATTACATTTCTCCTTAAAAAAACAAATGATTCACTCCTTCCGCAGAAACTCATTTGACATGTTAGTCACTTGGCATGCCTTGGTCCTACACTAATGGGCTAGTCTTGTGTGAATCTATGGTTTCATTTTCTTTTCAATGTATAGTATAATGCAATTCTCTCTCACTCTCAATTTTATGAAATAATGGAGCAGAAGAAGATGTATCAAGGTTATTAAGTCCTTCCTCAGCCTAGAAATACACTTAACTCTTAGTCTTCTTAACTCATCCTAGTGATTTAGCAGTGAATACACAAGTAATTCAGGCAAAATGCCTATTCTCTTGCTCTCACTATTTAGACCTGCCACTGATTATTTGTTTAATGAAAGGCAGCAAGTTTAACAATTCCATTAAACTTAACACCCTAAGAAGCACACAAGACATTGGTGGCATCAATGCTGCATGAATATTTAATAATAGGAATAGCTTACAAAACACTGTGTGTGTTTTCCTACATAAACTTCATGAGATGTGAGATATGACATCCATTTTAAAGATGAGGTAAGTGGAGACCAGAGTGGTTAGATACATAATTGGTATTGTTTGTATGGTGATGGAGGTGGTGAACACTAGAGCCAGGTCTTGGACACAGTATTTCTTTTCTTTCATACAGTGTAAATTCTTTTAATTTAGATGTAGTTGTCCAGGGAATTGAAAGCAAGGACCTCATATAAACTATTTGTTCCAACTAGAATTTAGAAGATGGTTTAGACTCTAAGGATCATCTAATCATATCATTTTATTTTACTAGTTGGGATTAGAGATATGGCTCCTCACAGTTCTATGGAAACTGTAGGTCTGAGCTTGTGAAATGCTTTAGCCTTTTTGCTGAGATAGGAAGCTAGGGTTCAGCAGGGGTGGACAGAGCTTATGTGGGGTTGGGGGAGTGGATACTGGTCCATGTCCTGAAGCTAGGGTTTAGCAGTGGCAAATAGCACTGATGTGAGGGTAAGGGGTGGAGGTAGGGAATAGGGGGTAAGGGTGCGGGTGGGATTGGGTCCTGGTTCATGCCCAAGTAGGGTGTTAGTGCTTGTAGTGAATTTCATACGCTAGCTCATTTAAAAATTTACTCATTTAAAAATTTAAAATAGAAAAATTTTAAAATGTTGATTAAATAACAAAGATAGAGAGTTATAGATTCCTGAATGAGCCAGATAGAAATTATAACTGTGGTTATCTCTGAACTAATCAAGAACCCAAGCAAGATGAATAAACATTGGCCATAATATTCAGCAGCACAGAAAGTCTCCAGTGTAAAAATAAAATAAGCTGCAGTTTTTGGCAAACACAAGTAATTAATAAATAGAAACTAAGTAAACAAGGATCTATCATATGAGAATGGCAAAATCTTTAATGAAAAATTTCCAGGTCAATGCCAAAAATAAAAAACATATTTATTAACATTTAGAAAACACAAATATTGAAAAAGCCATCTATAGAAAGGATAAGATATGAGTAAGGCTGTAATAAGTGGAAAATTCATAATAATAAATTTCGATATGAATAAATAAGTTAAAAAATGAATCAAGTGTTCACTGTAGGAAGTTAAGTCTAATAGACAATAAATGGATTAATTTAAGTTATAAGAGCTAAGCTGGGCAGTGGTGGTGCACACCTTTAGTCCCAGCACTTGGGAGGCAGAGGCAGGCAGATCTCTGTGAGTTCAAGACCAGCCTGGTCTATAAGAGCTAGTTCCAGGACAGGCTCCAAAGCCACAGAGAAACCCTGTCTTGAATGCCCCCCCCCCCAAAAAGTTATAAGAGCTAGTGGGACAATCGTAAGCTAAGGCCAAGCTTTCATAATTAATAATAAGTCTCCATGTTATTATTTGGGAGCTAGCAATATAGAGAAAAACTTGCTACAGAGAAAGGACCAAAAGGGCTTGACACTAGCAAGATGGTGAATAAGTGGTTTTTCAGCTCATGTCTCTTCAGAGAGGTAGCAATGTGGTAACCACCCATGAACAAAGGTGTTTTGATGGGGACTTTGGGATTGGGTTGTTGAAACTGGTATCGCCCAAGTTGGAGGAGGACTCTATTGATAGATTCCCAGGGTTCAGGCTTGTTAATCATAGTCCTGGTGGCACATTGGCACTGTCCACGTTCCCTTGCAGAATCATCTACGTCCAGTCTCATTTGGCTTCGATATCATGCCAGATTTGCAAAGTTTTAGGTTCTTTGAAGAACAACTTTCTCTCATTTTCTCTCCCTCTCTCTTTTTTCTGCCCCAGTCACTCCTATAATTATTACTGATTTTCTTGATAATATCCCATGGGCTTTCTTTCCTCCCTTATATTCCCCTCTGATTTTTCTCTTTTTATAATTTTAAGTGATTGGTGTTTAAGTTTAGTAATTCTTTCTTTTGCTTGAGGAGTCTCTATAAAACTATCTAAACTTGCTGGGTGGGTGGCTCATGCATTTAATCCTAGCACTCATGGAGGGAGAGGCAGGTGGATCTCTGTGAGTTCAAGGCCAGCTTGATCTACAGAGTAAGTTCCAGGACAGTTAGGACTGCTTCACAGAGAAACCCTGTCTTGAAAAACCAAAATAACAAGAACAAAACTAAACAAAAAACCTTCTTCTCTTAGAGTCTTTCTTCTTTCCTAGTTCCTTTGGTGATGAGGATTGTAGGCTGGTAATCCTTTGCTCTAGGTCCAAAATTCATAAATGAGTGAGTACATACCATGTTTGTCTTTTTGTGCCTGGGGAACAGGAGGAAATGGCGGAGCACGCGCACACACACACACACAAATAAGAACAAAAGACAAAATAATCCAAAACAAACAAATGAAAAACCAAACCAAGCCAACCAACCAATCATATGAACAAACCAAACAATCCTCCAAATCCTACTATTTAAACTTTTCATTACAGTAAAAAAATAAAATTTAGTTATTGATTGTGTTATTCAGCTCCAGAATTTCTGTTTGGCTCACTTTATATGAATTTTTTGTTATTAATTATTTTAGTTAGCATATGCATTGATGAGTTTCATGGTGACGTTTTCGTTCATATATGCTACTGCATGGATAGTGCATCGGTAGACATGGATACACTAGTATTTCTGTGCTATGCTGACTTAGATCCTTTGAGTATATCTGGATGATATGGTGGTTCTACTTTTAGGGTTTTTTTAATTAGAGAGAAAATTATTTTACATGTCAATCCCAGGTCCCTTTCCCTCCTCTCCTCCCCTGCGTCCCCCCACCCCCCAACTAACACACTACCTATCCCATACCCTTTCTGCTCCCAAGGGAGGGTGAGGCCTCCCATAGGGGGCATCTTCAAAGTCTATCTTATTCTTTGGTTTAGGGCCTAGGCCAACCCCCTTGTGTCTAGGCTCAGGGAGTATCCCTCCATGTGGGATGGGCTCCCAAAGTCCATTCCTATGCAAGGGATAAGTACTGATCTACTACAAGAGGTCCCATAGATTTCCAAGGTCTCCTCACTAACACCCATATTCAGGGGGTCTGGATCAGTCCCATGCTGGTTTCCCAGCTATCAGTCTGGGGACCAAGAGCTCTCCCTTGTTCAGGTCAGCTGTTTCTGTGGGTTTCACCAGCCTGGTGTGGACCCCTTTGCTCATCAGTCCTCCTTCTCTGTAACTGTTCAGTTCAAGGTTTAGCTGTTGGTGTCTGCTTCTGCTTCCACCAGTTGTTGGATGAAAGCTATATGATATCATATGAATTAGTCATCAATCTCATTATCAGGAGAGGGCATTTAAGGTAGCCTTTCCTCTGTTGCTTAGATTGTTAGTTGGTGTCATCTTTGTAGCTCTCCAGACATTTCTCTTTGAACCGCGGCCTGCAGCACCCGCTGGAAGGGGGCGAATCCAAGGACCCCGCGGCAGGAGTCAGGAGCCGGGGAAAGGCGGGGGTGGGGGGGGTGGGGGGGGTGGGGGTGGTGGGGGGGGTGGTGGGGGGTGGTAAGCCCCTCACGCACGGGGGAAACTCACTGGATTTTCCGGGTGCTCGTTGGCTCTTCAGGTTCGTTTATCGTTGGGCGCCAGATATTGGATTAAAGTCTCTTTATTCCAAGCACAGCCGGGTGAAACACAGGCCAGAGCTAGGTTAAGAACCCAGCCAGCGCAGCCAGAACAAAGAGAGCCCGCGGTCCCCACGTGCAGCCTTTTAAGAAGCCCCCCTTACGTCATGCCGGCTTTCCTTCACCCCGCCCTTATGGGCGAGTCCCCAGGTCCACCTGGTACCTGCCCCAGGACTATTGGGCGGGGCTAGGGTTACTCCCTACATCCCTCAATTACATTTTCTATCTTATTCTCTTCTGTTCTTCCCTCAACTCAACCTCCCTGCCCCATCATGTCTTCCTCACCCCTCCTTTTCTCTCCTTCTCATTCTCCTAGTTTGTTCCCTCCCTCCTGCCCCGGTGCTCCCAATTTGCTGAGGAGATCTTGTCCCTTTCAGCTTCTCCAGCAGTAAGCATTCCTCTTTCTATACACCCTCATTGGTATTTGTTGTCATTTGTTTGCTTGATGACTACCATTCTGACTGTGAAGAGATGGGCTTTGAGTATAATTTTGATTTGCATTTCCCTAATAACTAAGGATGTTGAATACTTCAAAAATATTTATGGGATGTTTATATTTCTTCCTTCAAGAACTGTGTACTTATTCATTAGCCCACTCATTGATTTCTTTTTCTGAGTGATTAATTTTTAGATTTCTTTTAAATTCTAGCCACGAATCCCCTATCTAGTATGTAACTAACCAAGATCTTCTACCATTCTGTTGGATGCATCTTTGTTCTTCTAATTGTTTCCTTGGCTAAAGACAATTTTTAAAATTTAATGCAATCTTGTTTGTTCATTCTTGGGATTATTTCTTATGCTATTAGAATCCCTTTCTGAAACTCCTTGCCTGTGACTGTATCTTGAAGTGTTTTTCCTGTTTCCCTTAAGCAGTTTCAGGGTTTACATTAAACCTTTAGAACCAATTTGAATAGATGCCTATGCAGAGTGAGAGATATGAGTCCAGTTTCAGTCTTCTATGTGTGAATATTAATACTCCATTGACTTAATTACTTATATTATTATTTGTTGAAATGGCTACTTTCCCCCAGTGCATGCTTTTGACATCTTTGTCAAAGGTTAAGTAAATGTATCTATATGTATTTATTTCTTAGTCCTCTATTCCTTTCCTTTATGTGTCTATTTTTGTGTCAGCAGGCCTTGTTACTATGGCTCTGTAGTATAATTTGAGAAGAGGTCTGTGATGTCTTCAGTACTGCTCTTTTGGCACAAGGTTGCTTTAGCTATTCAGGTTTTCTGTGCTTCCATTTGAATTTTAGGATGTTTTTTCCTAGATGAGATTCTTTTCAACTTCTTGACTTGTTTTTACTTTAGTTTCCTGATTTCTGAATTATTCACCCATGTTGTCTTATAGCTAGCTCATAGAGCTTCTTTAGAACAACTGCTTTAACTCTGTCAGAACATTGCTCATGAATTTCCATTTCTTTGGAGTTATTTACTGGGATTTTGCTATGGACTTTTGGTATTGTCATGTTTCCCTGACTTTCATTTTCTTCATATTATTTTTCACCCAACATATTTTGTTGATTATTCGGGAATTTCTCACAATGTACCTTGATCACAATCACCTCCCAATCCTCCTAGGTTCAATCTCACTCTTGTGACCTCAACCCACCCCCCCCCCCAAAAAAAAAGGAGAAGAAAAAGAGAAAAAAACCCAAACAAATCCAATTTATGTTGTCAAATGCTCACTGGAGCATGGTCAACTCCCAGCAGCCAGCCCCTTAAAGAAGACTGAGCCCTTCCCTACCCAAATCCCTGAAAGACACCACCAATGTGGAGAGCTATGTTTCAGCATCCTTATCACAATTCTTAAGAGTTGTCTTCAACAGCTTCCTGCCTAGGCTGCTACTTTTGAGGGGAGGAAGTGAGGTAGTGGTTGTCAAAGAAGCCATCTATGACTCTCTCAACTGTGAATCTACAGTCATCAATGGCATTGCAAAAGTAGCTTTTTTGTCCTTTACAGTTAGTGGGAGCACAGATGATGGACTTCCACAAAGTTTATGAAGACAGGAAGGGCTACAGGCACACTCATAGCCCCTAGCAGCATCACAGGCCACTGATAACAACATGGAACCCAAGAAGGCAACATGGGTCATGACAAAAACATGGCCCATGCTGGCAGCATGGCCAACAGATGTCAACATGGTTTCAGGTGGTGGTAAGAACATGGATGCTAACATGGGCCTCAGTAACAGCATGAACATATCAACATGGCCTCAGGCTCTGGCATAGATTATGGCAATCTGCATGACCTTTGGTGATAGCACAGGCCATGGACATCAACATGGCCCACCTACAGCAGGGCCACAGATCATAACATGGCTCTCAGCAGTAGCATGGACTGCAGACATCAACATGGCTTCAGATGGCAGCACAGGCCAGTCACATCAACATGGCTCTGGCAGCGGCATTGTCCATGAACATTTTCCATATACCTTCTTTGTGTCTGCTTATTTGAATACACAGTCAGCTCTTCTAGGCTTTAATCAACTGACTTCCATAAGGAAAGACCTTCATTCAGTTCCAAGGGAACGGTGTCAGCATGCTGACTCAATTGTTGTGCTGGAGTGGCTTTTGGCACTGGATGTAGTGATAGGGATGTGCAGACGTTTCAGTCCAGGTTGGTATGCTGTCTCAGGAAGCTGGAGTTTGTGATAATGGCAACTACATGACTCCTGCCAGGAACAGCCCCATGAGGCCCATTGTGCTTGCAGCGGTGCTTGGAGTTGTGAATCTGCAGCAGCACTAGCAGAATGCTTATCTGGGTAGGTTGGGTTAGGACCAGTGGTGTTCACACGTGTACAGAAAGGAATGGCAACAGGGATCTTGATGGATACATGTGTATGTGTGAGACTCCAGGGGTTAGGGCTGGTGTCAAGATGTGATGATTGGGCTGTTGCCAGTGATAGGGGCCAGAGCCAGGTATAGGAATTCAGTGGCTTCAATAAGTTCTGGGGTCATGGTTCCCTTAGCACATTTCCTGGGTCGGCTACAGTGGGAGAGAGAAGTGTTACCTCAGGAAACTTTGTTCCAGGAAAGCAAAAGCTCATGAGGCCCTCAACGGCTAAAATCCCTTAAAGGCTGCAGTAACTGATGGTTTCCTCCACAGTGAAAGGTGCCAGAGTTTGCTTCAGGGTTCCATAATGGTGATGGTGACTGCTGCATGTTCCTCAGTAGTTAAGTCTGTCTGTCTGTCTGTCTGTCTGTCTGTCTGTCTGTCTGTCTGTCTCTCATGTGCATGCGTGTGTGCGTGTGTGCGTGTGTGCGTGTGTGTGTGTGTGTGTGTGTGTGTGTGTGTGTGTGTGTGTGTTGGGAGTTGTG
This sequence comes from Cricetulus griseus, assembly GCF_003668045.3. Classification (NCBI taxonomy): domain Eukaryota; kingdom Metazoa; phylum Chordata; class Mammalia; order Rodentia; family Cricetidae; genus Cricetulus; species Cricetulus griseus. Next base: position 35,541,712 of record NC_048601.1, on the reverse strand, counting down.
TCTGAAGTGATTGTAAAGCTATGGAGTTTCTCAGTGGTGAGACATCCTCCACATCTTCCACAGAGTATGCTTCGGGGATCCACAGTAGCTCCTAAAGTATGATTGACACTGATAGTCCCCGCCCTTCTTTTTTGTTCCTATCCATTCCTCTGGTGTCTGAACTTTGTTTAGCCTCTATAACCATTAGCATGGTGTGAAACCAAAGTGGGTTCTTTGGGCAGAGGCCTGAAGGGCTGGGGAAGATAGATAACCTTCCCCCTTTCTCTTCCTTTAGGGGAACTTGTGGGCTGGGAAGATCCACCAGTCCTCTAAGCTGTGCTACCCTCAGGGATTGGATGATATAGGTAAAGTGAAACTGCCTTTCCTGTCCTGTGTGTTTTGTTTTACGCTGCTGGTGTTCAAACCCATGGCCATTTGCTTGGCCCTTTTCTTGGGAGACTGAGTAGCTCCATTGAGATATAAACTTAGCCCTGTCTTTTTACCATTTTGCAGTCATGTTACTTTTTTCTCCTTTGTGTTGTTGTGTCAGTTTAACTGGTCTTTATTGCATACTCAGAATGATTTTGTTTTGTTATGGATACCTTTCTTTTTTTGTGAGATGGTGGGATGTCCTACTCCACCATCTTGCAGATGTTATGGCTTTTATTGCCAGATGTAGCCTTTTAATTTTGGAAAGAGAAAAGCATTATTGCTTGAGAGGTGTTATTTTAAATCCAAGAGCAAGTCTAGTGAATGCTCTCAGATCATATGCTTGTGCATAATTTGATGCTATATATTTCATTAGTGAGGTCATTTTCCAAAGGGAGAATAATGAGTTTACTTAGCTCCTGTGACAATGTGGGTCTTCTCCACTGTTAGTAAAGATAGGTAGTGCTGGGAAAGTGGGACACATGGGAAATTGCTTACTGAGGTATTGAGGTGGTAGATGCAACCTAGAAACCTTAAACCGAGCAGGGGCTTGTGTCACGGAACATCTTCCTTTTCTATATCTAGATTTGAAGCTACCAGCTTGAGGAGTACTATTTCTTTTTAGGATTCAATTTTGGATGCGGCTGCAGTTCCCACTGCGGTGTTGATCATATAGTAATGCAATTTATTCAGTAAACATTTACTGGACACAGACACCATGGTAGTCACCGGGGATAAAGAGGAGAGTGTATTTGACATTGTAAATACATCATACCAATAAAGATGAATTTGAGGGTATTTTAATTGCTATCAGTAGAAAGGTACAAGGTGAAATGCAAGTATCTAATCTAACTAGGGAGGTCATGAATCTCCTGGAGGAGCCGATACTTTATTTATTGTATTTAATTTTTTTTTGAGACAGAAACTCACAGACTAGCCCAAGCTACCACCATATCCATGGCAAAACCTACACTAAATACAAAGAGCTGCCAGTTTTTCCTGTACACAAGTAAGACTACAGGGTAGCTGGCAAATACAGGATCACAAAGAGATGAAAGTGGGCATGAAGATTATGGAGACCATTGAGCATTCTGGGTCTAGGAATGGCCAGCAAGGTCACCATTGCCAACAGTGAACATTTTAAATACATTTCACTGTTGTCTCTTCTGCAGACCATAGCTTCTGCAGCCCCAAAGAGTCCCTGTGCACCCTGCCTACTTGTAGAGTCCTTTAATGTCTGGGTTCTCCCTGCACGGTTGCATAACTCTCTCCCTTGAGTTGCACATTTTTCTTTCTCCCAGCTGGAGTGCAGAGTTAGTTTATGTTTATGGATTAAAAACTAAACAACAACAATCTGCAATGCCCCACCCCCCAGCATACTACTTACCAGTGTCATTGGGCAGGTAACTTAGATTCTGGCTGTTGCAATTTCCCTTTTATATAGCAAAGATGCTAACTGGTCCGTCCTCATAGAGGGAGGTTAAAAGTATTTAGGAACTGTGCCTGACTCAGAAGTGCCCCTTGCCTGGACTTAAAAGGGTAAATCTCAGAGTGAGAAAATGTGAAGGCAGTGGACCTCTGGTGTAAAGTTTTAGGGATAGACACTGAGTATAGTGTAAGAACTTCATAAACACAGTGGATCCCATTAAAATGTATTAATTCTTTGAGAATTTCATAAAATGTACTGCAAATTTATTCATGATCAGCTTTTTACCTTAACTCTTCCTGATCTGACGCCATTTCCTCACTCCTATAACTTCATGTTTGTTTGTTTGTTTGTTTTTACATAACCCATCAACTCTAATTTAAATTGCCCATATACTCTTGGATGTGGGGGCACTCACTAGGGTGTGATCGACTTACAAGGATGCTACAAGCTACAAGATCTCACAGTAATTATACAGCCATCATTTCTTGAGACAACCCAGCAGAGCCAGGGGCTTTGTGTGGAGGACTTAAACCAATATGGATGTCATATTTGGCATTATAGTCTTATGAATAAAAGTGGCTGTTTATTGCTGTAGATCCTTCTAGTAGCTTATTCCTTTCTGCAACAAACTTGGGATTTACTTCCACAGTTCAGCACTATCTGATCATTTACTGGGCACAATTTCTCTTTTTTTTCCTCCATTTTCTTATTTAAAGTAGAAACAAGATTGTTTTACATGTCAATCCTAGTTCCCTCTCCCTCCCTTCCTCCCCTGCCCCCCACTAACACCCTACCTATCCCATACCCTTTCTGCTCTCCAGGGAGGGTGAGGCCTTCCATAGCGGGTCTTCACAGTCTGTCATATCATTTGGGATAGGGCCTAGGCCCTCCCCCTTGTGTCTAGGATGAGGGAGTATCCCTCTATGTGAAATGGGATCCCAAAGTTTATTCCTACATTAGGGATAAGTACTGATCTACTACAAGAGGCTCCATAGATTTCCGAGGCCTCCTCACTGACACACACATTCATGGGGTCTGGATCAGTTCCATGCTGGTTTCCCAGTGATCAGTCTGGGGGCCAAGAGCTCCCTCTTTTCAGTTCAGCTATTTCTGTGGGTTTCACCAGCCTGGTCTTGACCCCTTTCCCTATTACCCCTCCATATTCTTTCTGATGTTTTGAAAGTTATTCTCCTTACACTGTAATCTTGTATCAATCCTGAACCTTCTTGATCCTCCAAGATGGCTTTCAGGGTACTGGGCACAATTTCTCCCATGCATTTGGAATTTACTGATTACATTCCCTAGCTATGTGTGAGACTCATTTTTCACTATCAGGTCCCTTTCCTATGAAATTGCAGAGATCTGCCTTCCTGCAATTATCCTTATTTGGCATTTGGTCAGTGTTCAGGGCCCAGGCAAAGACAAACCAATAAACAAAAAACCAACCAAACAACAACAACAACAAAACCTAATACAGTCCCAGATATACAATACATAGAATTACTACACACCCAAAGCTGTTGATTCATAGCTGCCCAGATAGAAAAAACAAGCATTCCCTAGCTTTACCTCACTGGCAGATAGAGAAGAATAACTTAAACTAACCCAACACTAAAATATTCTCAAACTTTTAGCATTCACGTTCATCCTTGTTTATTAACCCAAGATCTTTGCTCATAAGACTTACTGCTTGTGTTTCCCCTGAGAAAATGATGACAAAGGTAATCAATCCATTTGCTCATCCTCAGGAAAAGTAACCTTTCCTGAAGGCCTGTGCTGCCACTGAGGCCAGAGCACTAGAAGGGCTAGGTTCTTGTTCAAAGTAAACTTAGATCCTTTTTTGACTTACTGCCCTAAGCAACTGATACTTAAACTTCTCCTAGCAGGAAACCACAGCGAAAGTGCAGACAGCAGACCAAAAGCTGTTTGCTTGTATTCCTCTGTTGTTTACTAGGTTGCTGAGTTATCTGATACTCCCTATGCATGCTGGGAGAAAAGCGGCCTCCGAGGTGAGACAATCTTTGCCTTACTTGGGATTTTTACTGAATATAAACTTTTAGCTTTTTATCTAACCACTTAAAAATGTAGCATAGCACACTAGTCCCTTCTTTTAGAGTTCCCTGATGGTTCAATCTCTTAGCTAACCTTCTTCCCCCTTAAGGAGTTCATGGGATGTTCACTAGCCACTCTCACCTTTGAGCTGACACCCAGGACTCCCCCTATGTGAAGATAGTTATCTGCCTTTTATGGTGCCAAAGAATTCCAGCCCCACAAACCTACTAGGTCTGGAAAATGACTGATTGTAATGATGTATAAAACTAGAAACATTTTGTTGCAAGTCAGAAGAATAAAAAAGAGACATGGATAGGAAGATCATGTTGTAAGTAGGTTATTTTTTCCCTCAGATTATTTGTGGCTCCTTTCTTTGAACTCTGAACAAAGACTTTAGAACTGACCTTCTAAAGTCTTCCATACAAGGAGCCATTTACCTATAGAAAACTGACTGTGTGTTCTCCAGAGCCCACCCAGTGTCTATAGTTCCTCAGCTAGAGGTAGGGACTCATAAAGCACCCCCACTCCATGTGGGAATGTAGACTACAGCTTCTGTGACTTTATGAGTACAGGGGTTCTGTCCTGTCCAGGAGACACTGTTCCACTCTGGTCCTCCATGATCTTTGGCTGTTAAAATCTTTCTGTACCCTCTTCTTCAATGGTCCCTGAGTGTGATATAGATGTCTCATTTATGGGTGAGCATGACAGTGAACTAGCATGACATTAAGCTCAGTGCTTAATGTTATGTAAGTGGCATTTTCCTATCTTGACCACCTCTTTCCAAATACCTGGCAGCTGCTTCCCAAATAATTGACTTGGGGGCTCATTTACATTAGACATGCTCAGCTAATAGTTCAGGATTATTACTAACTAGCTCTTACAACTTAACTCATTTCCCGTGGCTCATGGCTTTTACCTCTATCCCATTTTTTTTGTGTCTGACTCATTCTGCATCTGGCTGGTGACTCCTCTGATTCCACCCTTCATCACCCCATCATTCTCAGTTTGACTTTTCCACCTAACTGTATCCTATTCAGCTACTGGCCAGTCTGCTTGTTTATTAAACCAATCACAACAACGCCATATATTCACACAGTGTACAGAAGGCTTATTCCACAGCAATGTTACTCTTCAGGCCCCAGCTCAAATGTCATCTGCTTGGCCCCATGCTTGCTAATTGATGGCTTTCTTTCAGTCTCTGCTCATTTACGATTTATTGTACCATCCCACACATTTCCCTTTGTAGCATTTCCCACAAACTGACATGCTCCTTAACTATTTATGTCTCTCTTGATTGATCCAATCTACACCTGATTACGAGAATGTCACTTTGTGAGAACAGAGGCATTCTTGTCATTTTATCTTGGAGATCCCAAAGCATAGCATGAATTCAAATGTTCCAAATGCATGGATGTCAAGTAACTACCCTGGTGTTTGTTTGATTGTGTGTTTGTGTGTGTGAGAGAGAGGGGGGGGGGTTCTGGCTTATGAAGAAATTTCTTGCAACAAGAATAGAATAGAACTTCAAATTTGGACATATATCTGTTGATTACAGTGACTCAGTGACTCTTCTCTAGAATGGATTATTTAATCACTTCCTCACCTTCAAGCCACTGATGAAGAAGAGTCTAGCATGGTGGCTCCTGACTGCACTTAGATAGAGGCAGGTAGATCTGGAGGGCAGGGCCATCCTTGGCTGCACTCAAATTCCAAGCCAGCCTGGGCTACATGAGACCCTGACTCAAAACAGAATAGTACAGTGTAGAAGAAAACAAAACCAGATAGACCCTGATTAATTATCCCTGTGCATTGCACATTACACAGCAACACATCTATTTCTATGGTCACTGGCTAAACTGAATTGGTTTCCCTCTGCTAACAGGTGTGGGTTATTTTGGTACCTGTATTATTTTTTCTGATGGATGTAAAGGGCCAATGGTGAGAGTGCTAGACAGATCTATTTGTGACTACTTCCCCCTCCATTTCAGGCTCTATTTGTAAATACCAACATTCTTTTCACCTTCTAATTATAAACTGATTCAGACAGAGCACTGAAACATGAAGCAGAGGGCACAGCAGATCACGAAAACACGAACTCATTCAGTTGAAGTAAGATTGCTCCAGGTTTTGTAATACGAAAGGAACAGAAACAATAAATTGCAGCACTACCTTGAAATTAAATTTTTTATTTAGCAACCAGTGATGATGGAGGAAAATCCCCTGTCATACAATCACAAAGTGACACAGTTGTAGATGTTTAATTAGTATTACACTAACACACACACACACACTTGCTTTTGTGGGAAGGTGTGCATGTATGTAGAGGTCTGAGGTCTACGTAAGATGTCTTTTTCAATAAATATTTTTAAAGTTATTCTTTGAAATTTTGGCACATGTATACAAAGTATTTTGATTGTTTCTGTCCTTCAACTCTCCCAGGACCCCTCCAACTTGTCTCCCTCCCAACTTCATGTCACCCTTTAAAATTTATATTAAGAACTTCCTGAGTCCAATTAGTGCTGGCCATATGCTGATGGGTATGGGACCATCTCCTGGGGCATAGACAGCCTAGCAATGGGCCACCGCCCCAAAGAAATGTGATTGTCCCTCCCTCAGTCACCATCAACTGCCAATAGGTCCTTTGCTAGGGGTGGAGCCTTAGGAACCTCTCCCAGATCTAAGCAGGAATTTTGACCTGCTTGATCATTTGCAGGTGTTATGCAGGCATCTGTTGCTGTTGTGATTTGATGTGTATCAGCCATATTGTATCCAGAAGACAACATTTTAAAGCTCTCCTCCCCACCCTCTGACTCTTAAATTCTCATCTCATTTCCCAAGACAGGGTCTTTCATGGAATCTGGGTTCACTAATTTGGTTACATTGACTGGCCAGAAAGCCTCAGGGATTTTTGTGTCTCAGCCTCACTGTGACTGAGATTTTGCGTGTGGGTTCTGGGTATCCAAACTCAGGTCCTCACGCTTGCACAGAAGCATTTTACTCACAGAACCATCGTTCCAACTCCTCAGTTGGCTGTTTAAACCAAGAATATGGGTCTCTCTCTCCAAATGCACTGTGTGTATCTTGGGCTTTGATGAGGGACTTCTTTAGGGCGTGCCCATTGGCTACATCTCTCTGACCTTCACTCTGCAGGATGCTGAGCAAGTCTGCATGATAAAAGGCAAAAACTTCTGCTTCAAAGAGAATAGCAAAGCATCAATGGAAGCTAGGAATAGTTTGTCTGAGTCTTTAGCAGGAATATCAGATATTGCCCTCAGTTGTTAAAAAAAAAATCAAAGGTAGTTATGTGAGATTAGGGTTTGAGGGAGGATAGAGTCAAGTAAAGGACTGCCATGGGGATCAGGAGACCTGGTACCCAACCCAAAGCTGGTAATGTTACCAGGGTTCTTGACTTGATCTGGGAATGTCCATACCCTGCCTATCTTTCCTCATTTGTAAAATAAAGGGGTAAGTTGAGTGATTTTTAACTTTAATTTCAAGTATTTATTCCTAAGGCCAGTTATATAGTCAGTTGTCTAAAGCAGTGTTTATTTTGTGTGTGTTTTTCCAGTTTTATATTTTTGTTTATTAAATTATACATACAAATAAGGTATTAGTAATGTTCCATCCCTCCCTGTATTCCTTCCTTCCTTCCTTCTTTCTTTCTTTCTTTCTTTCTTTCTTTCTTTCTTTCTTTCTTCCTTTCTTCTTTCCTTCCAGAGTCTTGCTCCATGACTGTCTTATAACTCACTCTATAGACTAGGCTGACTTCAAACTCACAGAGATCTGCTTGCCTCTGAGTGCTGGAGTTATAGGTATGTGCCACCACACCCTGCACATCCCCTTTTCTTGGGATATGTTCTTACTAGGTATTCCAGGCTGGGCTTACACTCATGATCTTCATGCCTAAGTTTCCCGAGCATTGAGATGATAGGTATGAGTTTCTGTGCTCAGCCTGTTTCAATAATAAATTTAATAATAGTTAAACCAGATTATGCATGTTTATCCCACCAAACATTTATCCTTCTTTATTCTGAAAACTTCCCAAATCCTTGCAGCATTTTGAGATGCATAGTATTTATTATTGTCTATGATTACCCAACTGGGACAGCACCCCAGTATCCTTGTTCCCTATTAGCTAGCCTCTTCCCTTCTTTCTAATCCCTTGCTTTCCATGGCATCTGCATGTCTGTCTGTGCACTACTTGTTGTAGTGCCCTTGGAAGTTAGAAGAAGGTGGCAGATTCTCTGGGACTAGAGTTAACAGATGATGGCGAGCTTTCTGTGCAGATTTGGGAAATGAAATCTAAACCCCTTGGAAGAATAACTGGTGTTCTTAACCACTGACCCATCTTTCCATTCCCACTTCTTATTTTATTTATGAATCCTGTTTAAATTGAAAGAGCGATAACATGGCTTTCCCAAGCTAGATTCATATTCGATATGAGGTAGACAAACAAAAGATTTCTCATCTTGCCATTTATGTTGACAGTTTGTGACCCTGGGGAACATGACATCAGCTTCAATTATTTTCATGCGGTTTGATGGAATTTTTCAGGCAATCCATTCTCACCTCTTAAAAACACAAGTCTCTTTATTTCATTTTACATTGCCAATAACACAGTATAGAAGTTGGCTGGTTAAAAGTCAATTAATTATGTGCAGTCATTTATTCACTTACTAAGTTAATAAATAATAAAGTACCTACTATGTGCCAAGTAGGAAAGACAGTGGTGAACAGGATCATCAAGCTCCTTGACTTCATGGGGGTTTTCATCTCATTCCCTAACAACTAGGATTCTTGCTAGGGAATTTCAGATTTAACTATATCCTCTAAGATTTGGAAGATGAAAATCCATCTTCACTGTAAGGCTTTAGGTAGTTAGAAATGCAATCTGACTATGGTATGTAAAAGTTCAGCTTCAAGGAGGTTGTGAGGATATGGCCATGAGTACGGAGCTTCTATGATTAAAGCTTAATGGTTTATAAGAGCAGGCAGAGAAGACAGAACACACACACACACACACACACACACACACACACACACACACACACACTTCCCCCTTGCTGCTGTATCATGCCCATCCCTCAGGGGTATAACAGAATGACTGCACATGGAGAGAAAATGAGGGTTTGGTGTCTCATTTTCATTTTAGCCCACCAGCAGCAGAAACACCCTGGGAAGTTTAGTGCTGAGCTCAGTGTGGCATCTGATCTGCAGGAGCCTCAGATGAAAGGGTAACCATGAGTTTGAGACCAGTTTTGGCTACACAGTAAGTTCCAGGCCATGCTGTGCTACAGAATGAGACCCTGGCTCAACAAAACAAAACAAAAAGAAATATTTTAGGAGTGCCTTGGTAGCCCAGAAAAACGTCCTATTTCTGAAGGAGACAGCAGGTGCAGGGAGATTCTTTTTCTGGTGAGATGAGATCACTTAACTTTTCCATGAGCCATGTGGAAATCACTACAGTTCCGTGAAAAATTAGCACGAATCTAGAAACCTCAGTGGTTGTTACCCAGTTACATCTGATTTCTGTCACCCAGCATCCTTTTCTTTTCCACATGAACCCTTTCCTCAGTGCCAGGTTTTGCCTTATCATGAGCTCTTCAACAAAGGATTTTATCCTTTCCACTCTGCATCTTACCTAGCATAACTTTGCTATGCATGGTTAGAGAAAGAAGGTCCTTTAGGGTTACCTGTGGCATCCTTTGACACATGAACATGGAGTAAACACTATCAGTGAACAGACAGACAGAGCTGATATTTGGGACCATCTAGCATGTGCCTAGAGATATCTAGGATGCTTTGGAGGGCTTAACACAAAGGACATACAGTGATTATCCTTTTTTCCCAAATAAAGTATGTTTAATTTTGTTAAAAAAACAAAACAAAAACCAAATAACAACAACAATAAAACTCACATTCAAATGTGAGCATTTTTCTCACTTATGAAACAGGGTATTACCTGATATATGGATAGTATCGGTTATTGTGAAAGCCAAATGAAGTCATGTAATAAATATGCTTGGAAAACATTATGCATTAATAGGACAAAAATAGTAAGTACAATTTCATTTGGGAAAATTCACATTGAATATAAACCTAGAAAAATTTCACTTGCAATGGACTTAATTTGGTTCAAAGTTCTTTTATTTTTTAAGCCAGCAAACAAACCTTTTGGGGAAAGCTATTGCATACACACGTGCTACTGCAAGTTTATAGTTTCTGAGGCCTCCCTGAAACAATGACACTGGGGTAAAGTGATAGGCAGTCTGTTTGCTTCACTCACATGGATGGGTGTGGTGCAGATGCTACTGATGGCTGTCCAGGGACCTGCTGTGTCACTCACCCATGTACAGAGCCACTTTGAAGGTGGCAAAGCAAGTCTCAGATATGCTAGGTCCCTTAACTATTTTTTTAGAGACTACACTAATTTTTTTTTTTGAGACCAGATTTCTTTTCACAGTCCAGGGTTTCTTTGATCTCATTATATTTCTTAGGCTGGCTGAAAACTCACAATATTTCTGCCTCCATATCCTGAGTGCTAGGATTATAGGAACATAACCATGGTGCTTGGCTAGATCCTCCACTTTTAAAAATAATTTTCCAACAATGATGAAATATATCACTGGAAATCAACTTTATAGTTTTGTATAAAATTATTATGGACTATGTCTTAGCCAGTGTTCTATGGCTATGAAGAGCTACCATGACAGTAACTCTCATAAAGGAAAGTATTTCATTGGGACTAGCTTACAGTTTCAGAGGTTTAGTCCATTGTCATCATGGCAGGGCCTATAGCAGCACACAGGGAGACACGGTGCTGGAGAAGTAGCTGAGAGTCCTACATCTGGACCCACAGGCAGCAGGAAGAAGCCTGGCTTGAGCTTCTGAAACCTCAAAACCCACCCCCATGGATAGACTTCCTTCGACAAGGCCACATCTCCTAATACTTCTAAGTGGTGCTGATTCCTGATGATTAAATATTCAAATATATAAGCCTATGGGGGCATTATTCTTATTCAAACTACCACACTACAACTTCTATATGACTCTTTCCCCCCTTTTGATTGAAAATGTCTTTTCTCATAAAATGTATCCTGACTAGAGTTTTCCCTCTCTCTACACCTTCGAGTTTCTTCCCACCATCCCTCCCATCCATATCCACTCTCTTTCTGTCTCTCATTAGAAAGGAACGGTTTTCTGAGAGATAATACTAAAACATAACAAAATAAATATAGTAAGGTAAATAAAAACTTGATAGTTTTTATTGATAGTTTCTGTCCTGTTGGACAGGACAAATGAACATAAGGAAAAGAACCTAAAAGAAGACAGAAGAATCAGAGATCCACTCATTTGCGCTCTCAGGAATCCCAGAAAAATGCTAAACTAGAAGCGTACTATATAAGCAGAGGACCTGTGCAGACCCATGCTGGCCCTTGTATGCTGCTTCAGTCTCTGTGAGTTCATATGAACACTGTTTATGTTAATTTAGAGGACCCCATTTTCTCAGTATCTTCTATCCCTCTGGCTCTTATGCTTTTTCTGTTTCCTCTTCTGTGGGGTTCCCTGAGCTCTGAGGGGTAGGGTTTGACAAAGACATCCCATTTGTAGTTGAGGATGTCCTGGTCAAAATGAGTTGTGGGGGCAATGCAATATTTGATCAGTGGCTTGCAGCAGGTAAGGAAGAGAGCCATGTGCATATCTAGTGACCATCAGGTGAGAGGACAGCCAATCAAAGGGATTGAGATGGGAGAGAAGCAGACATTTGAGAAGAAGTTTATATGGAAGCCACTGTGGATGGAGTAGAATGTGGAGGAGATGATTTGGAGAAGCAATAGAGGTCAGGTGATGATGAGCATTATGGCTGTTATAAATACCCTTTGACTCTGAATAATTAAAGGGGCTAATTATTTATAAGCATATTTTGGGAACTCTTATAGTTTGCAAACTCTTCATAGATAATTGGCCTCAAAATCTAAATTTGTCTTCTTTTGATCTACCTTATGATCAGGATGGTGACTCAAAACCAGCTAACTTGAGTACTACTTTCTGATTCATCCCTAACTGGGTCACAGGCTCATTTTGTCATTTTAAGCGACACGGTGACCTTGACCGTAACACGAAGGTACTGATAACAAAGCAATCAACTGTTACACAGACTGTTGTTTGTTGGTAGTAGCTGGTCAAAGTGCTCAGAGAAGGAGTCTGTAATAAAATCTTTAGGACTGAGGAGCATCGTCTACTCTGTGTTCAGACCAAATAGAGATGCCGAGTGTACTGTGAGTTAAGAGATAGTAAACTGTGAAGTCTTTCACCATAGGGTGTTGCTGATTTTGGCTTTCAATTATGTTCATTACAAGATGTGGGAAGATTCTGTAGCTAGGAGGAGGGAAATATGAAAGAAATAAACCAGGTAAGAAGAATCTTCCTTCACGTGACAGGGTAAATCCTTATTTATGATCAAACATTACCATTCATTGACAGACCTTATGATAGAAATAAGATGTTCAGGCTCTTCTTTATGACTTAGTAAGATAGATTAACTATGATGGATTTTTCCAAGTTTCTTTTTCGAGACAGGGTTTCTCTGTGTAGCTTTGGAACCTATCCTGGCACTCACTCTGGAGACCAGGCTAGCCTCGAACTCAGAGATCTGCCTGTCTCTGCCTCTCGAGTGCTGGGATTAAAGGCGTATGCCACTAATGCCCAGCTGGTTTTTCCAAGTTTTATTGGACATAGGAACACAGAGCTGTAACCAATAGTTTGATTAAGAGTTTAACTATGCTTAACTTGTACAACTTCTTGCAAACAGAGTAGAAAAGAGTGCTATAAATAGTCAATCCAAGACTAGATATAGCCTACACTGTTCCTAGAAAATATTAATGTACAGTTATCCTAGGTGTGTGGTAGATGCTTGGATGGGGACCCAGATACTCTTGTTCAAGTCTATTTCCTGTTTTCTAAAACCATGGTTCATTAGATACATTAGAGGACTGCCAGAATAAATGTGTGTTACATGGGGTTGCATACCATTTTTATTTAAGTTATATTCTTCCAGATCAGCATTCCTTCCCTATTGTAGACATAATGGAACCAAAACCAAGAGCTGTGATGGGCCTTGATCAGAACTAGTAATGAATAGTACCAGTCATCAGGGAAACACTATATTGCTCACAGAACTAGTAAAGAATATCCACAAGCTCTCCAGGATCAACACTCTATTGCTCAAAGTCCAAACACAAATGTATCCATTGGAATTATTACTGTTGAGCCAGGATGGAACCTTATAACTGTAATCCTGGTAATTGAAAAACTAAGCCAGGAGCATTGCCATGAGTTTGATACCAGAGTGGGTTACATAGTTAGTTCCAGACTAGCTTGGGCTATGGTATAAGATCCTGTTTCAGTAAATATAACAAAAAATTGTGCCTAAGTGTTTGATTCTCTCAAGAGATTCTATAATATTAATAGGAGTGTTTTGTGTTTAAAGCAGAGTTTAAATGAAACCAAGGACTCTAGCCTTAGACATACCCAATAAAGTTAGTTCAGTTCTCAGCTTATAATGGAGTGACATTTTACTTTACAGTGAAAACAATATCGATTCAGTAGAAACTATGCATCAACATTTGGGATTTTGTCTTATTTTGGACTATGATGTGCTGTCCAATACTCACTGTTTTTGATGCTCAGGGCTTTGGTTGAATGCCTTCCAGTCAGTCAGGTAACTTTAAGATGACTAACTGATACCAATATTCTACTATGCATGGGGATGTTAAATTATGGCTTTTATTATGTTATGTTTGCTTAATACATTTAAACTTGTGGCATTTTCAACTTATGAAGTATTTGTAGATATAACCATACTCCAAGTTAAGGACATATTTAGGCACACTTAATCACATAGAAACATTTTTGTTAACTTTAGCAACTGCACAAATCAATAGAATTCTGCATGATATCTTAATGTATGCTTTCTCTGTTCACTGATCAAATCCATCCTCCCTTTATCCCATCCTTTCCCAACCTCTTGAAGTTATTATTCTATAATTATGTCAATGTGTTTTCTTTTAAGCTTCTCATATGGAAAAATAATATGTGGTACCTGCCTTTCTCTGCCTCAATTATTTTACTTAGCATAGTGTTTCTGTTCTGTCTAGGACAGGACTTCATTCTTCTTTATGGCTTCATAACAATCCATTGTGTATGTATGCATGTCATATTTTCTTTATCCATTCATCTGTTGATCAGTACCTAAACTGATTTCATATCTTAGCTATAATGAGCAGTGCTGCAGTTAATACAGGCATGCAAGTTTATCCTTGGTACACTGATTTTATTTCCCTTGGATATGTTCATGTTCTCAGAAATGGAATAGCTCATATGGTAGTTTTATTTTTAGTCTTTTCAAGAGCTTTGGAAATATTTTATGTAATGATTGCAGTAATTAACATTCCTACCAACAGTGAATGAGACTTCCATTTAATTCAGACCCTCATTAACCATTGTTATCTTTGGTTTTTGATAATAGCCATCCTAACTAGGATGAGGTGATATGTTATTGTAGTTAAGGTTTGCATTTCCCTGATGGCTAGTGTGATTAAGCATGTTTCATACATCAGCTGGTCATTTGTATTTCTGCCATTGAAATGTGTTTGTTCAGACTATTGTGTGTGTATGTGTGAAAGCACGTTGGGGGAAGATATTGAAATTGGCATTCAAATGAATTCCAGGAAAATATCAAGGTAGGGGCAATGTTACCTTTTGCTCATTTTAAAGGTTTCTGTTTACTTTTCTGCTGCAGAGGGAAAAATTAGGTCGATCATTTTATGGACCTGGGGTATAGGGGAGAGCTGGCTGCTCTTAATATATACTAGATTTATACACCAAGGATTTCCTTTTGATTACCAGTTCAAGCTCCTTATAAAGGGGAAGAGTGTTTCAGATATGTGTTTACACTGTAAAGATGTGTCTCTGCCTAAGTTACCTTCTGATTGGTTTAATAAAGAGCTAAATGGCAGAGCACTGGTGGTACATGCCTCTAATCCCAGAACGTGGGAGGCAGAGGCAGGTGGATCTCAGTGAGTTCGAGACCAGCATGGTCTACAAGAGCTAGTTCCAGGACAGCCTCCAAAGCCACAGAGAAACTCTGTCTCGAAAAACAAACAAAACAAAACAAAAAAAGAGCTAAATGGCCAATAGTTAGGCAGGAGAGAATAGATGGGACTTCTGGGCAGAGACTGGGAGGAAGAATTTAAGCATGAGATTTCACCAGCAGACTTGGAACAAGTCAGATGTGCTATACTAAGAAGAGGTAACTGAGCCACATGACAGAATGTAGATTTAAAAAATGGGTTTATAAAGTTATAAGAGCTAGTTGGGAAAGAGCCTAAGCTAAGGCCAAGATTTTATAATTAGTAATAAGTCTCCATGTCATTATTTGTGGGCTGGGAGAGCTGATGAAAAAGCGGTACTACAGAAGAGTTCACCCACAAGTAGGCTTAGTGCTGCCAGGGAGCAGCCGAGAAGACCCTCTGGAGTTCTCGATACTCAGCTGTGTTTAGCTCACAATCAATGTGCAGATCCTGGGGGTTAAGGGAATGTCAAAAAGTAAGAGAGTAAGGAAGAGTATCAACTTTTTATTCAGAGATCCCTGAGTTTAGCACTGTTCTATAAATATTGATTTAACATGTGTTTCATCAAAATTTGATGCATGTATGAAATATATATAAAACTATATACTTGGATCATACATATATACAGAGAGAGAGGGTGGGGAAATTCACTGTTACAGTCAATTGGCTTACTGGAGGGCTGTCATTATGCTCTCATGTCAGATATGAGAGTTAAGCTTTGATGTGTCTAAAGTAGATTATTGCTATTTCATAACAGAATTCCTAAGTTGTACCATGGCTCATTGCTCATAAAGACATAACCTAAGAGGACAGGAGCCAAAACTAAAGACTCTTAGGAAAGAATTTGCGCTTTGAGTGTCAATGACCTGTAAGGAAGTGATGTTTGTCCTTTTATTGCTTTGAACCTACCTTTGTCATTCAATATCCTTGGGACACACTGATGCTTAGGGTGGATTTCCAGTCTTGTAATATCTGTGTTTGTCTTTCTTCATTCTTCTTCCCCTTTATTCTCTACCATATTTAACACAGTGCATGAAGTAAATAGACTTTCGCAATGTTCTGGATGGATAAGATGGAAGCAAGCTTAAAATAATGAGTAATTGAAAATCCTGATGTGATACAGATCAAAGTCTTTGTGTGACCTTCACTGGGCCTCAGTTCCCAACAATTCTGATTTCTTATTGTTGGTGGGAGTCAAACTGGTGCAGCCACTATGGGAATTAGTGTGGAGGTTCCTTAGAAACCTTATAATAGGTGTACCATATGTCCAGTATACCACTCTTGGGCACATTCCCCAAAGAGTATCATCCTACCACAGAGATGCTTGCCCAACCGTGTTCATTGCTGCTCTGTTCACATTATCCAGGGAATGGAAACAGCCTCAAATTCTATCAACTGATGAATGGAAAATGAACAATTGAATATTATTCAGACATTAAGGATATAAAATTATAAAACTCACAGGTAAATACATGGATCTGGAAAACAGTCATTCTGGGTGATATAACCCAGACCCCAAAAGAGAAACATCAAATATTATCTCTTATTTGTGGGTATTAGTGTTCAATCTACAGCTATGTTATGTTTCATTTGGAAGAATCATAGAGGCCAATGGCTTACTAATTCCTAACCATTTGGTTTAGAAATCACACTATTCTATAATTTTTTTAAAATCCCCAATCATATTACATGGTCCACAAAACTCAGCAGCAACATTGTGACACCCATGGACAAATGTGCGAACAATAACCTAAACCACACCAATGATTCCAGGCCACAGTGGCTGTGGAGTGACTCCTGACTGCTCAGGTGGTTTTCTGTGTTGCTATTGCGCTGCTTTGTTTCTAAGCCTGCTGACCTGTGGGTCAGTTGAAAGTTGGAAGCAATGCCCTAGTGTGACCGGAAACACTACCAATACTGAGGTTATGAGATGAAATCAAGGTGTCAGGATAGAAAGCCAGTCTTTAGATTGAGGCTGACATATGTGGTTGAAGCATGATTCAGTAGTGAAAGGGGTTTCTGCAGAATCTTGTGATGGGCAGAATTAGAGGTTGAAAACTTTCCCTAGTCAACGAAAGCACAGGGTTCACATTTTGGTGGTGAGTGAGTGATGCCATCTGTGGTGCTAGAACAGGAGCAAGAAGATCCTAGTTGTGCCACAAAAGAGTTAGGGGGGTAGGGGGATGTTAGCTGTGTTGGGGCTGGGGAGATGGCTCAGTTGGTAAAGTACTTACTGCATGTGCATAAGGATTTGAGTTGGAAAACCTATAATCCCAGTGCTTCCATGGCAGAAACAGGAAGGTGCTGGGGGCTCTTGAGCAAGCCAGACTAGCCAAAAAATACAGTGAGGAATGAATCAGGAAGACACCTGACATAAACTACTGGTGATCGATCACACATGTACATATGTACCATACACATGTACACTCACATGAACATGTACACACACACACACACACACACACACACACACACACACACACACACACACACACAGAATGCCTACTCCTTGCAGTAAGGGAGAAGCTAGCAGAGATGAAGATTCTAATTTTGTGTGTTTTCAAAGAGTAAGTTGTGATTGTTTCTGCACCAGACTTCCTGGTTGGTTGAGAACCTAGGAATCATGGGAATGGTGGATCTGAATAACATGTCTTCCTGGAGCATTAGGTCAGGGTAGTGTGATCTGCATCATTGATTCCTTCACAGGTAAGACTATTACTAATTGTGGCTTTTTTTTTTTTTTTTGCTTCATTAGAGTGAAGCCCATTGAGTAGAGCCACGGCCTTTATTTCAAGTTCCTCCCAAGTGCTCTGCCCTGAGCTGTGTTCTCAGCTCTACTCTCATGTCCAGAGAGGTTCAGATCCTTATCAGATCGAGTTCAGAAACCTATAAGGGTGACACACAGTATCCAGTAAGTGTTTACTTGGTCCCTTACAAGACTTATCATTTTGAAACTCTAGGGCCTTCCTTAAAGACAACAGTCATCTTAAAGCCTGTAACAAAGACCCAGATTTTATAAATTTAAGACTACGAAGGAGGGAAAACTCCCAGCTGAGGTTGACATGAAAAAGTAAGCAAGTGAAGCTAAAAATAAAACGCAGTGTGGGATTCCTCATTTCAGACAGGCTGTGACAGCGCCAAGTGTCACGCAGCTCTGGGTGGTGAGGGAGAGGAATATATTTAGATGGTTAACCAGGAGGAGGGGGATTCTGCCAGTGCTTGGAAAGCCTGAGCCACCAAATGGAACAAAATTTTCCTTGACAGGAAGGAGCTTGATATTGCCTTTCTCCCCCTCCCCCTAAAGTCCCTGGGCGATATGACACACTTTCACACCCTCTGAGTACAATCTAGGTCACCTGTCCCTGAAATAGTGGAGTCCAGTGAACAGGGCACACAGTATTTGACCCCAAATCTAGAGTACCTGCTAGGAATGCTTCGTCCTCACCATTTCTTATCTCAGGTCAAAGTAATCACCATGGGGCATCTACAGTGGAGCCAACTTGTGCATCATTAATTGTTTCCCAAACTTTTGGCCAAAGAAATCTTACTTTCAGAAGTACAAGATGCAGAAAGGGAAGGCAGGCCTACTGTGACAGAAGTGGATGAGCTAATTTTTTGTCCCATGTTCACTGGCCCCAGATTACAGTGCTATGGAAACCCCTGGAGATCTAGAAGAGCAGGACTGCTGTGGGTAGGTTGTGCACATAGATGATGTGAAAATTTGCCTCAGAGCAGAGTCAGAAAAAGAAATCAATATAATCTCTTTGTAGATGAGAAAGTTGAAGCGTAAGGTGACCTGCACAGTATCCATAGGCTACTTGCAGACATGGGATTTGAACACACAAACAGTGACTCTTAAGTTTTCTTCTTTTTTTTTTTTATTTTTGAGAGGGGTGGCAAGGTCTCATGTATACCCAGGCTGTTCTGAGACTCACTGTATGACCAAGGATGACCTTAAACTTTTGATCTTCCTGCCTTTACCTCTGGAGTGCTGAGATTATAGGCATATAACACCATGCTTGGCTTATTATAGGGTACACAGGATCAAATCCAGGACGTCATGCATGCTAAGAAAGAACTCTGCCAATAGAGCTACATCCCTAGCCCACTGCCTTCCGATTTCCTGGGGCTATAGAGACTTTCTAATCTCTAGGTTTTTCCTTTGCCTACACACAGTAAAATCAACCACAGGGCTGCAATCAAGGATTAGAAAATAACACACGAAAGCTTCAGAGAAGAAACAAAAGTGGAAGTATCTTTGGGATGAAGGTGTGCTTTCAGAAGTTGCAGCTTGAGTATACAACCAGGCCGTCTTCAATCTATCTTTTAAGCATTGATGGTGTAAGAACAGCTGAGCCACTACTGGTCTCAGAGTAGAGGCTTCCCAACAAGGAATTCTGGTAATAAATGACATTGGGCTTGTCTTAGTTTTCTTGTCACCATGACAACATATCTGACAGAAACAACCTAAGGGACAAAAAGGTTTTTGGCTTATGTTTTCTGTAGGATTTCAGTCCACCATGAAGTTGGACTCCTTGAGATTGCATGAACCAGGCAGTGGAGAGCTCAGGACTGGAACCGGAAGGATGCAAACCTTCAAAGGCTTGTTTTGTAAAATACAGATTACAGTAGCCAGGATCTATCTCCCGGAAGGCTCCACAACCTTCAAAATTAGGGCTATAAGGTGGGGATTGAATGTTCCAAATATGAGCCTGTGGGGATATTTTAGACATGGCTGCAGCTGGTCTTCACAGTAGCATAAGGTTAACACTGCCCACCAATCACTAGGAACAGTATCAGGTATCTGCTTTTTGGCTCACCTACAGGTAGATCCAAAGAGTGTAGATTATTACCTCCAAATTTATATGTTAAAATCTTAAAATATGAGTTATAAGTTAACATATAGTGCCACTGAAGATGATTGCGTTTGGAGTTGGTCCTTTGGAGAGGGAGTTACAGTGAACTGAATCATACCAGTGGCACTTGGTGTTCTACGTAGAAGAGACTAGGGTAAGGAAGGTACAGAGGAAAGAGCACACAAAGAAGGAATGCAGCTATTTACGACCAAGGAGAGAGACCTCAGAACAACCTAGCCCTGCTGACATCGTAGTCTAGGTCTGCTCTATAACAAAGGAATACACTTTCCTGCTGTAGCCTCCCAGTACTGTTGTCTTTTTACAGAGGCCCTAGAAACTTAATACAGAGGACTGCAGACAGCATCTACAGTTTGCGTGGGGATTCTGATTTTGTGGCTCTAACTACTGTTCGAAACTCAGTATTTGTATGAAAGGAAAGAGGAGGGATGAAGACTTAAGGATAAGGTTACCTTTAACAAAGTTGTGAGGATTTTTTTTTTCTGTTGTGTTGCATAATTTCCATGTTTGCTATCACGTATAATTACTTCCTTCTGCCCAGCTCCCAAAGTTTTGTTGTTAAAATGCTGGGACACTTATTTTGGTCGTCTTATTTGGATTTTCACGAAGCAGATGAAGAAGTGACAAGCATGTGTAGTGACAAAAGTATGAAACCAATTAACACTTCAGATTATACACCTAGGAGGGGCTGGCAGAATGTCTTCTTAATAAACCCTGTGAATATTAAGAGGTTTGCTGCTGTTGGTATTTTTCCTAGAACACACGGG
This sequence comes from Cricetulus griseus, assembly GCF_003668045.3. NCBI lineage: Eukaryota > Metazoa > Chordata > Mammalia > Rodentia > Cricetidae > Cricetulus > Cricetulus griseus. The sequence continues at coordinate 35,521,050 of NC_048601.1, read as the reverse complement.
GTACTTCTTTCTGCATTCAGTACCCTCCCCCAAAGAAAAGAGTAACTTCCATGCATTCACTGTAAATTACAAAGCAGGCATTGTTGGGGAGACCTGAATCAGAGATGTTGGTGTAGATCATCAGAGATGTTGCCTCTCCTCTCCCTCCTCTTGTTCCCTTCTCCTCCTTCTGCAATGAGCTCAATTAAAGTTCTTACCAGAACATGGACAACTTACCAGTGTGACATGTAACTGAAGAAAACATTTCTCCCTCCCCCAGTGACTATTTCCCGCCTATATATCCTCAGAGGGTCCTTGCCCTCCATGAGGGGATACTGATTGGACCCACCTTTTCCAGGTACTCATAGCTGCTGAGAATCCTAGAGTGCAAGGGCATGATATGCTTAGAAGATGGTGTTCTTAACAAGCCACCTCTTCCCCTGGCTCTTACGTTCTTCACTGATGTCCCTTGGGACTGGGAGGGGGTAATAAGCATGTACTGTTTCTAGCAGGTGTGTTGCTGGAACTTGTGAATTGTCTCTTGAGGTTGTGGGGGCGGGGGAGGGACGAGCAATGGGACAGGGCACAGGCAGTGAAAAGCTTTTGGAAGACATAGATGCTTAGGTGATCTAAGCTTCATAAGACATTGATATTTAGAACTTCCCCCAATGGGTCAGGTGGCTAGACATGTGGCTTTGGAGACAGAGAAATCTGACTGTCTGCCCTAGGGTAAATCACTTAACCTTTCTAAGCCTCAATTTCTGATCTTCAAAATGGGTAGAATTATAATTAACACCGCATTGAGTTTTATGAGCAATACATGAGTTTAGCTACCAGTTGGATGCCTACTTATTTATCCAGGTGTTTGCAGGGAAGAGGAACTTGCTAGCTTCAGATTTCCTTTGATTCCAAAGAACTTGTTAAAAACCAGGATTTCATCTGGGCATGATGGTGCTTTAGCTGTATTTCTAGCACTCAGGAGGCAGAAGCAGGCAGGTGGTGGGTCCAAAGCCAATTTGAGCTACATAGTGAGTTCCAGGCTAGGTTGAACTACACAGGGAAAACCTGTCTCAGTCAACCACAACAAATACAAAATAAGCAAGCAGACAACCCAAAGGCTGAGGGGAGATGACTGAATTCAAGGCACAGATATGTAATTCTCTCATCTGATCTCTTTTGACAAGTCATTTAATTTATGCAAGCTCCAGTTTGCTCATTAAGATATAAACACTGTTGCTGGTTGGCATGCCTCAGAATCACTGTGGAGATTAAATGTGAGACAGTAGAAGGAATCCACTGTAAAGTGCCATGCTAATTTATATTACGATTATTGCTCTCCTGCAGAACAAATCAGTTATGCTGAAGTTTGTCCAGGAGCCAATCACCTGTGAATGTTTGTGATCCTCATGTGCCATGCAAGCCACTTCTGGTGACAAGGGAAAGGTATTCCCACAGGAAACCATTCCTGGTGAAATGAGTTTTACAGAGGGTTTACACCACCCCCCAGAGACTTCATGGTTTAATATGTCATCATCCAGAAGTACTATGGGGGTTTGCTTCTGAGGCCTCCTGCAAATGCCAAGCTCTTGGATGCCCAAGTCCTTTATATAAAATGGTGAAGTGTTTGTGTGTAACCCAGACATATTCTCTCGAATATTCCTTAAGATGCCAGTGCTATGCAAATAGTTCTTATATGTATTATTTAGGGGAAAAAATCAAAGCAAGTCTGTACATGTTTGGTGTAGATGTCATTTTTTTCTGAATATTTTAAACCACGGTGTTGACTCTGAAGATATGGAAGGCACTTTATTAAGATCCTGAAAGGACAAGCCTGGGAGACATTGTTTTAGTCACACCCCTCAGCTGTGTTAGCTCTCAGAGCACTCCTCTTCACAGAATATCCTGACATTTTACATGAACTTCTGACCTTTGACCTGTGTGAGGAGGTGCTGTACCGACAGCCTTCTTTGCTCTGCCTTAAATATTGGTTCCTTTATTGGTCCCGAGTCTGTCAGTCTGCCGGTATCTCTGTCTCTCTTTTTCCAACTCTGCCATTCTTTTCTCTGTGTCTTGTATTTGCCTTTGATTTGTATTTGAGTTGAGTTGAAGGTTCCATAATTAGAGAGGCAACAAGAGACACATTTATGATTCCTGGCTTTTTGTAGGATGACGAGCCTAGACATGGGGCAAGGTCACAGAGGCTACTACTAGTTCCCCTTTCTCTGTTCTCAAAATACAAACCTCCCCCAAATACTGTGCCATTGCCCCGTGCCATCTGTCTGCCCTGTCCCTACCTTCTTTGACTTCAAAACGTCTTTCTAGGCAGGGAGGTAGTGGTGCTATGTCTGTCTGTAACTTTATGGCCTCTAGAGGGCAGTGTGGTCATAAGAAAGGACGTTTTGTTTGTCTTTTCCGGATATTAAACCTGTCTAGATGCTGCTCCAAGAAATGCTGTCATTCTCTCCTTCCCCCTCCCTCCCTTTCTCTCTCCCTCTTTCTCTTCCTCCCTCCATCCTCCCCCCAACTTCTTTGAGTAAAATCAAGTGTCAACTGGAGCTTTGGAGGCAGACACTAAGGACAGGTGGGGATCGCAGAGGAAAGAACTCTGTCTCAGAGGCCAGGGTCCTGAAGCCAGTTGATTGGGGTAATGCTTGTGGCTTTGGTGTCATCACTGTTGGTGTGAAGGGAGCTATCAGTATGTTTGCTCATTAGAGAAAACAACTCTGTTCATTTTGAGTAAGTGAATTTCAATAGTTACATGAAGATGAATATTTCTGGCTTTGGGGTACCAGATTTTGATCAAAGCAGGAGAAGAAGGGAAACTTGTTTCCATTATATGGACTGTTTGTTGCCTGCCACAATATAAGCAATACTTACCGTCTCTTGGTGGTTGGAGCAAAGGCTTATCCAGGAGGATAAGCCGTTTTGCAGTCTGCTGCCCCTCAGCAGGGTGAACTGGGCCAAGTCAGTTCATCTATTTGATATCATAGTTACTCCATCAACTGTCTCTGTCTCAAGGATAGCTTTGAGGGTCAGGAGTAGTGACAAAGGCAGCATACTTTGTATTAATACAACAGTGTGTCTCAAAATGTGGTTCCTGAACCAGCCCTATCATCAGCCGCATCACCTGGTAACCCATTAGAAAATAGACTCTCGGGTTCTAGCTCCCTAGATCCACTTGATCAGGGACTTTGGAGCCCAGCCAGCTGTGTGTTAATAAACCTCTATGTGGCTCTGAGGCATGCTAAAGCTGGAGAAATGTTGTTGTGCTGTAGCTAGCTTGCTGATGCTACTGAATAATAGTATTTATTATTAATTTCATGGTTGTGAACTGTTACTAGAAATGAAAAATACTGTCTTATAAAAGACTGGCAATCTTGTTGGAGGATCCAAATATTGAATGTGGGAATATGTACACATGTACACATGCACAAATGTGAGCATGTGTGTGCCCATGCATGTGTGTGTGTGCACGCTTGCACACACACACACACACACACACACACAGCACACCAAAACAAATAAAAATTATAAAAGAGAAACATTTCTAATACTCTTTTCTGTCATGATTTTCAGTATAGGAAGATAGTATCATCTTGTGCTACTTCTGGACTTGGAAACACTGTCCACAATTATCCAGCCTTTCTTTCTCTGTGTTGGTGCCCTGGACAGCAGTGTTGCATACTGGAAGTGTCATTGCAAAATTGTAGAGTCCTTTCTAGCTAGAGTCCCTGAGTGAGTCTGTAGAACAGAGTTCTGTGGAAGTTCTGCTGGACAGGTAGCTGGAGCAGAAAGCATAGACAGAGAGGCTGGCAAGAGAGGATGCTGGGATCTGGGACCCGGGCTTCTTCCTGAGATGTTGGTGGGGCTCACAAAATAGAATGAAGTCAGTTATGTAGCATAGAGAGACTCCTGTGTTTGGCCATTTTCCAGTGTAGTTTGTAGGTATGTTGAACCATTGAAAGTTTCTTTGTATGGAAAGAATACCTTTTTGTCTCTTTCTGGAACTGAGATAAAGGAGGACAAAGGAGTTTATGCATGGCAGTTTTTGGGGGGAGGGTGATAATTGTTTCAACGTGTTCTTTCCAATTATTTCTCTGAAGGTAGGATCCTGGAAAGATCTAACATTTTGAAGTTAATCTAAATTTTACTGCCTATATACACGGGATTCACACACATGCACATATTCGCATGTACACACACATAGACACCAAACAAACAAACAAACAAACAAACAAATTATAAAAGAGAAGTATTCTTCTATATTGTTTTGTGTGGTGACTTTCAGTCTGGGAAATGATAATTACCTGGGACATGTTCTTCCAGGTGCTGCAAGGAATGCCTTCAGAGCTCTGTTCTTGAATACACTTGATCTTGAAGTCCACATGCAGCCTTTTCCCAGATGCAGTGTGGCAGTGATCCTCTCTGTTAGCCTGGCCACTGAAAGGTGTGTGCTATACCTCTTTGAGTTTCCTTCATCCACAAAGAAAATGCTGGGAGGTCCCTCTGACCTTTTAGATTCTTGGAATGAGCTTGGAGCTCACCTGACGTGGAAGGATCCCAGAGCCTGCTGAGTGATTCTTTGTTATTTATTTTTAATGTCAAATTATAACAAGAACCACCAAGGCCTCCAGGGAAATATCCTTAAATAGAACGCAGCACTGTGGTACATCTCTCAGCCAGGTATAAGTGAATGAGCTGATTGCCAAGGGCAAGCAAAAGAGTGGAGAAGGAGATGTTATTTAAATGTTTATATGTGGATACAAGTATATATTAATGTATATAAAATTATAATGAGAAAAATGACATTTTAACAACTGTGATTGTTCACTCGGCCTTCATCAGGTCCAAGTTATGAAGATGCGAATGTTAGACTGTTGAATTTTTAAACAAATACACCATGGAAAGGTTTGGGAGGGGCCAATCTTTTTGTATAAATTCATATAGCAATGGAGGGTGTAAGATGAGAGGTGAGTGTGTATAGCATAGGAGAGATTTTATGGTTTGAGAGTTCTTATGCATGCCACTGGACATGAATGGGCTGTATTTCTCTTATGAGAGATGAGAATTCAATCATATCCAGCAAATTCCTGTGTGTCTTGCATTTTTTAAATGCTGGATCTAGAGAAGTGGAAGACTGTGGTATTATATTCTCATGTAAGCAAACAAGCCACATGTTTTCAGTTAATTTTTAGGGCTCTAAAATAGGTTGAAGACTGTCCTAATTAGCTTTTCTATTGCTGTAATAAGACCCTGACCAAGAGCAACTTGTGGGGAGGAAAAGGTTCATCCTTTCTTACAGATTACAGACCACCATTGAAGGAAGCCAAGCCAAGAACTCAAGGCAGGAACTTGGACATAGTAACTGAAGCAGAGACCAGGGAGGAACTTGGATTACTGGCTTGCTTCACCTGGCTTGCTCATCTACCATCCTTACACAGGCCAGGCACACCTGCCTCAGGATGGCACTGCCCACAGGAGGCTGGACTTTCCTGTATCAGTCAGCAGTCAACAAAATGTTCACACAAACACACTCATATGCTAATCCACTGGAAAGTGGAAGCCATCCCTCTTCTAGGTAGTGTGCCAAGATGACAAGCTAGATTAGCCACCATGAAGAGAGGAAATATATATTGAAACAGAACCTTAGGTATAAGATTCTGGGAATATGGTAATATACAAGGATGTTTCCATGGAGTTCATATCTCATTGTGTGTGTTTATACTTCTGTTTGTCTGTATAGTTATAGACAAAGAGAAAGAAATGTAAATATGTACTATTAAGATGCTCAGGGTGCCAAGAGACCGCAATGGAGAATTGACCTGGGTGTCAGAACTCTGTAGGTGAAGTAAAGCTTTGTAAAAAATTGTAGAGAAAAACAAACAAGGCTGTGAGAGAACAGTGACATTTCAGGCAGAGGGAATCATATGCCAGTACCCTGCAATGGGACAATCTTCATGTCTACAAGGAAACAGGAACACAGGCCAGAGCACAGAACAAAGAGGAGCATGGAAGCACCTGGACTCTGGGCTGTGAAATATGGAACTAGACGTGCAGGGGCTGGCAAACCACACTGACTAGTTTTGTCTTCTCTGAAAACTCATGACTATTCTCAATCTGGTTTCCAAAATGTGCTCATGTATTCTAAGCCCATTTCAGTTTTGTTATGAAAATTGTCATCATCATGGACTAGAATCACTTTTCATTCCTGCTCTAGTTACTTTCTATTACTGTGATAAAACATTGACCACAAACAACCTGGGGGAAGGACAGGGTTTATTTGTCTTATCCTTCTGTGTCACAGATTATCATTGAGGGAAGCCAAGGCAGAAACTTGAGACATGAACTAAAGTAGAGGCATGGGAGAACAATGCTTGTTGGCTTCTTCTGCTTCTGGCCAGCTGGTTTCTTTATGTAAGCCAGGACCACCTGCCCAGGGACGACACTGCTTACAATTTGTTAACCTTTCCCCCAGCAACAGCAATTAGCACTCCCAAACATTCCAGTAGATCAATCTGATGGAAGCAATTTCTCAGCTCAAGTTCTCTCTTCTAGACATGTCAAGTTGACAACCAAAAATAGCCAGCACAATTGCCCAGCTCTAGGCTCTACCCGCTGGAGCTCTATAAAGAAAACCCACTGCCTTTCTTTTTCTTCTTTGAGCTCATATTTCTTCCAACTCTTCTGCTTTCTAAGTTTAGCCCATCCTCATATGGTAGGATTTAAAGATTCTCTTCCATAAATATTGTCTTCTTTGGAACATAAAACTTAGTTAGCATCCTTTCTCAAAGCTAGGGATCACCACTCTCCACCCACTGTAGGGCCAAAGTGGAGAATGCCTCCATCCTCTTTGATATGTTTCCATGATCAAAGTCTTTCTGTGATGCTCTCCTTACACTGATGATCAAAAAACAAGACCTGTGATAGACTACATCCTTTAAACCCCTTTCTTGTAAGCTGCTATTAAACCAGGTGGTTCTCATCCAATATGTATGTGGGCATTTATTTTTAATTTATACCTTGTCCATTTCTAAAAGTGACTGTCAACCTAGAAGCAGAACTTCCATGCATCTACTCAGTTGAAAGGAAGATCTGAAGGACAGCAGAAATGTTATATCTTCACAGTAGATTTTATGAAATAAGTTCTAATAATATCTTGCTCGATTTTGTTGCATTGATTCAGGTCTTTTGGTTCTATACTTTACCAGGTCTTTCTCTTCCTTGAGTTGTGAACTGTTCTCAACAGTGTGCCACCTGCCAATTTGCTGCGTCTCATCATCCTTACAAAGTTGCTGATTCTTTATTGACATTTCAGCTTCATCATCTGTTGGGTGTTTGACTTAGCGTGGATTAACCCACTTCTCCTTGCACCCACTTTTCTAACTTGCATAATGCTAGTCACCACATAGAGGCATTGAGAAAATTCGATAAACTAATAAAATAAAGCCCTTTGAATAGTGCCTAGGACAGGATAAATTCTCACATCTTTATCATTTATAAAGTTAAATTACGAGCATAGGTGTATGTCTATGTGTGGATAGTGCGCATGTTAGTGCAAGTGTCCGTGGAGTTAAGAAAAGTTTTCTGTCCCTGGAGACAGAGTTACAGGTTGTTGTGAGCAGCTTGACATGGGTGAACTGGGGTTCTCTGAAAGAGCAGGACTCACTCATAAGCTTGGAGCCATTTTTCCATGCCATATTTTTAAATTTTATTTTTCTTTATTTTATTTGTGTGTGTGTGTGTGTGTGTGTGTGTGTGTGTGTGTGTGACACACACAGCATGGTGCATGTATAGAGGTCAAAGGACAACTTTGTAGATCTGGTCCTCTCCTTCTGCCTTTACATGAATTCTGGGGATTGAACTCAGGTTGCCAAGATAAGGCCTGCAAAGTGCCTTTAGCCGCTGACCCACCTTACTGACCCCTTATTTATTTCTGTTTTGAGGCACAGTCTTGTAGTGTAGCTCAGGCTGGACTAGAAGTGATGATCTTGCTTTGACTTCCCAAGTGCTTAGCCTTCTGTATGTTTTCTAATGCTTATTTATTTATTTAGTTATTTAAATGATAAACAAGCTTGTTTTACATGTCAATCCCAGTTCCCGCTCCCTCCCCTCCTCCCATTCCCGACACTGACCCCCTTTCCCATCCATAGATTAACTAGACCTCCAAATTGACATCTACATTCAGGGGGTCTGGAACAGTCCTATGCTGGTTTCCCAGCTATCTGTCTCAGGTCCATGAGCTCCCCCTTGTTCAGGTCAGCTGTTTCTGTGGGTCTCTCCAGCCTGGTCTTGATCCCTTTGCTCATCACTCCTTCTCTGCAACTGGATGCCAGGAATTCAGCTTGGCATTTAGCTGTGGATGTCTGCTTTTGCTTCCATCAGCTACTGGATGAAGGCTCTAGGATGGCATATAAGGTAGTCATCAATCTCATTATCAGAGAAGGGCATTTAAGGTAGCCTCTCCACTATTGCTTAGCCTGTTAGTTGGGGGTCATTCTTGTAGATCTCTGGACATTTCCCTAGTGCCAGAATTATCTTTAAAACTATAATGGCTCCCTCTATTATGGTATCTCTTTTCTTGCTCTCCTCTATTCTTCCCCGGACTCAATCTTCCTGCTCCCTCATATCCTCCTTTCCCCTCCCATTTTCTTTCTCTGAACTCCCTCTCCCTTCCCCCATCCTCCCAATTTGCTCAGGAGCTCTTTTCCTAGCTTCTCTGGCAGTGTGGATTGTAGGCTGGTAATCCTTTGCTCTATGTATAAAATCTATATATGAGTGAGTATATACCATGTTTGCCTTTTTGTGACTGGGTTACCTCACTCAGGATGGTTTCTTCTAGTTCCATCCATTTGCCTGCAAATTTCAAGATTCCATTGTTTTTTTTTCCTCTGAGTAGTACTCCATTGTGTAAATGTACCACATTTTCTTTATCCATTTTCAATTGAGGGGCATCTAGGTTGCTTCCAGGTTCTGGCTATTACAAATAATGCTACTATGAGCATTGTTGAACAGATGTCCTTGTTGTATGAATGTGCTTCTTTTGGGTATATGTCTAAGAGTAGAATTGCTGGATCTTGTGGTAGGCTGATTCCCATTTTCCCGAGGAACTGCCATACTGATTTCCAAAGTGGCTGTACGAATTTGCACTCCCACCAGCAGCGGAGGAGTGTTCCCCTTTCTCCACATCCTCTCCAGCATAGACTGTCATTTGTGTTTTTGATTTTAGCCATTCTGACAGGAGTAAGATGGTTTCTCAGAGTTGTTTTGATTTGCATTTCCCTGATGGCTTAGTATGTTGAACACTTTCTTATGTGTCTTTCAGCCATTTTAGAATCCTCTATTGAGAATTGTCTATTTAGTTCTGTATCCCACTTTTTAATTGGATTATTGATGTTTTGGTGACTAGTTTCTTGAGTTCTTTGTATATTTTGGAAATCAGACCTCTGTCAGATGTGGGGTTAGTGAAGATCTTTTCCCAGTCTGTGTGCTGCCGTTTCGTCTTTTTGACTGTGTCCTTTGCCTTACAGAAGCTTCTCAACTTCAGGAGGTCCCATTTATTAATTGTTGATCTCAATGTCTGTGCTAGTGGTGTTATGTTCAGGAAGTGGTCTCCTATACCAATTCATTTGAGGGTACCTCCTACTTTCTCTTCTAAGAGGTTCAGTCTGGATGGATTTATGTTGATGTCTTTGATCCATTTGGACTTAAGTTTTGTGCATGGCAATAGGCTTGGGTCTATCTGTAGTCGTCTACATGCCAACATCCAGTATGTCAGCACCATTTGTTGAAGATGCTTTCTTTTTTTTCCATTGTATAATTTTAGCTTCTTTGTCAAAAATTAGGTGTTTGTAGGTGTGTGGGTCCATATCAGTGTTTTCAATTCTATTCCATAGGTCTACCTGTCTATTTTTGTGCCAATACCAAGCTGTTTTCAGCTCTGTAATAGAGCTTGAAGTCAGGGATGTTGATGCATCTAGAAGTTTCTGTATTGTACAGGGTTGTTTTGGCTACCCTGGGTCTTTTGTTTTTCCATATAAAGTTGAGTATTGTTCTTTTAAAGTCTGTGAAGAATTGTGCAGGGATTTTGATGGGGATTGCATTGCATCTATAGATTGCTTTTGGCAAGAATGCCATTTTTACTGTATTGATCTTACTTATCCAAAAGCATGGGATATCTTTCCATTTTCTGGTATATTCCTTAATTTCTTTCTTTAAAGATTCAAAGTTCCTGTTATACAGGTCTTTCACTTGTTTTGTTAGCATTACCCCAGGGTATTTTATGTTGTTTGTGGCACTTGTAAAGGGTGATGTTTCTCTAATTTCTTTCTGAGCCCATTTATTGTCTGTATATAATAGGGCTGCTGATTTTTTGAGTTAATCTTGTATCCTGCCACTTTGCTGAAGGTGTTTATCAGCTGTAGGAGTTCCCTGGTAGAATTTTTTGGGTCACTTATGTATTATATCACTATCATGTTATCTGCAAATATTGAAAGTTTGACTTCTTCTTTTCCAATTTGGATAACCTTGATCTCCTTTTGTTGTCTTACTGCTCTAGCTATATCTGGAAGTACAATATTGAAGAGGTATGGAGAGAGTGGATAGCCTTGTCTTGTTTCTAATTTTAGAGGAATTGCTTTTAGTTTCTCTCCATTTAGTTTGATGTTGGCTGTCGGTTTGCTGTATATTGCTCTTATATGTTCAGGTATGTTCCTGTTATTCCCGATCTCTCCAAGACCTTTATCATGAAGGGGTGTTGGATTTTGTCAAAGGCTTTTTTAGCATCTAGTGAGATGATCATGTGGTTTTTTTTCCCTCAGTCTGTTTATATGGTGGATTGCATTGATGGGTTTTTGTATGTTGAACCATTCCTGCATCCCTGGGATGAAGCCTACTTGATCATGGTGGATGATTTTTCTGATGTGTTCTTGGATTTGATTTGCCAGTATTTTATTGAGTATTTTTGCATCAATTTTTATGAGGAATATTGGTCTGTAGTTCTCTTTCTTAGTTGTGTCTTTGTGTGGCTTGGGTACCAAGGTTATGGAAGCCTCATAAAAAGAGTTTGGCAATGACCCTTCTGCTTCTATTGTGTGGAATACTTTGAGGAGAATTACTATTAGCTGTTCTTTGAATTTCTGGTAGAATTATGCACTGAAACCATCTGGTCCTGGGCTTTTTTTGGTTGGGATACTTTTGATGACTGCTTCTATTTCTTTAGGGGTTATAGTTCTATTTAAATTGCTTATGTGTTCTTGATTTAATTTTGGAAAGTGACATCTATCCAGAAAATTGTCCATTTCCTTTAGATTTTCGAATTTTGTGGAGTACAGGTTTTCAAAGTATGACCTGGTGATTCTGTGGATTCTGTGGTGTCTGTTGTTATGTCCCCCTTTTCATTTCTGATTTTGTTAATTTGCATGTTCACTCTCTGCCCTTTGGTAAGTTTGGATAAAGCTTTGTCTATCTTGTTGATTTTCTCGAAGAATCAACTCTTTTTTACATTATTGTATTGTTTTCCTAGTTTCTACATTATTGATTTCAGCCCTCAATTTGATTATTTTCTTGTGTGTACTCCTCTGGGGTGAGTTTGCTTCTTTTTGTTCTAGAGCTTTCAGTTGTGCTGTTAATTCTCTAGTGTGGCTATTCTCCAATTTCTTCATGTGGGCACTTAGTGCTATGAACTTTCCACTTAGCACTGCTTTCAAAGTGGCCCATAATTTTAGGTGTATTGTGTCTTCATTCTCATTGTATTCTAGGAAGTCTTTAATTTCTTTTTTTATTTTTCCTGGTCCCAAGAAAGATGCTATTGCACATTGTTCAATTCCCATGAGTTTGTAGGTTTTCTGCAATTTGTGTTGTTGAATTCTATCTTTAAAGCATGGTGGTCTGATAAGATACTGGGGGTTATTCCAACTTTTTTGTACCTGTTGAGGTTTGCTATGTTGCCAAGTATGTGGTCAATTTTAGAGAAGATTCCATGTGGTGCTGAGAAAAAGGTATATTCTTTTGTGTTTGGATGGAATGTTCTATAGATGCCTGTTAAACTCAATTGTGTCATAAATTCTGTTAGTTCCTTTACTTCTTTGTTAAGTTTCTTTCTGGTGGTGCTGTTTTATGGTGAGTGTAGGGTGTTGAAGTCTCCTGCTATAAGTGTGTGAGGTTTTATGTGTGATTTGTGTTTTAGTAATCTTTCTTATACGAATGTGGATGCCTTTGTATTTGGGGCATAGATGTTCAGAATTGAGACTTCATTTTGATGGATTTCTCCAGTGATGAATATGAAATGACCTCCTTCATCTCTTTTGATTGTTTCTAGTTTAAAGTCTAATATGTTAGATAGTAAGATTGCTATACCAGCTTGTTTCTTGGGTCCATTTGATTGGAAAATCTTTTCCCAATCCTTAACTCTGAGGTACCATCTGTTTTTGAAGTTGAGGTGTGTTTCTTGTATGCAGGAGAAGAATGGATTCTGTTAGCCTGTGTATTTTTATAGGTGAGTTAAAACCATTAATATTGAGGGATATTGATGACAATTGATTTCATTCTTGTTTGCTTTAGATTTATTGTTGTTGTTGGCATTGTGTGTGGATTCTCCTCCCTTTTTCTTTTGGCTGTTGGTAAATTGAGATTATCTATTGCCTATGGTTTTTTTTTTTGTGTGTGTGTAGTTAACTTCCTTATGTTGGAATTTTCCTTCCTGAACTTTCTATAGGACTGGATTAGTGAATACGTATTGTTTAAATCTGGTTTTGTCATGGAATATCTTGTTTTCTCCATCTATAGTGATGGAAAGCTTTGCTGGGTATAGTAGTATGGGATGGCATCCATGGTCTCTTAATGTTGGTACAATATCTACCCAGGACCTTCTGGCTTTCAGAGTTTCCATGGAGAAGTCAGGTGTAATTCTGATAGGTTTGCCTTTATGTGTTACTTGGCCCCTTTTCATTTGATCCTCTTAATATTCTTTCTTTATTCTGTATGTTTGGTGTTTTGATTATTATGTGGCAAGGGGACTTTTTTGTGGTCCACTCTACTTGGTGTTGTGTAACCTTCTTGTACTTTCGTTGGCATGTCTTTATTTAGGTTGGGAAAGTTTTCCTCTATGATTTTGTTGAATATGTTTTCTGTACCTTTGAAGTGGGTTCCTTCACCTTCTTCTATACCTATTATTCTCAGGTTTGGTCTTTTCACGATGTCCCATATTTCCTGGATATTTTGTGTTAGGGATTTGTTGGACTTAAGGTTTTCTTTGGTCGATGAATCTATATTTCTTAGTGTATCTTCAACAGCTGAGAGTCTCTTTTCCATCTCTTGTATTCTGTTGGTTATGCTTGCATCTGTAGTTCCCGATCACTTACCCAGCTTTTCTATTTCAAGCATTCCCTCAGTTTGTGTTTTCTTTATTGTCTCTATTTCCGTTTTCAGGTCTTGAACTATTTCCTTAATGTGTTTGATTGTTTTTTTCTCGGTTTTCCTTGCTTTCTTTAAGTTATTTGTTGATTTCTTATATTTTTTGATTTGTTTTCTCTTCCATTTCTTTAAGGGATTTTTCTCATATCCTCTTTGAGGGCCTCTATCATTTTCATGAACTTATTTTTAAGGACTTTTCTTTTGCTGCATTGGGATGTTCATGTCTTGCTGGTGTAGAGTCCCTAGACTCTAGTCACCTAGACAATAGACACCTAGCCATATTGGTTTTTCTGTTGTTGAATGTGTTTTTATATTGTCTTCTTCCCATCCCTTCTTCCAGTGGGTGCAGGTGGATGCTCTAACATCTTATTCAAGGTGAACAAAGTCTCCTCTTCCTCTCCTGATAGGTGCAGGTCCAAGGTTCCTTTCCGGTGGGTACAAGCAGGTCCAATACTCTGATGTCTCTCCTCTTCCTGTGGGTGGAGGCGGGACTTGTACCTGGATATTGGCAGAACCTGGATGGACTGTTCCGATGGGACGGGTTCCCCAGTTTGCAGGTCCTAAGCCTCAGGAGGTACGTGCAAGGCACAGGAAGGTGGGCTGGAAACAGGCCCATGCCTACCCTCTCCCGTGGGTGGAGGGGAGACCAGGAAGCTGGCAGTCTCTGGATGGGCTGGACTGCTGGGATGGGTTCCCCAGTGCACAGTCCACAGGCCTCAGGAGGCTCCGAGCCGGGCACCGGAAGGCCACTTATTATTATTAATATAAATATTTATTGAGAATTATGTAGTATGGTAAAGCATGATTGTATATTTACTTTTGTTATGTTTGGTTGTCTGGTCTTCTTTGGCCCTGGAGCAATTGGGCCTGAAATGTAAAAGCCTGATAGGAGGTGCTTGGGGGTTGTAATTAATTGACTATTCAAGGAGAACTGACTGGCCTCTTGCCAGAGCTTGAAAACTGGGCCAAGATAGCTTTTCAAATGAACAAAACAAACAAAAGGAAACTGTATTCCCCCTAGAGAGTCAGGCTAACAGAAATGCTACCATTTTATTAAATCTCAATTTCAGCATAAGGCCTCAGGACTGAAGCTAATAGAATGGTGGTTTGTGTACAGGAGCCCAAATGCATAACCCAAAGAGACTTGTGGCACATCCCATGATAATTACCTGACCCAAGTAGGCCACAAAGTCATACATAAACTCAAGAAAGAGAGAACTGGAAATTTCAGTGGGCACCTCTGAAGTCTACCAGAGGAGGCATGACCAGCAGATTGACATCAGGCAACCCACACTGCCCAACGCTTGCTGTGGATTCAGTTTCTGCATCTTCAGCTCCCCACCGGAGCCCCAGCACTGTGGGCCCTATCTCTGAAGATTATTCCACCATTATCACCCTCTCTTTACTTCTCTCCAGTAAACATTTGCTTTCTTTTCCTCTATGCCCTAATAGCAGGTAATTTATACCACTTCAAAAGTCTATTTCACTTTGGTTTTAATGTGGTTTGCTCCCAGCTATCTGTAGCTATCCAGCAATCTACATTAGTATTTAGTGGCTCATGGTGGTCATCTATCTGTTTTATTCACCAACTTGTGGTTTGCCTAGGAGTTCCTGGGTCAGCTGACCTCTCCTCCCATGGCACCAGCCTCAGTAGCTCCCTCTCATGGGCAGCAAATTCTCCCCAGGGAACTGTGACTTTCCTTACAGCAAGGTAGCTAGGCTCTAACATCTTATTCGAGGTGAACAAAGTCTCAATTGTGTTACCTGAGCCTTGCAGTTGTGTGGTGTCACATCTTGATTCCTAGGGATGGACTACAGACTGTCACTGGGCAATGTTAAAAATCACACTGTAGAAAGAGCACATGGATTTGAGAGGTTCTGTTGTGGTGATTTTTAGAGCTCAGAACTGGCACAGTCGTCATCATTTTAGATCTGTTATGGAATGAAGCAGTACAGCAAATAACGAAATTGTAGAGTAAAGGCGTGTTTTTCTTGCACTGTGCTCCAAGAGAATGGGACTGGCACTCATTATTTATTTATTTATTTTTGGCCATCTATCTGTGTATGTTCAGTGTAGACAGAGATCTTCAGAGTAAGCTTTATCTGTTGTGTACACAATGGTAACTACATCACCCCTTCTTCTCTACCAAGAAAATCCCCCAATTGGTCAAGGAGACCATGTTCCCCACCATGGTGGGCCTACAGCAAAAAAAAATTAATCCTGGTAGGTCTAAAGTACCATGAGGCATAAGAGAGACACACAAAGAAGAATTGTGAAAAGAGTTTCCACACAGGGCAAGTGAAGGGGTTAGGAAAACTCTGTCTTCATTGCTACCTTTGCATATTGTCCTGTTGGAAGGGGTGGCTGCCATGTTGAAATTGTGATGTTATCTCCATGGGATAAAAACAGTCAACCGATATTCTGAACATTGTTTAGCTCACAGATTAACCAGCTCCTGGGCCTGCTTCTCTCCAACATCTTGTTATGTGAGGTAATTAATTACCATTATTTGAAAGCCAATTTTAATTGGCTTTTTCAGCACTGAAACAGAGCTCAATTAATGTTCATAGAATAGAACTGAATCCCCTAACTGATTTGGCTAGCTCACTTTGTAGTCTGGGCCATGCACAGGGACAAGTATACAGGATTATAAAACTGCATTTCTGCTTCTGTTGCCGCTCTGAGTTTCTTCTTTGATGCTCGGGGATTTCAAAGTTGGATTGGCTCCTGAAATGTCTACAGCCGGTAGATCCCTTTCTTTGGCCCACGTATATCTAAACAGTACTTTTTCTTAGGAAATTTCTTTTTTTGGTCCATGTATTTAAAACACAAAGGCCTCGGGGTGTGCTGGCTTCTTGGCATTCCCAAGTCTTGCAGCTGAGACATAATGACTAACTACAGGCAATTAGAGAGTGAAGTTGGTATGGAGCACTCAGACTAAATGGAGAATGCAGCTGGGTAGAGGCAGGTCTTTCTGGCATCAAATGGGTAAGCGTTGCCAAAACACCTGTGAACTTTCCCAGCCTGCTAGCAAAACCTCTCCTCTCAAAGAATAGTCTGCTGTGTTTTCAGCATGTTACCTAAACTATTGTATTTATTTGACCTTTTAATCTTTCACAGGAAGTTATTATTTTTAATAGTGTATTTTTTTATTGCTTTCTCCAAGGAGATTCTAAATAAGGCTGGAGAGCTGAGCCAGAGAAGTTGATGCTAAACTAAGGATGGTGAGACAACAAGGCCCTACCAATAAGTAGTGGAAGGGTTGTTAGGACTTGGATGTCCACTGTCAAAATCATGTTAGAATTTAATTGCCAGCATGATGGTAAGACGGGACCTTTAAGGCTATGAGAATTCTGCCTTCCTGAGTGGATTAGTGATTCTTTCAAAAGGGTGGATTAGTTTTGAGATTGTAGGTTTGTCCTGACTTCAGCTCCACCATTGGCCCCTGTCTTTTGGATGTTCTCTGCCTCCACCATGGTATAAGGTGGCATTGTAGTACTCACTAGAAGATGGCACCATGTTCTTAGACTTTCAAAATCACAAGCCAAATAAATACTTAGTCCCTATAAATTACCCAAACTTTGGTGTTCTGTTACTGCAACAGGAAGTAGACTAAAACAAAGATGGAGGCAAATAGACAGGGACTTCACTATCAATATTTTATTTTATTGGGAAGTACATCTGCTGTCTGACAATATTTTCATACATGTATGGACTGTTCTCTGATGATTCTCTCTCTTCTCTCTTCCATATTTATCAATACCCATTCCTTCCTATCCATCTTTTTCTCAGATTCATAGCATTTGCACTTGTTTTATAGCCCATTTAACCAGGCCATCTGTGTGACCAGTGGGTTGGAGTGGGTATGCAGATACCCTGGGATCTAGAAGAGGGTGTTAGATCCTTTGGAGTTAGAGTTAGAAGTGGTTGTGAGCTACCTCATGTGGGTGCCAGGAATTGAACCTGGATCCTCAGGAAGAGCAGTAAGTGAGTCATCTCCCCAACTCCTCACCACCAGTTTTTGAAGTCTCATACATGTCATTTCCTCTTTACTTAATCCCTTCCCTTCATCAGTCACAGGGTAGATAAGTGACTTTAGCCTGACTAATCACAGGGCCCTACTATCATCAGGCAGGAATGACAGGTGCAGGTCAGTCGCATGCCTGTATACTCCAGTGGCTTAGTGCAGTGTCTATTATTGAGTTCTGATTCTGGAACAGAGGAGTCTCTGTGGAGGAATAGGTGATATGAATGATCACAGCAGGGACTCTGATGGTTCCCACTGCATGAAGAGTTTTCTGAATTGGAAGATTGCAATGAAGAGGACCAAAGATATGGGACAGGGAGAAACAGCCCAATGGCTGTGTTATACAGATACCTCAAATGAGCACTGACTCTCTGGTTATAAAAACAAAATTCCCACCTCACCATTCATATCATTTCATGGAAGGATTCCTTAAGCTTATCTACACTGAAAATTCTGGTAGTAATTCTTAGGGTCCCTGCTAATAGAGCACAGTGTGATGGTCTATTAGGGGATAGAAAGATGTCCCAGTCCTTAAATCTTCTTTGTTCCTATTAAGTGATATTACTATTTTAGAAACCAAATCATGCCTATCTAGCTGGGGAAATGTTATGTGGGACTAAGACATTTTGGGATAGAAGATAAACAAAATTCTGGAGCCTTAGGCATAGCCCTTTGTTGTTGTTCTGGTCTGTTGTTCAAGTATTCTAGGGAATGGGTACCCAGGGATCCTTCCAGACTACTGGCTACTTTAGGGGTGAGAAAGGACAAATAGAAGATGGTAGTCTAATATTTCTGGTGTCATTGTCTTGGACATGTTTTGGGTGATGTTTCTAATAGAAACAAGAAAAATAAAATGATATATGGTATAGCTGGCACATGTGCTTCTTTTTGAAGATTTAAAAATTCATCATTATTATTTCACCCTCCACTCCTTCACCTAAGTCTTCTCAGGTCCACTCCCAACCCTCACTTTATCTTAATTTCTTCCAATCTTTTAAAATTTATCCCGTCAAATCCATTTTGTATCCAGTCCACGAATGTGGAGACATTCACTGTACTGTGGTCAAAGCACCAGGGTTCACACCCTTAAAGAAAACTGACTCTCCTTCCCCCAGAAGTCATCCCTCCGTTGAAGACATTTTTCTGAATGTAACTTGTGTGAGGAGACATTCAATAAAGATGAAGTTACTGATTGGATTGATTTGAATATAGCCACGATGCAGAACGGTTAGAAAGATCCAAGCAGGGGGAGTCCCATTGCTGTGGTTTTTGCAGGGTTAAAGCTGTGTCAGAGATGTGGGACTTTTAGTTTTATAATGGGAATGCCCTGGGCAAATAGAATGAATTGGTCACCAAACTTGAGGACCCTCTGAGCATTTGATTCATCAGCATATTTTTGAAGTACCTGCTGGATGCCAGTCATTGTTTTATTTCTAGGGTTCTACAGATAAACAAGAAATAATCCTTGTCCCAGCAGATCTTTAGAGCCATGATTTGAAATGTGAAGTCTCTTCTAAAAATTCTGTGGCACTGTGAATGCTCATAATGTTTTACTCTGAATATTCACACTTATAGCTGATGTTGAGCAAGAGAAACTCTAAGAATGTACAATAGAAGTAAAATCAAGTTTTATTTGAGAATGGAATTGCAAGCAGAAAAGAACAGTGCAATCGGAATACAGATAGCACAGAAAACTGAGGTGTGCTCAAAGGAATTGAGATAGAGAAAAATGTAAAGACAAACAAGAGAGGAGAATTGTATAAGAGTTTGAGATAATAGTCTCTGATTACAATGATTTATAACAAGACTGGCATCAGTTAGAGCTTGCTAGGCAGCTGTCTTTGTAGAACTCCTTTCTGTCTAAAGTAGCATTAATCTTCCTAGAAAGTATGGTTGCAGGAGAGGACTGTTTGGTAAGAACCTTTTATTGAAAAGTCATACACTCTGTTTTTGGTTAGCACACGTGATTCCATCTTGAATCTAACACCTTCTATAATGTGAAATTGTAATCTAGGAATTTGAGTTGTTTGCATTACATAATTTAAATATTCAAGCAATTTACTATGGCTGGTTGATGAGACAGTAATGAAGTTCTATTGAATAGGAGTTCTGTTATGTGTCTGAAATAACCACTGGTGGTTCTCTGCCTGGATCATACAGACCCAGCTGGCACATGGTTCACAGTTGTTGAGAGGGTCCCTGCCAACAGCTCATCATCAGATCTTCTAATGAAATCCCCTTGATTCATAGACCCACAGCAACAGAAGGGGCTGAGGAGAGTGTAGCCACACAGCTAAAGCCTGTGCAAAGTCTGTTCTCAAAGGACAGTTCCAGAGCTTTCTGTGAGGTCAGGAGCTACATTTTTTACTTCTCCAGTTTCCTTCAGTTTCTTATAGTTTTCTCCCCAAAGCATTCCTCTTTTAGGTGGTGTCACATACAAGTTTTTACAATGAAGTCCCTAACCCCCATGACATAAGAGTGTTACAGTACCTGAAGAATGGGGCATTATGAAAGGGCAGAGTTAAAGTGGGGCTGTTAGTATGGGTCCCAGTCCAAGCTGACTGCTGTCTATGTAATGAGAAGAAATTTGGACACATGGAGGGACACTAGGGATCAAGGGACACAGGGACACAGGAACACAGGGACACAGGGAAACAGACTCATGAGGACATAGACTGACACTGGCCATCTGAGAAGATGAGGAGAAAGACCTTGGAAGAAACAGGCTGCTAGTTTGCTGCTCTTGAACTTCCACACTCCAGGACCCTGGGAAAATAAGGTTCTCTTTTTTAACAGCCACCCGTTCCAGGTCCTGTTTATTTTCTTTGTATTCTATAATGTCAAAATTTATTGAATAATAAAAAGTATAGAAGCTAGATCAACTCTTTTGACTTTAAGTCACTAAGTATTCTAAATTTCACTTGCCTGTATTTATAGATACAGGCAATGTTACTAACTCATACTACCTTTTATATATCTGTAACTATATATATGTAAAACTGTGTATGTTGTATCTCTTTCTCTATATATATCATTGTGTATATATGTACATATCACACACACACACACACACACACACACACACACACACACACACACACACATATATATGTACATCTGTTAGGAATGGGTAAGAAAAATTTAAAGAGGCAGTTATTTCAAAGATAGAGGAAGGCAAAGGCAGAGAGAAGGCTGACAGATGTAAGGAAGATTCTCTGCAGAGCTATTAGATGCAGATCTGAGTGGCAGGCAGTTTCAAGGATACCATGTGGCTCAGGCTGGCCTCAAATTTGCTATATAGTTGAGGCTGAACTTGAACTTCTAAAACCTCTGACTCTATACTTCTCTGACTCTAGGATTGCAGGTGTGAGCTGTCACATCTGGTTTTCAAGTGTCATTTTGATGCTGGGCACATGCCATTGATGAGAGAAACTTCACATGAGTCTATCATATCCATTGGGATAGGGCCTAGGCCCACCCCCGTGTGTCTTGGCTCAGGGAGTATCCCTCTATGTGGAATGGGCTCCCAAAGTCCACACCTATGCTAGGGATAAGGACTGAAATACTACAGGAGGTCCTATAGATTTCCGAGAGGTCTCTTCACTGAAACCCAAGTTCCTAGGGTCTGGATCAGTCCCATGCTGGTATCCCAGCTATCAGTCTGGAGAGCAAGAGCTTCCTGTTGTTCAGGTCAGCCATTTTTGTGGGTTTCACCAGCCTGGTCTGGACCCCTTTGCTCATCACTTGTTCTTCTCTGCAACTGGATTCAAGTTCAGTTCAGTGATTAGTTGTGGGTGTCTGCTTCTACTTCCACCAGCTGCTGGATGAAGGGTATAGGATGGCATATACGACAGTCATCAATCTCATTATCTCTTATTTTGCTCTCTTCTATTCTTCCCTCAACTCACCCTTCCTGCTCCCTCCTGTCCTCCTCACCCCCCCCTCTTTTCCCTTTCTCATTCTCCTAGATCCTTCTCCCCTCCCCCCTGCTCCCAATTTGCTCAGACTGAGAGTACAAGAATGGTCCACATATTCTGCTTTTGTAATGAGTTCTGGGATGTCTTTGTTAGCTTTTTTGTCAATTTGATACAAGCTAGAGTCATTCGGAAAGAAGGAACCTCATCTGAGAAAAAACTCCTACTAGATTCACCTGTGGGCAAGTCTATCAGCATTTTCTCAATTAATTGATATGGGACAGTTTAACCTATTGTGGGCAGGTGGTCCTGAGTTTTATAAGAAGGCAGGCTGAGCAAATCATTTTTTAAAATTAGAAACAATCATTTTACATATCAACCCCCCCCCCCGTTCTCTCTCCCTCCCATACTCCCATGCCCTCAACTAACCCCTTCCCCAACCCACCCCCTACCTCCATGGATAGTGAGACCTTCCATGGAGGAATCATCAAAGTCTGTCACATCATTTGAGGGAGGGCCTAGGCCCTCCTCTGTGTATCTGGGCTGAAATAGTATCCCTCCATAGGGAATGGGCTTCCAAACTCCATTTGTGCACTGGGGATAAATGCTGGTTCCACTGTTAGAGGTCCCATAGACTGCCCAGGCCTCCTAACTGGCATCCACATTCAGAGGGCTTGGTTCAGTCCAATGCTGGTTCCCCAGCTTTACCGCTGGGGTCCGTGTGCCCTCACTAGGTCAGGTCAGCTAGTTCTGTAGGTTTCTCCAGCATGGTCTTGACTACTTTACTCATCTCTCCTCCCTCTCTACAACTGGATTCCAGGAGTATGGCTCAGTGCTTAGCTGTGGGTGCCTGCTTCTCAGGCTGAGCAAATCTTGAGGAGCAAGCCAGTAAGCAGCATTCCTCCATGGTTTCTGCTTCAGTTCCTTCTTCCAGGTTCCTGCCTCAAGTTCCTGTCCTGACTTCCTTTAATGATGGACTGTGATGTGGAGGAATAAGCTGAAATAAGCCATGTCCTTCATTCCAAGTTACTTTTTTATCATAGCAATAGAAACCATACAAAAGTGGGGATACAATTTCAATTTTATGTGTAACCTAGAAATGATGAACTTATGGGAACAGAGAGCAGAATTGTGGCTATTAGGCTTCAATGTGGGTCTTTTAACAATGGGGAAACGATTGGTTTAAGGATATAAAACTGCAGTTGGACAAGAGGCATGGACTCTGTGAAGTCTTGAGGTCTACAGAGAGCATGATAAATATGGTTGATATATGCTATATTTTAAAAGCTGTGAGATAGTATACTTTAAGTGTTCTCAAAACAAAAATGATGAATATGTGTGATATAACATGTTGATTGGTTTAATTTAGCCATGCCAATGTGAACATACTGTATTGTGTATCATAATTGTGCATGACTTTATTTATGAGCTAAATAAATGAATGAAAAAAAAGTGGGGCTAGAACTCAGGTTCTCATGCTTGCAAAGTAAGTATTTTTTTAAATTTTTTTATTAGTTCAAATTAGGAACAAGCTTGCTTCACATGTCAATCACTTCTCCCTCCCCTCCGCCAACTCACCCCCCAAGCCCCCACATGCCCTCCACCCCATCCACCCTCCACTCTCCAGGCAGGGTAGGGCCCTCTATGGGGCTCCCCAAAGTCCACCGCATCATCCTGGGCCGGGTCTAGGCCCTCCCCTATGTGTCCAGGTGGAGCGTGCATCCCTTCATGTGGGTTGGGTTCTCAAAGTCCCTTCTTACACCAGGGAAAAATACTAATCCACTACCAGGGGCTCCCTAGAGTACAGAGGCCTCCTCATTGACATCCATGTTCAGGGGTCTGATTCAGTCCTGTGCTGGCCTCCCAGACAGCAGTCTGGGATCCACGTGCTCCCCCTTGTTTAGGTCAGCTGATTCTGTGGGTTTCACCAGCCTGGTACCAACCCCGCAAACTAAATATTTTGCCAACTGAGCTATGGCCTCAGACTAGGTGGTACCACAGACGTAACTACTGTGTCAAGTATGTACTTGTTAATCAGTTTTATTTAAACAATCTATAACATATGTGCATTTTAAAACATCATGTTGTCCAAGATAAAAAAAATACCACTCTCTTTTAATTTAATATCAATTAAAGGAAGAGTTCTTTCTCCTCTGTGAATGCAGGGGCATTTGTTTTTACATCACTCTACTTTCCAAGTAATGGCTGGCTTCTAGACTCCTGCTTTGTATGCCAGAACATCTAGTTGTGTCAGTTTCCTTTAACCTAACCCTAAGCAATCTATTTCTTAGCTTGTAGAATGAATAGAAGAGATGTCAGTGGCTAGTGTCTAAATTCCTTCCAACACTTCCCTTCTAATAAATTCTTGCTGAACTAAGCTGACTTCCCCATGGGACAGTGAACTCTTTCAAATCTTATAACATAGATGTGTGCTTGTCCAGGTCAGCTGTCTGATGCAAGTGTCTCATAGTGAGTTTTCATCACCACTTTAACCTTGGCAGGAACAATACTTCCAGGTAGATATTGCTTTCAGAATCCATTCTAAGAGGGTGTGGTCTGAATCAACAAGGAGATCTAATTTACATCAGGGAATCCCATACCTCCTCTCACTCTGTTTGTGTACAGTTCCTGTAAGATCTCAATCACTTTAAAAGTCTCCTTATGTGTCTGTGAATGAGTCAGGACTCAGGGAGTCTTGCTGTACAAAATCACGATTGAGCTGGTGACTCATAACCCCTGTGAATGATTACTCCGGGGTGGAATGTCTACAGCAACCAGCTACACATTGGGTCAGCCCTTCTATCTAGTCCTAGGCATAGACAGCTAGAGACAGGGAGGAAACATAACGGGATTAAAGGTGCTGGCTCCAGGGTACATCACTCTTGCTTCTTAGAGAGATTAGTCACAGTCAATATTCTGGCTGATATATTTTTATTTTCATCTATTTTGGGAGAAGATTCATTTTGATGAGACTTCTGTCACATAAATGTTAATGGGTTGCCTCTAGTTACTTCTTGAGTTTCAGGAATTAAGTTTTATTTTTGTTATTTTTCTCTGTGCCAGGGATTGAAGTCAAGACCTTGTCAGGAAGGCAGGCACTCTACCTTGGGGCTACATTTGTAGCCCTGAAAAGAATGTTCTTGCCAGTCATGAAGCTCAGTATTCCCTTCTGTATCAATCATGATGTTCCTTACCTTATCCCAAAGCTCAAATGACCTGTGTGTAGGATGAGACCTTCACTTTCTTCATCTGTGGCTATCTCACTTTCTATGTCCACAATGCTTGCTTCCAGGACTCTCCAGGTCACATTATCTGTAGAGGAGAAGCTCCACAACATTCTTAATTTCTCCTCTCCTCCCTTTCTTGCATTTCTATTTGCTCGACTTCTTGCTCTTTTTCTTCCTTGCTTTTTTGTTAAAGATTTGTTTATTTATCGTGTATACAGTGTTCTGTCTGCATGTATCCCTGCAGGCCAGAAGAAGGCACCAGATCTCATTCCAGATGGTTGTGAGCCACCATGTGGCTGCAGGGAATTGAACTCAGGGCTTCTAGAACAGCAGCTGGTGCTCTTAATCTCTGAGCCATCTCTCCAGTCCCCTCTGTCCCTCTTTCTTTTTCACCTGCTATCTGGCCCCTGATGGTACAAGTTAGACACAAACCAGGAATTCAGGAGTTCCTGTTTCTTGCTGTTACCTCAAGTTAAACCATCTTTCTTCTTCCTTGCTAGTGTCTTTGGAGAGCCCTTGGAGGTGCAACCATGGACCTTGTGTGTGCTCCTTTAGGCATCTACGCATATTGCTGAGCAGCCACTCCGTGTTGCCTATGTCAGGTGTTTGCCATCTGGTAAGGAAGGAAAAGGTCCCTGTTCTTATAGTATGTAGCATAGATGAGGAGCAAGAGCAGAACCAGGGGGAGAGAATGAAAGAGAACATCGAACAGTGGTGGTTCAGGTAGGGAATGTCTTAGCCATTCTCATTACAACACACTGATAGCGTCTTAACTTTTCAAACAATTATTTCTTGGAGTGTTTCATAGAACATGTTCTGAACATATTCAGCCTCTTCCCCCAACTCTTCCCAGACCTGCCAGCTCCTTATCCACCCAAGTTTGTTAAAAAAATCCTTCAAGACCAATTTATGCTGCCCAAATAAATATTTTTGATTGTGTGGTCTTCCACTGAAGTGTGGCTTATTTATCAAGGGTCACACTCTTCAAGAAACTGTCTCCCCCTTTCCCAGCAGCTACCAATTGCTCGTAGCCCCACAGAAAGTGGTGGGACCATTTGCAAGGCTCCCCATCCATGCTGCCATTTAGTCTGGCTTGGTCTTGCACAGATTTTGTGCATGATGTCTCAACTGCTGTGAGCTAATATGTGCAACTATGTCTAGATGACAGCCTTCCTTGCCACCATCCACCACCTCTAGCACGGATACTCTTTTTGTCCCCTCTTCTCAAATGATTCCTGAGCTTTCGATTTGGTATATTTGTTTTCTTCAGATTTAGCATTTACAATCTCTTATTCTCAGCACCTGGGCCAGTTGTGGGTCTTTGTGCTGATAGTACTAATAGTCTCTGCTACAAATAGCTTCCATGATGAGGGTTGAGAGCATCCTTAATCTATGGATATAATGATAAGCCATTAGGAATTGGTTTATTACTATGTCCATTTAGCAGAATAATAGTAGTGGGTTCTCCCCTGGGGCCTATGACCTGTCTAGACACAGGTTCTTGGACTGATAATGATGCCAGGTATGGATACATCTTGTAGATGTATCCAGTAGGATACATCTTGTAGATTACATCCAGTAGGAAAATGGTTGACAAAAAACTCACTGACATTTCTTTAATCCAATTTCAAATGTGAACAGTTTAAAAAAACTGATAATACATTGTCACTGCCTGGAGGTGGAGGCAGGAGAAAGAGAGAGTTATTATTATTGTTATTTCCAGGGTTGGGGATTGAACCAGGGCCTTACACATGTTAGGCAGTTTATGGACCACCAAGCTACACCCTCGCTCATTAAGATGGGGAGGTGTAAGAAGCACAGCTTACAGAAAGCATCAAAGGAACCAGAGTTGTTAAACATGCAGGCTTTTTTTCTTCCAAGAAGGAAATGACTGATGCCTTTTCGCCCGAAGTCTGGAGTGGATGTTGTGTAATACCCTTGGTGATCTTTATTAGCTATTCTTTTAGAAACCAACCTTCACTTGAATCCCCTAAATCCTGAGCATTGTTTTGACCCCAATCCTGACCTTTGTCTCCCAGTGAAATAGAAGCCATCCTTATGAAAGAGGTAGCATGTACTTTGCATCCGCCATCTGTAGAACTATCCTTATGCTTATTACAAATCCTTCCTACTTAGGCCCTTGCCTGGAGCACTGACTGTCAATCAATAGAACTCATCTTTTTTTGTAAAGGCCACAAGTGCTTTGCTATTTTGCAAGGGAGTTTTTGATGCAGCCATCCCTGAAGCTTTGTTGTGATAATTGTCACGCAGAGACCTTTCCTCAAAGTTTTACTTTGATTACTTGAATGTGTAAGAAAAATAAATCCCTTGGTCAAACTCTGGGAAATTTTGACCTAGCACCTAAGTGGTGCTGACCTGAGATCCATTCTTCACCTTGTGGGGATCATTTCCCTGCTGGCCATGACACTCAGAGATCCTGACAGGAAGGGGATTTTGGTTTTATGCATGTAGAGTTTCAGTCCTATAAGAGGATGAATTCTATGCAGGCAAATGGGCAGAACTAGAAAAAACATTCTAAGTGAGGTAACCCCAGATCAGAAAGACAAAGTATGTATTCACTTATTAGTGGATACCAGACATGAAGCAAAAGATACCCAGCTTACAATCTGTAACCCAGATAAGCTTGAATCTCTTCCAGAAACAAATGGAAGCAGATGCAGAAATCCATAACTAACCAATGGGCCAAGCTCCTGGAGTACAATCAAAGTGAGGGAGGAACAAAAATATGAACAAAGGAGTCCAGACCATTATGGGGAAACCCACAGAATCAGCTGACTGGAGCTACTGAGAGATCACTGACTCAGGTCTGACAAATGGGGAATCTCTACAAGACCAAACTAGACTCCCTTAATATAGGTGACAATGATGTGATTGGGACAATATATGAGGCCACTGGCAGTGGGTACAAGACTAATACTAATGCACAAACTGACTTAGTGGAGCCCATTCTATATGGAGAGATACTATGCCTAGCCTAGACACAGGGGTGTGGGGGTGGAGAGGTGCCTTGGTCCTGCTTCAATGAGACGATGGGCCAGATTTAATGGACTTCCTATGGGTTTCCTCACCCTCTCCATGGAGCAGATGGGAGGAGGGGGTTGTAGGGAGTGGGAGGAAAGGAGGGAGGGGGACTGGAATTGGAATGTAAAAAACAAATTAATAAAAAGAAAAAGAATATATCTCTTGAAGATTATATAAAGTAAAAAAGTGGATGAATTCTAGAGATAGATGATGCACAGCACACTCAGTGCCATGTAATCGTATACCAATGGAGCTGGTAAAGCTCCTGTTACATGGATGGAGCACTATTTAAAAAACTAAAATTGACAAATTGACAAGTTTGCTCAGCCTTACCTAACACCGAGAAGGAGAAAAAAACCCAGCAGTCTGTATTTACAGCAATCATTGTGGAAACTGACCCCTTAGTTCCAGTGTCAGAGAGTGGAGAGTATCAGGAGAAAGGAAATTAAGGGAACAGTTAAACTGAGGCTGGAGGATTGGTGGCCATGGAAACCCCTCTCAGAGCTGGTTATCGAAGGAGGAAGCAAGCATGTGCTGATACTGCAAACAGGACTTGTCACACAAAAGGACAGGTAGTACAAAGCCGTGCAGCAGGAGAAAACAACTTGGAACACTTCCAGAAACTGAAACAAGAGCCCCCTGGGGCTGGTACCTGTGGAGGAGAGACAGATCAGTAGAAGATGGAGTTGAGGCAGTAGACTGGCTTGCTGGAGCACAGCTAGGCTGTCTGTCATTACTTTAAAACTACAAGGGCAGAGTTTAGGAGTGAGGGAGTACGATGCATAAACTCCGAAATATTTACTAGATGGCTTTTCACACAAGTGATCTGCTGACCTCCACTTTAGAGGGTCACAAGTAAAAATATTGTATAATTTGATGGAATTGTGTAAACATGATTGCTGCTACACTTTCCCCATCCCCTGTGTGCTCCTGAATTCATGCTAGACTGAGGGCAGGGCTCTCCTTTGTCCCCTAGGATGACCCTTTGTAGAATAAGGACTGAATTGAGCAGCTGAGGCTAACAGTCCTGCTTCCAGACCTGGAGCTGTAGGTAGTGGAGCCAAGGTTAAAATCCTTACCAAAACAGCTTCACTGCTGGGCAGAGGCAGGAGGAGCTCTGTGAGTTTGAGGCCAGCCTGGTCTAAAGAGCGAGTGCCAGGATAGGCTCCAAAGTTACATAGAGAAACCCTGTCTTGAACCCCCCCCCAAAAAAAATAGCTTCACAGCCTTGGTACCCACAGCCTTTTACCAGAAAAACATGGACTTCATCGTGCTCTGTAATTCCAGAGCCATACAACCAAAGAAAACCAGGGAAAGACTGTTAACTTAAGGCAAATCTACACGAGGTTAAAAAAGAAAGGTAAGTAGAGATGACCTCTAAAAGTCATGATCTCCTTTTCATTCTCTGATTCTTGGGACAACAGTGTGCACATCAACAAGGTAGATGATGTGATGAGCAATGCTTGGCTAAAGCAGAGATACACTCAGAAAGCCACATTTGTTTTCTTTAAGCCACTGCTAGATTATGGTGAATAACAAGTCACCAGAAGAACTTGTTGCCAGTCATCACTCAAAATGCTGCTGGGGAGGAAGCTGAGATGACCAGATTGAAGAATAAAAAGGATACCGGATCCTTGAACCAGGAGGGAGATCTTGCCCTGGCCTCACTTAGAATGAACATTTACAATGGGATTTTCCAAGAAGTGAGTTTTGGCTAGCTGCAGTGAAATCATGAATCACAAAATAATGACATTGTGAGCTGTAAACAGTTTTAATTTATACAGGTGACATTTAAAATGCTAATCAGACCTTCAGCTAATTGCTGGAAGTTAGGAAGCCACTGCTGGGAACTCTTCCAGTTTCTATGGAACTCCTTCAAAACTGCCAGCTCTGTGAAGGTGTTTCTGGCTTGGCAGATTTGAGCTCTGACTTCTGTAGAGCCAAGGTATCTGAACTACTGTTACTTCCAGTGACTCTTGAAGTAATTGAAATCTAAAGTCTGCAGTCCATAAGCAAAGGGTGAGAACTCATCCCAGTGAGGGGAGATTTCAATTTAGCTTCTGTGGTTTGGTCCTTTCGAAAGTGAGGATGTATCGGTACTGAGAAAATTAGCTGTCTTTCACCAAGTCTGACTTTCTGTGTCGATTTCAGCACCCCACCATGTACTCGCTCATGCACACTCACACAGGTCTCACAGAGTTTATTTCTGTCCTACTGACAGTATTTTCCAAGTGCCTCAGTGCTGTGCTTGTCCAATAATTGGTAAATGTTGGGGTGCCTGCCATATGTGACCAGATGTGTTAGACAAGTCTCTATAGAGGTTGTACACAGGGGAGGAGATTAGCACATAAATGCATACACATATATGTAAGACAACATCCAAACCCTGATGAGTATTATCTCCAAGTTAAACCAGGTAGACAGTGGGTGACTAGAGAACTTTATCCAACTAAAGATCAAGGGCATGCCAGTAGCATGAAGAAATGAAACGGTCCTCAGGGAGGAAGGAGCTGGAATTTTAAGAGGCAGGCATGAACAGTATGAAATAGTGGCTGGAGAGATTGCTCAGTGGTTAATGCTCTTGCTGCTCTTCCAGAGGACAAGGATTCAGTTCTCTGCACCCACAAGGTAGTTCACATATCTGTAATGCTAGTCCTAGGGGATCCTATGCCCTACTCTGGCCTCCAGGGGCCTTGAACTCATGCCGCGCACACACATATATGTAGACAAAACCTTCACACACATCACATAAAATAAATCTAAAGAGAAGGAGCAATATGAAATAAAACAGGGAGTACACAGAATTGAGAGAGTTCTTGCTGAGTTTCAGGGGAGTCTATGTGGACTACCTGTGGTGTTTTCCTTCTGAAAACCAGTCCATTACCCTTGCCAGGTGTCCTGTGGATGGAGCTCTCCATTTCATTGGGGAAGTGATGGCACACAAAATCTTTTCCCATTTTGAATGGAAGTTTTTGTTTTTAATGTTTTGTTAAAAGATGTGTTCTTGGCAAGTCACCTGGACACGTGAGCATTGTTTTTCTAGTCTTTTATAGGGATAACAGGCCTTATTTAGTCAAAAGGTTAGTGATAAAAAATAACATAGAAGGCGAGATATAGAAAAAACTAAGAAGAAAGTACCATAGCAAGGAACACATTTGACATATTTGAGATCTGCAAACCCGTTCCTACACTGATAGCTGTCTTTGTAACACAAATAATACAAACCTAGAGACAGATATTGGGGTTCAGGCTGAAGATCAGAAAAGCAAAGCATCCAACCAGTAGCTTTTACCTCTATCAAGGCTGAAATGGAGATCCTGTCTTCGCTGTGACTGGAGACTGAATCTCACAGGCGACCCCTTGCTTCATCTTTATACACCTTGTTAATGCTGGGATTAAAGACATGGGCTCTGTTACTCTTTGAGATTGATTCACTCTCATGTACCCCAGGATGATATTGAACTCACAGAGATCCATCTGCCTCTGTCTCCTGAGTCCTCAGATTAAAGGTGTGTGCCACCACTGCCCAACTTCTATAGCTAACTAGTGTGGCTGGTTTTGCATTCTGATCCTTCAGGTGAGATTTATTAAATCATAAATAATATATCACCACACACTTCACCCAGCTCCAGGAGGGGATAAAAGATTTCTATAGTAACTTCTCACACACTCTGAGGGTCATGCTCATTATTTCATGTGCTCTTTATTATTCTGTTTCTACTGTAATAATCCTGTCCTACTTCTAATTTCTCTATGCTTCATCTTCTAGCTTCTTCTTCTATTCTAAAAACTCTTTTCCTTTAGGAGCCTTGAAACGAAGAAATTTCTCTCATTGGTCAAAAGCATATTCCTTTGGAAAGTGATAAGGAGCTGAGCCTTTTACCATGACAACACAAGGGTCCAAGACCAGAGGAGCAAAACCATGACCAGACAGGGGAGGGCACAGTGCCCAGTGACAACTTTGAGACACAGATCTATTGTTAGTAGACTGGCAAGTGAAGAATGCTTTTCTTAGTAACCTTGGTGGGACATCTGTGGCTCTGACCTTGTGCATAGTTGTAAGGTTTCAAACTTATGATCTATATAAAATATCTTTAGTTTGAACTTGTTCTGAGGTGAAAGTGAGCTCATTGTGTGCAGCAGTCTGGGTAAGAGAACAAGGAAGGCTATTAAGAGCTAGCACTACTTAACACCTGCTGTATCTCTCATGGCCCCTGACAGACTACCTACTTGTCATGATGATAGGGGCATCAACATCTAGTCTCTCCTTACTACATCTGCTGTCATCAGCTTCTATATGTTGGTAATGCAATGCTTGTTTAGGCAAAGAATAGCAAAGTCCCTGGTTGTGTCTATTGCCTCGAATACATGCTTGATTCTCATATGCTATGGAGTAAATTAACTTTTCTCTATTGGTTCAAGTGTGGTTTCTGGTGTCTCATGACACCTCTGGTTTTAAAGGCTTTAGGAAGTGGAGGAAACCCCAAGTGAGTGAAGTCCCGAGTGAATATGTATTGTTGGTATGGGCACAGCCATGTCAAGGACTCCAAGGCCTTGGACCCATGGAAAACTGAAAAAGCCATTCTCCATATGGGCCAGACATAAGAGCAGCTGCAAAGCTTTCCTTGAGGTCTGGGTATGAATGTTGATGGGTGATTGACAAGTGTGTGCAATGACTGGTGTCTGAAGCTGCTTCTTCCTCCAGAGTGTTTGCAGCCTGAGAGTCAGACTGCTCCCAAGAAGATCTCCTATGAAGACCATCTAACCACTTCCTCTGTACTGTCCTTCATAAAGACACTGAGGTTCTGGCCTTCCAGGGTTGTACACTCCACCAGACCCAAGATTTCCTGTCTGCATGCCTGTGCAGCCTGTCTGGCATCTGCTTGGCTCTTTAGTATCTATGTGTCTGTCCTTTCTTCATCATTCCTTCATTAATAGTCAGGGTCCCAGTGCCCAGCTAATGTAGGCAGTGCTCAGGTCTCCATGGCTGTGACATTTTCTCCATCTGTCATGGTTCAGATCTTTCCAACAGCCAGGTGGCTTTTCATCTGATTTGTGTCAATGTGTCTCTTTCAGCATGCGACAGGATCAGCACATCATCAATATTCCCCTCAGTTCCATACACATACATGGTGGTGGCCTTAGCAAGTCTTCAGCCATTGAAGCCTTCCTAGGCTATAAGTAGCCATCAGGCACACGTGGCAATAGCTGTGTAAACTCATGAAAACACTTATTCAAAGAAGTCTTGATTCCATTGTGCTGTTGTGAAATGAAAAAGCAACTGCCTTCTAATCCAGAGATGGGGCTCCTTGTTTCAAAAGTCCTAGTCTCAGCTACAGAAGAGGATCACGTCTCCCCAAAGAGGAAGCCAATGTTGTCCAGTTTGCTACAATCCCCACCACTCTCTATTGTCACCTCAGTTCATACTGTGATACCAATTTGTTTTCTTCTTTATAAAACACACACACACACACACACACACACACACACACACACACACACACACCAGGGGGGTACATGCATTGCCAGGGTGAGCATATAGAGATTGGAGAACAGCTTTCATGGGCTGGTTATATTATACCATGGACTCTGGGAATTGAACTCAGAGCATCAGGCTTGCACAGTAGCACTTTAACATAATGGGCCATCTTACTGGCCCCTGCCAATCTTCAATTAAGCCTTCAGTCATTGACCATTGACTGAAATATCATTGGATAGCATTTTGATGGCTGTCATTCTTCTCCCCATGGACTCCCATGTATCTCCCTCCTGAGACTGTATGCTATAATAACAATTTCATAAAGATCTGATGAGTAGCTTTGTAAACCCCACCTCTCCCCTTGAAGGTCCTTTAAGTGCTATTGTGCAGGGTTCTGTTTTTAATAATCTGACCAAAGGGTGGGCTCTATTTCCATTTTTAAATCCCTCCTATTGTTTACAGAACATAAAAGCTTTATTTCTCTCCTATTTATTTTGGATAACTCCTCCAGCTTACTCACCTGCTCTGAGGCTAAGGTGAGCATCCTACAATGAGCTTTTAGTCTCCTTTTGTGTTAACTACACAAGTATGACTTCATGTACCTGGGTGTCTTTTCTCTTACCTCTTTTGTGGGGCTATGAACTCTGCTTGCCATCCTTTGCCCAGGTTTCTAAGCAGACTTTTCCCTGTTATATAATCTGAATGGTGTCTGGCTGTGTTATGTCATATCTGCTATACAATAATAATATTCAGATGGAGCTTGGTGCCACACTCTGTAAGGACACGGATTTGTCTCAGATGCTCTAGGAAATTTTTGCTGCTTTCATTTCTGAGAGCTTCATTTTTTTTAATATGTTAAAAAAAACCTCCATTGAGTGTAAAGATTGATCTTGCTTTATATGGTTCTTTCTACCTTTTCTCTTATTTCAGTGTCTGTGAGTGTTGGAGTCAGAGCTATGGGTTCAAATCATACCTCTAAGCCATGGAGCTGTGTCACCACAGACAACTCACTTAATCATTCTGAGATATGGTTTCTGGATCTGCAAAATCTGCCTACTAAGGCTAAAATGACATAGATATGAAGTAGTTATCCAGGATGTGGTACATGCTTGCTTAGTCAGTATCAGCAGTTCATACCACACTTCAGAGCTTGCAGAGTGTGCTCACATACTTATCTCACAGCCAGCGGGAAAAACTGAGCCTCACACTCAGTATCAGCTCAGCCCAGATGGGAGTGGAGAGAGGCTGTGCTTGCTGAGGCTCAGATTCTGAGTTTGCTGCCCTTGCTGTATGCTGATGGTTAGCCTGTGATAGGTGACTGGGCACCTTGTCCCCCTGGGCTGGACCTTGCTTGCAGCAGCTTGCCACCCATGGGACAAGGTCCTCATGAGGACCAAGTGTGATCTGTTCAGGAAGAGACTTCCACCAGTGGCCTTGGTGGCTATTCTGTCTGTCCAAGGAGAGGGGATTCAAGGATGCCAGCTTCTGAGTAATGGAGCTGGGACCACCTGAAGAGAATCAGGACTACTGCTCACCTCTGACTTCCCAGAGGTGCAAGAAACAAAATGAAGGCGGAGTCTCAATATTTTACATGAAAGCACACTGAAATGGTACACTGTGGACACATGAATATGCCAGTAAGTTTCTCCCAGAATATGGAAACATAGTAAGAATTTTCTCCTTTTTCCTTCTTCCCCTCCAGGGTCAATAGTAGGTATACACCCTGCCTGGATCAAGAGGCCAGGAACTGTCCAGGAGCCCAGCACCCCGCACATTATCCACAAAGCTGTCAGGGGCCTTTAAGATCTACACTGGAAACACTATCCAACATGTGACATTACCCCATTACATAGGAGCCTGTGAAGACACACATGCTCAGGGCCAGCAGCAAGTCTGTGTGAGGCAGTCTGAGCTTAACAAGACCCCTTGGCAAGTCACGTGCACAGAACATGGAGGAATCCCACTCAAGCCTTATGTCATTATTGATTAAGCTTTGGGTCCCTTTGGATGGACTTTGTAAAGACTCCGCCCTCTTCTACTTCAACATGCAGAATTCTGTGTGCCAATTGCTGCTCCAGGCTTTCTGGACACACAGCAGAGTCTTAAGTGAGGGCTCTTAACAGAAGGCAAAGGTGAACTTTCCTTATGGTTTGTGACTGACCTATCTGCTTCTATGGTTGCAGGTACAAAGCAGGAGGCAAATGGGTGTATCTTCTCAGTCTCTTTAGAAACTTGCACGATCTATTGTGGCAAAGAGATCATGTGGAGTCAGCCAGGACCCGTAAACCTGTTTCACCTGGTGGAGGAAATGAACAAACACAAATGTATCCTCTGAATAGGTTTTCCAGGAGGAGGAGGAGGCAGAATTTATAGGCCTGGTTCTGTCTGGCTTGCTGCTTAAAGACACTGAATTCTGGGCTGATGGCACCCAGGGCCATGTTTAACATTCCTCCTTTAGATCTAACACATATAACACATATGCCTACCTCCCCTCCCCCAGTGTGTGTGTGTGTGTGTGTGTGTGTGTGTGTGTGTGTGTGTGTGTGTGTGTATGACATGAAAACAGAAGGCTGACTATCTGGAAGGAAGGGGTGGATCAGTAAAAGGGTCGGTGGAGGAGGGATGAGAGGGTAGTGTGAAAGAGGTATGAGTAAGATACAATGAAGTATGTGTCTCTGTGTGTGAGTGTGTCATAATGAATGTCATAATGAAACCCACTATTTTTCTGCTAATAGTAATAATTATTACTATGAAGAATAGAAAATGTAAACAAACAAACAACCCTCAAACAAACAAACAAACAAACAAACAAACAGTTCTCCTTTATTGGCCAATGCCTTGGGAAGCATGGTGGGAGGTCACACTTATTGAACACATTAAGTGCCACTTCATGGCAGAGGTGTATGCTCATGGCATCCAGGGTGATGGGGAGTGTTCACTATGGCAACAAGCAAGAAGTGATGTGATGGTTAAAGCCACTTCATTAACAGTTTGTCTTCAGAGCTGTGGCCAATGCCTGTGCCATCCCTGTACTGCAGCTCTGTGTCATCCCTGTACTACAGCCCTGTGTCATCCCCATACTACAGCCCTGTGTCATCCACGTACTGCAGCTCTGCAGTCCTTCAGCTCTGCAGTCACCTCTGGTCTTTGTCATCGTGTGGTAAGTAGCTGATCATATGCTCACCCGTGCTTACCAGTGGGAGTCTCTCACCACTAGGATTGGCTTCCTGCCTGGAAACTCTGTAGGTCATTAAACCTCCCCAGAATAGGGGATTTGGAAATTTAAAGAGCAAGCATAATGGGTCTCAACTTTGCTCCCAAGTTCTCATAGTCTTTCTGAGGTGTTTTAATTAATTTGTTTATTTCTGTGTGTGCATGCAGGTGTTTGTGTATATGAGTGCACATGTGCTGCTATGGTGTGTGTGTGTGTGTGTGTGTGTGTGTGTGTGTGTGTGTGTGTGTTGTGTGTGTGTGTGTGTGTGTGTGTGTGTGTGTGTGTGTGTGTGTAGGTCTGAGGACAACCTGAGGTGTCAGTCTTTGCCTTCTACCTTGTTTGAGACATGGTCTCTTGTTTGTTGTCCACTACTCTGTATGCTAGACTGGCTGGCCCAAGAGGCCCCTGGGATCTGCTGTCTCCGGTTCCCATCCTGTTGTTGGAGTGCAGGGAGGACAGACTGGAATTCTTACACCTGGCTTCACTTGGGTTCTGGGGATTCAACTCTGGTCCTCATGCTTCTCCACATCCACATTCTGTCCATTGACATTTTCTCCTAGCTAGACCACTACTCAATAAAGACGGGCCAAGGTACTACCACAGTGGCATACGGAGCTCAAGCATCTGCCATCTCAGTACCACTTGCTGACTCAGGGGAGCAGAGGCAATTCAAAACCCACCCGGAAGACCCACTTTTCATACAACTGTCCCCGGTCTTGTCAAACCCTCTTAGACCACACGGCAGGCTGGGATTTTCACACCCACCTTTCTTTCCCTTTCTCCATCTCTAGGGTCACACTTGAATTGCAGCCTGACAGCCTTCTGTTCCTTTCCAGTCACCTACAACCCAATCATTTCCCGCATGGTTTCTTCCCTGAGTCAAATCTTTACTTGTTTATTCCTGACCTAATGTGTGCTTCTCAGATGACAAGGACTAACAATTGGAGAATTGCTTTTCTGGATCTTCTCGTTTCCCTCCTTGTGCTGGAGAGTTTTGTGTCAACTAAACTAAATTCAATACAATACTAACACAAACTAAATTCATCTGAGAGAGCCTCAGTTAAGAAAATGCTTTCAGAAGATTGCTTGTAGGGCATTTTCTTAATTAGTGATTGATGGGGGAGGGAACAGCCCATTTTGGGTGGTGCCTCACCTGTGGTAGGGATCCTAGGTTCTATAAGAAAGCAGGCTGAGCAAGACACAAGGAGCAGGCACCCCTCCATGGCTTCTGCATCAGCACCTGTCTCCAGGTTCCTGCTCTATTTGAGTTCCTGCCACTACTTCCTTTGATGATGAATAGTGATATGGAAATGGAAGTCAGATAAATCCTTTCCTCCCCAACTTGCTTTTTGTTCATGGTGTTTCATCACAGCAATAGAAACCTCAACTAAGAGACCTTTTTTTTTTCTTTGCCTCATTTTAATTTTTATCCCAAACACCAACCATAACTTTCTTTGGCCATCATCTCAGTTGCTGCTTTCTGTTAGATTTTTCTTTTGCTTTTCTTCTCTATAAATGATTTCTATCACTTCTTTTTGGGATCCTGATACCTGTGGTCTTGTTTTGCCAACTACGTGATTGGGAAGAGGAGGTAGGAACCTCTTTGTCACCTGGCTGTAGCTGGAGTTTCTTTCCGGCCTAGTTCCACAGCTGTTTAGCCTCAAATACACACACAAAGGCTTTTATTAATTAGAGGAAAAACAAAAGATCCAGAATGGTCGAAACAACCCTGTATAATAAAGGAACTTCAGGAGGCATCACCATTCCTGACTTCAAGCTCTACTGTGAAGCTATAGTAATGAAAACAGCTTGGACCTGGCACAAAGACAGACAGGTAGACCAATGGAATCAAATTGAAGACCCTGATATTAACCCACACAACTATGGACACCTGATCTTTGACAAAGAAGCTAATACTATACAATGGAAAAAAGAAAGCATTTTCAACAAATGGTACTGGAATAACTGGATGCAGACATACAGAAGATTGCAGACAGATCCATACATATCACCACGCATAAAACTTAAATCCAAATGGATCAAAGATCTCAACATAAATCCACCCACACTGAACCTCTTAGAAGAGAAAGTGGGAGGGACCCTTGAATGAATTGGCACAGGAGACCACTTCCTGAACATAACACTTGTAGCATAGATCTTCACCAACCCCACATCAGACAGAGGGCTGATTTCCAAAATGTACAAAGAACTGAAGTTATAAAAACACCAAATAACTCAACTAAAAAGTAGGGTACAGAACTAAACAGAGAATTCCTCAATAGAGGAATCTAAAAATGGCTGAAAGACACTTAAGAAATTGCTCAACATCCTTAGCCATCAGGGAAATGTAAATCAAAACAAACTGAGATATCATCTTACACTCGTCAGAATGGCTAAAATAAAAAAACGCCAATGACAGTCTATGCTGGAGAGGATGCAGAGAAAGGAGAATGCTTCTCCATTGCTGGTGGGAGTACCAACTTGTACAGCCACATTGGAAATCAGTATGGTGGTTTCTCTGGAAAATGGGAACCAGTCTACCTCAAGATCCACCGATCCCACTCTTAGGCATATTCATACAACAAGGACATCTGTTCAACAATGTTCATAGCAGCATTATTTGTAATAGCCAGAACCTGGAAGCAACCTAGATGCCCCTCAACAGAAGAATGGATAAAGAAAATGGTACATTTTCACAATGGAGTACTACTCAGCGTGGGGGGGTGGGGGGTGGTGAACAGAAAACAATGGAATCTTGGAATTCGTAGGCAAATGGATGGAACTAGAAGAAACCATCCTGAGTGAGGTAACCCAGCCACAGAAAGATACAAACATGGTAGGTACTCACTCATATATGGATATGGCATAGAGCAAAGGATTACCAGCCTATAATCCACACCTCCAGAGAAGCTAGGAACTAAGGAGGACCATAAAAGAGACATACACAATTCCCCCAGGGAAGCAGAAAGGGACAAGAACCCCTGAACAAATGGGGAGCATGGAGGGAGGGGGAAGGAGGTAGGATAAAGAGAAGGGGAGGGGATAAGGGGGGAGGAGAACATGAGGGATCATGAAGATTGAGTGGGGAGTGGAATAGAGGTGAGCAAGAAAAGAGACACATCAATAGCGAGATCCACTATAGGTTTAAAGGGAAATCTGGCTCTAGGGAATTGTACAGAGATCCACAGGATGACCCCAACTAGGACCCTAAGCAACAGTGGAGAGGCTACCTTAAATGCCCTTCCCCTATAATGAGAATGATGCCTACCTTAAATGCCATTGTAGAGTCCTCATCCAGTAGCTGATGGAAGCAGAAGCAGAGATCCACAGCCAAGCACTGAGCCAAACTCCTGGAATCCAGTATCAGAGAGGGAAGAGTGATGAACAATGGGTCAAGACCACACTGGGAAAATCCACAGAAACAGCTGGCCTGAGCAAGTGGGAACTCATGGACCCCAGTTTGACAGCTGGGGAACCAACATAGGACCAAACCAGGTCCCCTGAATGTGGGTGTCCACTAGGAGCACTGGGCAGTCTATGGGGCCTCTGACAGTGGAACTAGGTTGTATCCTTAGTGCACGAGTGGACTTCGGGAGCCCATTTCCCATGGAGGGATACTCTCTTAGCCTAGATGCACAGGGGAGGGCCTAGGCCCTGCCCCAAATGACTTAACAGATTTTGATGATCTCTCATGGAAGGCCTCAGTCCCTCTTTGGAGTGGATGGGGTTCAATATATGAGGGGGTTGGTGGGGGCATGGGAGGATGGGAGGGAGAGGGAACTGGGATTGATATGTAAAATAAGTTTGTTTCTACTTTAAATAAAATCTATAAAAACATTCACATACAATAAAAATAAAAGAATGAGAAGTATATAAATAAATAAACTGTTGGCTCATAGCTTAGGCTCCTTATTGGTTAGTTCTCTCTTAATTATTAACCTATTTCTACTAATCTAAGTATTTTCACATGGTCTTATCTTTCCAGAGAAGGATCTGGACCTGTTAGTCCTTCCTCTGCTACATGGTCTCCTCTCTGCCTTCCTCTCCCCAGCCTTCTCCTGGTCTTGTATCCCTGCCTATTCTTTCTTCCTGGCTATTGGCTAATCAGTGTTTTATTCTTCAACCAATAAGGGAAACATATACACAGAAAGACATCCCCCATCATCTATCTTGTAGGTGTGTGTTCCTAACTTGTGAGCTCCTGCCTTTCAGGGTACAGAATACATGTACATTGACATGGGGGGGGTTAACAGTGAACCCCCAGGCTTCTCTATTTCAATTTCTAATCTGTGGGAGATTCACTTATTTTATTTTCTCCACTCAGTTCTCAGAGCTACTTGGAGAAGTGGAAGGTATACCTGTCATGCCATAGGCTAGAAGAGAGTCTTGACTACCTTTGGTGACTTGCCTAAGTGTAGGCATGTAGGGTTTTCACTGAAGACAGCAGTACTTCATAGAATTTCTCTCTTTTTTGTTGGTCCTGTGGGTTTTGAGACTTATGGCGATCATATTGTCCTGTAGGTATCATATAGAAGCTGAAGCAAGGGCAACAGTGACTCACAGACATCTAGACCACAACAGGAAAGGGCTGAACAAGTGTATCTAAAAAGATCTGGCCTTGGAGCAAAGACTGCAGTTTTAGCTGTCTTCTTGCCTAGTTTCTGAATAGGAAAGTCCTGAGTGGAAAAATGAAGGTTTCGGCTAGTTAAAAA
Organism: Cricetulus griseus; assembly: GCF_003668045.3. Classification (NCBI taxonomy): domain Eukaryota; kingdom Metazoa; phylum Chordata; class Mammalia; order Rodentia; family Cricetidae; genus Cricetulus; species Cricetulus griseus. The sequence goes on along the minus strand of NC_048601.1, from coordinate 35,480,045 downwards.
GACTGTGTGTGGCTGATTGAAACCAATTCTCTGTTCTGCTCTGTGAGCTAGGGCTTAAAAAATGCATGATGAACCACACTTGCCCAGTGCTAATGTTTTATTCGGTTTCATGTGGTCTTCCTGATGCCTGCTGTATCACTAGAGGCTCTTTCCAAAATCATTATGCCAGAAATGATGCAATATCCAGAAAAAGGGCACAGTTGTTGTTTTGCTATCTATATGTAAACAGCTTCATTGGTACAGATTTAATTCCCAGTTCTTCCTTACTAAGAGACCAAAAGCTGACAAAGAGGAGAGGGAGGAGTAGAGAAGAGGGAGGAAGTGAAGAGAACAAGGAGGGAGGCAAAGTGGGTAGAAAGAGGGTAAGGGAGAGGGGTGAGCAGAGAAATGGCAGTAGAAGGTGGGTCAGTAGGAGATCAGAGGGGGTGGATGGATGTGGGATGAACTTAAGGCTGACTTAAATAGAAGATGCCATGTTTCGATTGGGTGGAGGAGCATTGGGTCTTGAGGGATGAGGAGGAATTTGTCACATTGCTGAAGCTGTGGGTTCCTGCTCTATTCGTCTAAGTCAAGAGGTAGCCAGGCCATGAAGAGGAGAAGGATAAAGAGGATGAAGAGGAGGAGGAGCAGGAGGAGGTGGAGTAGGAGGAGGAGGAGGAGGAGGAGGAGGAGGAGGAGGAGGGAGGAGAAGAAGAGAGACCAGGAGGGATTTGAGGCCAGCTGAAGAAGTAAAGTTTTCAACACAGGGTTAGGTCTGGATGTGAGCATGTAATGTCTGTGGGTTGGATATAATTTAGGACTTGCAGATACAAAGGGCTGGTGAAAGACCAGCACTGTCAGATCTTCTAGGCTCTTATTTCCCATCACCATATTTTATATGAGTTCTACTTTTTTAAAACATAAAAATAAATGAAGAAACCATCTACTTTCCCTGAGTGCAGCCACTTCCAGGCATACAGATACTCCTTTCTCCCCCAGCCTCAAATTCAAGTGTGCTTGTTGTTATTGCCTAAACAATGCATTAGCTTATTTTAGCTTGTGCTCTTTGCCTTTTTTTCCTTTACAGTTTAGGGAATGGATTTCAGTTCTTGAAGTGTGCAGTATAGATTGTGTGTCTGACTTACTTAGGTTGCCCAGAGACACACAAAATGATCACAGTGAGAAATTCTATTCCCTAAACCCTGCCCCCCAAAGAGAAAACAGCAAAGGCTTTTCATTCTAGATGCCAAGAGGATTATTGTGTCATGTTGTCTGTGGAACCCTATCTCTAATAGAAATAAAAGAGTACTTGGTATTCCTCTGGGCCCAAAGTCTCAGCTTTCTCCATGTTCTTAGAGACTGTAACATGTTCACAATTATTCCACATTTCACATTTCAATTCTAAATTGTGTATTTTAAGTGTATGAATGCTCATTATATTTTATAGGCAGTTTCAAACTAGAGTAATGAGTAGTTGAAAAATCATTTTACTTTTTTTCTACGTTTATAATCTCTATAACAGAATGCATACATTCGAAGGGGATGGGCCACCACTTATACAGATGAATGAATTACCAGTAAGTGGCTCACATACGTGTGTAAACTCTCGATGAAGGAACAGACCACTGCCAGGAACATACCAGGACACTCCAGGGTCGCTACCCACCACTGATCCATCTCCCAAGGAGACAATAAGCACAGGTGAATTTTGCTTTGTTCACTGTTGTATTTGTCAGACATGCCCGTGTTGAGTGCATTTATTCTCATCAGTGTCTCATAGTTCACTGATGAGTATACTGTAATTTATTTGTACCAATCATAGTGAATGACTATTAGGGATGTTTCTGAGAACAATTTTGTTCAAGCAGATGTGGTTTTGTAATTTTGTCTCATTGTCCTTATGTTAGAGTTCTTTGGGGAAGCAGGACTTTGTGTGTGTACATGTGGGTGCATAAGAAGTTTACTCATGATATTATAGAAGTGCAATTTTAAAGTTTGCAAGGCAGGCAGCAGGCTGGAGTCTAGGGAAGACTTGAATTCTAAAGATCTTTGCTACAAAACAACCTTTTCGCTCAAGGGAGATCAACTTTTATTCTAATGAAACATTTGGTAATCAGGTACTATGGCTTATGCCTTTATTTCTAATGATTCAGAGGCAAAAACAGGATGATCTTGTATAGTGGGAAATTATCAATAGAGAGTCAGGTAGAAATATAAGGGTATTTAATAGGGAAAAGCCTTACTTATAGAGCAACCTAGCCAGCTGGCGTGGCAGCGGTCTGTACGCAAGCCCAAAAGTGAAACCGAAAGAGAGACGAAGTCCCTTTTAAGTCTCCCTCTACGTCACCCTGACCACGCCCTTGAAAGCGTGGTCAGGCAAACCTGTAGCCAGCCCCTAAGTAGGCGTGGCTACAGCTTCCCCTACAATCTTGAGTTAGATGCTGGCTGGTGATACATAGCAAATTCTAGGCAAACGTGGACCCATTAATGAGACCAGAGATGGGTATGCAGAACAGTGAGTAAAAGTAACCCAAAGCTCTCGTTTGAAGTACTTACACACACACACACACACACACACACACACACACACACACACACACACCTGAAAGAAAGACAGATAGACAGATGAAAGAAGGAAGCCAAGAAACCAACCCACCAAGTGAGGCCCACCTATGTTAAAGGGCTAATCTGTTTTGTTTCAAGTTGACCAATGTGTGTGTTACTCTCATAAACAAGTATAAGTTTAGAGACAAAACCAGGATAATATTCAACCACGTAGCTGTCCACCATGGTTCTGTCCAGTTGACAAACATTAGTCACAGTAATTTACTATCTGTTATATGACCTCTTCTATACCGGTGCTGGGTGAAGAATGGTTAACAGGTTGTGGGAGTACTTTGAATTGCAATGTATTGCTAAAAGTTTTGAAATATGTTTAGGCCATCAAATGAAAGGGGAATAAGCCTTGAAAAATAGTTTATAACTCTTCTCAAGATGAGAGGGTGTGGCTCCCTATACCATGAAAAGCTACACAAAGCAGCAGGGTGCATCAAGAGAACAGGGAAATTATGGAAAAAATATATTAGTCATCCTTTTTCAGGAAGAAATAGGTGAGGCAGGGCAAGAAGGCCCATGATGTGTTAGTTTGTGTGATTCCAGTGGGTTTTGGGGGCACAGAAGTGGTTTTAGTTGTTTGATTCCTAGGCTGAGGGTAAGGAGGGCAGGGTTTAGTATGTTCCAGCATACAAGAGCTGATAAAGGATATTGCTGGGGTCTGGGATCTAGATTGACAGGTTTGCATTTGCTAAGCATGCTCTTATTTATTCATTGTCTATAGAATTGGTCAGCACTGGGAAGAGCAGTCACAATATCATAATACAGAAATGAAAAGAAGACACGGTAACAGGAAATTGACGAGTAAAGGGCACACGAGTCAGTTAAAGATGACACCAAGGGGAAGTCAGCATGGTGAGTCCAAAAGTGTTTACTAAAAGGAATGATTGGTTGCCAAGAGTAGGCCAGATGATGTAACGCATGACCAGCTAAGCAAAGCAATGAGTGCCCTGGCGCCTGATCAGGGTAACCTTTAAAATCATTGGTTAGTTGCTGTTATTTTTCCTTAAAGTTTTATTTATTTATTTGCTTTAAAAATGCTTCCAAAGTCAAACTCTCACTATTTGCAGATGATATGATAGTCTACATAAGTGACCTGGAAAACTCTACCAGAGAACTCCTACAGCTGATAAACACCTTCAGCAAAGTGGCAGGATACAAGATTAACTAAAAAAAATCTGTAGCCCTACTATATACGGATGACACATTGGTGGAGAAAGAAATCAGAGAAACATCACCCTCTAAAATTGCCACAAACAACATAAAATACCTTGGGGTAACACTAACCAAAAAAGTGAAAGACCTGTACCATAAGAAATTTGAGTCTCTAAAGAAAGAAATTAAAGAGGATACCAGAAAATTGAAGATCTCCTATGCTCTTGGATAGGCAGGATCAAAATAGTAAAAATGGCAATCTTGCCAAAAGCAATCTACAGATTCAATGCAATCCCCATCAAAATCCCAACACAATTCTTCACTGACCTTGAAAGAACAATTCTCAACTTTATATGGAGAAACAAAAGACCCAGGATAGCCAAAACAACCCTGTACATAGAGGAACTTCTGGAGGCATCACCATCCCTGACTTCAAGCTCTATTACAGAGCTATAGTCCTGAAAACAGCTTGGTATTGGCACAAAAATAGACAGGTAAACCAATGGAATAGAGTTGAAAACCCTGATATTAACCCACACACCTACAAACACAAGATTTTTGACAAACAATCCAAATATATACACTGGAACAAAGAGAACATCTTCAACAAATGGTGCTGGCATAACTGGATGCAAACATGTAGAAGACTACAGATAGATCCAAGCCTTTTGCCCTGCACAAAACTTAGGTCAAAATGGATCAAAGACCTCAACATAAACCCAGCCATACTGAACCTATTAGAAGATAAAGTGGGAAATATCCTTGAATTAATTGGTACAGGAGACTGTTTCCTGAACATAACACTAATAGCACTAAGATCAACTATTAATAAATGGGACCTCCTGAAACTGAGAAGCTTCTGTAAGGCAAAGGACACAGTCAACAAAACAAAATGACAGCCCACAGATTGGGAAAAGATATTCATCAACCCCACATCTGACAGAGGGCTGATCTCCAAGATATACAAAGAACTCAAGAAGCTAGTCTCCTAAACACCAAATAATCCAATTAAAAAGTGGGGCACAGAACTAAATAGACAAGTCTCAAAAGAGGAATCTAAAATGGCTGAAAGACACATAAGAAAGTGTTCAACATCCTTAGCCATCAGGGAAATGCAAATCAAAACAACTCTGAGATACCATCTTACTCCTGTCAGAATGGCTAAAATCAAAAACACCAATGACAGTTTATGCTGGAGAGAATGTGGAGAAAGGGGAACACTTCTCCACTGCTGGTGGGAGTGCCATCTTGTACAGCCACTTTGGAAATCTGCATGGGGACTCCTCAAGAAAATGGGAATTAGTCTACCACAAGATCCAGCAATTCCACTCTTAGGCATATACCCAAAAGAAGCACATTCATACAACAAAGACATCTGTTCAACGATGTTCATAGCAGCACTATTTGTAATAGTCAGAAACTGGAAGCTGCCTAGATGCCCCTCAACCGAAGAATGGATAGAGAAAATGTGGCACATTTACATAATACTACTCAGCAGAAAAAACAATGGAATCTTGAAATTTGCAGGAAAATGGATGGAACTCAAAGAAACCATTCTGAGTGAGGTAACCCAATCACTAAAAGACAAACATGATATGTACTCACTCATATGTGGATTTTAGACATAGAGTAAGGGATTACCTGCCTACAGTCTACACTACCAGAGAAACTAGTAAACAAGGAGGACCGTAAAAGAGAAAAACTTTGTCCCCTGGAGAAGGGGAAAGGGTCACCATCCCCTGAGCAAATTGAGAACTTGGGAAGAGGGGGGAGGGAGCTACAAGAATGAGAAGGGAAGAAAAGGAAGGATGCAGAGGTCATGAAGGAGCAGAAAGGTTGAGTCAGGTGTAGATTAGAAGAAAGGATATGTGATAGATAGGGTTTTAGTTGGGGGGGTGGTAGGGAGGAAGGGAGGGAGAAGGGAACTGGGATTGTCATGTAATTCAATCTTGTTTATAATTCAAATAAAAAATAAAGTAAAATTGCTTCCAAACAGCCAATAAATGAGTTCCTGCTTGACTTGACTCCCCTCTGTGTCTGACTGTCTCTCCGGGATCCAGCCAGGCTGGGAAACATGCAAGTGTCACACTTACCTTTCCTTAGACCCAGTTTGGCTTAATGGAGTCAGACTAAGACCCAACAGCCCCCAACAGACGACGTTGCAAGGGCTTTGGCCTGGGACTAAGGAGATCTAGAGTGACAATTATGACATCCTGTAATAATCATGCCCACTTTCCCAATGGAGAAACTAACACAAAGGCTACTACTGTTAAAAAACAGAGCAGAGGCTTAATTATGAGTCTGATTCAACATTCTCAACCTTCATGTTTTCCTTAAGTCTGCTCAATATACTTTATTTCTGCCTTTCTAACACCACAAGGTTATTAGATGATAATGAGTTTTATTTAAGTGAGTATCCTCTGTGACCAATGAAGAGCCAGAGAAGTAGAAGATAAATTTTTTGTTAGCTTATATAGCAGAAATTCTTCTGTGATCCAGCACTGAAATATATAAATTTATTTTAGAGGATCTTAGAATCAGGAGACATATTTGGGGATCATTGCTCCCTGGCTTTGTTTTCAAATAGGTGAAAGCTGAAACTTTGTGTCTTCTGGAGAGCAGCCAGGCTGACCCTGGATAGCTTTGTGCATTATTACTGTGAAGGCCAAAACTCAATCAATGGATATTTCAGAACAAAAGCTCGGTCAATGCGTGTTTATTACCCAGTGACTTTGCTAGTAAGTTCCTTTTCCATTGTTCCCAATAATACCCCAATGACTGACTGTTATTAACAAGTATTCCAGATATACCCAGTTTACCCAAAAGATGTGGCTCACATTAAGATGAGTTCAGTGATGGGGGATGTCCTTCTGTTTATAGTGTCTATTATTGGTTGATTAACAAAACACTGTTTGGCCAGTAGAGGCATGAAGATAGGAAGGGCTAGGAGATGAGAATGCTAGGGAGAAAGGCAGATAGACTCTGTGCAGAGACACTATACAGAGACTGGGAGGATAGGATGCACCAGGTTTTCTCTGGTAAGACGAGGCCATGTAGAAATTCACAAATTAGTAGTTATAGATTAATAATTAAGACAGAGCTAGACAATAAGAAGCCCTAATCATCAGCCAACAACTTAATAATTAATATAGTGTCTTTGTGTGCTTATTTGGGGCTGAAGTGGCATTGGGACATGGTGGGACAAGAAACTCCAGCAGCAGTTCAGTGTATGCTATGCAGATCATCATGACTGCTGTGGCTAGTAACAACCTCACAATTTAGAGGTCCCCCCTTCCCCAGAAAGTGGAGGGAAAATCCTGGGCTGTAGGCAAGCCACAAGTACTGTGCTGCTCAGCTGCAAATGAACTAGGTGAACTTGGGTAGTGACTTGATAATTGAGGGTACCCATTTTCCCACACTTGCAAAACCAGACAATTAGGTTAAATGATGCTTCCAGTTCCTTTTGACACAAACTGGCCACATTCAATCATTTAGAATTTGGATGGCTAATGCTGATAGAGGTGCAAAGCATTGTAAGTAGCTAGGAACCTGGTTGTCTTTGATGTCCAGTAGTTAATGAAACAGAGGAAGATTTACATGAATAGCTGCACTCATCACTCACTCCCCTGTCAGCTATCTGCTGATTCCACTTCCTTGGTTAGCCTGGGTTACTATAAATTAAACTGACTGAATTTTTTCCTGGGAATAAGGATCTGTAAATCAGCTCTAGAGGAGAGAGGCTCTGTCAAGAGAGCCTTTCATGGGATACTGTAACGATTGGAAAAACAACAAATTACTTGGCAACTACTTCTAAATATTAGTTTATGCCCTAGTGATTGTTTCCTTAATAATCCAAACCTGTCAAGGAAACATAACTCACATGGCTTGGACATTCCCCTTGCCTTCTTGGCCTGCTAGAAATATTCATTGTTTCCATCCTCCCTACTGAACCTTCCTTTCTGTACATGTCACAATTAAATTAACAGACCCATTCCCCACAAAATTAGATCATTAAACACATCTCCAAAACACAAATTTTTTAAACAAGGACATAATCTGCCTAGTATTAGACAGTACATTAGTGCCTGTTTTAGCTGTCCATGCTGTTCCAGTGTGGCTGGTCCTTGTCTAGTAGGTGGATGTTTCTTTCAGCTCAATCTGGTATGCCCCCATGCTTGCAGATAGTCGGTATTTTTGCTTTAATATACAGTTAAAAATGTGGAAGTCAGATCAGTGTTAGCCTGACTATCTACCCTGAACAAGAAGAATGACATATTCTGTGCCAACTGTGGCTGGTGTGGTGAGCTTGAGGAGTCATTGGAGCTCAAGCCATTTTCTCACTAAAACTGGAGCCAAGGGGCTAGAATGACAGCTTAGAGAGCAGAGCCCTTGCTGAGAAGGCACAAGTCCCCTGGTTTGATCCCCAGTGCTGCCACCCCAAAGTCCCCAAATGAAAATAAAACTGAAGATGGTGCTAACATTTCCACACAATTATAAAAGCTGCTTTCACCTAACCCAAATAAGGTCATGGAAGAACTGTAACTGAATTGCTTTTCTAGAGGCTTCCTAGGTTTACTTACCCAAAGACAAGAAAAGTAGCATGCCTTTTCAACCCACAAAGCCTCAGTGGATAATTGCTGTGGCCCATGAGCACTTAGCAGCTCTGAAGTCATTTTAATGAGCATGAGCCACCCCTGACAATTACAAGGGTGACAGACATAATCACCTCTTTGTGGGGACAGTGCACAGGATTAGGCAGTCCATTACAGCAATGTTGGCTTGTTGAAAGAGAACTCTCAGCATAGAAGGTAAGTGCTGTTGATTATATATCAGCTGCTTCCAAGCAATAGCTTCTCAAGATGGCTCAGCTATGCTGAAGATCACATGATGCCAAGATTTAGTTAGAAGGCATTTCCAAGGCAGACAGGACACGGGCATATTCAACCCACCAAGAATGGTTCAAGTTGGGAAATGAGGTGAACAGTCTAGTATTGACAAAAAAATGGATTGGGATTCATTTTCTTTCCTGTGACTTTGTGTATTTGTGACACAGATTTTGAGCTGTTGAGATGATTTTAAATAGAGGGACATGATGCATCCTGTTTGGTGGAAGAAACCAGAATTTACGAAAGAGATATCATAGGTGGCTGGAATAGATCTGAGTTTGGCAACCATAGAATTTGAATACAGAGGTTATAGCTGATGTTGAATGTGCCTTACACTTGTGCTTTTGGCACTACTTTTGTTCACAATGAACCCATGACTACCTGTGAACACCACTCTCTTTGTGATGGTGGCAGTGGGTAGCTGCCTACCTGTGTATGCACATTGAAGTGCTGGTGAATACGCTGGAAGCAGTTGCAGAGAACTTGAAACATTGGTGACTGAGTGTCCCAGTGGTGCTGTCTGTTCTCCATAGTGGCCTCATTGACCTAGACCTCCGTAATGACTACAGTACTGTCATGCTCAACAATGTACTTAAAAAATGACTTCTAATCTGCTTCCCTCTTTGGCCTCTCAGGTCTGCTTTGGAGGAAACTCAACCTAATTTAAAAAGTAAGGTTGCCATGCAGCAAGACATCATATAGCATTGTGCCATAATGTAGCTGTCTCCACTTCCTCTTCTAATATCACAGAAGATACAGTGCAATGTGATAACACAATCCTGGTTGCTTCATGGGAAACTTGAGGTTAGAGAGACTCTTCTTAGTCCTCAGCAGAGTGCAAAGTGAAGTGCTGAGTGACTTAGGCTAATCCTTGATTATGTTTCGAAACATATAAATTTGACCCAGTTAGGTGATTCTATTAGAAGACAGTCCCACGAGTGACTTAAGGGGGAAGCTGAAGTGAATGGTAGGGTTAGGCATTGAGGTTTGTGTATCAGCAATCAGAGTTCTCTGCAGAGTGATGATGCAGTATTGAAGAGTAGGTGGTGAAGAAGAAATCTGAGAACAGCATAAAATAGGCCCAGAACAGGTGGTAAATGTATCTGCAGGCAAGGTTTTTGTTAAACATATGTACTGAAAGTAAAATAGGATGTAAGTTGCATATCAGAAAATATGCTGTTTGAGTCCTAATATTTCAGATTCTCATGCTATTGCATCTTCTTACCCCAGAAAAAACTGGAAAAGTCTGCCCAGAGTCAGGATACCTAGTACCTGATACACTGTAGAAGAGGTAGAGATAATCAGTTTATATCTTATAGTCCTATATCACAGAGAATGAAAGTGGAGTTTGGTGGCAGAATGTCCTGTATGCGCTGGACCCTGGTTATAATTCCCAGCAGCTACCCCCAACTCAAGACAAATAATGGTGGTGTGATCATCTTTTATTTTCAACCAGGAGTGTAGTTCAGCTATTTGAAAGTAAATCTGGCAGACTTTTATAGGATTGTTGATCTAAGGTCTTTTATTTTTTTCTTTGAAATCAAGGCATATAGGAATAAAAATATTAAAAACAGTTTGAAGGATACAGAAACACAGATATTTGTGAACTCTTGTTTCTTCAATTATTGTACTCTTAGACATGGAATAGGGCATGGATATAGCATTTTGAGTGAGATGTGTTTGTCATGTCACTTTGAGCAGCCTGTCAGCTTCTCAGCTTCAGTTTCTTCCTGTCTAGCAATGGGATGCTGATAGTCTCTGGGTCTCAAAATATGATGTGAATATTAAATGTAGACACAGCACTTGGTATGGTTCCTAACACGTGGCAAGGCTTAATAATAGCAACTATTGTGATCTTATTTCCTTGCATTTAAAATGGGGCTTCAGTTACTTATCCTTTGTTCTAGAAAATATGTGTGGAGTATCTACTGAGTGATTGACACTGCAGAGTAAATATGCAACACAAATCTTGGCCTGACTGAGCTTCAATTTGGTCAAGGGGGAAGGCTAGGGACTGGAAAATTATTGGTAAAAAAGTCTGATGCTATTTTGGGTTAGTTATGTGGTCCTAACCTATCTCATCCATTGCAGCAGAAATGTAGCCTCAAATGATGCATAAATGAATAGACATACTGTGTTCCAATAAAGCTTTATTTGTATAGAAGGCCAGATTTGTCTCATGCCCATCATTTGATGATCCTTGTGATAGTTAGTAGTAGAAATGAATAGCCACGGTTCATTGAGTATTTACCATGTATTTATTTTCTTTTTCAAATTAATTTTTATTTTTAAATTAGCCCACCAAGTATTAGATGTTGTTAGGAAAATTTCAAGCAAAGTGTGTCTTAGCAGATTGTATTCATCCCTTCATCTCCCCCGTCACCTCTTTTCTTCCCTCTCTGGTAACCCCCCCTCAGTCGCATTTCTGCTTTCGTGTTATGTGTCATTCTCCCTATCTCTTGTTCAGTATTGTTTTCTGACATGTATTCATTATAAGATAGGAATCACATAGGAAATAAAATGTACAGTATTTGTCTTTCTGAACTTGAGTCACCCTACTCAATACAATATTTTGAGAATCCATACATTTTCCAGTAAATTCCATCTGACTTTTATTTACCACAGATGAAAATTCTCTTGTGTGCATGTGGCACATTTTCATTATCCATTCATTTGCTGATGGACATATATGCTGGTCTCATTTCCTTGATGTTATGAATAGAACAGCAATAAACAGGAAATGTGACAGTATCTGTGGGAATAGGCTATAGAGCCCAAGAGTGGTATAGTTGTTGCCATGTATTTTCTTCGTCGTTTATTTAACAAACACTTAAATAGCAGTTAACATGAGCCAGGAAGTGTTGAAATCACTTCTCTTATACGCTTATATTGAATCATTTAACATATTCTATTACAACCTCAGGAGTTGTCCCCCATTGTACAAAATGGAAATGGTACTTGTATTACTTTTCCTCTTACAGAAGAAGCAAAGTCACTGAGAGGTTGAATAAGACAGATAGGGCCGAGATCTCAAACAAAACAATGTGGTTCCTGAGTCAGGGCTAACCACTCTCACCCACATACAGTCAGGTACAAACTCTAATAAGTGAATTAAAGATGTAACAACAGAGTCTGTCACTCAGATTGCTGTAGTCTGCAAGGAAGTATAAGTAAATTGTGTCAGGTAATGAATGCCTTGGTGTTTTCCTTCCTGTCTGAAGCAGCCTCTGTTCAGCTTTGGTTCTGAACTGCAGAGCAGAAGCAGTCTGTGGGTGATTTGTCAACAAGCTTTGGGAAAGGGAGATGAGATACTTCCTTGAGGCCACTTGGAATCAATCTGTCATTATATTTCTTTGAACTTGAGTAATTTAAATATTGGTCCTTATGGAAGGTCTGGTGCTAAGTCCTTCAAATGCATGAAGCTATTGTGTCTATAGAAAAGCCTTGGAAGAGAGCTTTCATGGCCAGAGTTCTGATGGAGAACCAGAGCTTGGAAAGAGTAGAGAGACTAACCTATATCCCATAGATGAAAGTGGTTAAATCAGGATTTGAACTTGGCTTCTGTAATTCTGATGTCTATATTCTTGACTGTGTGGGCCAGGAGTAGGGTGCACACACCATTCTTCAGTGTGCACGAGGTTTCCTTTAGTTGATCAGGCTAGAGAATATGTGAGAAGGCTCATTAATCTGGACACACTTGACAAAGAAGATGGCTGTGCTTTACTCAGACACTGCCAATAAAACAGAAAGGATTTAAGAAAACAGTAGTGTGTCTATCCTGGTCATTAAGGCTTCTGAAAAATAATGATGACCCAGAGGTATCATTACTTGGAGCATCAGCTTAGTGTCTCTTTCAAAACAGTAATAATTTTTATGCTTTGCCATAAATGATCACTTAAGCAGCTTGAAATGACAACAGGCCACAGTGCCCTTGTGCTTGTGGGCATTGTGCTTGGTGGCTAAACTTGCTCTTGAGACAATATGTGCATCTGTGCTGAAAACTTTCCATTAACTCTTCTGTGTTTTGGTAAATTGTGGCCCTATTGGTTTTTCCAGTAGAGAGCGGCCAGCTATAAAACCATACACACACAATCAATAAAAACCAATTAATCAGGTTGCATTTACAGAAACATGTATGTAAAATAACAATTCAAGAAACAGATGCTATCAACTTGAGAGTCGTTGGGAGGAGACAGGGAGGGAACTTACTTGGAAGAGGCCAGAGGGAGAAAAGTGAGAGGGAAAGTAATATAATTCTATGTCAATTAAAAACTGGCCACTCTAGACTTTGGGGAGCCCCTTTTGAGGGCCTTACCCTGCCTTGGGAGTGGAGGGGGGATGGCTAAGGGCAGGTGGGATGTTGGGGGGGGAGGGGAGGGAGAGGGAGAAGAGATTGACATCTGAAGCAAGCTTGTTCCTAATTTGAACTAATAAAAACAAACAAACAAACAAACAACAACAACAACAAAAAACTGGCCACTCACAAGCTTATCCTGGGCAGAGGTAGAGGAAGCACAGGAAATTCTTATGCCAGGTGGAAAAGAGCACGAGTGGGGTCTGAGTGGGTTTCAGAAACCATTTGGACAACTCTTGAGGGTTTATTTGTGACATCAAAAAATGTGTCTTAATTCTGATTTCTAAGGCTGTGGTAAAACACTATGACCAAAAGCAACTTGGAGAGGAAAGGGTCTATTTTAGCTTAAGCTTCTACATCATAGTCCACCATTGAGGGAAATCGGGGCAGGAACTCAAGGCAGAATCTGGAGGCAATAATTGATGCAGAGGCCATGTGGGAGTGCTGCTTGCTCCCCAAAGTTTGCTCAGCTTGCTTTCTTACAGTATTCAGGACCCCTTGCCTAGTGTGACACCACCCACAATGGTTTGAGCCCTCCCACATCAATCACTAAGTAAGAAAACACACCACAGGCTTGCCTGCAACCCAGTCTGGTGAGAGTTTCTTTCTAAATGAGTCAGCTTGTCTAAGTTGACCTAGAACTAAACAGCACCAAAGTTTTTGTTGCAAGTCCTCACTTCAGGTGCCCGAGGATCAAACATTGTTTGGAAACAAGATTTTTGTAACTGTTCTAAAGATAGATGTTTAGAAGATACCATACTGGGGGTAAGGCAGAGCCTTACTCTGATGCCTAAGTTTAGAAAATGTCATGTTGAGGCAAGGTAGAGCCTTACTCTAATATGAATGGATGTTCTTATTAGAATAGGAAAGAGGTGCACAAAGGAAAAGAAAGCTAAGTGATGGTGACAGAAGAAACGATGCAGTTACAATCCAAGGATTGATGGCTCCCATAGGGACCTCGGAAGTCAAGTTAGTATTCTCTGGGTTCCAGACACGTTGGTCTTAGATGGCTGCCGTCTAGAACGGAGAAACAGCAGGTCTAAGCCACCCTGTCTGTGATAGCTCAGGACAGTAACCCAAGCAAATCCTATTCTTATATGATTTCTGTGAAGAAAGCAGCACATCTTTGTACAGATGAGGGAGTGAAAATATTAGTCCATTGGTCTTTACTCACTTCTTTGCTTCCCTTTCAGATAGAAGGCAATTTTATGTGGCAGTTAACAGCAAAGCTCAGGAACCAGACAAGCACACATGTGGATTTTAACTGACACTTCTAAACTGGTTGATTTTTGACCATACCAAGCTTTATTATTTATTAATTACAATAATTCTATAAGGGTCCAAGAATCGCTGAAAGAAGACCCTGGACTCAAAAGTATGCACACACCAAGAGCGTTTATTCTGCAGGAAAAGCCAGCATGCAGGGGTCGATCATCCATACAAAATGGCGATGGTGACCAGGGACAAAGGCATGGAGGCTCTTTTAAAGGGGACTTGGGGAATTCTAAGTATCTCTGTTCTAATTGGGCAGTCTGGGAGCAGTTACATCCCGCGCATGTTGATTGGAGGGGTCTAGTGGCAGTCTCATCCGTTGTGGGCTTTTCAATATTGTATGGTCAATAACAGTGGCATCCTGTAAGATTGGGTGTCTCTGCCTTATAAGGTTTGAATCTGATTAGCTGATTGGCCAAACTTGACTGGGGGATTTCCTGTACTCAGGTTTAGGTCATTATTTACAATGGGGCATTGTTCCGTGTCTAAGGTGGAGACACATTCTGGCCCCTTCAGTTCTGCGTTCTGTGCCATAGGCTAACTCCGATGCCTCCATTTTACAGGCAATGAGCCTGCCTAAAGCATAGAAAACATTCTCTTGGGCAGGTATTTGTAGAATTAGAGTCTAGTTATTTAGGGTTGAGTGACTTTGCTGTTAATTGCAGTGGGATGCTTGAGGCTCAGTTACCAGTTACCTAACCAGTTACCAACTGCTACCTGGTTAGGATCAAAATATTTTCAGAATATCCAGAAGGTTCCAATGAAAAGAATTTGCCCATGTATGTAGAGAAGGAAGCACAGTCATTCATTAAAACTCTTACTATTACATAATTATAGACGCACAGAGTTAGTAAAAACAGTGCACCAAGGACCCATGGATATTTTGGTTAGATTTTTCCCATCATGCATCTTTATCACACACACACATTTAAATGTCTGTTTATTTTTCTTCCTGCAAAATCCAACTTTTGACTTCAGCTTCATAGGTGATGATTATTTCCTACCTAAACAGAAAAAGCCAAGATCAAAATACTTTAATTTTAGAGTAACAGCATGAAGGGATGAAAAAAGGCAAGACTATAATCAGTAGACATTTATGAAGTTGTTTCTTTAGAAAGAATATACTTCCTAATGAGGAGCTATGCAGTTTATTTTTACAAACGATTTAAGTTGTGTGTATGTGTGTGTATATGTGTATATACATATGTATGCATGCAAGTATATACACATGAATGCATGCACCTACAGAATTCATAAGAGGGCATCAGATCTCCTGGACTAGAATTATAGGTGCTTGTAAGCCACCCATCATGAGTATTGAGAACTAAACTGGGGTCCTCTACAAGAGCAGGAAATGCTCTTAACTGCCGAATCATCTTTCAACCCCCCCACACAGTCTATTCTAAGGATATATTGAGTCCCTAATCTACCTAGAATTAGAGTAATAGGATAAAGGCATCACATAATACTTTCCATTAATTTTAGATTCAAGAGGATAGATATAGGGATTAAGGATATTTCTGAACAACAGCATAAAGAACAGAGCAAAGGCAGAACCATACCAAGTTCAATTATGTGAAATATTAAAAATCAAGTCATGCTTTCGTCCACCTGCTTAGTGATGAATAGGCTGATACCTAGAAATTGGAGACTAAAATCTGTCCTGGAGTGATTTCCATAATCCTGGAGTAGTGAAATGTTCTGAATGATAAAGGTATTGGGGAGAAGGTATGGTTTCTGGGTATGTGAACTATGTAAGCCAGTAAGGCTGATAATGATAAATCCCTGTAGCAATGAGTTTATTCACCTAAGTGTTGGGTAACAGTTTCCTTGGAGACAATACAGTTTATTTTGGAGGGAAGATTAAGCCAAAGACTATTATAAAGGGAGGTGAAACAATCCAGCCTGCAAGGAAGCTCCTTATGCTCAGGAAGTAAACAATTCAACATCCAGAGGAAGTTCCTAAAACTGACCACAATTACTAGGTCTTTTCCTCTCCAAGCATTTATAAGTTATAAGGATTGCTGAGAGATAGTCAGAAAATCCAAGCTTCCTAGAAGACTCTAAGACCAGAAAAACTGCCTGAAAGAAGTTCATACCTATTGAACTATATAGAAAGGACACTCTCCAACATGTTGAGCAGCCTGCAGGTTGTTCAATATACTCCAGTTTTTGTGAGCTCTTACCCATGCTGGTGTGAGCTTTGGTGATGCAGCTGTCTAAATATTGTTGTCCCCGTGTAATGCGAGATGTCCTTCTGCATATATATTTCTCTTATTGGTTGATGAATACAATTCTCATTGGCCAGTAGAGGCAGGAAGGTAGGCAGGGCTAGAAGACAAGGAGAATGCTGGGAGAGTGTAAGACAGGGAGGGCCAGGAAGAGTTGCCATGTAGAGACCAGGAAGATAGGATGTGCCAGGCATTCTCTGGTAAGATAAGGTCATGTAGAAATACATAGATTAGTAGCTATGCATAATAATTAAGACAGAGCTAGCTAATAAGAAGCCCTACCTATGAGTCAACTAGTTTATATTTAATATGTCTCTGTGTACTTATTTGGGGCTGAAGGGAAGCAGGACTTGAAGGGACAGTAATCTCCATTTTCACCTGTGAGTAACTTCAATGAACTCATTGGTTCAGCAAGTTGGCTTTCGGTGGTATCCTTACTTTGGTTTGTCATGGATCCCCTATCTGGGGTGTGTAGGTGTTTGTTGCCATCTCCCCATGAATAGTGTTACACAACAAAACTACAGTAAATCTGTAACCACTTAGTGGTGTCTGCTAAGTTTAAAGTTTTCATATAGCAAGAGAGGCAAGTTGTGAAGGGAAGGTATGATTTTCCAATGTAATTGAACAGAAATCAAAGATTATAAGAGAAAATAGAGAATAATAGAGTTTTAGTAGCAAATCAGTACCCAGGAAGAGTAACTAAAATTAAGGTCAGTCACATATAGCTTCAATCCTGATAGAAGTGGATACTTTTGTTCAGAAACTGTCTCAAGTATCAGTTTAGCATCTGAGAATTCAAAATCTGGAATGCCATAAAATCAGAACTTTTTGAGCACTGACATGATGACATAAATAGAAATTCTACCTCTAACCTCAAGTGATTTTTCTCAGTCAGACATAGGTGTACTAAGAATGTTGTACAAAACTCATTCAGGCTGTGTGCATGAGTTACATATTAAACATAAATAATTTTCTCTATTTAGATTTGGTCCTAGCCCCAAGTATATTATTATGCATACCTAGATGTTCACAAATCTGAACACAGACAAAAGACAAACAAACAAACAAAAACCACTTTTAGTTTCAAGCATTTTGGGTTAATGATGCTGGACATGGTTTAAAGGGTTTTGTTAATGTTTCCACTGTTTCTTTCATTGTGAATGATCCCATTTGCTTGTGAGTGATAGGCAACTAGAACACATGCTCTGTAGTTTTGTTTTCATTCTTCTAGATGCATGGTAGCTAAATGGTTCTCCAGTCTTTGCAGCATTGCCTCTTTCTGTTTATCTATTTGGGGAGCAATTTCGAAATAGATGGGGCTCAGGAAGTGTGTGCTTCTTGGGCCAATGGTGGGAAGTCTTCTCTTTCCTCTCCTAGTTCTTACCTATCTCCAAGGTGTTGTCCCTCTCAAGGTCTCTGGCTTTGGAGAAATGGTGTTTCCTCGGATAGGGAGCATTTTGTATAAACAGTGCAATTTCAAACCAAGACCATGACAATCGTACAATCTACAGAATGCATCTACCTTGGTCTAATTTTTCCATATTACTCATTTGTGTGTGGGAGTGCCTATGTGGGTAAAATTTTGTGCAGTCTTGTCATATATTTAGATTCATGTAATCACAACCATAATTGATTACAGTACTCTTCCCTCTATAAGAAGTTCCTCAGGTTATACTTTTGGGATTGTGCTCCAGTGTTCACCCTTAATTTCTGGCTGACTGGCCTGCTCCCCATCTCTATAATTTATCATGTTGAGAAGATTATACAAATAAAATTGCAAATAGGTAATTGTGATTGGCCTTTATAAAAATTTGGTGGTTAAAAATTGGTAATTGGTTTTTATCTTTTTAAAACTGGTAAAAATTATGTTAGATTTGGATCCCAAAGTGCCAACACCTATAGTATGTGTCTATTGCTGAACGTTGCTCTTGCTGGCTGTAGGCTTTAGTTTGTATATGTTTTTACCTTTCCTTTTCCTGGAATACACTTGACATTTGCTATCATTTTATATAGTTTTTGCACCAGGCTTAAAACCTACTTCTTTAGACTAAAAGGGCAATTGCAGTGGCATCTGGTCTTACCAGTGAATTTGTGTTAGTAGCCATGCCCCTTTGGGCGTGGCTTCAGATATGGACCTGACCAGAAGGTGGAGAAGCAGAAGCGGAGTGGCCTCTCTCTCTCTCTCTCTCTCTCTCTGGTCGAAGATCAGATCAGCAGGGCAGAGACTGCATCCTCCGGAGCAGGAAGCCCGAGTTTCTTTACTATTATCTGTGTAAGTTGTTCCCCCATAAAACACTCATTTGTCATTTATCTTGTGTCTAGTGAATTCATTAATACTCTGCCTTCAAACACCCCACTTTGGCCTGAGTTAAAAAGTTTTCTAGGTTGCTCCCAAGTTAAAAATGATAACAAGACAAAAATAGGAGCAGGGGAGATGGCTCAACTGGTAAAGTGCCTGTCAAACCTGGATTTGGACCCCCAGCACCTGTGTAATTAGCTGAGGGTGGTGGCATATGTCTGTAATCCTAGCTCTTAAGAAGCAGAGACAGACGGAGCGTTGGTGGTGCACGCCTTTAATCCCAGCACTTGGGAGGCAGAGGCAGGCAGATCTCTATAAGTTCGAGGCCAGCCTGGTCTCCAGAGCAAGTGCCATGATAGGCTCCAAAGCTACACAGAGAAACCCTGTCTCGAAAAACCAAAAAAAAAAAAAAAAAAAAAAAAAAAAAACCCAAAAAAGAAGAAGAAGAAGCAGAGACAGGAGGATGCTTGAGACTTGATAGCCTGATAATCTTGCTGAATTGGTGGTCCCCAGGTTCAGACAGAGACCCTGTCTCAAAAAACTAAGTTTGAGAATGATAGAGGAAGACACCTGACATAAACTTCTGATCTTAATGTGCATCTGCACACAAACACATGCAATTTATTACACACACACACACACACACACACACACACACACACACACACACACACACACACACACACACCACCACCACCATCACCAAAAGAACTCAAGAGATTTATTTTATAGGTGCAGACCTTGCCTCGCTCTATGCTGTCTTGTTTCCAAGTCATAGTTTTCATCTAGTCAATTTTCTCTCTGTCAAGAGAAACATTTTCAGCGTTGTTATTAAGGAAGCTTTGTAGAGGCTGTGATGATGTTTTAATCTAATCAACGCCAGAAACACTGCATTACTCTTTCTCACAGTGGTAGCTTGGGAGTCTTAATTGAGACCTTCTGCAGATTAGATGCTTTGTGTTTCCACCTACCACAGCCACAGCTGTGTTGTTTGGTATGACTATGGACAAAGGTTAATTCTCTGTGACTTCATCTGTCATAGGTAGCTGGAAAAAAATGAAAATATAAACGTTGGTGTGCTGTCTTTTTAAAAATGTACTAAGAAAAGTTTCCATTCTTGTGAAAGTCTGAGGCAGAATGGAAAGGCTTGCTTTACAAAAAAGATTATGATCTTGATAAACTGGTTTCTTGCCTCATCACTCTTCCTGAGCAACTGAGGTTAATCACATGTCAACTTCAGACTTTCCCAATGAAAGGAAAAGATTTGCACCTCCTTGAGGGCTAGCTTTCACTGTACCAGAATGTACTACCATGATCCCAAGGATGTAAAACTATCAATAGTACCACCCGACTGTAATGCCTATGAACTACAACAATGACCACCATGGCAAGATCCCAACAGTGGTGCAATAGTGGCACCTACATGTTGCTGGTAATCAACAGCAAGTTAATTTAGTTGGGCTTGAGGCCCACTCAACAAGAGGGAGACTTACTCAATTTGCCTGGGTTAGTGAGGTCATGGATCTTAGATGAGAATTTTCTACCTCCACTTTATTAAACCAATAAATTTCCTAATTGCATTATAAATATTTTACTTTAAACTCAGAGACAAGGATAGCTCATATCCTTAACAAAGAAGCTTCTCTTTGCTACTGTTAGAGACCATTTCAAAGACCAACAACTGGTTAAAATGCAGAGGACAACTGACTGTGGGGTGCCCAGTCTCTGTGGATATATTTACAACACAATTCCTAGATCTAAAGCTCAGGGAACATTCCAGGATAGGGGCAGACTGATCGTATGAGCCAGAGGTCCAGAAATCTGCTGTGAGACTGATTGTGAGTCCTAGATATGAGAGGGAAGTTTCACTCATGATACCACAGAAATATGGCTGCCTAAATAAGACCCCAAAACAAAGACAGCTCCAATAGGTCCATTAATGTGGTAGGGTCCCCACACCTAAACAAAGAACCATAGGCTACTAAGGAATTCTAGAGAGGGAGAATTAGTCTTTCTCAAGGATGAGCCCTCTACCTGGTTATTCAGTTCCAAGTGGTCAGCCCGGATATCATATACATACAAAGAACACTAAACAGACTCATCAGGTTGTATTTATGTGTTTATACACATGTGTAACAGTAATAATTAAAGAAAATATGCTATGTATTTGAGAGAAAGAGGGAGAGAAAGGTACATGGAAGGAGTTGGAGGGAAAATGATATGATAATATTTTAATTAAAATATAAAAATAGACAATAATTAAAATACCTTGAGTTGTTTGACCTTTCAGGTCTTTTATAAATGAAAACCATTTCATTTCTGTGTTTAATAATCCTAGTTTACATAGTCATCATACTTAGACATCAAACCATTGCTACTTAATGGCCACTGAGGCTCTAACTGTTTCATTGTGACTTTTTAGCAACAACTACTTCAGAAGGCTCATACTTTGCCTTACTATATGATCCTGGGAGGAATTGCAGTCTGCTATTGAAAGCCAATCTCTTCCTGTATGCTTCAGCATCCAGTCCCTACCCTTGGCGAAGTCTTTGGCAATTATCTTCCTCTTTACTGGCTTGTCTGAAGTAGAATAAGAATAAGCTTTATTCAACTTTCATATTCAAAACAAACAAGGGTCCTTTTCTGACATACCCTTTCCCAGATGCCATCCCATTGCTCTTCTCTATACAGTAAAAAAAGAAAACCGATTGTTGTTGACATTTGTTGTCTACTGTTCCCCCTTTCCCCTCAACCTCCTCTCATTGGGCTTCTATGAATCTGATCTTTGGGAATTCTTAGGCATCCCTAATTTTCATGTGAACAAGTGTAAGGAATCCTTTCTATTTTATGCGTGGTAATTTTTTCAACATCTCTGATGTACACCCTCCAGGAATCCCTGTTCTAGGCTCTTATGATTTAGACTTTCTTCACTCTCTCTGTGTAGTAATTAAAGTATGTTCTGTAGCATTGTTTTGGTAATCATGAGCTGTGTTAGTTTGTGCTTGTCTTGAAATGCCCTTATTTCTCTATCATCTTTAAAAGGTAGCTTGCTGATATAGCAATGTTGGTTGGCAGTTATTTGCTTTCAGGGTTTAAATATATAACTCCCTGCTTTCCTGTTTTTTTAGAGCTATTGAGAGAGCTCATGTATCTCTGATGCTTTTGCTTCTGTAGGTGAGTTGGCATTTGTCTTACAGTTTTTTCTTTCATTGCTTTATATATTTGATACCTTAATTATAGTTTGTTATGGAGTAATTTTTCTCTGTGTATCTTTGAGATTCTAGATGCCTTGCATGTTTGCATGTTTGCATATTTGTTTTTTCTCTAGATTTGTGAAGTTTTCTTTGATAATTTTATTGAATAGATTCTTTATGTCTTTAGTGTTTATCTCAGTTCCTTCTACTGTTCCATGGATTCTTGTCTCTTCTATTAATTGTATCCTCAAGTTTATGGACACTGTGATGGACTCATTATATACCTTTATTGAGAAATGTGAATATAGTATTTCATCAGTTTCTTCCATTCTTGATGTTATATCTTTCACATGGTCAAATCTATTGGTTATATTTTCCAGTGTGTGTGTGTGTGTGTGTGTGTGTGTGTGTGTGTGTGTGTGTGTGTTCCACTTGATTACTTGAGGTTTTCATTTTCAACATTTTCATCTGTTTTTTTCTAAAAGCTCAGTATCTGTGCTGATAATGTTTCTTCCATAATATTATTTTTTCAACCATATTGTTGGTTTTTAAAAGTCATTTGGTTGACTTTACCCTTTATGTTTCTGACTTTCATCATTGGGATCTGTGTTGAGTTCATCTTCTTGTTTATATTCTCTTTCAGGTCCTGAGTCATTTGTGTCAAAAACTTTGAAAATCTTCACTTGTCAATTTATTTATATCAGTATCCTAGAGTTTAGGAATTAAGAAATTATGATCTTTTACATGAGCTATGTTGCCCTTGTCATTTGTTGGATTTCAATGTTATGATTTGTATATCTGTTGGTTTGACTTTCTCTTCTGGTCTCCCAGGATCTTCCTGTTGATTAACCAGCCTACTCTTAGTGCTCAATCTTCTTTACCATCCAATGACAATATTAGGCTAAATATAACATAGAAATGTACTTAAAATAGTTTGCAGACCATGAATGACCATTCTGGAAATGTAAAAAAAACTACTGTTTTTTACTGAGGTTAAAAAACCATAGAGTAAGTACAGAAATAGTGAATGAGTGAAAGGAGGGCGGTAGGAGGGGCATCTATCTTCAAACTTTCAAGACCTCCTGAGTATTACTAGATTGTTGTAGAGATGCAGCTATTGGTGTCAACTATATCCTGAGACTTCAGAGTTCTAGGATCCACAGTAGTGAAACTCAGATTGCGGATTTACTCACTGGATTCCACTCATTCATGCTCAGAGCTATCACACTCCATATTTAATTCTATTTGTGGCATGGTTCTGGCCATGGAAGACAGGCCTGTTTTCTCCTATGCACTTCCCAGCTTGAGCTGCACCCTTAGACTTGCCAATATCTGGCTATATAATTGCTTTTCTGGATCTTCCTTAACCTATGGGATATGGGAGGACAAATCCAGGCTTCATTTTATATGGTTGTTTCTTCTTTCAGGCCTACGATGTAGCTCTATTTTTTTAATTTAAGAATTTAAGTTGTTTTGAGAATTCCCTGCACAGTTTTATATTACATAATTTCTATTTGTCCTCTTTCCCATTCTGACTCCTCTTATGTCCCTCCACTGATCCCTCTCAAATTCATGGCCTCTTCTTTAATTATTATTGTTCATGTATAAGTACACACATGCAATACAACCTGCTGCTATATACTGTCATTCTTAGGTACATGTGTTTAGGGATGGCCATTTGGGAATAGTGTTTTCCTTTTAATACTGATTTTTGTGCTTAACAGGACACACGGAGGCAGTGTTTGGTTCTACAAATTATTTTTAATTGACATAATTCTTGTCCACATTTGTGGAAACATATGCAGTGTGAGAAACATGTCTATATTGAGGAATGATCAACTCGAAGGAGTTAGCATTTTTATTATTTTCCATGTAAATCATTTTGTCTAGCCTTTTGGAAATACAGATTTTGTTTTGTACTATGGTTATCCTCTTGTATAGTTGGGAGACAGAGGTCACTTTCTCCTATCTACTGACCAGTGTTTGCTTCTCAACCTTTTCCCTCCTTCCTCACCTCCCTTTCCTCCTCAGCCTCCACTAGTCATCACTCTATTCACTACTGCCATCTTCAAAGAGTCAGATTATGACTGAGATTTTGCAGAATTTGTCTCCAAATTTTGGGGTTATATCACTTAAAATAAAGTTCTCTAGGTTATCCATCTTGCTATAGATGACAGAAATTGGTATTTTTTTAAATGGCAGAATAGTGTATTCTGTATTCTATTTAGTAGCATATATGGATATATATTACATTTTTGACCCATTTATTCATTGATGAGCATTCAGAAGTGAATTTTTAAATGAAGTTAGCAAGTGGAGCAAGGAAATTGTTTTAGGCATAGAACCAAAATAATAGTAATATGAATAATAGATAGAATGGGAGTTATGCTTCTTATGTCTTAGTTATGTTTCTGTGGCTGTGATGAAACCTGTTGGAGAACCTTGCTATTAAGGTTGCAGTCCACTGTGTCTAGACAGCTCTCTGCGTTCCCTTTCTCAGCAGGGCTCCCTCTTCTCTATCTAAGCTTATTTGCAAAGTGTCTCCAAGATCAGATGCCTGACCTTATTTGGAGGATGACCCTGCACAGAGCTCCCTGCAAAGGCTGTATGACTCACACATATGTCCCACTCTTTCCTCCTACCCATATGTTAATTAGGTTCTGTGTCATGACCAATTAGTCCTTCCTACCTGTAACCTTAAGAACCATTGTAAACATTACACCTGGAACAAAAAAATGAGCTGTCTCTGAAGCTGACTCCCAAATATTCTTTCCATCATACTCATAGCTGCCTGAATCCTGCTAACTACTTCTGCTTCCTTTGCCCTTCTTTTGCCGGTGGCCAGTGACCCACAAGGAAAAGGGAACCCACAAAACCACTGTGACCAAGGCAACTTTTAGAAGGAAGGGCTTAATTGGCTTTATATCGTGGTGGCAGCAGGTGCCAGGAATAGAAGCAGAGAGCTCATGTTTTCAAATTTAATCACAAACTAGAGAAAGCAGACTACAGGTAGGCAAGACTGTTTTATGCTCAAAGTCCATCTGCAGTGATAAACTTTATCCAGCAAGTCCACACCTCCTAAACCTACCATCAACTGGGGATCAAGTTTTCAAATACACAAGCCTGTGGGGCATATTGTCATTCAAACACCCATATTATGTCATAAGTGCTCTACTTTTTAGGCCAGGTGTTGGGGGTAAGGATTGGCCCTGAGCATTAGTTTTAGATCTGCATTCTGTAGTCTAATGTTTGCCTTTATGGCAAAAATGCGGGCATACAGTGGAGAGAAGCAGCCGCCCCGAGCCTCTAATTGCAGGAGTTCGGGGAGCAGGGCATTCTCTAAAGAAAAGACCAGGTTGTTTGCCATTAAAGCAACGTTGTTGATTAAACCCCATGCCATTAGAGGTCAAATTTTTAACAAACAGACAGGTTTTAGAAGACACTTTCTTTTGGTTGCAGTGAGCAAAGTCCCTGCAGTTCTCCATAAACTCAATTTTACACAAGACAAAATCTCCTGAGAGGGAAGCACCCACTAGCCGGTGTTGGTCATTAGGGAGTAGCCATTTGTCACTATAACTCACCGGGAGGGTAAGGGTGGATGGGGCAGTGGGTACATAGTTAGAAGGACAAGATGAACGGGAAGCAGCTCTGGATGGGAGGCGGTAATTTTCCTTTAGGGTTTTTCTCCTTCCTTGATCAGATTCTGAATATCAGGGTGGTGATTATAGACCCCGAGGATGTCATTAATAAGATTCCAATAGGAAAACATAGAGACAGGACCTTTTCTGGCCCAAAAGCTTCATAGTAATCTTTTAAACAATCATCTACTCTTTTCCGTGTATTTACATCAATGATCCCCTGTTGGGGGAACTAAGGGCAGAGATTCTCTATATAATCTAAAAATTCCTTTAAATCTTTTTTCTTAACCCTTGTTCCTTGTGTCCCGAGAGCCTCCTTGAGGCAGATAGTAAACAAATCGTGTTTACTGAATGCCCGACCCATAATTTACCTCTGTACCTCTTCGTCGCCTCAGTCCTTAAACACTGGATCTGTCTCACGGGCAGGTGATTCTATGGCAATCTCAAGCAAGCTGTCGCATTACCTCCTCCGTGTGGGCGAGGCTGCGGTCGCTTAGGAAAAAAGGTCGAGGATCCTCTGCTGAGACGACAGGTCCTAGTTCCTAAGAGGGTGGAACCCCACGTTTGGGTGCCAGAAATGCCCTGACCTGCGGGGAATCACACGAGCTCACACCCCGATGTGCTGCAGTCACCAAAGAACCTAGAACAGAAGGGTCCAGGGGGACTGTAGGGAGCCGTCCCTGCATTCTCCATTACAATGATGGCGCCTGCAGGCACTGAATGCAAATTATTGCGCAGGCGCTGGGTAATTTTCCATTTCCTTGATCTCTGCCTATTCCGTGGTGTCATATGGCCTGAGGAGCTGCAGCCCATCATAGGGTGACACGTCCCAGGCGGCGGCTGCCAGCCTTTATTAGGGGACGGGATTCTTGGCTCGGGGTCTCCGCTCTGGTAAGCTTATGCTCTCCTCTCAAGATGCATTAAAGCTTTCCTGCAGAAGGATCCGAATGTCCTGTGTAGTTCTTGCTGGCGAGACTATCGCGCGGGACAGGGGACAAAGAACGACAGCAAGTCTGGTTTCTGATCAAGCTGCAAATTTTTATTTTTCACAGGGACCTTATATAGGGGTGCCAAGCGGGGATCTTGGCAGGAAGGGAGAGGTCGTTTGAGGCTACTTGCCTGATAACCAGGGTGAGGAATGTCCCAGTGCCTGAGTCCTTGAGGGTGCAGGAGGTTACCAAGGTCGCAGGGTGCAGGTGTTAGATAGTGGGTTAGAAAGGGGGGAAGGGTTGCTAGGTAACCTGACCATGAAATGTATCTTTCCTTCTATAAGCTACTTCATGAGCCCAGACGTTATGTATCAGGGAAGAAAGGATTGAAATCAGCTGCTCTTCTAATGATAGTGTGTTTATACTGGCAGCTTCTGTCCAAGTCTCTTACAGGTCCAAGGTTACTTTTGCCATGGCCCCCAACAGCCAGGAAACTGAAGTCTGGCAATAGTTGATGACTGTTTTAGAGTTTATGTTCAGTATTAGTAGTACTGATGTATTTTCTTTGTAAGTAGAGGAGAGAAGATAGAGGGGTGGTGGGGAGAGGAGGAGGAGGAGAAGGAGGAGGAGAGAGAAGGAGAGATAGATAGATAGATAGAGATAGAGATAGATAGATAGATAGATAGATAGATAGTCTGGTGATGGCCACAGATTTAAACCCCATTTCTATCTACTGCTTACCTCACCGTAAGTGTTTGGACAACCTAATTTACTTTTCTGAGCCTCAGATTTTCTCCACTCTATAAAAAGGGAACAATAATAGCTGCTTTATAAGCCATTAGAAGTATTAAATCAAGTAATACAACAATGTCACAGTGACGAATGAATTATTGCTCTAGTTTTCTTTTCTGCTGTTGTGATAAATACCTTGAGAAGAACAATTTGGGGAGGGAAGAGTTTATTTGGCTTATGCTTACAGGTCACAGTCCGTCACTGAGAGAAGCCAAGGAAGAAGACCTCAAGACAGATAGTTGGAAGCAGGAACCATGTAATCCTGCTTATCTGCTTGCTTTCTGGCTCATGCTGTTAGCTTTCTTATATAACCCAGAACACCTCTCTAGGGATGGTGCTGCCCACAGTGGGCTGGGACCTCCCACATCAAACTTCAGTTAAGACAGTTTCTCACAGCTATGGCTATAGGTCAATTCATCAGTTGAGACCCCGCAGATGACCCTAGGCTGTCAGTTTGACAGCTGAAACTAACTAGGGCAGATACTAATCAAGTATCTAGCACATCCTTTGGCACACAATAATCAATATTAGTTATTAATGTTTCAGAACTTTGGCTTCTGCCTAGGTTGAAAGCATGGTCATTACAATTTTTTTTTTTATGTATGAGGTCAACTGAAAATGCGCATCTAATGTCAAGGCTGACAAAATACATCTTTCTTCCTCCTCTGTTAGGACCTTTTAATTGACCATTCACCCAGGAAGCCCATTTGCTTGATTTTCCCCTGTTGTGGGGTTCCGTACCAGGTGGGCGTATTGCCTCGTCTTGTTTCCCAAATGCCATTTCCTTATTGCTATGTGTGTAGTTGGAAAGCACTATGGTAAATTAATTCCACATGGGGCTGAAATGATGGATAATGCTTGAAACCAAGATTATATTGGCATCTCAACAGGAGTCTTGTGGAAAGACAAGACTTAGAAGCTTGGTTAAACCACTTAAAAGGGTAGTTTCTCTCCTGGTAGAAATCTCAGCCTAATGACAGGTTGGCCTGAGGAAGGGGTAGAGATATTGGTCAAAAAGACATTGCAGAACTTGTAAATCATCTACCTGACAGGTGGTTGCTGTCCCAGCTCTTGAATAAGACAGGCCCTATGGGCTCACAAAGGACACTTGGGAAGTAATTTATTGATCATTAGGATTCTTCCATTGAATAATGGGTCTTGTTATCTGGGTGCACATCTGTTCATCATTTGGTTCAGGGAATTTGGGGTCAGAGAGGTCTACCACAATTATAGGTAGAGGACGGATGCAGCTATTTGCTAGAAGCCACTCAACCCTGAATACTCAATTACCTAGGACTGGGGTACATGTTGTATTCCTCAGCAAGTAGAGACCTAAACAGTCTCTATCAGTTTATATTAGAACTGCATTTTAAAAACTCAGGGAATATCATAAAGATACAATATTTTATTTTATTTAGCAACAATCATTTTAGTATCTCACACACACACACACACACACACACACACACACACACACACACAAAGAATGCATAGTTAACACAGGTCTTCTGTATCTCCCACTAGGCCTTACTTAATGTTATATTATAGATGTGGGGAATCATAATGTTTTCTCTCAATGGAGAAAATACTTAAAAACATTTTTGGAGAACCTACCATGTTCCAGGCGCTGTGCTAAATACTAAGGTTGGAATAATACTTAGTAAGACAGACCCATACTATGGCTGAAATAATAGGTAGTATTTACCTGTGAAATAATAGGTAAGACAGACCTGGTCCCTTCCTTCATGGGCCACACAGTCTAACTTAATGTTCATTGGTGTGGCTGCTGGGCCAACAGAATCACATGGGGGACTTGATAGATATGGGGGTCCACAGGCCCCTTTCTCAGACCTATTGAGTCAGAAACTCTAGGATGGCATTTGTAGTTGAAAATGCCATTCAGGTTATTCTGATGCATAATTAAGTTTGAGAACTAATGATGTAGTACAAGGAACTTGGGCATGGGAGATTAAATGTAAATGTGAATGAAGATGTGAATGAAGGGATGCAGCTTAGTGCTTGCATACCATGCACATGACTCCAAATTTGATCCCTAGCAACATATAAATCAGGCATAGAAGCATACACCCGTAATCCTAGTACTTGGGAGGTAGAGTCAGGGGGATCAGAAATTCATGGGAATTTTTACATAAAGTTTACATAGCAAGTTTGAGGCTAGCAATCCCCATCAAAATCCCAACACAGTTCTTCACAGACCAACCATGAAAGAACAATACTCAAGTTCATATGGAAAAAAACAAAAAGCCAAGAATAGCTAAAACAAACAATCCTGTACAATAAAGGAACTTCCTGGAGGCATCACCACCCTCGACTTCAAACTCTACTATAGAACTATAGTAATAAAACCAGCTTGATATTGGAATAAAAACATACAGGTGGATCAATGGAATCAAATGGAAGACCCCAGTATCAATGCACACACCTATGAACACTTGATTTTGACAATGAAGTCAAAGTGGTACAATGGATAAAGGAAAACCTCTTTAACAAATGGTGCTGGCAGAAGATTACAAATAGATCCATAACTATCTACAGGGCAAACTGGGGGCAGGGAGAGGTAAGGGGGTGGGGTGGGGGATGAGAACAGGAGTAAACAAGATGGCCTAGGTGGGGAAGGATGCAATGGAAAAGGTATCTTAATAGAGAGAGCCACTGTGGGCTTAGGGAGAAACCTGGTGCTAGGAACTCCCAAGAATCCAGAAGGCGGACTCCAGCTAAGACTGCTAGCAATAATAGAGAGAATGCCTGAACTGGCCTACCCCTGTCATCAGATTGATGAATATCCCAACTATCATCATAGCACCCTCATCCAGTAATTGATGGAACTAGACACAGAGATCCACAACCAAGAACCAGGCAGAGCACTGGGAATTCAGTCTAAGAGAGGGAGTAGGGAACATGTGAGCAAGGGAGGTCAAGATCATGATGGGGAAATCTACAGAGATAGCTGAACCAACCTCATGGAAACTCATTAACTTTAGGCCTACAATGGTCAAGACTCCAGAGGCCTATATATGTGGGAGTTCAGTTGTGAAGCTTGGACTATTGAGGGCAGCCCCTGGCAGTATGACCACTATACAAACCTGGTACATGAGCTAGCTTGTCGGAGTCCATTCCCTATGGCGGGACACCATGCTCAGTCTTAATACATGGGAGAGGGGTCTGGCCATGCCCTAACCTATTGTGCCAGACTGTGTTGCCTCCTTATGACAGCCCTTACCTGTGAGGAGGAGTGTACTGGGTGTGGGCTAGGGGGATGAGAGGAGGTGAGGGGGGTAGGAGGAGGGATAGGAAAACTGTGGTTGGAATGTAAAATGAAATAAAAAATGGGAAAAAGTGATATTTCATCATTGGAGACAGATCTATAGTAACACAGGAGGAACTCATGTGGTTTGAAGATAGGAGAAGTCTGGCTGAGGAAGGCATGCTTGAGTTATCACCTGAAGGCTGAGGAGGAATGGAGGAAATGTTCTATAGATGGAGGTGGTGATCATGGAACCAGTGAGAGGCCTGTCCTTGAAATCTGTCTGTCTAGCCACAGTAAAATTGTGAATTTGAAAGGACTGTCTTCTGTCTGAACTCAACTAGAGAATTCAATGAACTAGCTCTGACTTTCCCAAACATTGCAGCTATTGAATATTAAAAATTCAAATATACATTACAATTTAAAGTATGCTGTGGTTAGAAAGAGCTATGAAATGAGGAAGGGGCATCCAAAGCTTTTCCTGACTGTTCCTTTTAATTGTTGCCCTGTGGAGAGAACTAACTCTTCTGCTTCCTTGTTTTTACCTGTACCATTGGAGAGCAAAAACTTCCATCCATTTAGCTTTTGGTTCTGTGATTCAGAATTAGCTATAAATATCATCATATCACTGTTTACTTTTAAAAAGCACATTTATATTCATTTATTTCAATAGCTAATTCTGTACATTGCCTACTGGTAACTTTAAGACAGCCTTCCTACCCTTTTCTTTAAAATTAGAGCCATGAGTTTATCCCACAAGGATATATTATGTGCTCTAATGAGCTGGTAATTATGAGGTAATGAAATGGCTAACCAAAAGTATGTTATTAGAAGTGGTTGCTCTGTAGAATATTTTTGTCATGAGATTACAAATGTTACTTAGATTTCCACAATGCATAAGAAGTCACATGCTGCGGACTAGGCAAATGCAGCCACATTCTTCCATCTTCTGTTGAAAATTGGTCTTAAACCCGTGCACAGAAAGCTTTAGGATCCTAATTCCAGGAGCTGGATTTTTAAATCCAAGCTTCCGATTCAAGTACACAGTATGTTCTGCAGTTATTAATCAGAGCTGTCCACTCCAGGGGAGTTGAGAATGCTGCTCTCAAGCTGCATTAGGCAGCTGCCTTCCTCAGATGACCATCCTAACTTACTTTGTCTTTGCTAGAGAAAAATTTCACCATGAGAGTGCTAATCAGACTGGCAGGGAGTTTTGCATAAACAGACAGATGATATACTTCTTAAATAAGAATGGAGCTTTAGTTAAATGGGTTGAGATTGAGGGAAAACTTCTTTTGAGCTGTTGGGTCAGTGAGGTCCAGTACTCACAAAAATGATAGCAGTGATTGTATTGTCCTTAGTTACCTCCCAGAACTTGAAGGTAAGACCCTATAGCTAAAGACATTGCACATTTAGGACACAAGGTTGAAGGAATTGAACTGTAACTGATCTGAAAGCTATCTCCCTGAGGATGAGCTATCATAGTCTCTTTGAAGGTGCTATGCAAATTGCCAATGGAGAAAAGTAATCAGTAGTCCCAGCTAGCTGTAATGTCTATAAACCACAATTATAAATAGAATAGCAAGATGTACCAAAAGGGGCAATAGTGGCACTCACATCCTTGAAATAACCAACAGCTGTCTATTTTGACCTAAAGCCCACACAGTTGGAAATTTGTGCCAGTTCCTATTAGCCTAGTCAACTACCCATAGCTGGAGATGCCACAGACCCAAGAGGAGAATCTACTACTGCCATTTTCCTAATCCAATGTAATTTTGAACTATATTCTAAATACTTATGCTCATGGATGAATATAGCTCTCAGCCTTCATCAGAGAAGCTTTTTTTTTTGGCAACAGATGGAGATCACTACAAAGATGGAATTGATTGAAATATAGAGAATAAGTGTCTGTGGGGTTCCCAACCCCAGTTGGATTATTTACCATGCGACCCCTACACCTAAGACTCATGGATTATTAAAAAAGAGCAAGTATAAAAATTGTAAGAGCCAGAGGACCAGGGCGTATTCCTTGACATAACATCTTCTATATATATGCCAATGTGGTTGTTTGAATGAGAATGCTCCTCCCCAGACAGGCTTATATATTTGAATGCTTGCTCCTCACTTAGTGAATCATTTGGTAAGGATTAGGAGATGTGGAATTGTTGGAGGAGGTATGTCACCGAGGGTGGTCTGTAAGGTTTTAAAAGCCCACACCAAGCTTAGTGCCTCATGCTATGCCTGCTGCCTGTGGATCAGAATGTAAAGCTCTTTACTCCCCCAGTGCCTTGCTTCTTGGATTCTCACAATGATAATCATGGACTAACGTTCTAAAACTGTAAGCAAGTCACCAATTAAATGCTTTGTAAAAAGACTGAAAACAGACTCTTTTCTCATACAATACATCCTGACTCCAGTAAGAGTTGTTTTGGTCATGGTAACCCTTGACAGCAATAGAAGAGTAACTAAGGCAACAAGGGAGATGTGCCTATGAAATCTCAACAATATGGTTGCTTTATCAAGATGTGCATAATGACAACACCAGCCAACATACCATGTGATTGGAAGGTATTTCACAAGTTTGTGAAGAACTACAGAGAATCAATGGTTTCCAAGAGAGGGAAAGTAAGTGTTTTTTTCAGGAATGAACCCATGATAGGCTATCCAATTTTGAGTAGTCAGCCATGAACACATGTATATATGAGCAACATTACATGGAGTTAATTGGTTGTGTATATGTGCAAACGATAATTAAAGAAGAAGAGGTCATGAATTTGAGAGGGATTGGGGGAAAGGTGGATTTGGGGTGAAAGAGAGGTGGGGAAAGATGTAAATACAGTACTTAGTTATGTATAAAGTTACCAAAGAACATAAAATAAAAACTGTTGAGATGACTTTTGCTGTATTTTTAAATGCTTTGTGGATATGGAAATGTGCCATGGAGATACATGCACTGTGGTATAGAATCCTTGGTACCAAATGCAGTCATTTATGATGATTAATTTTGCCTAGTGAGATTTTAGCCTCTGATTTTGGTAATTCCTGAATTGACACTGTCATAGTTTAGATTTGAAATGTAGTCTAAAAGGCTCATATGTTAAAAGCTAGGATTTCAGCTGATGAGATTTTGGGAAGTAATTGCACTCTGAGGGCTCTAACACAGCCAGTGGATGCAAGCTTTGATGAAGGCATAACTGAATGGCACCGCTGAGAGGTGGCCCATTTGAAGGAAGTCAGTCATGAGGAGCTTGCGCTAGGGACATGTTCTATGTTCCAGTCTCTTCCTAGTACTCTTCTTCACTTCCCAGCTGCTATGAGGTAGCAGCTCTTTTTCTACCATGCTCTTGCACAATGATGTCCTGTCTTACCTCATCTGAAAGCCATAGAGCCAACTAGCCTTGAATGGCAACTTCTGTGACTGTCAGACAGAACATATTTTTCCTCTGAACTACATTTTAAAGGTGTTTGTTACAGTCATCAAAACTCTGACTAACATAGGCTTTTATTATCTTCTTTAATATTCTGTCACAAGAAATGGTTCATATGATACGAAGTTGCCAGGCAGTTTTTCTCCCTGGAAACAGCTACCTTCTTCCCAGGTTCAATGGTCTTTTCTGTACACTGACAACTGTTTTACATGTTTTCCTTTCTTTCTATTTATGTATTTCCCCCTCTTTCTCCGCTGTTAACTCCCTGAGGACAGAGTCCACACATGATTCATTTTGGCATGAGAATACATACTCGGCAGTTCTGACTTCCAGCCAGGAGCTTTGTATTTCCTTTGTTCATTTTTCTACCTCTGTAAATAGGGCCCTATGATAATACAGCCAGTAAGGTACTATGGCCCTGCCAATAAGTGTGACTCTTCATATGAGTACGACTATTCAATGATGTAGAATTCTGTGAAATTTTCAGAGATGTAGCTGCCCATAGATTGTCTGTGATTCTTCTTAGATGACTTTGGACCATCTATGCGCCTGTTAGGAACCCCAAGATACTCTCATTGGTTCTCTAAGCTTGACTTAAATAGAATTCTTTCTTTGGTTTCTGAGTGTGTACCTTATCTGCAATGAGTAGGTCTTCTTATACAGGCAAAGTAACACAGCTTCACAGAGTTAAACAAATGCAATATAAAAGAATGCAACACATCTTTGCATCATTAAAACAAACATTCCACAGCATAAACAGTGTAACACATCTTAAAATAATATTCTACAACAATGGGTAGCTCATGGACCCCAGGCTGATAGCTGGGAAACCAGCATGGGACTGATCCAGACCCCCTGAATGTGGGTGTCAGTGAGGAGGCCTTGACAATCTATGGGGCCTCTGGTAGTAGATCAGTATTTATCCCTAGCATACAAATGGAATTTAGGAGCCCATTCCACATAGAGGGATACTCTCTCAGCCTAGACACATGGGGAGGGCCTAGGCCCTGCTCTAAATGATATGAAAGACTTTGAAGATCCCCCATGAAAGGCTTCACCCTCCCTGGGAGTAGAAATGGGATGAGATAGGGGGCTAGCTGGGGGCAGGGGAGGAGGGGAGGAAGAAAGACCTGGGATTGACATGTAAAAGAAGCTTATTTCTAATTTAAATAAAAATAGAAAAAAATAATATTTTACATCACCTCATAGTCCATAAATCTCAAACCTGTTTCAAATTCCAAAGTCCAAAGTCTCTTCTGAGACTCATGGCAATCTCTTATCTGTAATCTGCCTATAAAAACCAAAACCAAAAAGCAGATCTGTAGTGGGTATTTGCTTTGCCCATGAACTTGGGCTGTCTTGCCTGATCGAGGTGGTTCTCTCCTGCTGACATAACCTCTTAAAAAGGAAGGAGAGAGAGGGTTGCGGTCTCTTGGGTGGTGAAGACCAGGTCAGGAGATTTGAAGCAGCATGTGATAGGTCCACAGTTTTCTAAGAAGTCTGCAACTGGATTTACCATATCCTGTATTTGTTAATGTATTTTCCCCCTTTTATATGTTCCTTGTTACTCCTTAAACAGATGCATGTGGAATTGTCACTACACAGATTGTATATTTCCAACATATAATGCACAGGATATATTTTAACATTTTAAAACACAGGGAAGGGAGCATAGCAAGGAAATACTGGGCAACAGCAAGACCAAAAACCAGCTGGGCAAACTAGGAATTCTGCAGCTCCATGTCTGATGTCAAAACACTCTTCAGATCTTTGTTGAGTGCAACACACTTCTTTTTCTTGGGCTGGTTCTATTCTCTGTTAGCTGCTTTCCTCAGCAGGTATCCCATGGCTCTGGCATCTCTAACATTTTGGGTTCTCCAAGGCCATACAGGCTTCAACTTTACAACTTTACAGCTTCACTTAATGACTTCTCTACTGGTCCTCCATTCAGGGACACTGTGACATGCCTGGACTCAGTGGCTTTCTTTAGGTCTGGAGGTAAATTCCATCACCCATTTCTTCTGTCTTTAACACTAAAGCCAGAACCCACATGGCTGAAACTGCCAAGTTCTGCTGCTTACTGGGGTGGGATCATGGCCCCCTCATTCAATTATATCATCACCAGCTTTCTGTCTTTCACTGCCTAAACTTGGCTGTCCTGAAACTCACTCTTTAGACCAGGCTGGCCTGAAACTCAGAGATCCATCAGCCTCTGCCTTCCCAGTAATGATGTGCCCCACCACATCTGGATCTAAGATTTTCTTTAGTTCCTTTTTACAAGTTGGTAACTTAGCTGGGTGGGATGTTGCCATGAGGTCACTACTACCTTTATTATATTTCTTAATCCACTTATCTTCTTGAACACAGAATTTAGCTTTATTCTACTTCCTGTTACTCTGTTTCCTCAAAATTTTTATTTTATAATCGATTCTGAACAGCTTGCTCCTTTTCATTATAAACCTACATTTAGAGTAACCACCAAAAACCACATGACAGAGTCTATTCTAGGCTGTTTGAGCTTTTTTTTCTGCCAGTGAAATTAATCCAAATCTTTTCACTTTAACATCAGACAGACTCTTAGGATAAGGGCAGGGCAACAGATAGCCACTTCACCAAAATATCACAAAAACTACTTCTAGACAACATATTAAAATTGTTTTCCTCTGGTACCTCTTGAGCCAGATCCCCACAATTCATCAAATTACATTTAATGCCACTATTTTCCATACTCCTACTAGTATGGTCCATTAAGCAGCATTTAACACATTCAACTGTTTTTTTAATCCATAGTTTCATCCACAGACCCAAGGTAAAATAAAAACATAGTCAGGCCTATCACAGCAATACCCCAGTTCCTGGAACCAACTTCTGTCTTGTTTAGGAACTTTTTTTTTATTGCTGTGAAGAGACAACATGAGCACATTAACTCTTATTAAAAAAAACATTTAATTGGGGTTGCTCACAGTATCAGAGGTTCAGTCCATTATCATCACTATGGGGAGCATTTCAGTGTGCAGGCATATGGTGCTGTAGGAATAGCTGGGAGTTTGACATCTTGCAGGCAACAGGAAGTTGACTGAAAAGTCATACTGAGGGAAGCTTGAGCAAAAGAGACCCAAAAGTCTGCCCCCATAGTGACACACTTCCCCCCACATGACCATAGCTCCTAATAGTGCCATTCCCTTTGGAGGCCATTTTCTTTTAAACCACCACAGCAATCTACAATTGTAAATGCAAGTATTTTGATTTTCGCCAATTAAATAAATAGAGCAGTACCCCTACCATGGCCCCTATTCCCTGTTAGTTGGGTTTACAGTACCAAACATGACTCCTTCAGCTTGCCTTAAATGCAGTGGGAAAATATTTGTTGCATCTGCAAAAGTCACGTGATTATTGCAGAACCAGGCACATTTTTTTTTCCTGGCATGTTTTACTACAATATTAAGGGTCAGTAGCTGAGCAGGACCATTGGCAACCACTCTCCACCAGCAGTCTGTATTGCACCTTCCTCTGCTAGGAATGCCAGGTACTTGGAAGACAGCTTAACCTTAGTCCTAGCCTAATTTCTCCATATTCTGACACCAGACTGTGTGGTATTATCAGCAAAAGAGACTCACCAACTAATGATGGCATCTAACCAATACCAATCTCAGCAGTTTGTATTGTGTGAGGGTTTCCAGGATCTTATTGGTTAACAAGGTACCTTACCACTGGCACAGGAATTTTCACTGTACAAATTTACAGCTTCTATCCACACATGGCTCTTTCTACATTTAACCTTTTCACTGCTATATTTGCTGTTCTTCTAGATGCCACTCAAATCTTTAAAATGCTCATTATATGGATAGGAATTCATATAATGAAACCTCATTGCTACAGAGGGTTTGACACAACCACTGACGTTCTACAGGTATCATTCCAAGCAGGTGATAATTGATACTGGGACTCTGAAACCAAGAGAATACAGAGAAAAAGTTATCAAGGTCTGATACAGCATGCAAGCAACCCAGCACTTAAAACAACAGTTCTATCAAAGGAATAACATTGGGTACAGTGACATGGCTTGGGGACAGTACCTCATCTAGCCCTCTAGAATATTCTCCAAGAGCTATCTGGTCACATTTTGCTCAACCATGCACAAATGCCCCTACAGTTCTTTTGCCATGAAACAAAACACCAACAGTGCTATAACATGTGTGACCTAGCATTAAACTCTCTGCCCCAAGCACACATTTTGAAGGTGAGAAATGTATACATTATACTTTTGGGGGGTAGTGTAGGGTGGGTAATTGGCTGCTCTTAGGACAAACTCACTGTTTTTTCACTTGACACACTTTACCTCTATATCTCTGGTGGACTGTGAGCATATTTTAAGGGCTCCCAGAAGTTCATAAGCATGCCATTTGGCTTTTTTGTCAGTTCTCCCCACCCCCAGAATTCTCTCTTCATAAATACAAATCTTGTATTTGCTTAAAAAAATTTAAGACCCAGTTTTATCTTTACAATACCTTCAAAATTTATTTTTTAAAGGTAGCATACAGAATAATGAGTTCTTTTTGGCCCTTTATCACCTATGTGTTATTATATTTTGTTTTAGTCTGTCTTCCTCCATGTTCTTTCCTTGTCATAACTTCATCTTTCGTTTGTTCCCTTCCTTCCCTCAGATAGTTTTCCATTGTGTCATGTCATATGTGGTCTATTACTCTCTTTTATTCCCTCTTGTGATTTCTTTCCCTCTTCCACAATGAACACACACACACACACACACACACACACACACACACACACACACACACACTACACATATGAGAAAATGTGGAAATTTTCATTCTGAGTCTGTTTTGTTTTGCCTAACAATAATTTTCAGTTCCATCAATTTACCCATTTTCCTGCAAGTACCATGTTTTCCTTTTATTTTATGGCTGAATAAAATTCCATTGTGTATATGTACCATGTATTTTTTCATGTACCTAGGACTCTAGGATGGCTCTATTTGCAAGCTATTGTGAATTG
The DNA here is from genome assembly GCF_003668045.3 of Cricetulus griseus. Taxonomy (NCBI): domain Eukaryota; kingdom Metazoa; phylum Chordata; class Mammalia; order Rodentia; family Cricetidae; genus Cricetulus; species Cricetulus griseus. Next base: position 35,440,997 of record NC_048601.1, on the reverse strand, counting down.
TGTAGACACAGATTGTGCAAGTGTATCTGTGCAAGTTTTTTTGTTATAACCATTTGGGGATACACCAAAGAGTGGTAGAGCTGGGCCACATGGCCCTTCTCCATGGCCAACTCCCATAGTGACTGCACCCGTTTATACTCCTACCAGTAGTGAATAATAATCTTCTGCATCCACTGCAGCATTTGTTGTTACTTGATGCTAGTCATTCTGACTGGGGAAGGTGGGCTCTCAAAGGATTTGTATTCCAGAATATCTAAGGATTTTTAATGCTTTCCCAAATATTTATATACATTTGCGTTTCTTATTTTGAGAACTGTCTGTTTGACTCACCAACCCATTTATTGAGTAGATGATTTGGTTTTTGGGGTTTAATCTTGTATATGCACATACATACATACATACATACATACATACATACATACATACATACACACACACACATACATACATACACACACACACATATATGTTCTTGATAGCAACTTCCATCTGATGTGTAGTTGGCCAGGATTTTCTTCCCATTTCACATCTTCTTTCTTCACTCTTTTTAATTGTTTCCTTTGATGTGCAGCAGATTTTAAATTCCATATAATCTTATTTGTCAAATTTGGGGATTATTTTTGTGTTATTGGATTCATTTCCAGAAAGTCCTTGGCATGCATGTGTCTTGAAGTATTTTCCTTATGTTGTTCTCTAGCAGTCTCTAAAGTTTAAGGTCTTATATTAAGATGTTTGATCAATTTTGAATAGATTTGGTACAGAGTAAAAAACATATATATAAAATTTCATTTTTTTTGTTTTTCCAGACAGGGTTTCTCTGTGTAGCTTTGGAGCCTGTCCTGGCACTTTCTCTGTAGACCAGGCTGGCCTCGAACTCACAGAGATCTGCCTGCCTCTGCCTCCCGAGTGCTGGGATTATATGCACCACCAACGCCTGGCTAAAATTTCATTTTTTAACATGTGCTAGTCTGGTTTTCTTAACACCATTTGTTGTCTTACTCATTTTAAAAATGTATATTTTTAAAAACTTTGTTGAAAATTAGGAGGCTGTAATTATTTCTCGGTGCATAATTCTGTTCCACTAGTCTGTCTCTTTGTGTGTAAAAACCATGACACTTTTGTTACTATGATTCTGTAGTATAATTTGAGAGGAGGTATTCTGATATTTCTTATACTGATGTTTCTGTTTAGGATTGTTTTGGATATTCTGGGTCTTTTATACTTCTAAATGAATTTTATGATTCTTGTTCAGTTCTGTGAAGGATGCCATTAGAATTTTTATTAGGACTTGATTAATATGAAGATCATTTTTAATGTAATACCCATTTCAACTATATCAATTTTCTAGGTCTATATTCACAGGAGTTCTTTTCATCTTCTAGCATCTTCTTCAATTTTTTTCTCTTAAAAATAAAAAAGGGGGGAGGAAGGGAGGTAGAATGGAACTGGGATTGTCATGTAATTTAATCTTGTTCGTAATTCAAATAAAAAACGATAAAAAAATAAAAAAGGGAGGAAAAAATCTCTTATCCATTACCCAAATATAAAAATAAAATGTTGCATCAGTTTCTTTCTGGATTTTTAAAACTTGGAGACTGCTGGAGACATGCAGGTGGGAGAGGAAGTCTGTTGTATCTGCTGACTCCTAGCTTTCTTTTTGCATACAAGGGGTCTCTGTTAGCCATACTTAGCCTTGTAGTCTGTGCTCTGAGAAGTGTCTCTCACTTTCAATGTACTCCACGGTCATGCCTTCAGGAGTAGCAAATGTCCTAGTCTTGGGGTAGGGAATGTAGAGAATAAGCAAAGTTACTAGACCTTACAGGTATACGCTTATCTTCTTATTTTCAAGACCTCCTGAATATTACTCACTGCATGCTATTAAGTAAACTGTTGGAACCCCAGACTTGTCTTGTTCCACAGTAATAAATGACAAATAGTTGGTTCCAGGGCTCCATCCATCTGCTGACTTCAATTTCATGGCTACTGAACTCCAGGATTATTCTCATTTATGAGATCTGCTCCAGCCACTGAGAGAGGGACCCATCTTCCTTGATGCTCAAGGCCTCCTGCTCTTTGTATTTTTCCCTCTCCAGAACTGTCTCACAGGGTTGTTTCATACTGTAGGTCTATGGTAGTTTTAATTTAGGCTCTCTGGTTTGTAGGTATTTTCTTTTCTTAGTCCTCCAGTTGAGCAGCAACTCTCCTGTCAGAGTTGCAGCCAGTAACTATCCTTCATCATACAGAGTGACAAAATGGGATTCCTTTCTACCAGAGGACTCACTGTCTCCCCAAAACCTGCAACTGCATTTGAGGTTTGTGAAGTTTATGTGTTATAAGAGTCCAGAAATTATGAAAGAACAATAACCTAAACCACACCAATGATTCCAGGCCACAGTGGCTGCGGAGTGACTCCTGACTCCTCAGGTGGTTTTCTGTGTTGTTATTGCACTGCTTTGTTTCTAAGCCTGCTGACCTGTTGTTTAGGTGAAAGTTGTAAGCAATGCCCTAGTGTGACTGAGAACATTACTGAAGCAAAGGTTCTGTGATGAAATCAGCATGTTAGGGTAGAAAGCCAGTCTTTAGATTGAGGCTGACATGTATGAATAGAACCAGTTCAGAAGTGAAAAGGGCTTTCCCCTGAATCTTGTGTTAGGAAGAATTAATACTGAAAACTTCCCCTACTCAACAAAAGGAGTTGCAATATTATGAAACCTATGAGGGAGCATCCTCAAAGCATCTGATCTGGCAGGAAAAGTGAAGAAGAGGAATAATGTACCAGAAGTATAAGAGTAAAAGGGGAAGCAGATGAAGAAGCCCGTCTGGGTTACTCAGCAGCATAGATGTAGGTTCTGGGTAAGAAAACAGACTATAAATTTCTTGCATGTGATCCAGTGAATAAAAAGAGACAAAATAAAAGAAAATGGACTTTATTATAAAGAAGAGGAAGAGTTTTGTAAATCCACAAAGTAGTTAAAAGTACACCTAAAACGTACAAAGAAAAATGTAGAGAAAGTAAGCTAAACCGAAAACAGCTATCACAATGTAGTTCCCTGGTAACAGAAACGGGGATAGAAAAGAGACAGAGAATCCAACTCTCAGACACATGAACATTGTATGGGCAGCTACACTACTCGGTATAGTGTACCTTCTTCACTGGGTGTTGCAGAATTTCAACTCAATGAATTGTTTACCTCTTCCATTGTCTTAGAAAGTGGAGGGATTTCCATGATGATATTCTGCTGTATAGATCAGTGCCTTGTCTCCTTGTCATCAGAGAGGCTTCCTCTGGCAGCAGATCAGAGCATATACAGAGACCCACAGGCAGACATTATGTGGAGACAGAGTCTCCATCAAATCCCTCCCCTCAGAGACCTGGGAACCCTGTGGAAGAGATGGGAGGAAAGACTGTAGGAGTCAGAGGGGATGGAGGACCTTGGAGGAGAAAATGACCCACCAAATCAACTAAGCAGAGCTCACAGTGGCCCACAGGGATTGAAACAGCATGTATTGGTCCTGTATGAGTCTGCACCAGGTCCTCTGAATATATGTTATTGGCTATTAGCTTAGTGTTTCTGTGAGACTCCTAACAGTGGAAGTAGGTGTGTGTCTAATTCTTTTGCCTATTTTTGGGACTCTTTCCCTTCCATTGGGTTGCCTTGTCCTGCCTTGATATGAGGGCTTCTGTCTTGTGTTACTGTATCTTGTTTTGTCTACTGTTGCTGTTGTCTCTTGAGGCCTGTTGTTTTCTTAAGAGAAATTGGAAGGGGAGAAGTGGATCTGGGGAGACTGTGTGTGTGTGTGTGGGGAAGCTGGGAGTAGTAGAGGGAGGGGAAACTATGATAAGGATTATTGTATGAGAGAAGAATTTATTTTCAATAAAAAGTGGAAGAATCTCTTAAGGATCTTGTGAAAACTTATGAGACTTGAGAGCCTACCTCTATAGCTAGGAGGGAATGATAACAAGTCCAATCCTCTGAAAGACTCCTTTGAGTGGTCTTAGCTGCTACAATTCAAGAAGACTCCAATTCAAGAAGAAAACAATTACATAATAATGACTTGAGATTGAACACAGAGCCTCATGTGTATAAGGCAAACACTCTACAATCTGAATATATTCCCAGCACCTGCTGTTTTATAGAAAACTGAGGTATAATACTTTACTTAGATACAAAAACATAGTTAGTGCTGGGACCAACATTCAAACCCCTTCCTTCCTTCCTTCCTTCCTTCCTTCCTTCCTTCCTTCCTTCCTTCCTTCCTTTTTAAAAATTCTGTTCTGTGCTGGGCGTTGGTGGCGCATACCTTTAATCCCAGCATGCAGGAGGCAGAGGCAGGTGGATCTCTGTGAGTTCGAGGCCAGCCTGGTTTCCAGAGCGAGTGCCAGGATAAGCTCCAAAGCTACACAGAGAAACCCTGTCTGGAAAAACAAAAACCAAAACAAAACAAAACAAAATTCTGTTCTGTGAATAGCTAAATACCCCTGAAATGGCAAGACACCCCTTAAAGTCACACAAATACCACACATCATTTATAAGATTCACTACTAGCTGAAGGTATACTTTGGGGAAGGTGAATAGCAGTGTGTTAAGTGGCATGCATTTGGAAACAGTAGCGACATCTCTGAGACATACTTTTGAGATAAAGGAAGTGACTTCCTGATTCTCTGAATAAACCATGAGCTTTTTATTATCCTAGTCATACTTCCAGGCAGTCATCTCTAATGGGAGTGAGTTTGTTTTTGAACTTGTTCTCTGTGTTTTGTGTTTGGCTATATCATTGTTTCCACTCTGATAGCAGACTTCATAATAATGAACTGAAGTGTGCAAAGTACTTTGCCAAAGTTAATCTTCACGCATAAGGAGGTTCAGTTTGGGGGAATAAAATTGCTAAGAGAAGTAGTCAGGGGAGTATATCATGTTGCATTCCTGGTCTTTTTTATGTTGTTCTATCCCATTTCATCCTATGGATATCGCTTGACTAGCATTCATGAATCACTATGTTAAATGGTGAAAATGAGTAAGGATTATATAAAATACAGCCTCTTCCTTGCCCAGCTTTTTGTCTGCTAGGGAGATAAATGAGACAAAGTGAAATTACAATGAGAAAGCTGTGAATGGAGTATAGCAGAGAGTCCAGAAACTTGGATTCCCATGACAAGGGAGGGCAGAACTTCACTCAAGAATGGGAGAAGAACACTTGGAGGAAATGTTTTCTTAGTTAAGGTCTGGGAGATAAAGAGTCATTAGTATGGCCAAGTCTATTCTGGCCAACCAGTGACAGTAAACTCATTTCAGCCAGTTTCCAGTTGTGTTTCTGCCTTGTCCACTATCTCCTTGAACGATTTAGGTCGTTTGTGCTGAGACTGCTAGATTTGATTAAATGAAGGAAGGTTATCTTGGCTTAAAGTGAGACAAACTCATGTTTTCGTATATACCTGGGCAGTGTGCAAGGCAATGCTTACATGCCCAGGGAAAGCTACTTTGATACTCAGAACTCCAAGATATTCATGGAGCATAAAGTGATTTAAATGATACGACTCCCTCCAAAATTAATGTTGAACTTTCAACCTCAGTGCAATAGGAAGAATAGGCATGGCACATGGGAGGTGATTGTATTATGAGAGTTCTCCTCTAGGAAGTGGGGTTAGAAGTCTTGGGAAGCAGCTTGGGGCTAAAGGAGGTATTCCCATGCCTTTACATCCCTCTTCTGTGAGGACATAGTATTGTGTAGCCATGGAGAAGACAGCAACAAAGTCTCATCTTGGAGTAGAAGCAACGTGATGGCACCATGATATTACATTTCCTTTCCTGTACAGCTGTGGGAAATAAAGGTATGTTCTTTATAAGTGACCCAAATTGTGGTATATATATATATATTTAAAGTACAGCACAATTGAATTATAGTAATCTAAGAAGAGAGAAGGATAGAAAATTTAGACATTACTGCACTAGTAAATTTGGGCATAGCCATCTGGACAAATCCAGCTCTCATCAGAAGACATGATCTAATTACAGGATAATTAACTTCATTACCTTCATTATCCCCTTTCTTATATCTCTCATCTTTCTGTCAATACAATGCTATAACCCAAAGCCTTCCTACTGATCTGTTTTTAAGACTCTCCCCTGACATCCTCTCCCAGGCTCATACTTGCAAACTCACCCTTCATTTCTTTTTCTTGATGGACATTTTTTCTTTTCCCTTTCCCACTAACCCAGCTAAAACCAATTGTCTCAGTATGAAAGGTTAGTTTTAAGAACAATGATGACTATCTATTAAATAACTAGCCTCAAGCCTTAAAATTTTCAAAATATCCTCTCTCTCTCTCTCTCCCTCTCTCTCTCTCTCTGTCTGTCTGTCTGTCTGTCTGTCTGTCTGTCTCTGTCTCTCTCTCTATCTCTATCTCTCTATCTCTATCTCTTTGTGTGTGTGTGTGTGTGTGTGTGTGTGTGTGTGTGTGTGTGTGTGTGTGTGATGTGTGCTGGTGCCTGTGGAAGCAGAAGTGGGCATCAATCCCCTGGAGCTGGAGTTACATGTGGTTGGTGGGTTGTCTGACATGGGTGCTGAGAATCAAACTGCAGTCCTCTGCAAGAGCAACACGCCCTCCTAACTACTGAGCCCAGGGACACGTCTTACTTAATAAAGGAGTCTTAGCCAGTAGAATCTAAAAAAACAAGAACAACTTATCAGAAGCTCTCATTCCTTTTTACATATGGCATTGGCAAGTAAGTCACTCCTAGTAAGAATATAATGACCTTATACTTCTTTAGAGTTGGAGTCTGTGTTAAAAGAGGCATCAAGTAGAGTTCGATAGGGGGGAGAAGAGTAACAGGAAGAGATAAGGGAAGAGAAAAGATGAATCAAGAAGCAAACATAGTTATCTTCTCTAATGGCAAGTAGAGTTTGATTCATTGTAAACAATTGCTTATCTTGCCTTGTAATTACAGTGTCCATTTATTAGCTATATGATGATGTGGAAGTTATTTAACCTCTCTGTACTTTGGCTCAATACTACATTATTCAGTCATTGTGGGAAATGAAAGACTTAGTGTCTAAACAACTAAGGAGAGAATGACCACTTCATAAATGTGTGTGAGCCATTTATCATTTGTACTTCCCCCCCTTTACCTAGATGTTTCACTCTATATCCCAGGTTGGCTTGAAACTCACTATGTAGCTGTTGAGCTTGAGCCAAGCCTTCTGAATGCTGGGACTGTGGGCGTGAGCCTTTATGTCTGGTGCACATGTGTGTACATCTCTCTGTCTCTGTCTCTGTCTCTGTCTCTGTCTCTGTGTCTCTGTCTCTGTGTCTGTCTCTGTCTCTCTCTCTCTGTGCATATGTATACATGCAACTATGTGTTTGTTTATCATTTATGCATGAGTGGAGGCATGGAGGCTTGGAGGCTTGGAGGCTTGGGCATGCCATGGTGTGTGTATGGGTCAGGGGGCAACTTTTCAGGAATGGGTTCTTGCTCTCTACTTTGTTTTGAGGCAGAGAGTCTCACCACATTCTCCAGTCTAGCTTGCCTGCAAGTTTCCATGAAATCTCTGCCTCCCATCTAACTGCAGGAGTACTGGGATTAAAGATGTGCACTATTGCATCTTGCCTTTTTTGTGGCTTTCCTGAGATCTGAACTCAAATGTCAGTCTTGTGCGATGAGTGCTTTTATCTTCTGAGCTATTTTCCAGGTCCACCATACCTGGCTTTCTGTGAATTAAAAATAAACCGCCTTTCTATCATCTATATTTTTCAACCATGTTTCATTTGCAGCTTAGACTTTAATAAAGCAAGAGACTTACATAAAATGATTATAGAATGCATCACAGATTTAAGAGGTATGTTATTTTTTCAAAAGTTATTTTGGGATAGATGAAGCTATGATTGTAAGATGTGTTGCCATCTAGAACATAAAAATAGGAGCATCTTATATGCTATTTTTGAATATTTTTATTAGAAGTAAGTTTTACTCTGAATTCCATAGCAAAGAATTCCTTATGTTTGGGCAACATCTTCAAATATCATCATATGTCATTTTAATTTTGCTTTCATTTTCAAAACATTGAAGAAGTATTAAGAAATAGTTTTTATAGAAGAACAAAACAAAATGATGACTTATTCAGGAGACTGATGAATGTATAAAATATTGTATTAAGGAAATAACTGAGACTCTGAAAGACAAGTCTCTCTCTATGTGAATCATAGCTTATAATGTTTGTATCTGTGTGTGTAAGAGGGGAAGAGTGTGACTATAAACTTTGAAACTAGAAAAGAGACCATGAGAGGGCAAAGAGGAGTTTGGGGATGAATTGGAAGTCAATGAGGGGGATGAGACAAAGTGAGGGGGAATATCAGGAAAAACAAATTTTGTTTGAAAATGCCATAATGAAACCTAATACTGTATATGCTAATTAAAATTAAAGTTAAAAAAAGCTATTTAAACAAGTAAGATTGTGAGTCTTGCTGAGGTGTGGTCATTTGTCCAACAGTATTACCTCTATGTAGGGAAGGCTTTACATGACTGAGTTGTCAAAGATTGAATTGCCTTGACCTGCCTTTTTTTTCAATGATTAAGTTCAAACATTAGTGATACGTTCAGTATTAATGAATTTTGTTTCAGGATAAGAAAAAAAAAACAGTTGATTTCCTGAGCCCTTGAATATCTGGTATTTTTGAGAACTACTTTTAAGGAATAATTTAGTGAAGCATGGCTCTTGAAATGCAGTGCAAAATAAACTGGTTTTGGAATTGGAGGGGAGAAGACTTAGGGATGTTTTCTCCCTCTTTTTAAACTCATGAAGCAAAACACTGTGTGTATTTGCTAAAAGATTTGGGTTGAATTAGCAGCACTCAGCCCTAATAGGTGGGATTTTTCATGTAACTATATCTGTCAGTTCTGAAAGGCAAATAATGTCATTGTTAAAGACTTTGGCAGTTATAGCAGTTACAGAAGTTTGCTGAATTAAAAAAAAAAGATGTGTAATTTCAATGAGGAGAACAGCATCCCACTCCTCTTGGATGCTTCTTCCTTTAAAATATATTTATTAGAGGGGCTAGAGAACTGCCCCAGTGGCTAAGAGCATGTGCTACCCTTCCAGACAACCTGAGTTCAGATCGGAGCACCCACATTTGGTTACCTGTCTTTATCTGTTACTCCAGTTCCGGGATGTATGACTCCCTCTTCTGGCCTCTGTGGACACTGCATGGATATTGTATACTTCAGACAAGGGCAAACACACACAAATAATAATCAATATAATTAAAAATGTTTATTTATTAAATATACAATTTTCACTTGGCCACTTGGAACTGATCAACGATAGTATTTTGTGTAAACCTTTCAGCTTTTTAGAATGGGGATCGGTAGGTACCTATGACTGGAATTGTGGTGAGTTTTCTTTCAATAAGTAAAATGTTACTTTACATAGCATGGCGCATCAGGCATCATTTTACACTAGGCATGGGACTGGCCAGGAACTGATGTGAGAGAGAAAGCACTTGTCTTGTTTCTTTTTTGAAAAGTTTTATTTTAGGGCTCTTTTCCACAGGGTTATGGCTCTGACCAAATACCTGACAAGAAGCAACTTCAGGGAGGAAGGTTTATTTCAGCTCACAGTTTGAATGTGTGCAGTCCATATGTTCCTGATGGTATCTTGATAGAAGTCAGCTCCATGGTTACAGGATCATATACCTGAGACTCCTATCTCATCACTTTTTAGCAGAGCAGGAAACTGGGAGCTGATGGGAAGTGAGTCATGGCTGTAAAACCTCAATGCCTGTCCCCGGTGACCCACTTTCTCCAGTGAGGTTCCATTCCCTAAAGGTTTCACAGTCTTCCAAAACAGCACCACCAAGTGTTAAAATAAATGAATGAGTCCATGGTGGGCAATTCACATTCAAACACTATGCTTGTCCCTTCTTTTGTTATTCTACTCTGAGGAAACAACTGGACAATTTCTCTACACTACACCAGTTTCTCCTGTGAACATATTTTGTATTTTAGAGGAGGTTCTGGGGGGAGGAAACACAGCCCACAAGAATTAACAGCAAATGGGCTATGGGCAAGTCAAAACAGGCAGATGGTTAAGAACTCTGGTCTTAGATTCAGGCAGAAGTTGGAAAGTGATCTTCCATTCTCTCTTTTCCCTCTACCTTTGTTGAGTTTGGTTGACTTATGAAAAACTGCATATCTATTACTTATGACTTCATGAGTTTAGAGGGACAGCTGTGAAACCATTAGCAGCAAGTTCATTAGCATATGAGTCATTTCCCAAAATTCATTTCTTATAATTTTTCAGTGTGGTAAGGACATTTGCTAAGACTAACTCTTATCAAATTAGTATATAAGATGATCTTAGTTATGGACACTGTCTCCAGAATGTTCCTTACTTAACTGAAAGTGTATACCCTTTTGGCCATGATTAACTGCATTTCTCCATTCTCCTAACGCCTGGCAGCCATGTTTTATTTCCCACTTCTGTGTATTTGACTTTTTAGATTCCTCACAAGTAAGATCATGAAGTACTGGATTCTCTGTGCCAGGCTTATTTCACTTAGTATAATATCCTCTCACTTTACCAACCATATTATTACAAACCACTAGATTTCCTCCTTTTAAAAGTCTGAGAGAGAGAGAGAGAGAGAGAGAGAGAGAGAGAGAGAGAGAGAGAGAATGCGTTTGTGTGAGACTTTTTGATTCATTCATACACTGAATATATAGATTGTTTAAAACAAATTTCCTAATTTACTACTTTGAATAATGTGACAGTGGACATAGGAGCCCAAGTATCTCTTTAAAATATATTCCCTTTATTTTGAATTTTATCTTTATTTACTTTTTTGTATGTGTGTGTGCACGTACACACATGTATACCATGGAATGCAGGAAGGGTCAAAAGACAACTGTTCTCTCCTTCTACTATGTGGGTCCCAGGGATTGGACTCAGCTCATTAGGCTTGGTGACAGGGACCTTTGTCTGCTGAACCATCCAGTTGGCTTTCTGATACTGTTTCTGATTGCTGTTATATGTAGTCAGAAGTAGTACTGCTGCTAATTTGGATTTCCGAGGAGCCCTTGTACTAGTTTCCATTATGGATGTGTACCAAGTCTCCACATTCTGGCCTGGAAAGGAATCTTTCTGAGCTCCGGTTTAATTTTCCAACTTGGAGATGTTAATGGTCTCTATGATTTTTATTAAGATTAATTAGAAGGAAAACATGTAAATTATTTAGCATTTTGACAAACACAAAGGAAATGCTTGCTACATGGAAGAATTCTAATGGTGTACTAAGAAACCAGTTTGATTTAATGGAAACTTTTTCTTAGAATGGGAGTCATTGTGCGAGAGGGAAGGAAGTAAAGGCAAGTGAGGTGGTAGGAATAAAAAATTCATAGAAATAGAATCAACACACTCTAGACTCAATATATTTGTTAGCCACACAGAACAGATATACAGGGACATAACAAGAAGGGAAAGCCACAGGGTGGAAATAACTGCAAAAATGGGGTGAGGGAGAGATGGTAAAGGGGGTGTATTGAGCGAGACAAGAGCTTTCATCATGGTTATATTAGTTACCGCTGCTGTTAGCTGCCCTATCAGTGGGAACCCCTCCTTGAGAAAATGGTTTTAGAATTTGAAAGATGATGCCCAAATGAGGAAATCATAATAAGAAGTGGACTCAAGCCTGGTTTAATTAGCTGTACTCTGTGACACAGGTCTTGAACATGAAATGCAATACCTGAATGGACTGTTGTGGAAGATCTTTTTGGTCATAAACAGCAGAACTATACTGAGACTGTTGTTTGAGTTCCCTGGGTGCCGTTGTCCTCTTCCTCAACTTGCTGACTCCATTCAAGGTGATAAATAGCACAGATGCCTGTGCCTTTTTGTTCTACTTATTGGCAGAGATACTGTTAATTAAAGAAACGTGGAGTTAAAAAACAAAGGAACCAAAAAAAAAAAAAGAAAGAAAGAAAGAAAGGAAGAAAGCTCATTCTCCTGGTACTGGGATGGTTAGGAGGATTTAGGCAATCCCAGAAGGCTGTTGCTTAGTATTTTCTCATCCCTTCTTACCATTGCCTGGAACAATAGGCAAGCAATGAAGCAGGGACCAACAATTGTTATTCTGTTTCGTATCTTTGGACACATGCACACAGATGCACACATGTGCACACACATTTCTTGAGTCATACATACGTGGTGGTACAAGGTCTTTAGTAAGTATTATACAGGGGAATATGAATCCTGGCTTAGAGTTTTGACTTACCCGGAGAAAGTAAGTATAGAAAATAGCTACTTGATTTATAAGGTAAACTTAATACAGGGACAGATTTTAGTCTCTAAGTCTTGGAAAGTGAGTGTCTCAGTCCCAAAGTCTCAGTCAAAGATTTTGTACCTGATATATATATATATATATATATATATATATATATATATATATATATAGTCAAGGGAAGGTTTGGAGTCCTCAGTCATTCCTCTCATTGAAATCCATGAAGAGAAGGAGACTTGTCTGTCCTTTTCAGTCCTGAAGTCCCTGTTCTCTGCATCTTCAATATGGCTCAGCACCTTGACCTCATTTCCTGCCCATCTCCCTAGTCTATCACTACACCCCAGACACGTTTTATATCCACAATCCTGACTTCTATTTTTAATTTACCAGGAGCTTAGCAATGCTGTTGAAATATAGCCGCAGCCACAACGTGAGGGCAAAGAACCAGATACCATTGCTCCAGGCTTAACTCATAATTTTTCTTGCCCTTTAACAGAAAACTAAATTATGTTCATCTTATTTTAGTGTATAGATATAAACCACTCAGTAGCATACAGGAGATATATAATACCTGTTGAACTCATGAGAAGTGGCCTTTCATGATTCAGTGGGTAAACCCATGCTGTGGACCAGTTCTAATGCCTGCCTTTCTGTGGATTTTATTTCTCTAATCACGTACCAGCTTTCCCCCAGCACTGACATCCTTTGCTGTGCTAACTTAGAAATAACACAGTAGGATGATATGAAATTAGGGAAGGAAGTTAACTGAAATACAGCTTGCCTGAGCAGGGTAGCCACCTTTTGGGAAACAATGCCTTGAAGTGGAAGGCAAAGAAATGCTTTCTTGCTTTGCTCTCTGTGTTGGACAGCTTTCGGTTACTATCACAAATACTCAACAAACCACTTATTAAGAAGAAGGTCTTGCCTGTGGTGAGGGAGTACATAGTGGGCATTAGTGGTGGAGAAAAGCAACATATCTGGTGGTCATGAAGCAAGAGAGAAAGAAAGATAGAGTGTAGTCTCACAATCGCCTTCAGAAGAACTCACTCAAGGCCTCTGCCCTGAAAGTTTCCACCACCTTTTAATAATGCCACACTGAGAGCCAAACCTTTAACACTTGGCATTTCTGGGACAGTTAAAATCAAAGTGTAGTGCCCCATGCCTGGTCTCCTCTCGGAAAACTTCTGTGACCCTGAATGACATGAATTAGCAAAGAAAGATGTGTCCTCGTATTATTTCTCCCAAGGTGTAAAGGGGGCATTTAAATATAAAGAAGGAGCAACAGAGATTCGTGATGAGCACAGGGAACCGTGAGTCTGTCTATTCTGAATTTAGAATGTGATGTTTTATAACCTTCCTGAATAGCCAGTTCTCCTCCACTGCTTCATTTCTAGGTGATGAGTCAAGGAAAGAGCAAGTCATGCTGCTAGAGACAGAAGCTGGAAAGTTTGTGTCTCCTCCTCTTGTGATTTTAGAAAGCTAAATTGGAAGTGAGTCATCTTTGGAGTCTGTTAATGTGTTTATTTCAGTGCTATTTACATAAAAATAACTCTATTACGGGGTGAATGTGTTTAAGAAATAACTAATGAACCTTTCTACCCAGCCATATCCTAAACATTCTTCTTCAGGATCTAACCAGATAAGCATGCCTGAGCCTCCCTTTCATAACACTCCCTAATCCCCATTATATCCCACACTCTAGCTTGAACCAGAATACATGTCTTGCACACCAGCCAAGTCCCCTGTGCCCACTTGACTTTATTTGCCTAAACCATTTCCAACCTCTAGGTATACCCCCCATCTTATCTTCTGCCCCAAACTTTTCTGACCATATTACACAGAACTAACAAAAGAAGTCCACATGTCCGGATCACATCACAAAAAGACAATATGTACAAAAAAAAAGAAGTATCTCCCCTTTAAAGCCTATCAGTCCTGTAGAAATGTTTGCCAATGAGAATTACCTAGATGAGCCCCAGGACACATAATTTAATAGAACAACCATAAATTTTATTAAATAACTCCAGTGGTTTAAAGAAGACACAAAGAAACCATACAATAAAATTAAAGAATCAAAGAGAAAGAACTTAAAGAGAATAAATGCCCAAGTACCTAAGAAAACACAAACATAAAGGTGACAGAAATGAAAACAATTCCAGGATTTGAAAACAGAACTCAATAAAGAGGTAGACACATTGAAGAGGACCCATGCTGAAATGAAAATTGAATTGAAAAACCCAGTAACTGAACTAGAAAACTCACAAGAGAGTTGTACAAGTAGAATGAGTCAAGCAGAAGATGGGAATATCAAGACTTGCAAAAAAGTAGAAGATCTAGACCGAATAAGCAAGGAATATAAAAAAACATAGGAGAGGGACAGACACACAGGAAATGTGGGACACTATGCAAAGACCAAACAAACAATATGAGAGAGGTTAATACCAAGTCAATGACATAGACCAGAACTTCAACATGCTCATAGAAGAAAGCTTTCTAAACTAAGGATAGACAAACCATACAAATATAAGAAGCATGCAGAACAACAAATAGACAAGACCAAAAAAGAAAATCTTCATGGTATATAATAGTTAAAACACTAAGTATATAGAAGAAAGAAAGTACCCAGAAATCTGTAAGAGAAAAATACACATCAGAATAAGGGCTAATTTCTCAATGGAAACTTTGAAAGACATTAGAGCCTAAAAGTTCATTCCAAGTTCTAAAAGACTGTGAGAGCCAGGGTAGACTGACATACCTAGAAAAACTATCTGTCACAGTTTAAAGAGAAAAACTTCTCATAATATAAACAGTTTATTTTTTTATATCCAACAACCCAAACCTAAAGAATAAACAGAGAGACTACGGGAAAAATGTGAAGTTACAATTATTAAAACACAAAAGTGCCACTGAGAGCACAAACAATACCAAATATCAACAGCACACACACGACAATTAATATACACACACCCCACCCACCCACACACTTCATCCGTAACTTTAAATATCAATGGCTTAATTTCTTTAGTCAAAAGACACACAGTAACTGTGTGTCAAGGAACAAAGGAACAAAATGTATCTCTATATGTTTAAAGCTAACACATCTTAACTTTAATGATAGGCCCTGCCTTAGAGTAAAAGGATGGACAAAAATACTCCAACTGAATAGGATGTGCTTGAAGTTGGAGCAATAAGGTGAGATAAGCCAATTAAAGGGAAATAAATAGGGAAAGACATCAAACTATCCCTAGTTACAGATGACATGTTATTTCACATTAGAGATCCTAAAAATTTCACCTGAAAACTTCTATAAATACTAAACAAATTCAGCAGTGTGGTAGGATACAGGATCAATTCACACAAATCAATAGCTTTTTAAAAATACACCAATAACAAACATTCAGAGAAAGAGATCATAGGCACGCTTCCATTCACAATAGTCTCAAAGAAAAGGAAATACCTAGGAATAAGCTTAGCCAAAGAGGAGAAGAAAATTTAAAATGCCGAAGTTTAAAATTCTAAAGAATGAGATAGGAAAAGACACTAAAAAAATGTAAAGACATCCCCTGCTCATAGGCTGGTAATATTAATATTCTGAAAACGGCCATTTTCCTAAAAGACATTTATAGATTCAATGCAATTCCAATTAAAAATACCCACCTAATTATTTACAGAAACAGGAAAAAATAACTATCCTAAAATTCATGTGGAACCACAAAAGATCCTGGAGAGCCAAAATAATCCTGAGGAAAAAGAACAATGATGAAGGGATTATGATTCCAAATCTCAAGATAGTCATAGTAGTAGAAACAATATGGCACTGGCACAAAAACAGGCATGTAGAGCAATAAAACAAAATCAAAGACATAACCCTGAGTACATGCAACATCAGCCATTTAATATTTGACAAGGATGCCAAAAGACATAAGCTAGAGAAAAGGAAACCTCTTTACCAAATGGTGCTGGAAAAACTGGGTGCTTACTTGCAGAAGTATAAATTAGACCTGTATCTATCATCTTGCACAAAAACTAACTACAAGTGGATTAAAGACCTAAACATGAAACCTGAAACATTGAAACGGTTAGAGGAAAATATAGGCAGTGCCATACCTGACCTAGGTATAAGAAAAGATCTCTATGTGAGAGGAAAACCTTGATTGGGGAACTGTGGGCATGTGTCTCAGGGATTGTTTGGATCACTATTTGATGAAAGAGAACCCAGAGTATGGGTGTCAACACTCGTTGGCAGATGTCCTGGACTATATAAGAAAGCTAGCTAAACATACACTTGCAAATAAGCCAGAGACCAGTGTTCACACATGGTTCCTGCATTCAGGTACCTGCTATGGGTTCTTACCCTGACTGCCCTCAGTGATGGACTGTGACCTGGAAATGTAAGGTGAAATAAATCCTTTGCTACTCAGTTACTTTGGGCTAAGTAATTATGGTTTTCTACGTCCCATCACATGCCATTTTCTTTATCCCAAGTGTTGTTTCTTATGCAGAACTTAGCTCAGACTGACATGGTAATCTAGACTGGGTTTAATTTATTCTCTTAATTTATTCTTTTTTGGCACTAATCACAGACTGAATTATTTATGTGGGGATAATTTCAAAATCTGTATTTTGCACCTTCCTGACAAAATTAGAACTACAGTTTGTGAACGGCATAGGGAAAGGAAATCTCATCCAAATTAGATCCTCCTGCACGTTTTCATGAGGAAACTAGGCACTATTTTGTCCTTCTAACTTTTTGAAAATTGAAGTTAATTTTAGATTTAGAGAAAAAATTTACAAAGATAGTACCAAGGGTTGACATATGCCCCATACCAGTTTCCTCTGTTCCAAATTTATATTTTAATAAATTTGTCATATTCAATAAATGAGTTTATTAAAATTAGCAAAACTTAATAGTTTGTCTAGATTTCTTTTGTTTATGACCCATTTCTTTGTTTCTGCTTCCTTTTTTGGAATATTTTCAGTTTTATTTATAAACATTTAACACAATTTTAGTTCTTCCAATTTTAGGTCAAAACACAACCAGAAAGAAGATGTCTGGAGACTTAGGCAGGCAGGGGTTAAAGATCACTGCCTCATTCATCCCAGGCTAGCATAGGAACTAGAGAGCCCCCTGCCTCTTCTAGGTGCTAGTGTTACAGATGTGTACCACATTTATCCTGGCTCAACACCTGGGCCACCTTTGTAACTTGGTAAATGGTTCCCAGTTAGCTTTTGAAGGCTCAATACTTACATCAAAAGATTGCTGGGCTTCCATCTCATGGCTCTCCACAGAACTCTGGGTCCGCTCCCCACCTCCTTAAGAACAACTTCAGGAAACTTCTGGGACAGGGCCTCAGAGACCTCTACAGAATGCTTCTGGATGACAGCCTCGCAGACTTCGATAGGAGCCTGAAGTGTGTTCAGTGGCAGCTTCACTAGCTTCCAGATGATCCTGCTGGGTGGAAGCCTCATGGACTACTTACTACAGGAGCCAGCTGCCTAAGAATATCACCGACCTCCACTGGAGCCAGCTGGGTAGCATCATCACCGACCTCCAGGGAAACCAGCTGGGCAGCAGCCTCTTGACCTCCAGGGGAACCTGCTGGGCGGCAGCATCACTGACCTCCATGGGAGTCTTCTGGGTGGCAACATTACTGACCTCCACAGGAGTCAGCTGGGTGCCAGCCTCCAGAACCTCCACAGGAAGACACTGGGTCTCAGTCTCTTGAGAAAGTTCCTCCACTTGCTTAGTTTTCTTGAAGAAATAGTCAACCAAGTTTGAGATCATCTGTAAAACATCATTTTGTTAATAAGGATTTTTTTCTGCTTCTTAGTCGCATCCAAGATACTACATTGCATTTCATTATTGTGCCTTAGTGATATGACAGTCTCTCATTTTGGTAACTTCATAGGATAGATTTCAGTTGGAATTTGGAGGATGTATTTCTCTCAATCTCTCTTGGGCATTGGGTTTGGGGAGAGCAAGTTCATAGAGGCAAAGTATTATTTGCTTTATACAGTATTAAGGTATACACCAGCAACATGTATGCCACTGTTATTTCAATTAACTGCTTGAGGAAGTGTTCATAGGTTTCTGCATTCTAAGAATGTTTTGCTCTGCCCCACCTTCCATGCATCATTCTTTGGGAGTTACTCATTCTGTGTGGCCCACACTTAAGAGTGGCAGGGTGGGAGGTATACTCTTTTCTTTTCAGGTCTGTCATTTGGCTGTCATTAATCTTTGATTCCAGGAAATTATCTGATCAGAAGACTCTGGGGCCATCTTATTTGATATTCCTCAATCTAGACAGTTCATGTCAAAACTATGGTATTTCTGGTCTAAGAATTGGCATTTTATGATTAAGTGTAATATTTTATGTACATTAGGTTTTATAAAGGCAGTTCATTTTCCTTCCATTTGCTTGTGTGATCTTATTAGCTGTTATGCTGAGATTCAGGACTTTCCACTTGCTTGGCCTTTGAAGACTGCAAGCCTTTTGTCTTGGCCTTATGTGCCTGGTTACTTTGTTCTGTACTCCCTTCTCTATGTAATTATTATCATGGTGAAGATGCTGTGTCTCCAGGAGATTTCAGTCTTTTCCTGAAGTTATTCCTGTATTCTTGGTCTGCCGAAGGACAGCAATAGACTGGCTTTGAAAGGCAGGACAAGCAGTTGCCATTGGTATGGTGATTAAAATTCACATTTCTGATTAGATTTGGGTGTGTTGACTTAGATCTCTTGGCAGTGATGCCCAGGAATCAGCATTACATTCAGTGCTCTCAGTGATTCTACTGTACTCCAAAGTAATAGTACCACACCATTAGCTAATGTCTGGAAAGAGAGTACAAATTACAAAACCCTCTCTGGCATGCTATTTGGCAGAAAGCTTTCTCTGAGATCAAAGACTGCTCTCTTGTGCTAGAAGCTACCCCTAAAGCCTGGGCCCAAGTAAGCTGTCAATATATTTTCTCTTTGATTACCTCCATCATTCACTTTCCTCAACTAACTCTCAGCAGTGAAGAGTCATCCCATGGGATAGGGAGAAAAATCTGTGAGGTGGGTATTATGGAGACTGTGAAGGCAGGGAGGTCGGATGGTTAGGAGCACTGTTTGAAAATGTTCTCTAAGGGTGTGACAACTGTGAGGGTTTTGGGGTATCAGGGATAGAGATGTTAGAGGGGGAAGTCAAAGAGGTAAGGAAAGGTGGGTTCATGGGGGGTGTAGTTGTGGTTTAGCCTATAAACAAATTGCATGCTGCAAAAGGTTATTGAAACACCATGTAGAAACATCCCCAAGAAAGTGTTTTAAGTTTGGAAATACAAGAAGTTAATGAGCATTTTGTCTAAAACATATATTGGGTTAGTAATTAATAAGTATTTGTCCTGATGTAAAGTCTTATGTGTTCATTGTAAAGAATCATTTTGTAATAAGAGTTTCAAATGCCTTTGGTGGTTTGAGAACAGATTTACAGAGATCCTAGACACCAATTTTAACAGTTTTTGCCTTAGCATTATTTTAAAGACTTATTTATTTATGTGTGTGTGTGTGTGTGTGTGTGTGTGTGGTGATGTATACATGTATACAGGAGTCTGTGAAGGCCAACAAAGGACATTGGATCCCATGGAGCTGTAGTTATAGGCTGTTGTAAGCTGCCAGATGTGACTGCTGGCAGTAAGACTTAGGTTCTCTAGAAAAATAGCAAGTGTTTTTAATCACTGATTTATCTGTCCAGCCCTGTGTTTAACATCATTTTTGTATTAGATATATAATAAGATCTTAATTAATGTACACAATATGTTATGCAGTATTGAGGAGCCACCAATGCTTCATCTTCCAGAAACTTGTACTTTTTTGGGGGAAGGGACAATCAGGATGCATAGAATTATATAGTACTAAGAAAGTTTCTGTGAGTGTCAGACATCTGTTGACTCAGTAGGTCAGAGAATGGCTTCTTAACTAAATTATCTGGGGATTATAGTTTCATCAAGGGATGAACTTGGTCAAGTATGGGAACAAGAAAGGAGTGCTTTACATGGTAATATTGTCAACAATATTAATGCTGTAATTCAAATATTCATGTTTGGTTTGGTGAAGTACTTCTTAGTTTGGTTGGCTCTGTGGGTTGTTTATGGTGAGCTATACAGGATAGCATGAAACATGAGCTTGGGGTCAGATTGCAAGGGTCATGACAACCCAAAGGCATATTTCATTGAAGATGATCAGGGATCTATAAGATTTTGAGTGTAGTAGGGATATGATAAGAGTTATTTTGTGGATATGTTTGTTGGTTATAATTTGCTAGGAGTATAGGCAGTGGTACTCAGCACAGCAGAATGCATTAAGGTAGTCTTTTGATAATGCAAGCATGGCCAGAGTCTGAAAAAGACAACCAACAGCACAGATGTAATAAAGCAAAGACTGAAAAGATTTTTACAGAAGACGAATCTGAATCTCCACCTAACCCTCCGCAGTTCCTTTTATTTCATATCATTAACAACTGTACTAGGGAGCTTCTGATGAGGAGACTATAGCCCAGAAAAGTGTTATACCCAAAGATCTATAGCATTTGAGTAGAGGGTATAGAGCTATAATATCCAATCTGTCAGCCACTAACCATAGAAATTAATTATTAATTATATTGATATGTTATATAATTATATATTATATAATATATGATATTAATATTAATATTTAATTAAATTTAGTTAAAGTTAATTTTTAAATCATTTTCTAAAATTTCAAAACAATCTTTTCTCATTTTACATGCCAATCCTGGTTCCTACTTCTTCCCCTCCTCTGGCTCCACCCATCTCCCCTCCCACCCCCACCCCATACACTCCTCAGAGAGGCTAAGGCTTCCTTGGGGAGTGAACAAAGTCTGGCACATGACTTTGAGGCAGGAGTAAGACCCTCCTCCTTATATCTACACTGAGCAAAGTATCTCTCCAAAGAGAATGGGCTCCAAAAAAGCCACTTCAAGCACTAGGGATAAATCCTGGTCCCCCTGCAGGTGGCCCCACAGACTGCCCAAGCCACCCAATTGTCACCCACATTCAGAGGGCCTAGTTTGGTCCTATGCAGGTTCTCCCACTGTCAGTTCAGAGTCAGTGAGCTCCCACTAGCTCGGGTCAGCTGTTTCTGTGGGTGTCTCCAAAATGGTCTTGACTATATTATCGCTCCTCCCTCTCTTTGACTGGACTCTGGGAGCTCAGCCCAGTGCTTTTTCTGCATCTGCTTCCATCAATTACTGGAGGAAAGTTCAGTGATGATAATTAAGGTAGTCATCAATCTCATCACAAGGGAAGGACCAGGTAAGACCCTTAAGTTAAATATTTGAGAGTTAGATCATTTTTTTTTCACAAATTATTTTTCAAGCCCCATCATAGTTTCCATTCCCTCCCTTCTTTCCTTCTAATCCCTCCAGTGGTGGTATATTGTTCACAATTTATTAAAGCAACTGGAGATCAAAATAGCAAAGCAGCCCATACTAGTTAGCCATAAGGGCCAGGCACACACATTTAATCCCAGGACTCAGGAGACAAAGGCAGATGGATCTCTCTGAGTTGAAGATCCTCCAGGGCTGCATAGGATCCCAGCACTAGAGAGGCAGAAAGGATAGGAGCAGGGTCTTCAGTGTGAGTCCCAGACTTAGTATCTAGCCATGCTGAAGACAGCATAGTAGTCTGAGTGAATATGAGGAGCAGTGAAGTTGGGAACAGTCTGATGATCACCCCTTTGTTCTGAGCTGAGGTAGAGGTAACATCTAATCACTGACTGTTTTGCTTTTCTGATCTTCAGGTTGAAGCTTGAACCCCAATATCTGTCTCAGGGTCATTTGTTTATCATGTTACACCCTCCCTGCAACCTCTGCTATTTACTTTGCCCCCCCTTCCACTCTTCATCCTTTTTCTTCAGAAAAGGGCAGGCCTCCCATAACATATCACATAGCAGTAAGACTGGGCACCACCTCTCCTATTAAAACCAAAGGAGGCAACTCAGTTAAAAGGGAAGAATCCTAAAAGCAGGTGACAGAGTCAGAGACAGCCCCAGCTCCCACTGTTAGGAGTCCCACATGAAAACCAAGATACACAACTGTAACGTATGTGCAAAGGTCCTAGGTCAGTCCCATGCAGTCTCTCTAATTGCTTGCTCAGTATCTATGAGCCCCTATGAGCCCAGAGTAGTTAATTCTGTGGGTTTTCCTGTGGTGTCCTTGACCCCTCTGCCTCCCATAATCCTTCATCCCTTTCTTCCACAGGATTCCCTGATCTCCATCTAATTTTTTGGCTGTGAGTCCCTGCATCTGTTTCCGTCAGTTTCTGGTTGAAGCCTCTTGACAATTTGCTAGGCATTGATCTTTGAGTAGAGCAGAATATCATTAGTACATATTTCATTGACTTATTTTTATTACCAGTCATGCTTGATTCTATACTGGGTCTCTGGGCTGTCTCATCTGTGGCTCCTGGCCCTATGAGAAGTGTCAGGGTGGGTTTCCTCTCATGGTATGGGTCTCAAGCTGGACCAGTCATTTTTGGCCACTCCCATAATTTCTGCACCACCTTTACCCCAGCACACCTTATAGGCAGGGCAAATTGTAGGTCCAAGGTTGTGTGGCTGGTTTGGGGTCCCAATCCCCACAGTAGAAGTCTTGCCTAATTACAGGAGATATCAGGCTCAGGATCTGTATCTCCTATTGCTAGGAGTCTTAGCTAGGGTCACCCTCATAGATTCCTGGGAGTGTCCATTGCACTAGGTTTTTAGCTTGTCTTAAGATGACTCCTGATTTCAGCTGTCTCTTCCAGTACTCTCCCTCCCTCCTCCTCCCACCCGATCCCTCCTGTTCTCCTGTACACACCCCCATCTAGACCCCTCTCCACATCCAAATGTGATACTTATTCTATTCTTCACGGTGAGATTCATGTCCCCCTCTCATCTGCCTTGAGCCTTCTTTTCTACTTGGCTTCATTGGGCCTGTGGATTGTAGCATGTACCCATTACTTTACAGTTAATATCCACTTATGAGTGACTTCAAATGACATATGTCTTTCTGGGAATTGGGTTACCTTAGTCAGGATGATCTTTCCTAATTTCTCTCCCTCCCTCCCTCCTTCCCTCCCTCCCTCCTTCCCTCCCTCCCTCCTTCCTTCCTCCTCCCTCCCTCCCTCTTCCTCCTTCCTTCCTTCCTTCCTTCCTTCCTTCCTTCCTTCCTTCCTTCCTTCCTTCCTTCCTTTTGTATTTTCAGACAGGGTTTCTCTGTGTAACAGTCCTGGCTGTTCTGGGACTTGCTTTGTAGACCAGGTTGGCTTGGGACTTATTGAGATCCACCTGTGTCTGCCTCTGTCTCCTGAGTGCTGAGATTAAAGGCATACACCACCACTGCCCAGCTTCCATCCATGTCTTAAATGGTACATTTCAAGTGTTTATGGAAGCCTTGTGTGGCTACTATTGAGGACAAAATATTAACAGATTATCCCTTATGGGTCAGGAGAGGTGGCTCAGTGGTTAATAGTACTTGCTGCTCTTCCAGAGAACCTCAGCTCAGTTTTCAACACTCACATGGGATGGACTCAAACTTCCTGTAACTTCGGCTAAAGGGGATGTGAACCCCTCTTCTCGCCTTCATGTGTAAGTACCCACATGCACATCACACACACACACACACACACACACACACACACACACACACACACACAAATAAATCTTAAAAAGCATTCTGATTATTGCAGAAGATTTTACTGAGCCGATTTGTGAGTAGTTATTCTAATTTTTGAGCCTATATTCTTAATCCACTTTTCAACTTATTACTGACAGCCCCTACCAAGTTAAACACCAAAAATAAATAAATAAATAAATAAAACTGCTGATCAATGAATGATCTAATGAAGAGAACACAGTTCTCAAACGAGGGAACAGATGGCTAATAAATATTTTAAAAAGTGTTTAACATCATTAACTCTCAAGGAAAGAGAATTTTTAAAATTGACAATCAATTCTTCTTTCATACACTACATCCTGACCACAGTTTCCCCTCCTATAGCTCCTCCCTGCTCCCCCACTGCATCCCTTCTCCCCCAGATCTACTCCCCCTCTGTGTCCCTTCAGAAAAGTGCAGACCTCCAAGAGACAACAGCCAAACAGGACAAAGCAAGATACATACAATAAGATAAGGCAAAAGTCCTCAAATCCTCATATTAAGGCTGGACAAGGCAACCCAATGGGAGGAAGAGTCTTAAGATCAGGCAAAAGAGTCAGAGATACGTCCATTCCCACAGTTAGGAGTCCCACAAAACACCAAGCTAACAGCCATAACATACACACAGAGGACCTGGTGCAAATGTTTGCAGGCCCCAAGCTTGCCATTTCAGTCTCTGTAAGCCCATGAGAGCCCTGCTTAGTCTATTCAGTGGGCCATGTTCTCCTGCTGTCCTCCATCCCATTTTGACTCCTACAATAAGGAAAGGCAAATTACAATAACATTGAGATTCCATATTACCTCAGTTAGAGTGGTTATTAGTTGAAACAAGAACAGCAATAGCAGCAGCAACAACACTTGCTCACCAGGACCTATGGAAAGAGGAACCCTTATTCACTCCTGTGGGAAGTGTAAACCAGTGTAGACACCGTGGAAATCAATATTTGCATTTCTTAAAATTACAAGCACTCCATGAGCCACTCATAACACTCCTGCATGTATATCCAAAGGACTTTATATTCCACCCCAGAGATAACTCTTCAGCAATATTTATTGCTACCCCATTCACAATAGCTAGGGAATGGAATCAGCTCGGTTATCCATCAACAGGCGAATAGATAATGAGACAGTGTGCACATACAGATTGGAATTTTATTCCTAGATAAGGAAACATGAAATTTTAAGGAAGGCATATGGGTCTTGGAATTATTATATTAAGTGAGGCAACTGAGGCTCCAAAAGATAAATACTGCATTTTCTCTAGCAATAGTGGATACTCACTTTTAATTTTTATGTACGTGTTTCTTTACAGTGAAAATGGATATAGGTTATTGTATTAATAACTGTCCTGTGGCTAGAAGAAAGAGCTTATTTTGCTTTGCAATTCCAGGCAGTTTGTGGGGGACCGAATATCGGGTCCCAGGTTCTGGCCATCATAAACAGCAGTGGCGCCAGGAAACTCTGGCCCACTATTGTATTGTTAATGTCAGCAGGGATACTTTTGTTTACCATGGTCTCAGGATAATATGCCTCCTTATTTGCATATCTATGCACCTAAGCATCTGTATAAGCCTGCACCTGGGCAGGGAGATGAGAGGTATGTGAGTAACTTGTGGCCAGAGCAGGAGAGAGAGAGAGGGAACAAAGAGAGAAATGGTTGCCTCGTAGTATTAGCAGGATGGTTAAGAGACACTAGAAAAGATGGCTATTAAAGAAATGGCTCTAGTTTCACAACATGGAACTGAGAGTTCTCTGAAGATGACAAGATGCCTGTATTTGGTCTTTATCGAGGTTGGGTTCCTCGAAGCTTCCAGGTCCACACATCCCCACTCAGGTAGAACCTCATGGTCTAAGGCTGAGGCATGCTGGGCCACGACAGCAGTTAAGCATCCATCATGGCAGGCAGGCATGGCAGCAAGTGGCAGACATGGTGGCAGGAGCAGGAAGCTGAGAGATCACATCTTTTAACCACAAAAACAAAACAGAGAGAGAATGAACTGAAAGAATGAACAGAGAGAATGAACTGAAAGTGGGACTAGGCTATAATTTCTCAAAGTCTGCTTCCAGTTCTGTACTTCTGGCTGCAAGGGTTAACCTTGTAAACATCCCCGATCAGCGCCCACAAATGGGAACAAGTGTATGAAAAACTAAGCCCGTGGGGGGCATTTTCTCAATAGCTGTGAAACACAGCGTGGGAAGGCGATGCCTGTAGCAAGTGGTGAGGTCAGTTGAACAAAGAATATGATTGCAGAAAGGTGACTACAGGGTCTGGAATGGCATGTTGAAGGAGTGTAGGGAATAGGGAGAAGGGAGAGGAAGAAGATCAAAAAAATAAATTATACATGAAAACGGCCTAATTAAGCCTATTACTTTGTATGCTGATTGAACAAATATTGGTCCCTCCAAATCCCTTGATATCTGCCTAGATATAGATACACAAGAGAAGAGAAGCAGTGTGGCTAAGTGCAGCATTTTAATGAGTTCCCTATCAATATGTTAGTGGAATTTATTAAAATAATATACAATTCTATTTTTTTCCAATTCAGTGAGTTAGGCTAATTTACATTTTATTGGGAGAAAATAAGCTAGTATTAACCAAGGATGTATACCTCTATAATGATAATATCATGTTAGCTTTTGGGAGATACCAATTGCAGTCTATTTGCAGTTGAGCTCCCCACTTCTAATTTGCAGATCCCTCTTGGCAACTTTTCAGCTTAATGAGATGGCATAGTCATGGTTACATGACTTTGTTCCTTTTCAGGTTTCTATGGGAGGCTCTTTAGCTTGGGCTTTCACTTTCAAATGGGCTACAAAAATGCATACTCATCAGATGTATGCTTCTTTACTGTGGGCACAATATTGCTAAACTGAGGGGGCTAATTATATTGCTATGTGATATAGGGTCTACGATAATGTAAAACTCCCAAGACATCGTTTTCTCTGATTTCTAAGGAAAATAGAAAAGTCTTGCTCCTGTAAGGAGGGACTTTAGCTATTAGGATAGTGATCCTTCATTTCCTCTTTCCTATCAATGTCAGCATTTAGTTAAAATGTTTTACCAAGTATTTATTTTTGTATCCATGTGTGCAGGTGCATATTTAACAAAATTAACATGTTATTCTCCATTCAAAGTTCCAGCATGAGGTATTTTAAATATTTTGTTGTTGTTTTGTACTAGAGAACTCCGAGGGACAAAGTGCCTTACTTGACCCCAAGCTATTTGTTTTGAATTCCATAGCTGGCAGATTCAGGTAAAGAATTATATTCTCAGTGCTTGCTGACTCTGTTAGTCAGCTTTGCATTACTTCAGTGAAATATTGAGGCAATTAACTTATAAGGAGAAAGGGTTTATTTATGTCAGAGTTCTGGAGGTTTCCGTCCAAGATTAGATGGTCTCATTACCTCAGGCCTCTGGTGAGGATGCCAGATGGCACTAGTGGGAGCATGTGCCAGTGCAAACCTCCTCACAGCATAGGCTACAAAGCAGGCTGACAGAACTGACAAAACAGGAGCCACTGTCTTCATCTAGGGAATGACCAAAGGGGCTATGATAAAGTCTCATTTCTGAAGGTTCACAGCACTTCCTGGGGATAACACCTTGGAAACAAGCACAAGGTTCTTTGGGGGACAGTAAGCATATCCAAACTATAGTACTGACTATAATGGAAATACCAAAGATGGTTGCTATTGTAAGAGGTACTGGAAATATAGGATAGTCTTTGGTCTGTCAAAGATATTTTTTTTTGTTGGTCAAGATGTAGAGCATGCCTCTCTGTCACCAAAACAAGTACTGTCACCTTGGAAACAAAAAGAATAGTTTTTTTGTAAATATACAATTCTTCATGGATGCCTACACATGTAATTTACTGTGCATAAAATATAATGCCCAAGTGTAGTGGTGCACAGCTGCAATTCTAGCATGTGGGATTGAGGCAGAAGGATTATGAATTAGAATTCAGCCTAGTCTATGCAGTGAGTATAAGGGCAGCTTATGCTACAAGAGTAAGACCCCATAAAACAAAACAAAATACAAAAAACATGGAGTATTGGAGAGGACAGTGGAGGAGGAAAATAACTAAGCTCCAAATATAATGAAACACGTGTGAAAATGACACATTGGAACTCAATATTAAGGGATTAAGATATAAATGTATAGCCTAATATATGGGGCATAATTCAGTCTGTGATAGTCTGTCTTGAGGATCGAAGGATGTAATATTTATGAAGTGCTCACTTCTGGGTCTGAAACAAAATCAGCTCTTGATAAATAAGGTAATTTATTTAATTGAGGGCTTGTTGTATTCCAGCCACTGTTCTAGATGTTGAGTGGTATGATAGTGAAAAAAAAACATATAAAAAACTCTTTTCTAGTGGTTTTGGTGTTGTACTTGGTTGTCAGCAGTGATAATGCTGACTAATCAACCCAAAGACTGTAAGCAAGTGCAGAGGCCATATTAGAAACTAACCCAAAACCTGTGCTTTCATAGAGGACTTATGGAGAGGTGGAAGGAGGGGTTAGTCAATATGCTGTAGCAGAAGAGTTTGTTTGTGAATTCTAGGTCTTAAAACAATATACGATACATCCCGCCACACTGACCCTCTTAGAAGAGAAAGTGGGAAGTACCCTTGAACAAATTGGCGCAGGAGACACTTCCTGAACATAACATCAGTAGCACAGACACTGAGATCAACAATTAATAAATAGGACCTCCTGAAACTGAGAAGC
This sequence comes from Cricetulus griseus, assembly GCF_003668045.3. NCBI lineage: Eukaryota > Metazoa > Chordata > Mammalia > Rodentia > Cricetidae > Cricetulus > Cricetulus griseus. The sequence goes on along the minus strand of NC_048601.1, from coordinate 35,412,307 downwards.
TTCTGTAAGGCAAAAGACACAGTCAACAAGACTAAACGGGCAGCCCACGGAATGGGAAAAGATATTTACCAACCCCACATCAGACAGAGGTCTGATCTCTAAAATATTCAAAGAACTCAGGAAGCTAGTCACCAAAACACCAAATAATTCACTTAAAAAGTGGAGTACAGAACTAAACAGAGAATTCTCAATAGAGGAATCTAAAATGGCTGAAAGACACTTGAGAAATTGCTCAACATCCTTAGCCATCAGGGAAATGCAAATCAAAACAACTCCGAGATACCATCTTACACCTTTCAGAATGGCTAAAATCAAAAACACCAATGACAGTCTATGCTGGAGAGGATGTGGAGAAAGGGGAATGCTTCTCCGTTGTTGGTAGGAGTGCCAACTTGTACAGTCACTTTGGAAATCAATATATCAATTTGGCAGTTTCTCAGGAAAATGGGAACAAGTCTACCTCAAGATCCAGCAATTCCACTCTTAGGCATATACCCAAAGGATGCACATTCATACAACAAGGACATCTGTTCAATTATGTTCATGGCAGCATTATTTGTAATAGCCAGAACCTGGAAGCAACCTGGATACCCCTCAATTGAAAAATGGATAGAGAAAATGTGGTACATTTACACATTGGAGTACTATTCAGCAGAAAAAACAAAAAACAAAAAACAGTGGAATCTTGAAATTCACAGGCAAATGGGTGGAACTAGAAGAAACCATCCTAAGTGCGGTAACTCAGTCAAAGAAAGGAAAACATGGCACGTACTCACTTATACATGGATATTAGACATAGAGTAAAGGATTACCAGCCTACAATCCACACTGCCAGAGAAGCTAGGAAACAAGGAGGACCCTAAGAGAGACATACATGGTCTCCTTGAGAAGGGAAAAGGGTCAAGACTACCTTAAATGCCATCCTAGAGCCTTCATCCAGTAGTTGATGGAAGCAGAAACAAACACACACAGTTAAACACTGGGCTGAACTCCTGAAATCCAGTTGCAGAGAGGAAGGAGTGATGAGCAAAGGGGTCAAGACTGGGCTGGAGAAACCCACAGAAATAGCTGACGTGAGCAATTGGGAACTCATGAACCCCAGTCTGAGAGCTGGGGAACCAATATAGAACCAAAGCAGGCTCCCTGAATGTGGGAGTCAGGTAGGAGCACTGGGCAGTCTATGGGACCTCTGGCAGTAGAACCAGGGTGTGTACCTAATGCATGAATGGATTTCGGGAGCCCATTTCCCATGGAGGGATACTTTCTTAGCCTAGATACACAGGAGAGGGCCTAGGCCCTGCCCCAAATGACTTAACAGATTTTATGATCCCTCATGGAAGGCCTCACGCCCTAGGGAATGGATGGGGGATTAGATGGGGGTTCAGTGGGGGGGGTGCATGGGAGGATGGGAGGGAAAGGGAATTGGGATTGGTATGTAAAATAATATTGTTTCTAATTTAAATAAAATCTATAAAATGAAGCCAAAAATCTCAAAATATTATAATTGTTTTGAAGTATTCAAAAAAAAAACTCTAGCAGACTTATAATTAATTAATTTATTATAATAATTTCTAAGCCAGATTCTGTACTTTCTGAATACAGATGCTAGGTTTTATTTCAGGTTATTTTATAAGCTCTTTTATAATGAATGTCATGGAAATGATATCATTTTACACATTGCCTATCATACTTATATTACAGTATGACCAGACATGACAATGATCACATTTCTCTTCTATAGATATACATTCCTTTTTTGATTAGTTTATTTATTTTTATACCTCTCAATCCAAAATGGTGGAGTCCTACAAATTCAAGCTAGTCAACATTTTCCTACATCAAAACCAAGTGTAGAAAATACCACCAGAGAAAGTTTTTTCACTCCTGTCTTGCACTAATCAACTGCTTTAAAAATCTGTCTTTTAATGCATGTTTATTGCACAACCATATATCCTGTTTGAAGTTAAGCTCAGAAAAACATAAAACACCTTGCCTTACCTAAGATGTAAGGCAGAAATATAATCTTAAATATTTTACAAAGAAGGACCATGGGATATGTAGTTTCAAATGGAAAGCATGACCCCCTTTTCCTGTGGCAGTCATGGAAAGGCTTCCTAGAGGAACTAAATAAGAAACACTTAAGAAAAACTACTATCTACGAATCTGAATATTTCAGTATTACTTGGCAGGGCATTTTGCTGAACTCCAGTACTTAATCACCACCACATTTGTTACATACTTCCTGTGAGGAAGGTGTATCTTTAGGTCTCAGAAGTTGGTCTGTTTGCTGTTGCTATAACAGAGTCACTGACAATAGATAATGTATAACAGGAATATATTTGGCTAATGGTCTGGAAGTTCAAGGGCGTGACAACAGAATGTGGTAATGAGCTTCTTGTTGCATCATCTCAGGGCAGAAGTAAGGAACATGTACAAAAGAGACAGAAGGTTGAGAGAGCTAACCTTGTCTTTAGAACAGGTCCACCTTCATAAGTAACTCGCCACCAAAGATTTTGTATGCAGATTAATTGATGAGCTAATTCATTATGGCACAGTCCTCATAAACCAACCCCCTCTTGAAAGCCCACCTGATCATACTGATTGTTACTGTCATACTGGTAGTTAAAATTCAACATAATATTTTGAGGGCACAAACCACAGCAGAGACAAACCAAATATCATCGTCACTCATTTACAAGGAGCACTTGCTTATGTTAAAGCAGAGCTAAAAGGCTTACTGTAGGCCATCAAAGGAAAAGGCTAGATAGATGACTGTCCCTGGCACCTTTACTTTCAACCCCTCCATTGTGTTTCTCTCCTGGAGGACCTATGACTAAGCACCAAGAAGAAGGATTTGTGTAGGAACTGTAGCAGAGGAAGAAGAGCACCCCTTTCCTCTTCATTCCGATGCAGCTTCTGTGCCTTACTGCTGTTAAGGGTCTTGGCTTAGAGGATCTACGTTGGAGGTCAGGTGAGAAGACAGTAGTTATACATAGATAAGAAAACTGAGATGCTCTTAGCACCACTCCTTCCTCCTGTGCTCTGAGGATACTCCTAGACTGATCACTTTGCCCTTCCTTGCTGAACTTGGATAGGGTCTTATTCTCCCTCTGAACACATTGCTTTGGATGACTATCAGTTTATTAACCAGAAATTGTTATATGAGTTGATATAATTTGGCTTCTCTTGTGCTTAAATTTTGAGAAAAGTGCTAACAATAAACTCAATCCCATACTTTTACATTTTGCCGAATCCGCTTGCTTATGAGGGAAGAAGAATGGACAGATTTTACAAAAGCCCTTGTTCAAGAGTGCATCTACTGGGTAGTAAGCCTCCCATCCCAACCCCAATTCAAAGACTAGATGAACTTTCATGCCTGATGACTTAAATAAGGTGCAACAGACGGGAGGGACAATTAGTGAAGTCAAGGAACTTGCATATAAAGAAAAAATTAAGATGATTGTATTCTAGAGTACAAGTGTGTCTTGACAGACCTTATATGTGTTATCAGATTTGATGGTTTCCCTATTATGTTCAAATGTTTCTAATGTTCCTAAAGCCTATTTTGCCTGTCATTCTCAGATCTTCTAAGACAATGTCCTGTGCCATGTTTATTTCCTATGAGGATTCCTTTCTAAACCTCTTTGGTCTGTTTTTTATGTACTTAGTGGTACATTGTCTGGAAATGTTTTTGATTTCCAGAAAGAATCCTCTTGTTTCCTGAGGCAATGGAATGATTCCTCCATGGAGAAGTCCCACTGTTGGTTGTGGGTAATGAAAGCTAGACTTTATATTGTTAAGAAGGAAGAAATAGGAAAGACACAGATATGTTATTTTAGTTACTTAAGATAGGATTTCCCGCTGGTGTGCTGAGGGGAGCTATTAATATAAGGAAAAAAGATTAGGAAAAAACCTGAGGCAGGTGGATTTTAATATTATTAGATTTCATGAGAGAAAAATTAGTAATTGCTAACACTTATTGGACACTAATTCTGTGTAGGGCTCTGTGCTGGAAGTCTTTTACATGAATTGTTCCTTAAGATTTCCTAAAGAAGTTTATGAAGGAGGAATGATTTCATTTCCTTTTTTAAAGATGGGAAAATAGAGGCCAATGATTTCAGATAATCTGCTCAAAATCTGTAACCAATAAATCAGTGAGCTCAAAATCAAACTGAGGGAGGTCTGCCTAATCATAGTGCTAAGTTATAATTAAGACATTTAAAAAAATTAGTACCTTCCTAAGATTTTACTACCTGTATATGCATTTATAATTTCAAAGAGGATAACAGAAGAAATAACATTTTCCAAATATACTTTCACAAAATATATTTGCCTCTCAAACTTTTCCAAAACTACTGTTCTAAGGAATATGTCTTAGGATAAGAAGAACTTAGAGTTTTTTTTTTTATGATACTAAAGCTTTATCTTTATTAACAAGCTTTTATAGCCATGGTGCCATTTAATTCTCATAAGCTTGGCACAAGGTACATTAGGTATTATTATAGTTATTTTATAGGGGGGAAATTTATAATGTTTCAAGTTCAATAATTTCCTCAAGACTCACATTAAATCATGAAAGAGAGGATAATGAAATATAGCAAATTAGTAAAGATACAAGAGACCATGAGATGGATCCTCACTGATTTTATTGTCAGTTATGAGAAGATGGTAAAGATTGTCTTTTGACAATCCAAATTTATACAATGGAACAAAGAGAACATCTTCAACAAATGGTGCTGGCATAACTGGATTTGGACATGCAGAAGACTGCAGATAGACCCAAGCCTATCGCCATGCACAAAACTTAATTCAAAATGGATCAAAGACCTCAACATAAACCCAGCCACACCGAACCTACTAGAAGACAAAATGGGAAATACCCTTGAATTAATTGGTACAGGAGACTGCTTCCTGAACATTACACCAGTAGCACAGACACTGAGATTAACAATTGATAAATGAGACCTCCTGAAACTGAGAAGCTTCTGTAAAGCAAAGGAGACAGTCAGCAAGACAAAACGACAGCCCACAGACTGGGAAAAGATATTCACCAACCCCACATCTGACACAGGTCTGATCTCCAAAATATAGAAAGAACTCAAGAAGCTAGTCTCCAAAACAGCCAACAATCCAATTAAAAATGGGGTACAGAACTAAATAGACAATTTTCAATAGAGGAATCTAAAATGGCTGAAAGACACATAAGAAAGTGTTCAACATCCCTAGCCATCAGGGAAATGCAAATCAAAACAACTCTGAGATACCATCTTACTCTGTCAGAATGGCCAAAATCAAAAACACCAATGACAGTTTATGCTGGAGAGGATGTGGAGAAAGGGGAACACTCCTCCACTGCTGGTGGGAGTGCCAATTTGTACAGCCACTTTGGAAATCAGTATGGCGACTCCTCAAGAAAATGGGAATCAGTCTACCATAAGATCCAGCAATTCCACTCTTAGGCATATACCCAAAAGAAGCACATTCATACAAGAACATCATATGATCCATATGTTCATAGGATCCAGAAACTGGAAGCAGCCTAGATGCCCCTCAACTGAAGACTGGATAGAGAAAATGTGGTACATTTACACAATGGAGTACTCCTCAGCAGAAAAAAACAATGGGATCTTGAAATTTTCAGGAAAATGGGTGGAACTAGAAAAAAACATTCTGAGTGAGGTTACCCAATCACAAAAAGACAAATATGGTATGTACTCACTCATATGTGGATTTTAGACATAGAAAAAGGATTACCAGCCTACAATCGACACTGCCAGAGAAGCTAGTAAACAAGGAGGACCTTAAGAGAGACATACATGGTTCCCTAGAGAAGGGTAAAGGGTCAAGATCCCCTGAGCAAATTGGGAGCAGGGGAAGAGTGGGGGGAGCTAGGCGAATGAGAAGGGGAGGAGAGTAGGGATCCAGAGAACATGAGGGAGTAGAAAGATTGAGTCAGGGGGAGAATAGAAGATAACAAGAATGGAGATACCCTAATAGAGGGAGACATTTTAGGTTTACAGAGAAATCAGGCACTAGGGAAAGGTCTGGAGATCTACAAAGATGAACCAACTAACAATCTAAGCAACAGAGGAGAGGCTACCCTAATGCCCTCCCCTGATAATGAGATTGATGACTGACTTATATGCTACTCGATAGCCCTCATTCAGCAGCTGGTGGAAGTAGAAGCAGACACCCACAACTAATCACTTAGCTGAACTGGAATCCAGATGCAGAGAAGGACGAGTGAAGAGCAAAGGGGTCCAGACCAGGCTGGTGAAACCCACAGAAACAGCTGACCTGAACATCGGGGAACTCTTGCTCACCAGACTGGTAGCTGGGATACCAGCATGGGACTGATCCAGACCCCAGGAACATGGGTTTCAGTGAGGAAACCTCGGAAATCTACCGGACTTGCTGTAGTAATTCAGTACTTAACCCCAGTATAGGTGTGGACTTTGGGAGCCCATTCCACATAGAGGAATACTCCCTGAGCCAAGACACATGGGGGTGGCCTGGACCCTATCCCAAAGGATATGATAGACTCTGATGACACCCTATGGAAGGCCTCACCATCCAGGGGGAGCAGAAAGGATATGTGATAGGTAGGGTTTTAGTTGGGGGTTAGTAGGGGAGGATAGAAGGGTGAGGGAACTGGGATTGACATGTAAAACCATCTTGTTTCTAATTTACAAAAAACAGAAAAAAAGAAAAGAATTAAGGTCACAGCAAAGCAATGATAAGTCTGAGATAAGATATATAAATTGCTTGCTGTAGCCATTCCAACAAAAACCAAACCAAAACAAAGAAAAAACAAATAAAAACAACAACAAAAAGAATTATCACTTTTGTCAAAGACGGTTCAGATTAACAAAGACATCAAATTCAGGAAATGGATAAAAATATTAAATTGGTCAAGGAAATTGAGATTTTGCTAAACAAAAATAGGAAGCCCAAGTTCAATTTCCCAGCACCCATATTGGGCAGCTCACAATCACTCATAACTCCAGTTACAGGGCATCTGACACCCTCTTCCTTCTCTCAGACACCTGCATGGATGTGGCCTATATTCACATACATACCCATAAATTTTAAAAATAAAAGTAAAATTTAATATGTCCCTGAATGACTCATTAAATGAACTTAAGAACGCAAACTGGTAATTGCACTAAATGTAGCATAAGAAAGATGATCAGGGACTGAGAATAAGGTAGAGGAAGTATTACATTAAGAAAGCTTTAAAATAAAAAAATGTCAAGTATGATCAGAACATTTAAGAACTTGGAGATATGATCTAGGGAGTAGCTCTAAGAACTCAAATGGAAGAAGAAAAACAGAAATTCAATGAAACAATAGTGAAATATTTCCCCAATCCAAGGAAAGATATTGTGTTGGTTTGAAAGAAAATGGCCCTCAAATGGAGTGCCACTATTAGGAGGTGTGGCATTGTTAGAGGCAGTGTGTCACTGTGGATGCAGACTTTGAGGTCTTATATATGCTGAAGCCACACCCAGTGAGACAGAAAGACCACTTCCTGTTGCCTCTGGATTGAGACGTAGGATTCTCAGCTACTTTTCTATCACCATTTTTGTCTGAATGCTGCCATGTCCTACCATGATGATAATGGACTAAACCTCTGAAGTGTAAGCCAACCTATTAAATGTTTTCCTTTATAATAATTGCTGTGGTAATGATTTCTCTTCACAGCAATAGAAACCCTAACTAAGACAGATATTGACATACATTGTAGGAACATTTAGAACTACAAAGATATATGACCAGGAAAGCATATCTCCATGTCAGTTTCTAGTCAAGATGCTAAGACTACAAACCAAAGAAATAGCAAAAGTCACAAGAGAAAAACACTGATTCATTTACAAAAGCAATCTCATTAGGAGAATATTAGATCTCACAGTAGTGCCAGGAAAGTATTAACGATACATTTCACTGGAGAATAGAGACCTTTTAAGTTAAGCACAAACTGAAACAATTCATGAGCAATAAGTCAACATTGTAGAAGAAGAAAGACCATTACAATCATGAGATTCCAAGACAAAATAACTATATAAGAAGAAATTATATAAAAACTATATAAAAACTAGTAAAGGATTAAAATATTCTACTTAATAAAAGAAGATACTTAGATGACTAATGGAGAACGAAAAGAACACGTCAGTATTGAACTACCTAGGAAAATAACAAACCAAAAATCAGGAATCAGCAAACATATCTCTTCATGACCTAAATTAGGTTAGTTTCAATTTTCCAGTTAAAATATAAGACTGTCTTATTGGGTTGACTGTCTGTAAGAGACGCTCATCATAGATATACACACAAAGTAGGGAACTGGTGAGACTGCTTAGGGTGTCAAGTGCTGTCTTGTTTGAGAAGTTATCTTATAAAGAATGAGGGCTTTAGTTGAACCCCCAGAGCACACTTTAAAAAGTAAAACATGATGATCCATGTGCATGCAATCCTGTCCTTGGAATTAGAGCAGACAGGTCTCTGGGGCTCACTCTTTGGCTACCTTCACCTATTTGGCAAGTTTCAGGCCATTGAGAGAATCTTTGTTAAAAAAATATTTGATAAGATAGCATTTGAAAGAATGAGACCTTAAGAAGCTATAAGAAATCAAGAGTAGCTCTGCTCAAATCTGACAAAGTAGATGTCAAGCCAAAATTATAAGAGTTAAACATCAGTAGACATTAGTAAGTAGAATGGTACATTGTGGAAAGAAATAGAGGCCAACAAGATGCATTAGCAGCTAAAGACCCTTGCCACCATGCCTGAGGACTTGAATTTGATCCATGAAAGGACTATGGTAATAGGTGAGAAATAACTTTTGTAAGTTGTCTTCTGAAACATGGCCACAAATCCACACACAAATAAGTAAAGGTAAACAAAAGGAAAATAAAACAAAAAATAAAACAATAATAAAAGCAAAACAATTGACACATTCAGGAAGTGAGACCTTCTACCAACCATTCTGTAAGGTGGGGTTTAGAATAGGGCCATAGATCAAGAAATGCAAAAGAGGTTCTAGCTTTTAAAGTCATGCTTACACATTTATGACACAACAGATCTACCAATAAAAGGAATTTTGCATTGATTGAAAGAGCAAAACAAAGTTGACAAACTCAATTGTTTAACCAAAAGAAGAGAGAAAAGACCCATATTAACAAAATTAGTTGCAAAAAGGAGGAATTTACAACAGATGACAATAAAATACTTTGAAAAAGTTTTCAAAAGTTATATTTAAATAAATTTGAAAATCTGAAAGAGATATTTTCTAGTTAAAATCAAATGATAGGGCTACAAAGAGCTTACATGGACCTATAGTGAACAGTGAGACTGAAACATTAATAATTGCCAAAACAATCCACTATGGCATTGTACTAGACTCTTTAAGAAGACTCATGTAATCCTTCTTAAATTATTCCATAGACAAGAGAAAGAATGTTACCAACCTTTTTGTATAAGCTAATGTTGCCTGGATACTAGACCAATTAAGGACACAGAAGTAAAAAATAACAAAAACAAACAACAACAACAACAAAACAAAACCTCGTAGTCAAGTTTACCTGATGAATATATGCAGAAAGATTCTAATTAAATTATTAAAATACTTGCTAACTGAATTCAACATGCCTTTAAGAGATCACATACCACGATGAAATTACTTTTGTTCTAGGAATAAAATGATGATTCAACATATGCAAATCAATAAATGTCATATAGTACATAAATAGAATCAAGAGTAAACATTGCATGATCTCTTCAATTGATGCAAAAATACTTTTGATTAAAAAAATCAGGCCTTAGAAACTAAGAATGTGTTTCAGCAGAGTGAAGGCTATTTAAGGAAAGCATATAGCCAACATTACAGTGTAAATAGGGGAAAACCGAAAGAATTTCTTATAAATTCAGAACTGAGACCAAAGTGTCTACTCTATTTTTTTAATACAGTGCTTAGGTACTTTGCCAGAGCAATGAGGCAGAAAAAAGAAAACAAGAATGAAATACAGGACAAGAAGAAATCAAATTATCCTTACCTGCAGATGATATGATTCTTTTGTGAGGTAAGCCTACTACATGGATATTCTTAAAGCCAAAAAGAAAGTCTTTATTGCCAGCTGACAGCTGCATGGGGGAACTTGCCCAATTCATGCAACCCTTAGCCTTATAGCCTTTTGTCTTTTATGTTCCTTGGCCATGAAGAGGGTGGCCAGGAGCTTCTGGCAATCATACCAGGTCAGCTGGTGGCTATAAAAGACAGTCTCAAGGAGACTAACGAGATTCTGAGACTTTTCAAAGAATGGGAGGCTCTGAGTTTTCCAATCATGTGGCTCATTGGCTAAAAAGAAGACATAAACTATGACAGTGATGAGGTGGAACCTTCGGGTCTTGGGCCCTCTAGGGCCATCCTCATTATAGGGAAGATGGGGCCTCCCTTTGGTTCAGGGAAATTTCTCCCAGAATCCCTATAGCCAAAGACACTCTGAATGTGTGGAGGGGAGAGGGGACCAGATTTAGAAGAGACTATCACTATCCTCTCCCCAGCACTTCCAAGGGAACTATTTCCTTACCCCACCCTCCAGGCATGGCTAAGTGTCCACACTAGGGCATATGGAGTTTTGGAAAAGTCAATTTATTCTGTCATGGCAGCGCTTCACATTTCTCTATGCAAATTGACTGAACCAAGAGGATTTGGGTCCCTAAAAGCAGGCATGGGTCTTAGGCCAGGCTTTAGGTGTGTCTTGGACCAGAGAAAGCCATTGTTCAATATAGGGAAAATGGTTGTGATGACTTGGGTCAAGATGGACTGAATTGTCTGGTGGTGCAGAGATCCTTCACTGGGCCATCTGACTCCAAAAAAGGGACAATCAATTTTACAGCAAGTCTGTCATTTTGTAGGTGAGAGGAAGACACAATATTCAGGCTCATCTAAAAAACCCTCCTTGAAATATTTTAACACGTACTTTGATGGTTTCTTGGAACTGCTCACTCCCCCTCCCATTTTCAATAGATTTACCCAATTAAAAGAACTGACAGAAACACAACTCACAGAAGATACACAGTCAGTAAAATAGTAAAGACAATCAGAGGTAGCTATATAGTCTCAGACAAGAGGATCCAGTTATGTTTCATGCAGATCCAGACACTGAAACTAGGGTGGCATCCAGCCTTTCCTAAGTATTATATTTAGAAAGCACCATAAATAATCTTATCTCTGGAGAGGACACATTTAGGTGACTTTCTGTAATTTCACATTTTAGGATACTCTGAGGCATTAGGAAGAAATGGAAGAGGTGGAAGAAGTTTGTGGGACCCTGGAATGTCTCAAGTTGTGCAACCCCTAGGAACCACCCATTTTATGTACTACTTGCTCCAGAGTGCATCCAATACTCCTGGTGTCCTGGCAGCTCAGTCTCCAGGGATCTCCCTGGGGCTTCCAGAATATGATGAAGTGAATCCATCCAAGACTGCCACACAGATACTCTTAAAACTGGAAAGAAAGTCTTTATTGTCAAACGGAAGCTGTATGCAAACTTGCCCAAATCATATATCAATGAGCCTTACAGCTGGTTTCCCTATATGCAACAAAACAACACAACACAACAACAACAACAACAACAACAACAACATATCGTGGCTGTCACACATCAGTTAGCAAGAAATGGAACTACAGAGGCCAAAACAAACAAACAAATAAAAACCAACTAAGTTTAGTACACTTAGGGACTTTCCTGGAACTATAGACTATTTCTTTGATGGACTAGGTCTTTGTTCCTGTTTTGCTAGGTGTAAGTAAGGTCAGAATGGTGCCTCTAACAAGGAGTCAGTTGGGCCAAGGTTTGGTGGCCTTTTACAGTTTTTTACTTAATAATTCATGAAGTTAATTCAGAAAACACTCAGGTCTGACAAACATTTTCAGCAAAAGCATCAGGATAGAAGACCAATATATGAAATCAGTAGCCTTATTATGTAGCTTTTATGTATTTGTTAAACAAGAATTCATATAAGTAATACAATTCATAATAACTACCAAAATACCTAGAAATAAATTTAAATAGGGAAGTGAAAAACCTCCACAGTTAAAAGCCACAAAACACTGATGAAAGTAATTGAAGTAGACACAAAAAGATGGAAAGACTTTCTGTGTTCATGAATTGAAAGAATTAATCTTATTAAAGTGGCTGTACTGCCCTAGGCCATTTACAGGTGAATATAATCCCTATCGAATTACCAATGGCTTAATCACATTCTTTGAAGAACCAGAAAGAACAATGGTAAAGTTCACATGGCAGCACAAAAGGTATCCAACACAACTGAATGAAAAGAACAAAAGCTAAAAGAATCAAAATTCTTGATTTCAAATAATATACTCCAGAGTCCCTTGGTAACTCCCAAAAGTGTTATTTGGGTATAGAAAGACACACATACTAGTGGAAGAGAATAGAAGACTGAGAAATAATCTTTCAAATTCACCATCAGCTTATTTTTGACAAAGATGCCAAGACTATACATTGCTGAAGTCTTTCAACAATGGTGCTGAGAAAACTAGTGTAAACAATGGTAACATGCATACCCACAATCACACCCATTAACACACTTGAACATACACCATTACCCATTCATATGTAGGAACACTGTAGCTAAAATTGCCTCCCTGGAGAGATAGAAACAATATATATCCATGCTTCTAAGGTCTCAACAATAAAACCAGGTACAATTCCACCAACTTTCACTCTGGGAAAACATGACTTTATTGGACTTACTAATAGAGCAGTGGGTGAGGTGTTATGGGTGGAAACATGGGTGGCTTAAAAGCAGTCACATTTGAAAGTCTGCATCCTATGTGAATGCATGGTGACTCTTCCATGATTGTATAGTTAGGTCTCGACCACCCCTGGCCCCACTCCCCTACTCCTTTTTCTCCTATGTAGTTAAGCACTTCTGTGAGGTCTTGCACAATTAGGGGAGAATTGTATACAACTGGTTGAGAGGAGTGGCTGGATTCTTGGGTGAGGGTCCCATGACCCTCCCTAGCCCTCCTTTTATAATGGCTGACAAGGCCAGCTGTGATGATCTTTTATATACAGACACAGCTGATATCATGAAGATGGTGGCAGTTTGGCTTGGAGGATAGTCTTTTATCACCAACACATACTCATCGAAGTATATGGTTGTAGTCTCTTAGGCATAAAGAGATGAATGCTGGTGCTATGTATGGATTGAGTGCCCCCTTCCAAATGTATCCCAAAACTGAATTGGCATTCTGACAGTAAAGTTGTGGAACTCTGGAGAGGAGATTAGGCCATGAGACTTCCTCTGACTCCTCCGTCATGAATAGATTAATACAGATATTGTGGAAAAGATCCAGTTATTGTGGGATATTAAGGTCCCCTTTCCCATTGTGCCTTTTGTGTGTTCATTTCCCTTTTAACCATGGAGAGACACAGCATATAGCTTCTTGTAAGACACTTGTTTAGTACTGTGCTTCTCAGCCTCCAGAACCATTGGACAAATACATTTACATTTTTTATACATCACATATCTCATTACTTGTTCTAGTTTGTTTCCTGTGGTATGATAAACACCATGACTAATAGAAACTAGGAGAAGAAAAGGATTGATTCATCTTACAACTTCCAGGTTGTAATTCACCATCAAGGAAATTCAGGGAAGGAACTCAACGTGGAAAAGAAGCAGGACCCCGTGATAGAACTGATAATAGACTTGTTTCCCTGGGTTGTTCAGCTAACTTTCTTGTATAGCTCATGCTAACCAGTCAAAGGACAGCAACACCCACAGTAGGCTAGGCCCACCTGCATTAATTAATAGCTACGAAAATGCCCCACAGACATGGTCACAAGCCAATTTGATTGGGTCAAAACTCTATTTGAGACTCTCTCAGATAACTGGGCTGTGTCAAGTTGACAGCTGAAGCTAACTAGGAGACTAGTGTAAAGTACCCAGTCAATAGCAGAAGACACAGGCCTAAGGTCATTGGAAAGAGAATGGAATATCTGGAATGGTGAAAACAGCAGTGGCAAAACTTTATAACCAGCAGGGGATGAGCTGTGGCAGAATTGAGAGAGTGAGTGGGGATTTTAATCAAACACATCAGAGTTGAAATCTTGAGCCTCCTAAATAATAATTGTGAAACATTTGACAAGCCAATTAACTTAGTTTTATTGAACCTTGGTTTGTCTCAAAATAATGATAATAGTGGCCATCTTGAGGTTTTGTGGTGAAGGCTTGAGAAATGGCATAAGGTTCAGCAGAAGTATTAAGCACTCAAAGGAAGCCAGTGAGAAATTATAGGGAGAAGAGAAGGAGGGCAATGAGAGCTGGGTTGTCTTAATAATGAAGGAACACCAGAGGATGAGTGTTAACAATACAGTTTTGTGTGGATGGAATGTTTCAGAGATCAGCCTAATTTAAATCTGATTATAGGGATAAGCACATTTTCTAAAGCAAGAGAGACTTCTAGCAACCAGACTACATTTTACAACACTACTGGGCATCTGTGCAGGTCATTTATAGTTTTTACGAGTCTTGATAGATTTGGAACACTTTGTTTTGCACTTGAATACAAATTCACCCCCTCTAAGAAGTGCTGTGAAATACGACTAGAGAAATCCCTGATATTGTTTATACTGCAGCGGGGATGTGGAACATGACGAATGAGAGTAATAGCTGGTAACCAATATTAGATCATGATGACAAGGAAATTCATTGTGGGGAACTTTCCTATAAAGAACGGATAGTACTATCAATCCATTCTCACAGTCAGAAAGTTACTTTTTGAGAAATTATCCTTTCCACTTCTCCTTTGCCTTTTCATGGTGCTGTGATTTGATTTAATGCCTTCCTCACGATGCCTGCTTTTGAGAAAAGTGCCTTTCACATTTCTAATGCCATGACACTCATTGATGATCATTAATTTAGACTGCTGGGGCCTGCTGCAGCTTTTATTAGGCATCATGATAAATTTTATATTTGTGTGTTTTTTGATGTTGTTGTTTGCCTATGAAATAAGTATGAGTTTCACAGAGGCTTTGGCTATGAGTTCTTGCTAATGCAATATAAGAGCTTTAAGACAGACTCCATCTAGTTTTGACCTCCCCTGTCCCATTTATTTGTAGAACTTTGAATGCCATTGGATTGGGATATATATGATCTGGTGGACAGCTATGATCCCCCCTTTATAACTTTTTCTTGCTTTGCAAATGGAGACCAAGGTTCTTTACTAGTCCATGATTTTTATTGTAGTATTAGTCTTGATCCCTCAGCTCCACCTCAGGAGGGTGTGCTATTCATTTTATCTTTTGTACTCTCTTCCCCAGTCTCAGAGATTGCTTTATAGATTGGTGTTTTCACTCAATAGTATTTACAGAATATCTACTGCATGTTAGGTACAGCTTTTTATTGTGGTATGATAGTGAGAAAAATAGAATCTTTGTGCTTATAGAATTTTCTTTCTAGTTCAGGAAAGCAATCAAAAAGTGAGTGAAAGGAAATAAGATGTCAGGCAATGACACAGCTACATTTTTTTAACCACACAACTCTGTTGTCTAAGGAGGGAGGAGTGTCCTTCCTCATCCTAGTGACAGTAGACCTGGCCATATGACTTGTTAGCTAGTAGGATATAGAAAGTTGTGGAAGCACACAGAACTTTTAATGTTCTTCTTTTGTCTCTTTTAAACAATATTTTTATCAATATTTGAGAATTTAATACAATGTATTTTGAACATATTCACTGTGCCTCCCCTAACTCCTCATATAACTACTCTCTTCACTTTGCTACCTCAACCCACACAACTGTGAGATTATTCTGCTCCCTCTTTCCTCATTGAATCCAGCTTGTGTTGCCCAACTAGTCTTGGGAGTATGGCCTGCCCTGGCATGTGGTTGACCTGATAGGGATCACATCATTAAAGGAAACTGAGAATGTTGGGGCCAAACAATTATAGGAGTCAGATAGGTTGGAGGACACCAGGAGAACATAGCCCCTAATCAACTAAGCAGGGTGCATGTAGCCTCACAGAGGCTGAAGTGGCAAGTATGGGGCCTCCAGGATTCTGTACCAGGTGTATATGTTGTAGCTGTTAGCTTGGTATTTTTCTGGGACTACAAACTGTGGGAATGGGTGTGTCTTTGATTCTTTTGCTTGTTCTTGGGACTCTTTTTCTCCTGTTGGGTTGCTTTGTCCAGCCTCAGTGTAAGGGCTTTTGCTTTGTCTTGTTCTATTTTGTTTTGTCACATTTGGCTGTTGTTTCTTGGCATCCTGTTCTTTTCTGAAGGGAGACAGAGGGGGAGTGGATATGGTGGGGGAGCCCAGAGGAGTACAGGGAGGGGAAACTGTGGTTGGGATGCATTGTGTAAGAGAAGAATCTATTTTCAATAAGAAAAAAGAAACTGACTCTTCTCCCAGCAATTATCAAATCCTAGTAGCTTATCAGCGAGTAGTGAGATTTTGTGCCTACTCTGTTGTTTTGCCTGTTGTATTGCATCACCATATTCTAGGTATCTTGTTGGATGACAATAGACTGATGTATAGAAGAGTACCATCTGCCACCAAGAATATAGCCTAGCTGAACCAAACAAAGCTCAGTAAATTGTCAAACCACTTGTCTACCTAGGAATAAGAAATATACTTATTTTTGTGTCCTACTGTGTTTAGGGCATATTTATTACCCAGATGCATTGCAGCACAATTTTACAAATGTTCTCAGTAAATAGAGTTGTCTGCAAAGGACAATTTCTGTATAAGACATCGAGGTGAGAAGCAAAAGATATAGTTTTTAGTTTGTCCATTTTTAGAGGAAAACAGTAAGAAAAGACAAATTAACAGCAATGACAAAGACAAATGTACTTGAGAAAGAAAGAAACCAACAAAATATTAGCGTGTAAGTAAATATTCATGAAAAATAACTTTCTCATAAAGATAAAATACTTCAGGGTAAGACTATTCTGAGTGTCTTGGCTCTGGATGTGTAGAAGATGACACCTGTGAGTGTTTGATTTCATTAACCTGAAAGGTCAGGGAAATACTTTATTTGATAAAGACTTGACTGTCCTGGTAGGTCCATGTGGCTATTTCCTCAGTAACCTACCTGAACTGCCTCTTGTAGATATTTCATTAAAAGCAGAGTTGTAGCTTGTCATGGCAGCAAAGGCCTGCAATCTAGAATTTAGGAGGTGGAGAAGCAAGGATGGTAAGTTCAAGGATAGCTCTCTCTATATTACTCATATGTTGCTGTGGCCAAAATTTTGGGATAAGCAGCTTAAAGAGAGGAAGGATTTCTTTGGATCCATAGTTTTGCAGGAATAGTACATCATGGCAGAAAAGTCATGATTATATGATGGCAAGATGGGATGGGCTGTGAATCAGGAAGCAAAACCACAGGAAACTCTCAGAATCAGGAAGCAGAAAACCAGATGGTAGCAGGGCTTTACCTATAACCTTCAAGGTCTATCCTTATGACCCCACCTCTGCCACATAAGTTCCATCTTCACATTGTACCACAATTCCCCAAAACACCAGTAGCTGGGACCAATATCCAAACACACAACACGGTGGGGGATATGTTCAGTCATAGCGCTGTGTCAAAATAGTATGAGAGTTGTGGAGCTAAGGATGTGGGAGAGAGTTTGCCTAGCCTACGTGAGGCCCATGTTTTGATGCCCAGTACCATAGAAAACAGAAACTAATAAACAAAATAAACAACCCCCATGCCCCAAACCAGAACTGCTCTTAAGAAGGCAGAAAACTTGAAGGGAAAGCGTCAACTCTATGAATAAAGACTAGTTCATTTTTGAAAACAGTTCTGTATAGTTCTCTAATCTCCAAGTTTTGTAAGACGGATGTGCTGCCTACTGTACCGAGGAAGCAGGTAGTAAAAAAACTTCATTTACTTTCCAAACTATGGTCAGTCAAACACTACTGTATTACCATTTATACACATCTTCAAATTGACTCATTTTTTCTTATGTTTCTTAAGCCAAAGGGACCAGAACTGTAAGAAGTGTGTGTGTATTTACATCCATGGATAGTGCGGGCACACACACACACACACACACACACACACACACACACACACACACACACACACAGGTTTATATATGTGGATTTTACATCATGTTCCATTAGAGAACTTTGCCTAATATAGATGGAAAAACCACAGAAAGAATGGCCTAGATTTCCGAGTTACCAGGTAGATGAAACAAGTCACAGATCAGGGATGCCATCCTGCATGATAGTCAGCTTCCTGATACTAAGAGAAAATATTTCTCACAATCAGCTTATAAGGAGGGAATTTCTGTTGGCTCAAAGTTTCAAAGGTTTTTACCACTCAGCACTGAGGCATGTGGTGAGACAAAACATCAACATCAAATCAGGGAACATATATTAGAACACAGCTGCTAGGATGCAGCACAGAAATAGAGGAGCAGAGGCCAAGGTCTCATTGTCCCCGTCAAGAATGCATCCCCAGTGACATCACTTCTTTTTGTTAGACCCATCCTAAAGATTGCTAATCGGCCACAGAATGGCAATCAAGTCTTGAGCACATGGTATGTGTGGGAAATTTCAATACCCAATTCTATAACATCTTCCAGACTTTTCTCTGAGCAAGATGTGAACTTCATTTGTGTCAGGGTTACTTCCAAGCTCATTTATCACAGAATTTAGCACCCATTTTTTTTTTTTGAACTGAGGTGCCGGAGAAATGGCTTAATGATTAAGAGCACTTGTTGCTTTTCCAAGCACCTGGGTTGGGTTCCCACCATCATCTGGTAGCAATGTGGGCACTTCACAATGTGGTACACACACACACACACACACACACACACACACACACACACACACACACACACACACACATCCTTAGCTACTGTAACACATTTAGAAGACTAACTCTAATGCTGGGATAGACTGAAGAAATGCCAGAAAATATGTCCTTTACTATTCTTAGATCCTTGTTGATGGTCAATTTGACTATTCTGTTTTCTTTTATGTTTATTATCTGTAGTTGAAATGTAAATGTTTCGGGATATGCCTTTACACTGTGTGAAGATGTATTACTGTGATGGATTTAATAAAGAGCTGAATGACTAATAGCTAGGCAGGAAGGAGTTAGGCAGGATTTCTGGGGACAGAGAGGATGCAGAGAGGAAGAAAAGCAGAGTTGCCAGTGAAATGCAGAGAAAGCAGCATGATCAGTACAGAGAGATGTGGTAACAAGATGTGGTCACATGAGAGAATGTAGATTAAAATGAATAGGTTAATTTAAGTTATAAGAGCTAGTGGTTCAACCTAAGCTAAGGCCAAGCTTTCATAATTAATAATAATGTCTCTGTGCTATTATTTTGGAGCTGGAAGTACAGAGAAAGACTTGCTACATGTCACTAACCTTGAAATGCTACCAAACCCTGTCAGCATTTATTTTGATCCTCAGGAGAACAGTCAAAACACACTCTATTATTAACAACGAGGTGTGAGTATGGGTCAAGCAGGACATGCTTTCAAAATGGTAAGTTACGTGTCCATCACTATCATTCGAAGCTCATTTGTTTTGTTGCCCAAGCTGTGGTCACCACCCATGACCCAACAAGTCCAGGGGAAGCCCTGGAAGAACTTTCCCAGATTTCCCTGCTGTCTCCTTTGTGTTCATTTTGCTACTTTCAGTAGAGCACCTAAATGGAAGAATTAAGAATTGGGAGTCTATTTATGTAGCATACATGGCATACTAGCTAGGGTAAGTAATGATGACTTCTATACCATAATATGGAAATCTTTTCTGGTGTTCTTGGTTAGGGGCAGTCTTCTTTTGCTTTTGCAGTCATGTTTGGTGTCTTAATAGGCTTGAAGTCACTTGCTCTAAGAAGGTGGGTTGTTGGGTAATAGAAGATCATTTGTGGGAGTTTTTTTCACAGTGATTCCATGGTAAACATTTTTTGTAATCTCTTTCTTTTGACAAATGGAGGCACATGGCCAAGAGCTTTGTAGACTGTGTCACCAGTTCTCCTCCCAGTTCTCTGTTTTGTGAAGGGTTTCTGGCACTGCCTAAGCCCAGTGGGACCTTTACCCAGCTGTTCTGCTGTTCAAAAGGCCTCTCCACTGTTTCTTTCTCATTAAAAATCTGTTGATAGGGCCCATTGGACTAAGCCTTGGGGGAGTGAGTCATGATATGGAAAGTGCTTGTTTATTTTATTAGAAATGATTTTCTGTAGTATTTTTTCCCTTGCAGTCCTGGGGGAAAAGCAGGGCTTTATACATGTTAGGCAGATATTTTACCCCAGAGCAATACATTTCACTCCAAAAGGATGTCAAGAGATTGGTATGGGCCCATTACAATAAGCTTCTACCTAAAGATGGCACCATGCTGAAAACCTTTTAGTGCATATGTCCTAGCATCTGTCATTATCATGGAAATGAATTATTAATTGCCAGTTTATATGGGGCTGAATATCTGGTGTGGAAAGTCTTGTGGATGTTTGTTTTTCTGGTGGGTTGTTTAAAGTTTAGAATTCCTCAAAGTTTGAGAGTCTGAGGGCACCTTGAGGGTAAAAAGCCTCTGGGTCTGTCATGCCTATACTAGTTGGTATTTTCTGAGTCACCAGTGCTGCCTGGCCTCTAGCAATGCCTCTGTCCTGAGAGCAAAGAAATAGAGAGCACTGAGTGTGTGTGATATCTCTTTCCAGAATGGCACCTCTTTATCTTCTCTCGTGTTTCAGTCTCCTTACTCTCTTGTATCATCATTCCTCTTACCAGGCAGCTTATAGCCAAGGACACGGGGACAAGGATTAGCTGTCTGCTTAGTTGTATGATTTGTACCAAGTTTGTTTTGCATCTTGAGTCTTGGTTTTTTTTTTTTCTTTCTTTCTTTTTGGTTTTTTGGAGGCAGGGTTTCTCTGTGGCTTTGGAGGCTGTCCTGGAACTAGCTCTTATAGACCAGGTTCCCGAGAGCTGGGATTAAAGGCATTCATCACCAATGCCCGGCTGAGTCTTGGTTTTCTTATCTGTTCACTCACCTTAAGTGGGGCTTGTCCTAGTTAAATGAGTCAACGCATGTAAAACACTTAGAATATATCAGGCTGTGGCAACGTGATGATCAGGTCCTTGCCCCACTGTGTTAGTTCTCTTGGCTGAGGTTTGTCTTAGTTGCATCACTGTTCTGTCATCATCTCAAAGATTCATAGTACCAAGAGAAGTAGTTCTCAGAGAAAACCCCAAAGCTGGAATTTTCCTCCCCAAATGCTTTCTTAGTCCATTTCTGCTGCCGTAACAGAATATTTGAGGTTGTATTATTTATAAGGAACAGAGATTTACTTTACAGTCCTGGAGGCTTTCAAGCTGAAGGTTGAACAGTGTCCAGGGGAAAGAACATTCTTGCCATGCCATCCTATAAGAAAGATAACAAGAGATGAGTACACTTAAT
This sequence comes from Cricetulus griseus, assembly GCF_003668045.3. NCBI lineage: Eukaryota > Metazoa > Chordata > Mammalia > Rodentia > Cricetidae > Cricetulus > Cricetulus griseus. Next base: position 35,390,861 of record NC_048601.1, on the reverse strand, counting down.
AATTGTCTTGGGTTTTTTTTGCAGTTACTGTGACAAAACACCCTGATAAAGCAACATGGGGGGGGAAAGGGTTCAGTTCATCTCCCAGTTCTAGGTTAAGCTGATCATAGCACTTAAATCACAGTAGCAGGTGGTTGGGAGATTGGCCACATCCATAGCCAGGAATAGAGTACAATGAATGCATGCTCGGTAGGGCTAAGCTTGCTCTATCCACCCACATACAGTTTAGGTTCCGCTGCTAGGGGATGGTGTAACTCTCAGGGGGCATGTTTTCCCACCTCATTTAATCCAATCAAGATAATCCCCTGTAGGCAAACAGTCTAGGCAATTCCTTACACAGATTCTCTAGGTTGAATCAAGTTGAAAATTGAAACTATCACAACAAGCCCATTTCTTAGTAGCTACCCTTGGGACATTAAAGCTATGACACTTCCTCATTGGGAAATTGTGATGATTATAATAACAATAATTATGAGACCAAGACCAGTCTTGGTGATGTACTAAAGTAATTCAAACATCTCAGTACTTGGAAGGATGATTGAAAATTCCAGGCCAGGTTGGTTCATAGCAATTCTTAGTCCCCTCTCACCTAATCAAGCCAATAATAAGTATTAATTATTGAGGTTTAACTATATGTCATAATCTATTCAAGTGCTTAAAAATCCATAATCTAATCTCTCCACAACTCTATATAAATAGGAATTATGGGTGCCCTCATATTATAGATCAGAAACAAGCCAATGACTATGTAGCTTATCTAAGGTTCATAGATAGTAAGAATGTTAAGCTCTCTCTTTTTTTTTTAACATAAAAGAATCTTTTGAGACAGAGTTTCTCTGTATAGCTCAGGCTGTCCTGTAACTCACTGTGTAGAGCACGGTGGCCTTCCACTCAGCCATCCACCTGCCTGTGCCTCCCAAGTGCTGGTATTAAAGGCACGCACCACTACCTCCCAGCAACTTAAGGTTTTTAAAAATGTCTTTTTACATTTATTTATCTGTTTATTTATTAATTTTTATGATATGGGTCTTTTGCCTGTATGTCTGTGGAGGATGTTCATGCAGTACCCAAGGAGGCCAGAAGAGAGAGGTAGATCCTTTGGGACTGGAGTTAGCACCATGTGGGTGCAGGGAACTGAACTCAGGACCTCTGCAAGAGCAGTAAGTGTTCTTAACTCCTGAAACATCTCCCCAGCATAGTTAAGACTTACCCCTTGACTGCCTGCTTGCTCTTAACTTCGTTTGGTGCCATCTTGAAGTGGGTAGCACTTGTAAAGTAAAGAAGTTCGTGGTCTCTTAAAAAGTCATTTCAGCTGTCAGTGCACAGTATCTATCATACAAAGTGAAGAAGAGACCAAAATCACCCTAGAAATATTTAGTTGAACATAAAAATCCAGGAAGCCAGTTATATGGTGTGGTAAGGCTGAAACCCTGGGGTCTGTATTGAAGCAGTCAAGGTAAGGAGCTTGAGAAGCAATCACCTCTTTAAGAACAAAATCGAGCTCTTTCTTCCCTCTTAGCCACCCTGACCTCTCCTGAGCCCTACTCCTGCCCAAGGTCCCCATCACCCCAGAATCTTTCTGGGCCTGGAGCTGCATAGAGTGGACCCACATGCATAGAGTGGACCCACCCAGACAGGAAGGACCTCAGTGAGTCTGGAAATACCTCACTCTTCCTTCCCCCTCTGCCATCCCAACCTCTCCTGAGTGAGGAGACTACCAGGAGAGGCAAGAAAATTCATATCTGCAGACATTGAAGTCTTGGCCCACACACACCACCGGGTGACAAAAGGAGATAGAGAGACCCCAGCTGCACCCACTGGAAGAAGAGATGGGAAGAAGGCAGAATAAGAACACACTCAACAGAAAGACCAATATGATACCACCAGAATCTAGGGATTCCACTCCAGCAAGATCTGAAAAGCACAACACAGAGGAAGAAGAGACAGACCTAAAAATCTACTTCATGAAGATGTTTGAGACCCTTAAAGAGAAAACAAGAAAATTTCTTAAAGAAACAGAAGAAAAAACAAACAAAAAATTCAAGAAATAAGGAATTCTCTTAAAGAATCTAAAGAAAAAACAACCAAACAAGTGAAGGATGCACTGGAAACAGTTAAAGGCATGAAAGCTGAAATAGAAACAATAAAGAAAATACAGAATAAGGATGTGAGTATAACCAATAGAATACAAGAGATGAAAGAGAGAATCTCAGTTGTTGAAGACTCACTACAGGATATACGAATAGTCATTGCTCAAAGAAAATCTCAAGTCTAACAAATCTCTAACACAAAATATCCAGGAAATATGGGATACCGTGAAAAGGCCAAATCTAAGAATAATAGCTATAGAAGAAGGTGAAGAAATACAGCTCAAAGGTACAGAAAACATATTCAACAGAATCATAGAAGAGAACTTCCCCAACCTACAGAAGGATATGCCTATGAAAGTACAGGTAGCTTACAGAACACCAAATAGACTGGACCACAAAAAGAAGTCTCTTGGCCACATAATAATCAAAACACCAAACTTACAGAATAAAGAGAAAATATTAAGAGCAGCAAAGGAAAAAGATGAAGTAACATATAAAGGCAGACCTATCAGAATCACACCTGACTTCCCAATGGAAAATTTGAAAGCCAGAAAGTCCTGGATAGATGTCCTACAAACACTAAGGGAACATGGATGCCAACCCAGACTACTGTACCCAGCAAAGCTTTCAATTACTATAGATGGAGAAAACAAGATTTTCCATGACAAAAACAGATTTAAACAATACATATCCACAAATCCAGCACTACAGAAGGTTCTGGAAGGAAAACTCCAACCCAACGAAGATAACCACATTCACAAAAACATAGGTAATAGATAATCCAACTTTACCAAACAGGAAAGGAAACAGGAGGGTGAAATCCACACACAATTACACCACCAATAATAAATCCAAAACAAACATGAACCAACAATCAATGGACATTAATATCCCTCAATATCAATGGTCTTAACCTGCCTATAAAAAGATACAGGTTAACAGAATGGATATGAAGACAGAATCCAACCTTCTGCTGTATACAAGAAACACACCTCAACTTCAGGGACAGGCGTTACCTCAGAGTAAAGGGTTGGGAAAAGATTTTCTAATCAAATGGACCCAAGAAACAAGCTGGTATAGCAATCCTAATATCTAACAAATTAGACTTTAAACTAAAATCAATCAAAAGAGAAGAAGAAGGACATTTCATACTCATCACAGGAAAAGTCCATCAAGATGAAGTCTCAATCCTAAACATCTATGCCCCAAATACAAAGGCACCCACATTTGTAAAAGAAACATTACTAAAGCTCAAACCACACATAAAACCACACACACTTATAGTAGGAGACTTCAACACCCCTCTTTCACCACTAGACAGGACCACCAGACAGAAACTTAACAACAACAAAAAAAGAAAAACAAAAACAAAGGATCTAACAGAAGTTATGACTCAATTGGGATTAACAGACATTCCATCCAAACACAAAAGAATATACCTTCTTCTCAGTGCCAGATGGAACGTTCTCTAAAATTGACCACATACTTGGCAACACAGCAAACCTCCACAGATACAAAAAAATTGAAATAACACCCTGTATCTTATCAGACCACCATGCTTTAAGATTAGAATTCAACAGCAATACAAATTTCAGAAAACCTACAAACTGATGGAAATTAAATAACACCCAATAGCACCATTCCTGGGTCGAGGAAGAAATGAAAAGTAAAATTAAAGTCTTCCTAGAATTTAATGAGAATGTAGACACAACATACTTATGGGACACACTGAAAGCAGTGCTAAGAGGAAAGTTCATAGCACTAAGTGCCCACATGAAGAAACTGGAGAAAAGTCACATTTGAGAATTGACAGAACAACTCAAAGCTTTAGAACAAAAATAAGCAAACTCACCAAGAAGGAGTAGACACTAGGAAATAATCAAACTGAGGGCTGAAATTAATAAAGTAGAAACTAGGAAAACATACAAAGAATCAATGAAAAAAAGAGTTGGCTCTTTGAGAAGATCAACAAGATAGAGAAACCTCTATCCAAACTAACCAAAAGGCAGAGAGAGAGAGAGAGAGAGAGAGAGAGAGAGAGAGAGAGAGAGAGAGAGAGCATGCTAATTAACAAAATCAGAAATGAAAGTAGGGATGTAACAACAGACACTGAGGAAGTCCAGAGAATCTTCAGATCATACTTTGAAAACCTGTACTCTACAAAATTCAAAAATCTAAAGGAAATGGACAATTTTCTGGATAGATAACACTTACCAAAATTAAACCAAGAACAGATGAGCAGTTTAAATCGACCTATAACCCCTAATGAAATAGAAGCAGTCATCAAAAGTCTTCCAACCAAAAGAAGCCCAGGGTCAGATGGCTTCACTGCAGAATTCTACCAGAAAATCAAACAAGAGCGAATATCAGTACTCCTCAAATTGTTCTACACAATAGAAACAGGAGGGACATTGTCAAACACTTTTTACGGCTACAATTACTTTGATACCCAAGCCACACAAAGATACAACTAAAAAAAGAGAACTACAGACCAATATCCCTCATGAACATCGATGCAAAAATATTCAACAAAATATTAGTGAATCGAATCCAAGAACACATCAGAAAAATCATCCACCATGATCAAGTAAGCTTCATTCCAGGGATGCAAGGATGGTTCAACAGGCGAAAAATCCATCAATGTAATCCACCATATAAACAAACTGAAAAAGAAAAACCACATGATCATCTCACTAGATGCTGAAAAAGCCTTTGACAAAATCCAGCACCCCTTCATGATAAAGATCTTGGAGAGAGCAGGAATAACAGGAACGTATCTAAACATGATAAAAGCAATATACACCAAACCAACACCAACATCAAACTAAATGGAGAGAAACTCAAAGCGATTCCTCTAAAATCAGGCGCAAGACAAGGCTGTCCACTCTCTCCATAGCTCTACAAGGACATCTGTCCTTGTGTGAATGTGCATTATTTGGGTATATGCCCAAGATAGGAGGCCTCGGCACCCTATGGGGCCTTGGTAGTGGATCAGTGCTTTTCCCTGGTGTAACAAGAGACTTTGAGAGCCCATCCTATGTGAAGGGATGCTCTCGGCCTGGACACATGGGGGAGAGCCTAGGCCTGGCCCAGGATGATGTTGTTGAATTTGGGGAGCCCCCGTAGATGGCCCTACCTCCATGGGGTGCAGAGGAGGGAGGGGGCTGGTGAAGGGTTGGGGGGGACGGAGAAAGGATTGACATGAGAAATTATAATTTTGTAAAAATTAAATAAAAATGAACAAAATAGAGTACAAAAATCTCCATAGTGGATGCATGGTTGATTTTTGCTGCTGTTTGGCGAGTGTTCAGACTCTTGAATTGCCTCATGTCAGGTACTTAGGCCACTTAGAAATTCTAAGTGAGGCTGTGTGTGTGTGTGTGTGTGTGTGTGTGTGTGTGTGTGTGTGTGTGTGTGTGTATGTGTGTGTGTCTTTTTCCCTTTTCACAGTACCTTCAACATCTCCTAGTGGAGGCCCAACTGTCTGGATGCCAGTGCACAAATGTACATGGGAGATCGATTGCAGGTTTCCAGCCTTACACTGCAGAGTGGAATGGAGAAGGTAGCCCTGGGCGGAGAGGATGGGCAATACCGACTATTTCTATGGTTAGAGTGAAGGTCCAGTCTGGTCTAGGAGGACACAGTGGCAGACATGAGTTGGAGGTGTACGTGGGCTTCTTCCTGAGAAGAGTTTGGACCCGGCCTGTGTAACTGAAGAGATTTACTTTCCCCAGCAAGCAACATGCAGATAACTCTCTCTCTGACTCTGTCTATCTCCCTCCCTCCCTCCCTTCCTCCCTCCCTCCCTCCCTCCCTCCTCCCTCCCTCCCTCCCTCCCTCCCTCCTCCCTCCCTCCCTCCCTCCCTCCCTCCCTCCCTCCCTCCCTCCTCTCTCTCTCTCTCTCTCTCTCTCTTCTCTCTCTCTCTCTCTCTCTCTCTCTCTCTCTCTCTGTGTGTGTGTGTGTGTGTGTGTGTGTAACGATTGGCATGACTTTAGGGATTGAAGCCAGCTGCAGTCTTTCAACACCCGGCAGTCGCCTTCTGTGTGAACTTGAAAGAAGGAAGGCACATCAGCCTTCAGGGTCACTTCCAGGAGTCATTCAAGCTATTGAGCATTTTTTTCCTTTTAGCCACACATCGTTCTACTCAAAGTGTAAGAAAATCTGTGGCTGCCCTGGCACCATGTCTAATTTCCTGGGAGACTTTCCTTCTTGAATTACCCATTTATTCTTGTGAGAAAATGCTTTGGGGTGGAGGAAGAGCCTGGCATCCTGTAGAGGAGAAGAGAGAGCCTGCAATTTGAAATGCTGAGTGGCAATTTCGCTTTAGCTAGGGTTGTCACCGGACTGATGAATGGTCCCCAAGTGGTATGCATGCTAGTGATGTTAAAATCTCCCTCAGGTTCCAGCCAAGCATGCTTCGCCCAAAAACATACAGGAACGCTAGGTGGCGCTGTGGTGTTAAAGGATCGAAGCAGTGCGAGCTCATTGAGGAAAAGAGAATTTATGGAGAAAGCAGGGGATTGGGGAAAGCAAGAGGATTGGAGAGGCAGGGAAAAATGAATGTGCATTCTCGCTCAATGCCCTTCCAGTTCAGGGGAGCATCTTCCTTTTCAGATCTGGGCACGCAAAGGAAATCCAATTACAGATGCAAACCACACTTGACTCTTTCAAATCAAAGGGTGCCATGTATTAGAGGCATCCAGCTGACTCGGGAAGCGGGGTGCATCCTAGCAATAGAAGTTTGGCATCTCTCCTCTCTCTGTTTTGTCTTGCTTTTCTTTTTTTCCTCTTCACTGTTCCTACACTCTTTCATCTTAATTGTGTGGCTTCCCTGTTCTTACTATACATCCAGTTCAATTTAGTAATTTTGAAATTTGCAATCAGTTTGCTGATAGTGTAGAGGTTTTTGTTTCTGTTTTTTGTTTTTGCTTCAGTATTAAGTTGGGAGAGAGGAAGTAACATTCTTTTTCCTCATAGGCAAATGGTTCTCAATATGTGAGTTGCGACCCCTCTGGGGTTGAACTGCTTTTTCACACAGGGGTCTCATATCAAATAGCCTTCATGTCAGATATTTACATTATGATTCATAACAATAGAAAAATTACAGTTATGAAGTAGCAATGAAAATAATTTCATAGTTGAGGTCTCCACAGCATAAGGAATGGTATTAAAGGTTCACAGTATTAGGAAGGTTGAAAACCACTGTTATAGTCACCATATAAACATTAACTGAACATCTACTGGGTGCTGGAAGCCAAACTAGGCACTTTTACATTCCTTCATCCCATTGGAACTCATGTTCTGCGAGGCATGGCCTGTGTCATTGACAGAAACAGGAGCACTAAGAAGCACCTGTTGCCCTGCATGTCCTCTGTCTTGCCTGTGAGACTGAATACTGATGCTTCATGCCCAGTGCTTAAATGGCTCCTTCTGATGTACTTGTGGCTCTGGTGTCAACCTCTCAACTGAGATCTAGATTCTCCTATTTCCCACCCTGTGGTAGCTCATTAATCCCTCAGTGTTTCCTTTCAAAATGTTTGAAAATTTGTTTTTCTCCCATATATTACACCCTGACCACAGTTTGTTGTGTGCTTCCTATGTGAGAACATGGACTAGTCATTCCTGCCTCCCAGTGTAGTCTTGAAAAGGAAATGAGAACATTTGTGTCGAAGTTGAGAATGATCGATGGCATGTAGCAAGTACAGAACATGTCAGCTTCCATCATTTTCTTCACTACCTTCAAAAGACAGCTCCTACCTTTGAAGAAGGAGAATAGAATCTGTGTACTTCTATTGCCCCCAGATATGCTGCTGAAGAGTGCACCAAGTAAAGAGTGAGCTCTTCATTTCCGCTAGTAGTTATGAGCAAGGATTTCACGGCAGAGCACTTACTTTGCTCCAGGAAATCAGAAATGACTTCTGAACCCAGAAGGGTCACGTACTCTGCAGAGAATCAGATGAAACCTGCAGTCCTTGCCCCTTGTCAATTTCACATAGGCATATTTTTTTTTAGACCATGTTAGTGGTCTTACATAATCTGTGATTATTTGGGATGAGGGCGTAGACCATAGAATTAGGAGTTCCACTTTGAGATTGCTCAGAGGCTGTGCATCCTCTGACAGATAATGCAAGACAGTTTAAAGAGCTCAGCAGGTGCTGCTGGTGCCCTGCATAGATCTCATTACTGTCCTGGGGCTCTCCTCCTCACATATCCCAGCTGCTGTGGGTGCCCGTGCCAAAGGCTCATAACTAGCCCTTCTCTCCTGATGGTTCTTGACATATGGCAGCGTCCTCCACTACCAAACACAGGGATTGTCCTCAGCAACGACTGCCAGGAGCAGAGCAGCCTTCCCCTCTTCTGCATGGTCCAAGTTACACTATGTTCTACCTTTCTGAGCACCTCTTGTTTTCGGACAGAGATTAGCCTGGGAAGTGCCTCCACCTTTGCCCTGGACTGTGTACCCTCCCTTATACCCCTGAGATTATTTCAATACAGCACTTGCACAAGAATCTTCGTCTCTACTTCTGCTCTAGGGAACATGAGCTGATAGAGTGAGGCACAAGAACAGAAGCGAGAGGGTTAGGAGGGATGGGCAGCTCTCAGAGGCCCAGCTCTTCCCTTCCCTCTGTCCTCCTCTCGAACTGTTATCTTGTGACACCCTGGTTAGTTCTGTATGTTTGGTATCAGTTTTAGAAGGATCTCTCTGGCAGGAAGGGGTAGATTGTTACCCAGAGCAAATGGATTTCACAACAATGTTTTCCTCTTATGCTGTAGGAAGATTTCTACACAGGAATGATGCTTAGTAAGGCCGCTGAGGAGGGCTGGTTAATGCACTAAGGCTGGGAGGCCTGTATACTAGCAGGCAGTTTCTTTAGAATGGGTTAGGTAGATAAGAAAGTGCAGAATCACCTTTCAGTGTTTAATTTAGCAGCCCATAGCCTATTTTAATTATTCTGAAATAATTATCTCTGGCACACAGCTGGGCTTGTCTCCCTGTGACTTGTGAGTCACTCTGGCATGTATGAATAAATCAAGAAGGTTGAAAGGAAGGGCTGGAGCCAAATGACATGTAAAGAGGCTCAATGGGAGAGGCTCCGAGAATGACAAACTTTGGGCCTCAAAGAGGAGATTGATTGGAGACATTATGTCTTCTTGTCAGAAGCAAACAGTACCAGCTATGGAGATGAGAAATAAACGGGCCTCAGGGCTATTTGAGGGTAAAAGCTGTCAGCGCCAAGTGAGGGTGTAATGGAAAAGGCCGAGTCATCAATGGTGGTCCTTAGAGATTTGTGGGCAAGAGCATCGGAGTAGACAGACAGAGGTGAAGTGAATTGGAATCTGTATTCTGTCCCTGTTTTCTTTTCTTTTGGTTTTTCACAACCTCAGAGAAAATAATTTTATCTTTCAAATTATCACTGTCCTCAAATATATTATGAAATTAGAGAATTCATTCCTGGTGCCGTGCCATCTTCCTCCCACGGGTATAGTCCATTTCCCTGCTGCTGCTAAGGGCTCACGAATAAAGTGGCACAGTGAAGTCTGTAACCCATGCCTCACCTTTGGCAGACATTACTAGTCAACTGTAACTTACTCTACAGTTCAGTTTTCATTAGAGTACTTCTTAAATGGCACTTTTTAGCAACTCTCCCCAGAAAGTGGTCTTCCCTAAAATCATGTACATACAGGTGACACTAAATGGACTGAGTAGGTTCTATCTGTTCATCTACTCATTTATATACTTGTAACAATAATAATTTAAAAGAAAGGATGCTGTGATTTTGAGAGGGACCATGGGAGGGATTTAATGGAGGAAATGGAAGGGGAAATTATGTAATTTTTAAAGTTAAAAAACATATAAAGTGATATTCCAGAGTTGAGAGAGAGAGGGGGGACAGATCATTAAGAGATGGATTATTTTGGGTACCACTCTGCCAATTCAGTGCTCTGCAGAAATCAAGAATGTAGTCTGTAAAGTTGGAACTGCTTATGATAGGGATGATAGAAGCCATCACACACACACACACACACACACACACACACACACACACACACACACACACACACACACCTCATGACACCTGATGAATAAGTTGGTTATGCAATTATGAAGAATGAGAAGACCCATCATCTGCTATCTGTAAGCTGGAAACTAACAGTGAGGATGCCCAGTCTCATCTCTGATAGTCTCAGTTCTTCTGTTTGGTTCTTTCATCAGGCCTAATCCTAATGTACTGAACCAAATGTTTCCATTCTGAGTACCGAGTCATTAGCTTTCGCTCTCATAGAATATATTGAGGGTTGAAAGTTTCTCTCAGAAGTGGAGGCTTCTACACTTCCCACGTCACCTCATGCATGGAGTCTGACTGTTAGAGTACTCAATGGTTTCCCTGACTAGCCTGCAAATATGTTAGTCATAGCTGGTCTGACTCTGCTACGAGTAATGAAGCTTGTATTGTTCTTAAAGACCCATTTACCCTTTAAATTACTTAGTATTCTTTCATAGCAGTAAAACTGGAAAATATGGCTAAACCAAATACAAATTTCACTCTTTAGTGTGATTATTATGTTAGACTTTTCTGTGTATATGCATATATTTATCTAACATGGTATTTTATGGACATGCACTAATGAATGTATTTATATATTTGATTTTCAAATGTTATTATGCTTTCTTGTCTAAAATACCACTATCATGATTTAATCTGTTCTTTTGCTTGGACTTTTTGTTTAGGTAAACTACATTTATTAGGCTTCTGTTCTATACTAGGCTCTTAGAATCCTTGTTTCTATAGAGTTAACAAGATGGTATATATGGACAGAATCATCTATTATTAATTATGATATACATAACATGGTTGTGTTATTTTTGCTAATTGTAAACACAATATGACATTGAGATATTACTAATTTTAATGTGCCTGCACAAACTTTAATATAGATATATACATTGCTTTATAGAAACATAAATTGTATGCTAAGATGAGCCTAGAAAGAGGAGAAAGGTCTCTTTCAGTGGAAAACCATTTATAATTTGTGTGGATATATGGGCTTATGTAGGAGTATGGCTTGCTTGAAGTTAGGGTATCCAGAAAAGTGAGGGCTTCGATGGTTCACTTTACATGCCATCTTGACTGGGACATAGCATTTGTAGATTCAATGGTAATTCTGGAGCATGTGTGTGTGTGAGAGAGAGAGTGGGGGAGGGGGGAGACATCTGAGAGAGAGTGTGTTTGTGAGTGAGTTTAACATTTCAATCAATGGAGTCAGTAGAGTAGATTGCCCTCCCTGGTGAGAGAAGAAATCACCCAGTCCATTGAAGGATTAGGCAGAATGAAAGGGGACATGCATCTCCTTTCATTCTCATGAATTAGACAGACAGCTCATCGCCTTTTATTCTGACTCTGGAATTTGTACTAATAGGTCTTTGGATTTAAACCGAATATTACCACTAATTTTTTGGGTTTCATGTTACAGACACCAGATCTGTTTCTCCTACTTTATAATTGCCTAAGTAATGTATTCATAGTGAATATTGAGGTATGCATGTTTGCATGTATGCATAATATCTGTCTTTATATGCATCTGTCTCTACTTATACAATATATTTTGTATCCATTATCTATTATTTATCTATTTACCTTCATATACTTATCTATTTATCTGTCTGTTATCTATCTTCATCATCATCATTATCATCTACCTACCTATTTACCTATCTGTCATCTATTTACTTACCCAACTGTAAATAATCTCTCACCTATCTACATTATGTTGTATTTATTTTTGTGATGAACCCTGAATAATAGAACACAGGAGAAAGAAAAATGTGTCCCCTGTTTTGTAGTAGTCACCTCCTTGCTATTTGATGAGTCAGCATTCCACACCTGTTTGCCTCCTTTGTGAACCTCTGACTCAGCATCACAACAAGAGTGTAGGAGCCAGGTTTGATGACACACAGGCTGCCTGCATGACAGATGCTGTGTTTCTTCTATAGCCTTTGGACTTTCCTTTATGGGACATATAGCACAGACTTCCACCAGGCAATGTGTGTTTTGATTTTCCTGTGGGCTGCTTTGATAATTTGAACACACTTGACCCAGTGTGAGATCAGAACAGCCATTGTCCAGTATTTCCTTTTCCTTTCCTTTCCTTTCCTTTCCTTTCCTTTCCTTTCCTTTCCTTTCCTTTCCTTTCCTTTCCTTTCCTTTCCTCTCCTCTCCTCTCCTCTCCTCTCCTCTCCTCACCTTCCCTTTCTTTTCTTTTCTTCTCTTTTCTTTCCCTTTGTTTTTTGTTTTGTTTTGCTTTGGGGTTTTGAGACTGGGTTCCTCTGTGTATCCTTGTCTATCCTGGAAATCACTGTGTAGACTAGGCTGGCCTCAAACTCACAGAGATCCACCTGTCTTTGCCTCCTGAGTGCTGGGATTAAAGGCATGTACCACCACTGCCTGACCAGCATTTTCTATGAATGGGTTATAAGTACTGTGGCTTCTTTCTCTTTGGAGATTAACCTACAGGTACCCTTAATCCTGGAATTTTCTGGCCATTTTAGTCTTCAGTTATACCTGACAGTAACCCACTTTTTGATGGCTATTTTTGTTTTCCTATATCATTCTCCACTCTCTCACTGTATTCTAGGATTCTGTTTCTAATAAACAATTTGGGCTCTTCTCTCGGTGTGTTTACATACACACAGGTGTGTGTACAAGTGTGTGCATGTGATTGGAGGCCAGAAGACAATGCTGGATGTTTTTCCTCAGGAGACAGGGCCACTCACTGGGCTGAAGTTCACCAATTAGACAAGACTGGCTTGCCAGGGAGCCCTAAGGATCTGCCCCTCAGTGCTGAGATTAATGGAGCACATACTATCCACAACACCTAGCTCTTTTATTGGGAACCAAACTTAGGTCCTTAGGCTTTCATGGTAGGCACTGGACTGGCTGAACTCTCTACCCAGCCCTGGGCTCTTCACAAGAAGAGTCAGGAGACTAAGACATGAAGAATGCCATGAATTTGAGGACAGCCTAAGCTATATAGTAAGTTCCAGTCCAGAATGGGCTACAGAGAGAGTGATTTTTGTGTTACTTTGGAATAAGCCAAAGATAGCTAGCCGGTTTTTCGACCATCCTATCTAAAATAACTTTGAGTCAGAACTGGGTTCTTAATCTTGAAGTTTCTGTCCAGACTCTATTTCTTGACCAATTTCACAGAACATGCTGATCTCACAAGCATCTGTCTATGGGACAGCAAAAAAGATCCTGGTGCCATGTATCATATAATGGTATACATACCAACAGAGGGCAGTTGTTTGGATCTAAGGCAATAGCGAGCACTCTGGTGGTTTCACTATTGTACTTGTCAAGCTTCCTTCTGTTCAAACAACGAAGAAATGAACTTTTTATTAAAACACCTTGCTTATTGGAACAAAGGAACTTGTATTTGATTTCCACATTTCAGGGGTGGGAAAGGTTAGGTTGGAGATGAGGCTCTATTATGAAATTTGTGTCTATGGCACACATTTCTGTTTGTTTTGGTTGTACAAGGGAATTCTAATCTCAAGGATCTAGGCCAGGATAGGCTAAAAAGTAAAGGCTGTTCAATTCAGCATGGGAAGAAGGAGATATGACTGAAGTTTGAAAAATAGTGTGCCAGTGTGTTTACATAAGTTATCTGATTTAACCTGCTATAGCACTCTTGGAGATAAACAGCATTATTCTATTTTTGGAAAATGGAATCCTGTAAGGAAGCTGGTTGAAGCTGCCTATCTACCTTATGTACCTAATACTTTCAGAAGAGGATTTTAGTTATATGTGTTTTAGTTACTTGTTTCTATGCCTGGAAGTCTGAGGGAAACAACTGAAATAAAGGAAGGATTTGTTTTAGCTGACTATTCAAGGGGGTGAGTTCATTTGGCAGCAAAGCCATTGTAGCATAGAGTGACTCCCTTCACAGTGTCATGCAAGAAAAGAACAAGACAGAATGGGCCCAGAATAAACAATAGTCTCCAGGGACATGGCCCCAATCATCTACTTCATCCACCTAGGTCTCATGTCTTAAAATTTGTAGAACTTTCCAAAATAGCATTACCAGATGGGACCAAACATTCAGGAACCTGAAAGGGGGCATTTTATTCAAATCATAATATTATTTCTCATTGCTCAAAGTGCAGTGTTTTGGTATACAGCAAAAAGTAGATGAACCTGAGGCATTTATTCCCATTAATTTAATATATAAATTTGGAACTGAACCATCTGCTTTGGTAGGCACCAAGCATGCTGTTGTGAACACACCACATCTGCTCCCAGGTGTCGTACAATGAATATTCCATATGATAAAACATAAGCATGTCAACAGTGGTAAGCACTGTGATTTAAACAAAGCAATAGTGTGAGAGAGATGATGAATGGAATGCAAACTAGATGTGCTGGTCAGAGAAGCTGTTACAGCAGGGGTCTGCATGGCAGAGATATGGGGAAAGGTTACAGACAGAAGGGACAATATCTTCTGTGTGATTCCAGACTGGGGCTAGGGCCAGTGTGACCACAGCCATGCCTATAGGGCAGAATCAGGAGATATAATTAGTGGCACAGAAAGAAGCCTTTTAATTGTATAGGCTAAAGTAAAAAGTCTGGAGTTTCTTCTAAATATAAAGGAGAACTATTGAGCTGTCTCTGGAAAGGAAAGGTGATTTGTATTTTAAGAGAGGGCTTGGTAAACTCTGTTATGGCTTGGATGGTAAATATTTTAGCCTCACCATTTTGCTTTAGTGTAGAAGCAGCCGTTGGGAATGCTAAATGAATGTGATTCAATTAAACCTTGTTTACAAAACCAGGTGGCTAACTCAGGTTTTAAAAAGCTGCTTTGACTACTGTGTAAAATTATAGGTCCAAAAAGATGGAATGCTGAGACCATTAGGGAAGGTACTGCAGTCATTCTGGTAAAAGGTAAAGGTGGAATTGCACCATGGTGGAACTAGATGAGCTAGGGAGAGGACTGACTTGGAATGGATTTTGGGAGGGGAGCCGGGTATAAGAGAGGTGGCCCTGGGTGATTGGGGTCACTTCCTGTGGTAATAAGCATCAGGGAGGAGCAGTTCTTGATTCTGAGTGGAACCCAGACATGCTTTTAGCACCTGTGTTTGGGATTTTGCCTGTGTTTGTTTTATAAATTGAAAAATTTGCCAGGAATCCCAACTTATTGTGAATGGACTTTGAACAGGACTATATAGAAATGCTTTTGGATTTCTTTAGTGGGAAGTACAAACATGAGAGCTCATAACATGATATACTGATGCCACTACATTTAGGCATGAGCCAACTGCCAGTCTCCAACATCTGGAAGCCACTGAAATGAAGGAATCCAAATAATTTAGTGGTGTATGTTCTACATGAGGGTGGAAATATAGCACTCTTCTTAAAACAGATGTTTGGTGCACGAAAGACAATTTAGTTGTTAAAGGTCCTATCATACTTTATTAGAGGTCATAGTTTTGACTTATTTATGGTGGGGTAGAAAAATAGCATTAACACTAATTAGGTGAAGGTTTTCTGGCTGTCATAACTGTCGCCCACTTTTCTTCTTAGTGCCACCCTGTCTGCTACAGTTCTACTTCGTTCTCACTCCCAATTAACCACTTTAGAAGAGATACATTGATGGGGAATGTACTGTGTATGTTTATCTTATTGAGTGTTAAATAAAATACTGTTTGGCCAATGAGACAGCAAGTAGACGGGACTAGAAGTCAAAGAGGATTCTGGGAAATGTAGGAGAGAAGTGCTGATCCAGGCAGGAAGTGACATAGCAAGGAGACTCATATTTAAGCGAAGGAGAAACAGGAAGGGCTCTCTTTTCCCCTCTGCTCCTGCTCCAGCGGCACAATGTGATCCACTGGCAAGGAGGGATGCCAATAAGACGTCTGATAAGATAAGTCTTATAAAATATATAGGTCTATGATAGTTAAGACTGAGCTAACAGATGAGAATCCTAGTCATGGGCCAAGCAGCTTTGAACTAATACAAGTTTCTGTGTATTCATTTGGGCCTAACTTGGGCAGGCGGCTGGCGTAAAGCTCACACGTGGTGGTGGGGCTCAGGCAGCTTTTGGCAGAAAGATTTATCATAACACTACATCACATAAGCATGCTTCTAAGATTGCAGCTTATCAGCCTCTGGAACAAGAACTTTACTGCTGTAAAATTATAAGTTATAACATGGGAGTGAAGTGTAAAAGCAAAAGTTTAGGGAATCAAAAGTCCACTGTGGTGGGCAAAATCTAGAGACTTCACAGTTTACAAGAACACAGACCTGGCATAACTGAGACAAGAAAGCTCTCCTTTTGCTGACCTTGTTTAGCAAACTATTACAATGGAAAAGAGAGTAATGGTGGGAGAAGAAACTAAGAAAGTTCATTAGAAATATCTCCTGTAATCTTCTTTAGGTGGGGCAGGTAAGGACCAGGGCATCCATCTTTGATTTCCACTGACTATGAGAGGCCACATGGCACAGAGCATCTAAGATTAAGTCTGACACAGTGAAACCTGTTTCTAAACAAAGCATCATCTGATGTTGTAATGGCTGCTGAAGGAATAGTCAGATCAGGACAGGTTTTGTGTGGTGCTTAATTGTCTCCCTATACATCTCAGTGGTATTGTGAGATGGACAGAGTATACATGCTCGTTTGCATTTGATTCTGTTATAGTTTGTCGATGTTGTTTTGTTTGATTTTGTTTTTTGAGAGTCTTGTGTTGCCTAGGGTGGCCTCAAACTCACTACGTACCAAGTGTAGTGTCTAGTTTCTGGTCTTTCTTGTTTTATTTCCCAAAGGCTTAGTTTCAAGCAAATACAAACACCTGGCTTGAGTTCCTGTTTTTCCAAGAGAATTAAGCTATAAATTAACCAAATTTTACTGTGATTTTGAAAGTTCACTCTTAATCTCTCTTTAGTTATCTGAATCTTTACATGCTAGTAATTATTAAAATTAAAACATTATCCTTTTAAAAATTGTTTTGATATTTTATATGCATTGGTGTTTTCCCTGCATGCCTTTCTGTCTAAGGGTGTTTGATTCCCTGGAACTGGAGTTTCAAACAGTTGTAAGATGCCATGTGGGTGATGGAATTGAACCATGGTCCTCTGGAAGAGAAGTCAGTGATCATTAACCACTGAACCATCTCTCCAGCCCCATTTTTATGTCACTGTGTAGCACTGACTGATCTGAAACTTGCTAGGTGTGGTATACATATAATATGTAGCATATTAATGTTTTCATACATTATTATTTTCTATAGTGTATATTAGTATATATGAGTCATAATGGGCTGGGCATAGTGGTATATGTCTATGATCCTGAGGCCGAGGCAGAAGGACCATGAAGTTTTGGCCAACTTGTATTATGTGGAGAGTTCTATTTATTTATTTTTGTGTGAGGTGTTGGAACTGAATGCAGAGTCTTGCCCATAGGGTATTCTATGACATTCTGAGATGCAGACTGAGACCCTGTCTCAAAATAACCCCTCAGGCAAAATGAAAAGACACAATGAATGTGTTGTGAAAATCTTCTGTGAGTAGATGCTTTTTAGAAATTTATCAACTTTTTTGATTGGTGCTATATACAGAATAAGTAATAGCACACAGGAAGACAGAGTCATATCCTAGCATGTCTTCCATTTGTGTTTAATCCCATAGGATGAGTAGGGGATTTCAACAGTATAATATTAGGAGCGTTTAAGGCAACCTACAAAGCTCTTTGACAGAAGGCATGAGCAGTGTCATGTAATTGAGGAGGGATAAAAGCAGAAGGGGAAATAAACCTAGAAAACTGAGTTAGTTCAGATGATAAAGGCTGCAAATACTGCATCAAAGAGTTTGAAAGTTTTCCTGAAAGTATCCAATATTGCAGGGTTTTAGGTTTCAGCACTGGAAAATGAGATAGCCCACGGCTGTAGGAGCTTTTAGAAGATGACTGGACACTTCTTAGGATTTTGCTGCCACGATTCAAGAGCAAAAAGCTGAGTTGCTCAATCAGGGTAATGACATTGGACAGAAAGGGTGGCCTTTTGAAAAAAGTCAATTCCAAGGAAAAAGAATCCATAAGCTTCAGTGACATTATAAACACATTAAAAAGAAGTTAACCCCCCATCCCACATGAGGGGATACACTCTGGTCCTGGATACATGGGGAAGGGCCCAGGCCCAGCACAGGAAGATTTGGTGGACTTTGCAGAGCCCCCCTTGAGGGCCCTACCCTGCCTGGGGAGTGGTGGGTGGATGGGGTGGGGGGTAGGTTGGGGTGGGGAGGAGGGATGGGGGTGAGGGGAGGGAGAGGAAGAAGGGACTTACATGTGAAACAATCTTGTTCCCCAACTTGAACTAATAAAAAAAAAAAGAAATTAACCCCAAGGATGGCTCCCAAAAAGCACTTGGGATTTTTCGGTTCTTCCCCCTCATCAGAATGAGTAGGTAATTTTTCATTTCTCATGTCAGAGTTTACTTCTCCATGCCTTGTGCTTGCTTGACATTTTTTTCACCCTTTAAAGACAGTTTGATAGATCACATCCACAGATTCTCAGAATCTTTTAAATGTATGATTGAAAAGTCAAGGACATAATGTAATTACAATAAAAATGCCAATAAAGCTATTTTATGGAGTTAGGAAAGCTGTTATTTAAATTCATATGGAAAATATGCATAGATGGGAAAGAAAATACTGGAAAACAAAAAAATGAGAGGACAGTAAACACTACTGTGCTAAAAACATCTTTAAGTCCCAGAAACGAGCACAGCGAGTTGTATACACATCAATAGATACACAGACTACTGTAATACAAGCTAAAATTGACTCCAAATACAGAAGAAGACCACAATAATGGTGACAACTTAAATGTCTATTTATCACAGTAATAATTATTTTAATAAATACTCCTGGAACACCATGGTAGCTTTTGGGATACAGGCAAAATTAGATTAAGTTTTTATTTTATACCCCACAATAAATAGCAAACAACTAAGGACTTAAATATGAAAAATGTAACATACATGTAGTATGACAAATAAAAGACAATTTTTAATGTAGGGAAAGATATAATTATGCTTCTAAATCCAGAGGCAATAAAACAAAATATTGGATAAATGTGAATGAATAAAAAGTTGTTACATCACAGTGCAGCATAAACAGAGTAAAATCACAACGCCAAGAATTGTGTTTATATACCATAGGTATATATCCCTAATAAAGAAAGAAGTTCAGAAACTGGGTGTGGGGTATGCAAAGGAATAAAGTTTGAGAAAGGAGGGAGGAATGAAATTGTGTAGCAGGAAGGGGAAGTGATGCTTTTCTGAGTGGAACATTTTTTTAAAATATTTTTAATTGAAATAGAATTACATCACTTTCTGTGCTCCCTTTTATCTCTCCAGCCTTTCCCAGGTACCCTCCTCCAACCCCCTCCCATGCCACATTCAAGCTGATAGCCTCTTTTTCTTTGATTATTATTGTTACATACATATATGTATCTTTGTATGCATGTATGTGTGTGTATGTTTATATGCACACACATATGTAAATATACAACTTTTTGAGTCCATTTTTTGTTCTTTGTACATGTAGTTTCAGACTGACCCCTCTGCACTAGACAACCAAGGAGAGAGCTCATCCATGGGTGAAGCTAATGATCATTCTTTCAGCATTCATTAGTTGCCTATGGTTCTTTGTCTAAATGTGGGATCCTGTGGGAACTTCCTCCTTCCACCTTAACATGTCTGCTGATGTAACCACTATTACAGTCAATTTTATGTAGTTACAAGGAAAGACTGTTTCACTTTCAACTATTATGGCTCTTACTGTTTTTCTGGCCCTTCTTCTGTGATGTTCTTTAGGCCACAGATGGAGGAGCTGTGATGTGTATGTATCCACTGGGGTACTCTGAGTGGATCATTTTATATTTCTCTTGACTTTTAGGACTATGACAATGTTTCATGTTCTCACCACATATCAAACCACATTAATGAAGTCAATAAACAAGTAAGGAAATTCTAAATGTAATATGAGTGAACTTACATGAATTATAAATAAATAGCACAGTTGGGGTGTGGTCCCAATATGTGTAACACGTAAATTCAGATAACAACATCTCATTAGAGACTTTACTTTTATAGGGGTGTTTATTGATATTTCCAAAAACATTTTATGTGTATATTAGAATTGGAATTCAAACCATCAATATAAGCTTATGGTAGATAGATCCAGAAGGGGTGATTAAATGTGTTAATTGGTTTAACTATATGAATTGCTTGCTTTCCTATGAGAAGTCCTAGGAGCAGCAACTTTCCAGTACCCATGAGCACTCAAGATGCCTAGATCTTGGTTTCTTCATACCATCCCCCAACAAGAGGAGTCAGGGATCCATGGAGAAAGTTCATGGCATGACTTGAACACGGAGATTTTGAGCCTGAGATATTTTGTTACGATAGTAATAAAATCCACTTAAGTAGATGGGGGCTTCTTAAATGAGCATGCAGGTAAGCTGAAGGAGTTTCTGATAGCCAAAGCTGGGCCAGTTAAGCTAAAAAAATACAGATGATGTTTAATTAGGACCTATAGAATAATTAGAAACAAATACTTGACTACATCAATGCTTCCATAGAAAAAGAATGGTGTTTCCTTTATAGCAGATTTCTAGTTGTGTGGAAAGAAGAAAGGAAATAGAGTCATCATTAGATCCACATCCCCAAATAATTATTGCAGACAATGTCCATCAGTGCATGTTAAAATTAGGGATAAAAATTGGAAGACAGGACTTTTATAATTTCAAGATATCTCCTCATGATATTAGTAACTATAAAGAGAAGAATAAAAGTTTCACTGTAGGAAAACAGAGACATTCATTTATCTAGAAATTTATGTAAGTAACCCATATCATAAAACAACATCTTATGTCTTTCTAGAATGCTTCACTGAGAAACACTTGCAACATTTTGTTCATCTGGTTTGCATAAATTTAGTCCAGTCCTGAGAAAACATCAGATAAAACTTGAAATGAAGGGCATGCAATGTACCATCTGTCTTGATCATGAAAAGCAAGGATATTCCTTAAAGGAGGAAACAAAAGTAGACTAAAGTTAGTTTACTTACTTTAGTAGTAGTTGCTGTGACTACAAACATGATACACCATGGATACAAAGATAGAATCCATCCTTCTGCTGCATACAAGAAACACACCTCAACTTCAAAGACAGACATTACCTTAGAGAAAATGATTGGGAAAATTTTCAAATCAAATGGCCCTAAGAAGCAAGCTGGTGTAGCATTACTAATGTCTAACTGTTTAGATGAGGTCATTTCATATTCATCACAGGAAAAATGCATCAAGATGAAGTTTCAATTCTGAACATCTATGCCCCAAATACAAAGACACTCACATTCATAAAAGAAACATTACTAAAACTCAAATCACACATAAAACCCCATACACTTATAGTTGGAGACTTCAACACCTCACTCTCACCACTGGGCAGGACTACCAGACAGAAACTTAACAAAGAAACAAAGGAACTAATAGAGGTTCCAATTGTTAAATCCAATTGGATTTAACAGACATCTATAGAACATTCATCCAAACATAAAAGAATATACCTTTTTTCTCAGCACCACATGGAACCTTCTCTAAAATTGACCACATACTCAGCAACATAGAAAACTTCAACAGATATAAAAAAAAATGGAATAACTCCCTTTATCTTATTGGACCACTATGGTGTAAAATTAGAATTCAGCAACAACCTACAGAATTGCAGAAACAAATTGCAGAAACCCTACAAATGCATGGAAATTGAACAATGCTCAACTGCATCACTCCTGGGTAAAGGAAGAAATAAAGAAAGAAATCAAAGACTACCTAGAATTCAATGAAAATGAAGGCACAACATACCCAAACCTATGGGACACTGTGAACGCAGTGCTAAGAGGAAAGTTCATGGCACTAAGTGCCCACATGAAAGAATTGGAGAATAGCCAGACTAGAGAATTAACAGCACACCTGAAAACTCTAGAACAAAAAGAAGCAAACTCAGTCAGGAGGAGTAGATGCTAGGAAATAGTCTAATTGAGGGCTGAAAACAATAAAAGAATCAATGAAACAAAGAGTTGGTTCTTTGAGAAAATCAACAAGATAGACACACTTCTATCCAACCTAACCAAAAGACAGAGAGAGAACATGCAAATTAACAAAATCATAAATGACAAGGGGAACATAACAATGGACACTGAGAAAATCCAGAGAATCACCAGGTCATATTTGAAAACCTGTACTCCACAAAATTAAAAAATTTAAAGGAAATAGAAAATTTTCTGAATAAATATCATTTACCAACAGATAAGCAATTTAAATAGACCTATAACCCCTAATGAAATAGAAGCAGTCATGAAAAGTCTCCCAACCAAAAAAAGCCCAGGGCCAGATGGCTTCAGTGTAGAATTCTACCAGAAATTCAAGGAACAGCTAATACCTATTCTCCTCAAAGTATCTACACAATAGAAGCAGAGGGGTCATTGCCAAACTCTTTTTACAAGGCTTCAATAACCTTGGTACCAAAGCCACACAAAAACACAATTAAGAAAGAGAACTATAGATCAATATCCCTCATGAACACTGATGCAAAAATACTCAATAACACACTGGCAAATCGAATCCAAGAACACATCAGAGAAATCATCCACCATGATCAAGTAGGTTTCACCCAAGGGATGCAGGGATGGTTCAACATACAAAAATCCATCAATGTAATCAACCACATAAACAAACTGAAAAAGAAAAATAATATGATCATCTCACTAGATGCTGAAAAAGCCTTCCACAAAATCCAACACCCCATCATGATAAAGGTCCTGGAGAGATCAGGGATAACAGGAAAATACATGAACATAATAAAAACAATATACATTAAACCAACAACAGCTAACATCAAACTAAATGTAGAGAAACTCAATGGGATTCCTCTAAAATCAGGAACAAGACAAGGTTGTCAACTCTCTCTATATCTCTTCAATATTGTAATTGAAGTCCTTGCTATAGCAATAAGACAACAATGGGAGATCAAGGGGATACAAATTGAAAAGGAAGAAGTCAAACTTTCACTATTTTCAGAATACATGATAGTTTACATAAGTGACCCGAAGAATTCTACCAGGGAACTCCTACAGCTGATATACACCTTTAGCAAAGTGGCAGGATATAACTAAAAAAAAATCAGTAGCCCTACTACATTCAGACAATAAAGGGGGTGAGAAAGAAATCAGAGAAACATTACCCTGTACAAACTACAACATAAAATATCTTGGGGGTAACTCTAACCAAACAGGAGAAAGACATGTATGACAAGAACTTTGAGTTTTTAAAGAAAGAAATTAAAGAAGATACCAGAAAATGGAAAGATCTCCCATGCTCTTAGATAGGTAGGACCAACATAATAAAAATGGCAATCTTACCAAAAGCAATCTACAAGTTCAATGCAATCCCCATCAAAATCCCAGCACAATTCTTCACAGACCTTGAAAGAATAATATTCAACTTTATATGGAAAAACAAAAGACCCAGGATAGCCAAAACAATCCTGGACGTAGAGCAACTTCTGGAGGCAACACCATCCCTGATTTCAAGCTGTACTATAGGGTTATAGTAATGAATACAGCTTGGTATTGACACAAAAGTAGACAAGTAGACCAATGGAATCTAACTGAAGACCATGTTATTAACCCACACAACTATGAACACCTGATTTTTGACAAAGAAGCTAAAACCATACAATGGAATAAATAAAGCATCTTCAACAAATGATGCTGGCATAACTAGATGTGGACATATAGAAGATTACAGACAGATCCATATCTATCACCATGCACCAAACTTAAGTTCAAATGGATTAGAGACCTCAACATAAATCCAAACACACTGAAACTTTTAAAAGACAAAGTGGGTGGTACTCTTGACCTAATTGGCACAGGAGACACTTCCTGAACATAACACCAGTAGCACAGACACTGAGATCGATAATTAATTAATGGAACCTCCTGAAACTCAGAAGCTTCTGTAAGGAAAAAGACACAGTCAACCATACAAAATGGCAGCCCACAGAACTGGAAAAGATATTCACCAACCCCACATCAGACAGAGGACTGATTTCCAAAATATACAAAGTACTCAAGAAGTTAGTCACCAAAACACCAAATAATTCACTTAAAAAGTGGGGTACAGAACTAAACAGAGAATTCTCAATAGAGGAATCTAAAATGGCTGGAAGACACTTAAGAAAGTGCTCAACATCCTTAGCCATCAGGGAAATGCAAATCAAAACATCTCTGAAATACCATCTTATACCCACCAGAATTGCTAAAATAAAAATACCAATAACAGTTTATGCTGGGAAGGATGTGGAGAAAGGGAAATGCTCCCCCATTGCTAGTGGGGGTGTAAACTTGCATGGCTACTTTGGAAATCAATATGGAGGTTTTCCTGAAAATGGGAACCAGTCTACCTCACGATTCAGCAATTCCACTCTTCCGAATATTCCCAAAGGATACACATTCATACAACAAAGATATCTATTCAACTTTGTTCATAGCATCATTCTTTTACTAGCCAGAATGTGGCTGCAACCTGGATGCCCATCAACTGAAGAAGAATTTGTCTGACTGTCTGCCTTGGTTAAAAATATTGAATAAATACAGCATTCAGAATGGAACAATAGAAAAATTTCTGTATATTCCCATGCTGAAATTGACCTAAGAGATTTTGAAACTTGTATCTGTTTCCAAATTTGTCATGGGTAGAGCATAAACAAATGCTAAGAGAAGTAAGTAACTATAGCACAATTATCTAATCATATTATAGCCTTTGTGTTTAAGAATCATAGTCTCAATATGGGAGAAAAGAATCACATCTAAATTTTATCTAAGATAAAATATGTTGACTAAAATCATGTAGTCTAGAATTTTTGATGTGTACCAAAATAAATTCATATGTACTTTATCTTAAAAAAAGAACTCTACAATCCAATGTGGAATCAGACACTTGTGTGTGTTGGTTATATGTTTGATCTTTAAAAAGTCCATTATACTAGCCCAACCTGTATAGCATTAGTCAGCCCTTTCATTACCGTCTCATAGAAACAGTTTACACTAGCAAGTGTTTATCATGGCTCCAGGTTTCACAAGGTTTGGTCCAAAGTTGTCTAGGTGCCTTATGGGTCTGTGGTGAGGCAGAATACCAGGCCAGTGGGAACATACAGAAGAGGCTGCTTACCTTATGGTTGTCAGGAAACAGAAAAAGGCCAGGTAAAAATTTCAAAGGCATGCCCCAGTGATTCACTTCTTGTAATTAGTCTCCACCTCCCAAATACTTAATCCAGCTGGGATCAAGTATTCAACACACAAACCTGTGGGGAAACACTTCTTTTTCCAACCACAACTGGGCCCACTCAGCAGATCATCAGTTTTTAAACCTTAAGCATGATTGGAGGTTGTTGTTTTTAGTTTAAAATATTTTCTCCGTGGTTCAATTATTTGCACTATTGTTTTTCTCCCAGTCCTTGTCTTTGCCACCAGGTTTCTGTTTGTTGTATCCTGTTCCAGATGCAACCTAACATTGGTAGGTGATAGGGAGTGTGGCGCTTAGTAAGATTTGAAGGAAAACACACCTGGGAGTCTTGCTTGTGGCAGATTTAGAACTGAGTTTTAGTATCTAATTAACTATTCCTGTATCAAAAGAGTATTTAAAGAGATGCTTCAAAAATGCATACAACGAATATGGTTTTCCCTGTAGCTAAATCCTCTTCCCCTCTAGGCAACAACATAATGGAATTTTATTTTGGAGGTGGAAAAATGTTAATGCTTGACTATGCTGCTTTTATTGCTGGATATATTGTGTTAAGTTCAATATCCTTACATGGCTGCTAAAATCTTAGAGCAATTGAAAAGTAGAATTTCGTGCAATTGAAGAAGATTTATGGTCATTATGGAGGATCAGGGAAAGCATAGCCAAAGAGACAGGCAGAACTAGGTTTGACATTCTTGGGCTGAGGATATAAAACTCCATAGTAAGTGTGTGCCTATCACAGGTTAGGTCCCAGGTTTATCCTTAGCACAATGAAGAAGACAAAGAACAAAACCATTTTCTTTGCTTAGCCTTAGCTGTGTGAATAGTGACAGGTTCCACAGCCTCTCTGAACTTCTGGAAACACCGATTAAGAAGATTAATTAGCTAGTTAAATGTCTATGTAGAGGGTGGCATTAGCAAGTATGGGAAAGGTAGGGTCACTATGGCATTAACACATACTACATCTATGAAAATGTCATAATGATACCTATTATGCATAGCTAACATACATATAATATAATAAAATATGAAACAATAATAGCAGAAAGAAATTCCCAAGAGTCTATTATTTGCTAGCTATTGCTTCAGACACAAACTTAGTCTGTGTACCTAAAATTCATAGTTCATTAGGAAGGTAGATGAGTCATACCATGAAACAAATCTCACACAAGAGACTTATCGGGAGAAGAACTGAATGGTGGCTGTCTCTGACTGGGAGCTGGGACAGCAGAGGGCTGAGCAGAGGGGAAGTTTTTACAGGCTCTTTTGAGAGTACACAGTGAGCTAGTAGAAAAGCACAGTGAGGGATGTAAGTATTGCTTGGCCTTTAACTCTGAAACATTGTTTGGCTACTAATGCTTAGTCATAGGGAGCCAGAATTTCCAAGTCTAGGACCTCAGGAGCAGGCCAGGGGTAGGGTGATTTTCCAGTGGCCTGTTACTATATACACTTTTTATTACTGTACACAATAATTTTCTTACAGTTTGATTGGACATTAAAGAATGCAATGAAATTATATCTAATAGTGAATGTATATGCCAAATCTTCAAAAGTGTGTGTGTGTGTGTGAGAGAGAGAGAGAGAGAGAGAGAGAGAGAGAGAGAGAGAGAGAGAGAGAGAAAGGGAGGGAGGAAAGGAGGGAGGGAGGGAGGGAGGGAGGGAGAGAAGTCCTAAAATCTTTCAAGGCTAGATTTGGGTAAAATATCTAAATAGTAGAAAATCAAGTGATTATTATTGGTGAATACTACTGCTATGCTGATGTCTTTTAAAAATAATTTAGAATTGTTGCTGAGACTGAATTGGATGTTAGAGATACCTTGAACAAATGGGCAAGCCCTCTGGTAATATATTCAGTTTTCAGTGGTTGCCCCTGACCACTATGCTCCTTCTTTACAAGCACGGGTAATTAATCAGACACAGCAAGGTTCCTGATTAAGGTATTCCCATTAAATTCTCAGATGAATTCCAGTCAATATTAATGAGTCTGCTCAAGTGGATGTAATAGAATCCTTTTCCACAGAGTTGAAGCATCAACTAGAAGGATACTATTAATATTAGTTATATGTTTACAGAACAGGGGATGGTGTGCCAGCCTCAGTGGGCCTGGAAACAGGTATTGGAAAGGTATCAGTAGCTGAAGGATTTCTCTGTACACTCTGTCCTCTTTGCTTTGTCCTGCATAACTCAAGAGATGGAGCATGCCTGCCTGTGCTTCTCTGTCTAGGTTATGTGAATTTCCAGACAACTGTAGGCAGTAATGAACTCAGCTTTCCCAGCAGGGCAAAACTCATCATTGAGCAGGGACTTTCCCACATCCAATACCTAATGGCTCAGAAACTGAGACACAGTACGTCACGATTCCAGCCATCTGTGGAAAGTACTTCTGGGGTTTATTAATCTATGTAGTGCAGCAGCTCTAAACCTGTGGGTCTCGACCCCTTTGCTGGTTGACTGATCCTTTCATGGGTCATCTAAGACCATCAGAAGGCACAGACATTTACATTACAAATCATAAGTTGAAAAATTACAGTTATGAAGTAGCAAAGAAATAACTTTATGGTTGGGGGGTCACCATAACAGGAGGAACTATGTTAAAGCATTAGAAAGGTTGAGAACTACTGGTGTCATGGGAAAAGAGGCAGAGCAAATGGGATATACTTTACCAGCAATGTTGTGAAGATGAACTGAAATAGTGTTTGCAGTAGTTGGCACAGTGCCTGGAATGAAGGCAACATCAATTAGAGTAAGCTATTACCCTATTGTCCCTATTTATTGAGTAATTTCAGACTTTGTAGGAGATGCTTTTTCTCAGCACCATTGGAAGTATTTTAGGGAGTTAAGAACAAACAAAGCCTATTCTGGAATCAACTCTGAAGCAACTTTGGAAGTTTGAGTCTGGGTGTATTTTGGTTAGTACAGTATCTATCAGTCCTGGAAACATGGCTCACATAATTAAATTTGCTAGACTCCTTTCTTTATCGTTCTGTTGAAGCTCACCAGATGGGAAGAAGGAAAATAAGAAAGCTTATCATTACTAAGGATTAAAAAATGTATTCAAGCCTGCTTCTTAGATGTTTCTCAACTTCCAAAGCACAAAATAGGCATTAATAGTAATATAATCGTTGGTACCAGTTGAAGTCTGCAGTTATTAAAACAGTAATAAAAAGAAAGTCATCATAGCTATACATGATTTCCCCACATTGTAATAGGCATTTGCCTCTCTGAGTAATTAAGGCATTCCCATTAAATTCTCAGATGAATAATTTAATGCAAATGAACATTTTAAGTCAGTATGCACTCTGCCTGAAAATGTTTTTGTTTTTTATTTCTCCTATTTTCTCAAGTCATTTGACTGTGTTTTAAAAATTCCAGCAAATTTAGTATTTTGCATTAAAACACTAAAAATAGGCAAAGTGATCTGTAGGAAATCATGCAGAAGTTGCTTATTTTTATTAGATACCTTACCTGTTCAAAATGATGGGTTTCAGCGAGGCATTTCCAGACACACATTTCCTTCTGTTCACCATTTATCTCCTGGATACCCCCTGACTCCTCTGATACTCACTCTCTTCCTTAACAGCTCCTCTTCTAATCTCATTCCCCAAAATGGTTTGTAGTAACAGGATGGTTATGATTTGAGTAAGGCCAACGTCCATTATATTATCCAATCCCAAGAGGTCAGCCCTAAACACGTATATATGAGCAACACCAAATGGACTCAGTGGGACACACACACACACACACACACACATTCTTATCACTACATATGTATGTATAGCAATAATAAATAATAGGATAAGAGCTATGAATTTGCAATGGAATCAGGGCTATGTTGGAAGATTGGAGAGGGAAATGTAAATATGGTATTCCTATGTGAAATTATGAGATACAAAAACAACAAAAGCTAGAGTCAAGGCTATTACAGGAGAACTGACACTGTTAGTGAGTGTAGCAGAGTGGCAAAGCCTTAGGCTCACTGCAGGGGAGAAGTGAATGTGTAAGAGTTTCTTCAGTAGAAGATCATGGGAGTGGTTTGGAGGAAACATCGTAGATGGCACAGAGGTACAGGTACAGACCTCTAGGGGACATTGCTGAGCATCAAAAATGAGGAGACTTATAAAAGACATTGCATTAGTTACTTTTATGTTGCTGTAATAAAAGATCATGACTAAGAAAACTAATATAAAGAAGAGGTTATTTGTTGCTATGGTTCCAGAGAGGTAAGAGTCCATCACCACTATGGTGGGGAGGCTCAGGAGCAGGCAAGCAGGAATGTGGGCTGGAGCAGGAACTGAGTGCTCACACCCCCAACTGTAAGCATGAAGCAGAGAGAAAATTGTAATGACACTGGGCATTTAATCCTAGGCCCGTCTCCAGTGATGCACTTCCTCTAGACTGCTACACCATCTAAACCTTTCCAAAAAGGGACCAAATGTTCGACTGCCCAAAACTATGCAGTCCATTCCCCCTTCAAACTATCACAGATATGCAGGTGATATCTTCAAATTCCTATTAAACTTGAATTCAGAATTGTTCTGAGTGTTTTGTGGACGATGGTCTGGAGCTGGCAAGAGACATCTTTGTCTTCTTAGCAGAGTTAACAGTGGAGCTGAGTCAGAGAAGAACAGGAATTGGAATGGTGTCTTAGTTACTGTTCTATTGCTCCGAGGGCACATCATGACCAAGGCCACTTATAAAAAGGAAGTAATTCATGGGGGGATTGCTTTCCATTTCGAAATGCAAATCCCTGACCATCATAGTGGGGAGCATGGTGGCAGGCAGGTAGACATGGTGCTGGAGCCATAGCTGAGAGCTCTCATCTGTGTGTAAGACACACACAGAGAAACCAAGACTGGGCTGGGCATGGAAATTTGAAACATTGAAAGCCACTCCCAGTGACACACGTCTTCCAACAAGGCCAAACCTCCTAATTCTTCCCAAACAGTTCCATTCACTGGGACCAAGCATTCAAACATATGAGCCTTTGGGGGACCATTTTCACTCAAATCACCACAGATAGGATCTGCACTTGGTAATAGTGTCTGAGACATAAATTCTGTTTTGTATAAATGCAGAAGAAGAAGATTACAATTTTTGGAAGCATGAGGGCTTTCTTTTGTTGTGGCTGTTAGAATTTTCTGTCTTTGCAGTACATAGAAATGTAGACTGCAGGGAATTTCCCAGGTACAGCTCTTGCTAATGAAATTTGCTTAAATGGGGTGTTGACACTGCATGCTGACTATTACCGATACTTAAAGTGTTCTGTTTTGGTAGAGTGACTTGGACCCTCTCTTGTTTTATGCAATTCATCATTGCTAATAAGAAGAAATCCTCTTTTTTTAACTTTAATTTGACAGCTTTGCAACCACATTTTTTGAATTAGAAACAAGATTGTTTTATATGACAATCTCAGTTCCCATCTCCCTCCCGTCCTCCCCTACCACTCCACCCTCTCATGTCTCTCTCTCTCTTTTTTTTAACCATGTGCATTTTTTCTAACAAACATGCTGCTATGAGTTCTTTAAATTCTCAGTGTGTTTCCTGCTTATTTTGTCAGCTTTCTAGTAAAAAGAATTCCCCATAATGTTCCTAACTATATGCTTTTTTTTTCTTAGACAAAGGTGCTAGTTATATGTTGATGAATCTTAACCCCTAGCTCCAGCTCCTAGGCTAGTGTTACAGTCTCCTTCTTATACATGTGATGCTATATGGAGTACCCTCTGCATCTCCCAAGCTTCAACACAATCTGCAGTTTACTATAAACAAAACAGTACTTTCCTACCCCAGGACAAAGATTTGATGTGACAAGGAGTTTTATTGGTTGGATATTGATTAGACTGAAGCCTAATTTTTAAAGAAAAATTAGTTGTAGGCTATGATGTTTTATTACTTCAAAAATGAGTACAGTTATTTTCATTAGTCATTGCTTTTGGTTTGAAAAAATGTAGCTGTGATACATACATGCCATTTGAGAGTTACTGGGAAAACATCTGCTTAGTCATTTGATCATTTATATACCTATAAATCCCATGAGTTTAATCTGAGGGTGTGTTCTGGTGGACTATTTTCCTGGATTTCTGGATGTTTTGACTGAAGTCCCTATCACACTACTGATGTTTCATAGCTGATTTATCCTGAGACCATAAACTCCATAGGAACGGAGGATAAATGTATCTTATTGGCTGAAACACTGTGAAATCCAGGGCCAGAGTCTGAGAAATAATCAGAGCTCAGTAATTATTTTTTTGGATGGTACTCCATGTCTTTTAAAAGATAGAAAAGAGCAGACCCTGGGGAACTACTGATAAAGATGCTCCAAAGTGTTAGTACTTCAAAGTTGTTGCTGTCTCCATGCAAACACACCATGCTGAAAGGATATCTGATGTCCTTTGCTGTTTGCTTTTGATACTTCACAGTCTCTGTTTTCTCTTTGGAATCAGAAGAGAGGAAGCGTATGTTTGCGTTGGTAGCAAGTATCTGGGAAGGCTTCTAGCAGAGTGCTGCTAGAGAGGTACTCTTATAAGCAAATCCCCCTTTCATCAACATTTCAGTACTCTGCCCTAGAGGAAAGGGATGAGAAGGAGATTCAGCTTAGGGCAGCGTGACTCAAGTCAAATTATGAGCCTCCTGACTCACCCAAATGCAGTTTTGCATCTAAATTAAGCATGGGGGTTGATATCACAGGAAGAATGGGATGAGGTTGGGAGTGATGAGTTGCTATTTGAATGTGGGAATCAAAGCCAGCTGTGTCTGTAGCTTCTGCATCATTTGTTACCTTCACCAAATCTCTGGCCTTTTAGTTTGAGGTGTGGCAGACATGAAACCTATTACAGAGAAGCTTTGGGTTATCCAGGTATCCATGGAACCACGCGACACTCATACAGTTGCACATCCAAATCCAGGTTTGGGAAAGCCATTATGTTTCTCTCAATTTTTAGGTAATAAATTTATCCAAGGCACAGTGATAAAAAGTCAGGTTTAAAAGGAAGGGAGGGGAGGGGGAGCCAGAATTGCTATTAATAGCCAGAAAGCACGGTTCAGCACTATTCTGGATCTTCAATTTTTGTGTCAACAAAAGCTATACAAGTAACCCACCATTCCTTAATCTTCTATTTGTCTGTCATGATCAACTGCTCAGACCAGAGTTAGGCTGATTGAGTTTGTGTCATGATGTCACTTGTTTCTGAAGCCATGTAATGGTAAAGTGTTGTCAGTTCTGTGTCTCAGTTTGCAAACCTGTAAAGTTAATGACAGTACCACTATCTTAGGTTATTATGAAGATTAAATAAGACAGTAGCTACAACAGACTTGAAAGGTTAGTGTCTAGCACAGCATGAGGACCCAGCACATTGTTTTTTTTTTTTTTCTTATTGATCAAGGGTTATAATGAACACTTCATGCCACATAATTTTATGGTGCCAAAATATAACAACAAAATACTCTTATCTGTGGAGCTTCTTGTCTAATGAGACACAATACCAAAGCCAAACCAATAAAAAAGAATGATTATATAACATACAAAACCTAAACAGAGACCAAAGGGGGAATCTCTTGCCTAATATGTTTCTAAAATATACACATATAATATGTTTTAAAGTGACCTCTACCCAATAATACATTTCATTATTGATATTTTAGTTATTTCTTTTTAAAATAAAAATAGTTTTAATTGCTTTGGAATTTAGTTTTTTTCTCTGGAAGTTAGATTTAACATTTTTCTCAACCAAATTGAGCTGGAAATAAGATTGCTTCTCTATTGAAGAGGATTTATCTCATGGTAACTCTCTCTCTCTCTCTCTCTCTCTCTCTCTCTCTCTCTCTCTCTCACACACACACACACACACACACTCAAAGAGAATAGGCATCCAAAGAAA
This sequence comes from Cricetulus griseus, assembly GCF_003668045.3. Lineage (NCBI taxonomy): Eukaryota > Metazoa > Chordata > Mammalia > Rodentia > Cricetidae > Cricetulus > Cricetulus griseus. Next base: position 35,357,538 of record NC_048601.1, on the reverse strand, counting down.
AAGATCAGATGAGAATACATCTGACTAAGGCATTTGTGTACTGAAAAGGCAGCAACCAACCAAAAGGAATCCCATGTCTAAACTGACATTAAAAAAAAGAAAACCTAAAATAGCCAATGGGTACATGAAAATGTGCTTGATATATTACTAGGAAATGCAAATCAAAGCCCAAAGTAAGATAATCATGTTACTTTTATTAGAGTAACTATTACAACAAAGCTTAAAAATAAGTTTTATTAAGGACGTGGGAAAAGGAACCTTATCTGCTGTGGTTGAGGTATAATTTAGTGCAGCCATTATGGAAAACAATAAGGAAGATGTTACTCCACATTGCGACCACTGGGTAGAACCCCTGGAATTACATTCAGCCTAATAAAGATACCTGATGTTCATAAGCACAACACAAACACAAAATCCAAATGAAGGGACAGAGAAAAACATAATGTGAGATGTCTTGATTGTTCAGCTTTGCAGAAGGAAGAGAGAAAAACATGATGGTTCTGAGAAGGTGGGTGAACCTGTAAGTGAAATAACTGAAATAAGCCAGGGATAGACAATTACTGCAGTCCTCCCTTAAAGTGGAACCGCAAAAGTAGTAGAACTCACAGAAGCAGAGACTGTAATGATGCATTAAAGTGGGGGAAACTGAGGAGATGTTGGTTAAAATGTACAAAAGTTCTGAAGTGCTAATATAGACCATAGTGACTACACTTAACTATACAGATTTGAAATTTGAAAAAAAGAAACATAGGTTGATCGTGAAGGTGGGGTATTAATGAGTACACTAGACCCAAGATAAATGATAAATGGGTCTTTTATTGGGGAACAACTTACACAGATAATGGTAAAGAACCACCTCGGAGTTCCTGCTCCAGAAGATGCAGTCTCTGCCCCTCGGATGGCATCCAGCAACCCAACAGAGAGATCCCTCCTGCTTCTCTACCTTCTGGTCAAGTCCCCACCTGAAACCACACCCAAAGGGGTGTGGCCACTAGCACAAATTCACTGGCAAGGTGAGATGCTACTACATGATAGTAAATGTTCTCACCATGCACAAAGAAGTCTTCTATTGAGGGATGTCAAATTATATGTTTAGTTATCTCACTCATAGTAACGACCTTATAGTGTCTATAAATATCTCAAAGCATGGTAGTTTACATCACACATATATGTATATATATTCACAAACATGTATGTGTGAAAAAATGTGCTAGAAGAGAAACATCTGGAAAAACACTAGAGCTTGGGGAAAACTTGCTGAGGGTGGCTGAAGATAGCTCTGGAAGTAGAATGCTATGTTAGAAAAGGCAACCTATGTTTGCCAATGAATGAAGAAATGAATAAAGGAGAATGGTATCAGGGGATACCTGAGTTTTCAAATTTGAACTGGAGTCCTGTTGATGTTAAACAAAAGTTGATGTTTAAGAAATGGATACTGTTGGCTTTAAAAACACTAACATTGAAAAAAGTGTTCTCCTTTCCATCCTTTCTCACTGTTTTTTTTTTTTTTTAATGTTCCTTCTTCTTTTGGAGTCTATCTTTGTACTCTTTCTTCTTATGCCAACCTCCTGACATCTGTTAGGGACAGTGTATCCTCACCCTACCCTACCTTCTCCAGTTCTCAAGTGTTCACTGGGCCTAGTCCTGGCAGGGTGCAGAGCACAGCTTCCACCTTACTCCTCTAACTTGATTTATATATTAAGTTTTCTAAACAAGAATTCATTTGGAAAAATGATGCTCCAGTTCTAGAAAGGTTAATATTGTAGCCTCAGGGTGCTGATTCGTACCCATTTCTCATTTTTTTTAAAACACATCATGAATAGCAAAACAGATTTGAGTAAGGGCCCTTTTCAAATAAATTTATATTTGCGTATTTTTTATTTTTCATCATTACTTCTTTGAACCATTTCTCCTTTTTATTGTTACCTAGCAGTGATGCTGGTTGATGCCTTTTCTGCGTGGGAATGGGCTGGATAGATGTTTTGTTATCTTTCTCTGAACCACACAACTCAGGATAACACTTTTGAAGCTTCTTTTCATCAGGCATTACTGACTCATGTAATGAAGCTTTGTTACCTCCAGCGTGCCATAGTAATAATGTGTGCATTGGTATGCTTCTCACATTCCCTATGAAAGCAACGTTCCATATACAGGTTTACTCATGGTGTCCTCTGCTGGGAATGGGGGGGGGCAACTTGTTTGCTTTAGAGGAAATAGTCATAAAGAAGAGGAGGGAAGGATGAGTCAGCATTTGTTAGAAGAGGTAATTCTACCTTACTTTCTCTCATCAGTGTCATGGATGGTTTTGAGTGAAAGGGAGGGGATCTGAACACTGACATCCATTCATTAGTAAGAAGATGACTCTTACTCCTCTCTTAGTTATGCCAAATGGCTAAGTCTAAGAGGTGAGCCTGGGAAAGTAGATGGGAATATGCCAAAGAATTTTTAAAAGTTGTTTGTTAATAAAAAACACAAGGCAAAATAAGGTATATGTCTCTGCCATTCTGATGTTTCCTTGTTTCAAGTTTAGAAGTGTTATAATAATGTGTGTGTGTGTGTGTGTGTGTGTGTGTGTGTGTGTGTGTGTGTAGAGAAGAAAAAAAGCATTCTCAGGGGCCATCACCTTGTATTTTTTTTTTTTTGTGTGTGTGTGTATGACAGAGTGCCTCACTGGCCTGCAGCTTGCTGAGCAGGCTGGAGTGGCCAGTAAGCCTCAGAGATCTGCTTGACTCTACCTCCCTGTCACTGGGATTGCAAGCATGCCTGGATTTTCATGTACGTTCTAGGGATTTGAACTCAGGTCCTCATACTTGTGAAGTAAGTACTTTATGTCTTGAGCTTTCTCTCCAGCCCAGCCTAGAAGGTTTGTGAGTTTTACATATGTGTTATTACTAGACTTTTCCTGGCATATTCAGTCCTCACAAATTGTTCCTTCTCTGAGTCACATCACAATTGTCCATACTATTCTCACCTTTATCACTAATTTGTCACATTTCTGATAGGCCTTGTTCTTCTCCTGCTTTTAAATATATTTATAAAAATATGTGTGATCTAAATATATTCTGACAGATTCCATATTTTTAAAAAAGCTCCACATGGTAATATCTGAGACTTTAGCTCAAGCAACAAATTCCAAATGCAGATCAAACTTAGTGGATACAGAAGTTTGTTGAAGTAAAAAATTTAAAACAAAACCACAAATCACCCTGCCAACTAGGCAATCTTGTGCTCAGTCAACACAGTTGGCACAATACATTCAACAACATACAATGAGTCCGTGAAAGTGAAGACCATGAAGATTGTACAGCAACACAAACAAACCAGCATACAATCGTACCTGCAATCTGTGATTGCAACTGGGATAAAATGTGCTAGAGGAAAACTACTGGGAGGGAATATGCTAAGATCGAGAGTGATAGATTATGCAGCAGGAGTGTGCCTTGGCTGTCTAGCTCCCTTCCTCATTTCTCATTTGCTGAAAGTCTTTATTTGCAAGAAGAGGCCAGAAGTATGCTAATTATTCCTGTTAAAATTGCTGTATTACCCCTGTATGCATGTGAGGAAACCTGAGGCTTAGAGGGGTACAGTAACTTCGGTAAAGTCATACGTTCTGTAAGGAGCAGAGATGGAATTCAAAGGGGATTTCATATGTGTTTTAATTAGGAAAATAATGGAACTGGAACTAATCATATGTTCTGGATTTGAATGTCAGTGTTTCCATGAGCAAGTGACATGGCCTTGACCACCATCCCAGTCTATAAAGTGATGGGGGCTGATTATCCACTTAGCCTCCCCTGTTGAGAGTCTGTGGCATTCACATCTATTTTCTATTGTATCTCTTTTTCTGAAATAGTAAGGTCATTTTCAAGATTTGGATTAATGGTTTTCACTATAAGTTCTCATTTCTGACACTATGCATTTCAAATGGAAATTGCATATCTCACACAGAGAGAATATTTTTATCAAGAGGTAATGTGTTTACTGTGCAGATTGGAGGTGAGAGGTGTCAGCGAAGTTCAGATCTCTTAGTATTTGTTTGTTTAAGTCAAGGAAAAAGGAGCGTGTGAGAGGTGACGTGATTGATATGGAGCTCCAGAGTTCTGGCTGCTGCTTGAGTATGGCTCATCAATCCCAGAAAAGATTTTCCATTTAGCTAGGTGCAGAGCCTCATGGCAGACAGCTGCCTGCACAGCTGGGGCCTCAAACCCTCACTCATCATACAATATGTGCTAGAAATGGCTCTCAGCTGACAGTATTCATGCCCATCTGTTTTGATAATACTGTAGCCTCGTGAATACTGGTCAACTCCGTGATCTCATTTCTCTCTCCGACCTCTTTAATACACACAAAACTACAGCTAGGGAAGACTTAAGGCAACGTATTGACCAAGTCTGTTCATTTCACTGAATGAGAGCTCAGGTTTAAATGATGACATCCTGTCCAGCATTCACACAGCTATGGAGAAAAATGGTTGATGTTTTAGGATTAAAACCTTTGCCCATATATTGCTGGAATTTTCTAACAATGACCCAAATATTCCTCCCCAAATACTATCGCTATGATAAAACTCCATGACCAAGAAAGATTATAAGGGAGGATTTATTTTTCCTCACACCAGAGGGTTAGAGTCTATAATGGCAGAGCACAGCATAGCAGGAGGTGACAGGCATGGTGTCAGGGATAGGAAGCTGAGGAGTCACATCTTGAGCTACTAGTATGAAGCAGAGAGTGAATTATAAAGAGATGAGGCTTTCTAATCTCAGAAGCATGTCCATAGATATGACATAGTGAGCAGGGGATCATTTCCTAAATGTCCTCATACAGCACCACCAACTGGGGACCAAGTATTCAAATGCCCAAGAATATGGGGGGACATTTCTCATCCAAACCAACAAAACAATCTTGCTGAAAATGTGCTCTAAAAATAGGAAAAGCACTAGTAGAACACAGATTATCTCCAAAAAGTGTTTGGTGTCATCAAATCCTTTCAACATTTAGAAAAATGCAATTTACGACGGCTCAGAGTCGTCTGACACCAGAGATCTGGGCGCTGGACTGAATTCGGCAGTGGGATCTGACACACCGAGGCCGGTGGCAGCTCTGCCTCCATCTGCTGGCCCAGGCAGGCCGGCGGCTATTTCCGGTTCCCTTTGGTTGTCATTGCTCAGAGTCATCTGACACCAGTGATCTGTGCGCCGGACTGAATTCGGCGGCAGGATCCGACACACTGAGCACCTGGTGGCAGTTCTGACTCCATCTGCCAGCCCAGAGGGACCCAACACACCTGATCACTGCCGATGCCCCAGTAATGACAGCACCATCCACGAGAAGAGAACAGACATCAGAATATTGGATCTGTTTGCATCTACCAGAAGAGAACCTTGGTCCCATAACCACCAGGAGAACAAGAAACTCCTGCTACACCCATCAGAAGAAAGGATGAGAAGAGGACAAGGTAAAAGCACATTCAACAACAGAAAACTCAATATGACACCTCCGGAGACTAGGGTCCATACACCAGCAAGACCTGAACATCACAACACAGATGAACCAGAAGAGAATGACCTTAAAAACGTCTTCAGAAAAATGATAGAAGACCTCAAAGAGGACATGAGAAAATCCCTTAAAGAACTGGAAGAAAAATCAAACCAAAAAATACAAGATATCAACAAATCTCTCAAGGAAACAGATCAAGACCTAAAAACTGAAATAGAGACAATAAAGAAAGCACAATCTGAGGGAATGCTGGAAATAGAAAAGCTGGGTAAATGATCAGGAACTACAGATGTAAGCATAACCAACAGAATACAAGAGATGGAAGAGAGAATTTCAGGAGTTGAAGACACACTAGCAGAAATAGATTCATCAACCAAAGAAAATCTTAAGTCCAACAAATCCCTAACACAAAATATCCAAGAAATATGGGATACCGTGAAAAGACCAAACCTAAGAATAATAGGTATAGAAGAAGGTGAAGAAATTCAACTCAAAGGCGCAGAAAACACATTCAACAAAATCATAGAAGAAAACTTAACCACCATAAAGAAAGACATGCCAATGAAAATACAAGAAGCCTACAGAAAACCAAATAGACTGAACCAAAAAAAGTCTCCTTTCCACATAATAATCAAAACACCAAACATATAGAACAAAGAGAAAATATTAAGAGCAGCAAGGAAAAAATGTCAAGTAACCTATGAAGGCAAACCTATCAGAATCACACATGAATTTTCCAATGAAACTCTGAAAGCCAGAAGGTTCTGGATAGATATTCTACCTACACTAAGAGACCATGGATGCCAGCCCAGACTACTATACCCAGCAAAGCTTTCAATCATTATAGACGGAGAAAACAAGATATTCCATGACAAAACCAGATTCAAACAATACATATCACCAATCCAGCCCTACAGAAAGTTCTGGAAGGAAAACTGCAACCTAAGGGAGTTAACTACAACCAGAAAAATATAGGCAATAGATAACCTCACTTTACCAACAGCAAAAGGAAAAAGGGACGGAATCCCACACATAATCTCGCACCATCACCAAATCAAAAACAAACAAGAATGAACAATCAATGGTCATTAATATCCATCAACATTAATGGTCTTAACTCCCCTATAAAAAGACACAGATTAACAGAATGAATAAGAAGACAGAATCCTTCCTTCTGCTGCATACAAGAAACACACTTCAACTTCAAAGGCAGATGGTACCTAAGAATTAAAGGTTGGGGAAAGATCTTCCAAATTAAATGGACCCAAGAAACAAGCGGGGGTAGCAATCCTAATATCCAACAAATTGGACTTTAAACTAAAATCAATCAAAAGAGATGAAGAAGGTCACTTCCTACTCATCACAGGAGAAATCCATCAGGATGAAGCCTCAATTCTGAACATTTATGCACCAAATACAAAGGCATTCACATTTGTAAATGAAACATTACTCAAACTCAAGTCACACATATAACTGCACACATTTAAAGTGGGAGATTTCAACACCCCACTCTCACCACTGGACAGGAACACCAGACAGAAACTTAACAAAGAAACAACAGAACTAATAGAAGTTATGGCAAATTGGACTTAACAGATATCTATAAAACATTCCATCCAAATACAAAACAATTTACTTTCTTCTCAGTGCCACATGGAACCTTCTCTAAAATAGACCACATACTTGGCAACATAGCAAATCTCAACAGGTACAAAAAAATTGAAATAACCCCCTGTGTCTTATCAGACCACCATGCTTTAAAATTAGAATTCAACAACAGGAACTACAGAAAGCCTACAAATCATGGAAATTAAGTAACACCCAATTGCACAATTCATGGGTCCAGGAAGAAATAAAAAAAGAAATTAAAGTTTTCCTAGAATTCAATGAGAATTTGGATACAACATATCCAAACCTATGGGATTCTCTGAAAGGATTGATAAGAGGAAAGTTCATAGCACTAAATGCCCACATGAAGAAACAGGAGAATAATCACACTAGAGAATTAACAGCACAACTGAAAGCTTTAGAAAACAAAGAAGCCAATACACCCAGAGGAGTAGATGCCAGAAAATATCAAACTGAGGGCTGAAATCAATAAAATGGAATCTAGGAGAACAATACAAAGAATCAATATAACAAAGAGTTGGTTCTTTGAGAATATCAACAAAATAGACAAACCTTTATCCAAACTTATCAAATGGCAGAGAATGAACATGCAAATTAATAAAATCAGGAATGAAAAGGGGGACATAACAACAGACACAGAGGAAATCCAGAGAATCATCAGGTCATACTTCGAAAACTTATATTCCTCAAAATTCAAAAATCTAAAGGAAATGAACAATTTTCTGGACAGATTTCACTTACCAAAATTAAATCAAGAACAGATAAGCAAACCTATAACCCCTAATGAAATTGAAGCAGTCATCAGAAGTCTCCCAACCAAAATAAGCCCAGGGCCAGATGGCTTCATTGCAGAATTTTACCAGAAATTCAAAGTACAACTAATACCAATTCTCCTCAAAGTATTCTCACAATAGAAGCAGAAGGGCCATTACCAAACTCTTTTTTAGAGGCTTCAATAACCTTGATACCTGAGCCACACAAAGACACAACTAAGAAAGAGAACTACAGACCAATATCCCTCATGAACATTGATGCAAATATTCTCAATAAAATACTGGCAAATCGAATCCAAGAACACATCAGAGAAATCATCCATAATGATCAAGTAGGTTTCCTCCCAGGGATGCAAGGATGGTTCAACATACAAAAATCCATCAATGTAATCCACTATATAAATAGACTGAGGAAAAAAAAATCACATGATGATCTCACTAGATGCTGAAAAAGCCTTTGACAAAATCCAACACCCCTTCATGATAAAGGTCTTGGAGAAATCAGGGATAACAGGAACATACCTCAACATAATAAAAGTAATATACAGCAAGTTGACAGCCAACATCAAATTAAATGGAGAGAAACTCAATGCAATTCCTCTAAAATCAGGGACAAGACAAGGCTGTCCACTCTCTCAATACCTCTTCTATATCATCCTTGAAGTTCTAGCTAGAGCAATAAGACAACAAAAGGAGGTCAAGGGAATACAGATCGGAAAGGAAGAAGTCAAACTCTCACTATTTGCAGATGATATGATAGTCTACATAAGTGACCCAAAAAACTCTTCCAGGGAACTCCTACAGTTAATAAACACCTTCAGAAACATGGCAGTATACAAGATTAACTCAAAAAAATCTGTAGCCCTACTATATACGGATGACACATTGGTGGAGAAAGACATCAGAGAAACATCACCCTTTACAATTGCTACAAACCACATAAAATACCTTGGAGTAACACTAACCAAAAAAGTGAAAGACCTGTACTGTAAGAATTTTGAGTCTCTAAAAAAAGAAATTAAAGAAGATACCAGAACATGGAAAGATATCCCATGCTCTTGGATAGGCAGGATCAACACAGTAAAAATGTCAATCTTGCCAAAAGCAATCTACAGATTCATGCAATCCCCATCAAAATCCCAACACAATTCTTCACTGAAACAAAGAGAACATCTTCAACAAATGGTGCTGGCATAACTGGATGCAAACATGTTGAAGGCTACAGATAGACCCAAGCCTTTCGCCCTGCACAAAACTTAAGTCAAAATGGATCAAAGACCTCAACATAAACCCAGCCACACTGAACCTATTAGAAGATAAAGTGGGAAATACCCTTGAATTAATTGGTACAGGAGACTGCTTCCTGAACATAACACCAGTAGTACAGACACTGAGATCAACAATTAATAAATGGGACCTCTTGAAACTGAGAAGCTTCTGTAAGGCAAAGGACACAGTCAGCAAGACATAACAGCAGCCCACAGACTGGGAAAAGATATTTTTCAACCCCACATCTGACAGAGGGCTGATTTCCAAAATATAGAAAGAACTCAAGAAGCTAGTCTCCAAAACAGCCAACAATCCAATTAAAAAAAATGGGGCACAGAACTAAATAGACAAGTCTCAAAAGAGGAATCTAAAATGGCTGATAGACACATAAGAAAGTGTTCAACATCCTTAGCCATCAGGGAAATGCAAATCAAAACAACTCTGAGATACCATCTTACTCCTGTCAGAATGGCTAAAATCAAAAACACCAATGACAGTTTATGCTGGAGAGGATGTGGAGAAAGGGGAACACTTCTCCACTGCTGGTGGGAGTGCCATCTTGTACAGCCACTTTGGAAATCTGCATGGCGACTCCTCAAGAAAATGGGAATGAGTCTACCACAAGATCCAGCAATTCCACTCTTAGGCATATACCCAAAAGAAGCACATTCATACAACAAAGACATCTGTTCAACGATGTTCATAGCAGCACTATTTGTAATAGTCAGAAACTGGAAGCTGCCTAGATGCCCCTCAACTGAAGAATGGATAGAGAAAATGTGGTAATTTACATAATGGAGTACTACTCAGCAGAAAAAACAATGGAATCTTGAAATTCACAGGAAAATGGATGGAACTAGAAGAAACCATCCTGAGTGAGGTAACCCAGTCACAAAAAGACAAACATGATATGTACTCACTCATATGTGGATTTTAGACATAGAATAAGGGATTACCAGCCTACAGTCCACACTGCCAGAGAAACTAGTAAACAAGGATGACCCTAAAAGAGACAAACTTTGTACCCTGGAGAAAGGGAAAGGGTCACCATCCCCTGAGCAAATTGAGAACATGGGAAGAGGGGGGAGGAAGCTATGAGAGTGAGAAGGTAAGAAAAGGAAGGATGCAGAGGTTATGAGGGAGCAGAAAGGTTGAGTCAGGTGTAGATTAGAAGAAAGGATATGTGATAGGTAGGGTTTTAGTTGGGGGGTGGTCGGGGTGGAAGGGAGGGAGAAGGGAACTGGGATTGTCATGTAATTCAATCTTGTTTGTAATTCAAATAAAAAAAGTTAAAAAAACTGAAAAAACAGAAAAAGAAAAATGCAATTCACTCACTGAATCAGACACTAAGAGAGAGTCCATTTCTGGAAACTTAAAGGACAAAATCTTATACCTTCATTCTTTCTTCCTGTCCTTTCCCCTCTTCCCTTTCATGCCCTGCTTCCTATTACTCTCCCATTTTCACTTCATCGCATTTTTGAGAAAGGATCTCTCTTTACACCTCAGGCTGTATTCTTGTTTCTATGTCCTTAAAGTTGAGATTACAGGCATGGACTGATATACATTCACAGCCAGATCTGTATCTTCATCCTTCATCTTTTTCTTTCTCATTCTGTCTTCCCTCAAGTCTTTTCTTTCATAATCTCCTCCTTTCTTATTATTGCCACGTTCTTTCTCTTCTCATTGTCCTCTTGTTTGTGTTAGACTTTATTTGGGGTGGGAGAATCACACTTTTTGCTTGTAGATTGTATTAAAAATGGATCCCACTTGTAAATTGTCATGACACTGTGTGCTAGGCCATTAAACATCACCCACAAAGCAACATGAGCCCCTGTACATCATCATCAAAACCTCCAAATAGATACTGAACCTCAGTATATATACTGAACCTCAGTATATCATCCTCAATGAAGAATGGGCTAAAATGTGTTATCATTGATTAATAGATTCATGTTTGTTACTGTGTAATCAGCATTTGTTCTTTTGACACCTCATTGACTTTCCACAATATTTTTCCTACAGGAATAACTATCCCCAGTGGATAGGTAAAGATATGTCTTAGAGAAGTTAAACTGTAGCCTGTTGTAACGTTTGCAGGGATCACAGCTAAACTCAGTTTCCAGCCTCATGTCTCTGTTTTGATATAGACTATGTAAATGTTATCTGGAGTTCTTATTAAACTCCTTATTGCTATTCACTAGACCCAGAGTAGAGCCATCAATTTTGGAGTTCTTACAAGCACAGAGTCCTGCCAGTGGGTTATGAATATCTTTTTAACATAGCATGAAGGTTCTTACCTTGGAACCTAAAATCTGTGGGTGATAACTGGCTTCTCCCAGATGTTGAGCATTATGTTTTTGTTGAGAAAGTTGGTTAGAGCCGTACCTATACTTAAGCATGTATAGGAAATCCATGGGGCACGACCAATGCATGATTTGATGTGATATTACATGGTAATTGAAGGAAGAAAAGTTGGTGATTACCTAAGGATTCCTGTACATGGGTATAGGGAATATTGAATGAGAAAGATTGGGGCGATCAGTTTGTTTGTCTCTGTTAAGAAACAGGATTTTAAACAAAAAACTCCAAAGTCATTATTTTAGATTCAGTTTTATCCATCCAGACATTCCTGTAGGAGGAGTGGCTATTTGTTAAATGCCAGAACTCAGGAATGCCAGGCCTCCTCCCTTGACAAACATGGACAGAATGCTAGAGGAAATGTCAGGGTCTTAACCTGTGGTACAGGTTTTATAAAATAGAAGAAGGGAGAAAATATGATGTCCTACCAGATTCAGAGAAGCTGACATGTCCTTTGTGAACTAACATCGTCATCAGGCATGAAAGTAGAAGCCAGAATATGTCAGTATAAGCCTGGCTTGTGAAACAGCTTGGAGACTTAGTTTCCTTGCCACCAGAGGACATTGTGACATTTTGGAGACAAGCCTGCAATAAAGAGAGCACAGATCCCTGGGGAATGCTTTTAGAAGAAGGAAAATTATTTTGAGATTTCTTCTATTTTTAAACCATATTTACAGAGGCAGTGTGGGTATGTAATAATAGGCAGTGATTTTTGAGATTGATATTTCCTTGGTAATCAAAAGATGAGTCAGGCTGGATTTTTGCACCCTGTTGGCCAGGCCTTTGAGGGTGGAACTCTTTGAGGATGGATTCTAAGTTAATGGCTTTCCTTTTCTCTATGAAGATGAATCCTTACTGAACAATAGAGGTTAGCGTGGTGGTGGGGGGGGCAGACATTTTCTCAGGAAGATGGTGTTTTCTATTTAATTTACATGATGAAGTAAACACTATAAGATGAAAAGAAATTAACCAGATGTTTATTTTTATCGATAAATCCTGAACGTGCCAAGAATGTGTGTTGTGGAATAATCCTTTTGTACATTATGAAGACACATTGTTCTCATTGTTAATAAAAATTTGACTGGCTAATAATGGCTGGGCAGGATTTTGGGGCCTGAGATAATGCTGAGGAGAGGGGCAGATTTGCAGGAGATACCATTAAAGAAGGATCAAGTAGGATGAGAAGTAAGAATTCATCTTCTTACCAGTCCCAGTTTCCTTCCTGTCTTCCTACCCCCCACTTCCACTCCTCAAGGAGGGTGAGGCCTCTCATGGAAGTCATCAAAGTCTGTTGAATCATTTGGGGCAGTGCCTAGGCCCTCCCTTGTGTATCTATCTAGGCTGAGAGAGTATCTCTCCATAGGGAATGGACTCCCAAAGCCCATTTGTGCACTAGGAATAAATACTGGTTCCACTGCCAGAGGCCCCATAGAACGCCCAAACCTCCTAGCTGATACCCATGTTCAGGGGGCCTGATTCAGTCTTATGCTGGTCCCCCAGTTGTCAGCTCTTTCTTAATTATTTACCCATTTCTGTTAATCTGTGTTATCTCTATGTGGCCTTCGCTTACCGTAATGCCTGGGGATTACGGTAATGCCTCCCTGGCGGCTATACGGGGACTCTCTGACTTCACCTATTGCCTTTCTCTACCCCTGTTCAGATTTCCCGCCTGGCTAATTCCTTCCTGTCCATTGGCTGAAACAGTTTACTCACCAACCAATGGGAAAAAAAAAAACATATTCACAGCAAACAGAAGGCCACCCCCCATCATAACAGCTAGCAAAAGAACAAGTCTAAGCTATCGACTGAGCATTTGTAATTGAACTCCATTTTGTCATCTGAGACACTGAGAATAGGCTGAGTCAAAAGATGACAAAGTTGCTATCATCCCTAAAGGCCAGCTTTGAATCTCCAAAAACCTTACATACCTTACCTGTTCCTTTGAGTATCATAAGCACATAAATTTATTTAAATCTGGCTTGGAGAGATATCCCAGCAGTTAAAAGCACTTGTTGGGCTTCCAGAGGAGCAGTGTTTTTTTTTTTTGTTTTTTGTTTTTTGTTTTTTTCTAGTATCTATGTTAGGTAGTTTACAACCACCTACAACTGTAAGTGCAATTCTTTTTCTAGTGTGTCTACTGCCTTCTTCTGACTTCCCTGGGCATCACACACACACACACACACACACACACACACACACACACACACACACAAATTAAAAATTACAACAAAAACCTTTACCAAATGATTTAAATATTCCTTGTTTAATTAGAAAGAATTCAAAGTGCAGCTGTTGTTTTTCTAGTATGATAGGCTGTTTGTATATAAGAACCTGGTTTGTGAGTTACTATCTTCATCATAATTCATGTCAAGAGGTTTAATTGAGAGAAAAAAGCTTACATAGAAATATTTCAGTATAGCCACTTGCTGCAAGTTTTCTGGCCATGTTAATAATTGACTTCAACCTTGGTTGGTTTCAAATGGACAGCTGTATATGAATATTAATTTTTATTTGAGAGTTTTTTAAAGATAGATTTTCTTCAGTAGTTTTGTTTTTACAACACAATCAAAGACATTAGTACTTCTGACAAAGAAGCAATTAAATGTGCCACTTCTCAGTCTATAAAGTAATATGCAGGTTTTTCATTTATATTATGTCTTTATTCTTGTCTAGGTTTATATAACCTTTGAACTGCTTTAAAATAAATATCCTTAAAATATCATCTTTATTCACCTAAAGAGCATTGATCAAGCACCAAGTAGTGGAAAATGTCCATTACTTTGACTTAAATCAATTCCAATCAAGCTAAATAAAATTCTTCTGACTTTATTGATCCTACTGGCTTTTTTGCTTTGATTGTTTCTATCCTTAGGTGTCACAGATAGTTTTCCCTTTCTTAGGGTTGGATAAGGAGAACTGAATGCAGGATTGTAACAATTGTATTTGTTACATTTTATGAAAATATTTTTGGATTTGATCTTATTATAAAAGTGGGATCAAATAAAAACAAATAAGGGTTTCAGTAGGCTATCCAGAACTTCTTGGACTTTTCCTCCACAATGTAAGTCCTGTTTCCATATGGACCTCAGGGAGTTTTTGAACTCTTGAGAATTTTAGCTCTCTCACATACAAAATGGACATAATCCTTCACCGTGTAAATATAAGGTATTCATGGTCAAGGGATCTAGGCAAAGTTTATATCCTATGTTGGTGTGAATATTTTTCATACTCCTGAGTAAATTTCCCAGAAGTTGAGACATATTCATGCTTATGAAACCAAAATAACCTTGGAAGATGTTCGATGTGCAATCAAATCATGATATGCAGATTTCAAAACATGGCTTCATTTTACATGGGATTATTTCCTTTGATTTTTGTTGATTAAAATTGTGGTCATTTCAGGTGCCCCCCTTAAAGCCCTGAAAGACTCAACACTGAATCTTTGGCTCACATTTTTATTTTCTCATTGTTTTTAAATTTGAGTATTTGACACTTAAATACACTATATTTACATCATTTCCCCCCTCTCCTCTCCAACTCCTCCCATATGCCTTCAACTTCTTTCTCTTAAGTTTATGACCACTTCTTTATTTATTTTAGTCCTGTGTGACACACAAACTATTACATTCAACTAGTGTTGCTTTTAGTTGTATATGTTTAGGACTGACCACTTAAGAATAATGTCTCATCGCTAAAAATGTAACAAAACATACAAATAGCCAAGGAAAGCCAAAGCCGTTCATTTATGGGTTGGGGGCTTTTCTACCATCCATGTTGGCATGTGACATGTTGACATGTGTAGTCTTTGCAGGTCCAACGCTTGTAACCACATTGTTGAGTGTACATGGGAAAAATATCCCTATCCTGCCCAAAGAAACAATTAGGTTGCAGCCATCCTGGTCTTCACACTCTTTGTATACTCTCTTTGCTCTCTCTGCCTGAACCTTAGGTATAGAGATTGTTTTATAGATATCCTATTTAGGATCGACATGCCATAGTCACTTGTTCTCTGCACTTTGACCAATTGTAGATGTCTTTATTAGTCTTTTGGCATCAAAAAGAATCTTCCTTGGTGAGCTGGCTTTTATCCTTATATTTTTTAGATATTAGCCTTATGCCCCACTGTGCAGGTATAGTTAATGTAACTCATGATTCTTAACTTTCCAAGTTAGTTTGATTCCTGTTCTTCATTTTTTTTTCTATACAGGATTGTAGATCTTTCTAGTCTGACTTCATATACCGTCTTGTTAGAGTGTGTGGACAACCTACTATCTGATATGTGATTACCAAAGAAACAGCAGGTAAGTAGAACTGCATTTTTTAGTATCATTGGCATCAGACAGAAATGTAAGTCAGGTTCTGCTCAATGGAATATGAGTGGCGGTAGTGTGCATAGTTTCTTGAGGAGATTAAGAGACAATTGTTCATTCTTTGTGGTCTAACTTCGTTTGACATCTGAATGGAAAAGATTTAACAGTTAGAGGGAGGAGGGTAAGCCCATTAAACAACAACAACAAATAAGTTGACCTGGAGGTAACTGTTATTTGTAGATGGTCAAGTTAAAGACCATAGAGCCCCTATTTCTATTCTGTGTAGACACCAAGGCTTCAGGGTTTGTCTGCCAACATTATCTCCAATCAGAAAAAATGCTATTCATAATTTCTATCTTTAGTCCCAGCTCTGCTTTTCAGCATGATATCATGCTAAGAATTAGGGATTTTTTCTGAAGTTAGAGGAAATCTGATCCTTCCTAGTAACTTAGAATACTAGTAAAGGAGACATAAAAGGGTCTTGGATAATTAGGACTTGGAGGGAATTGTTGAGTGGACTAGTAGACCAAAAGGAGTTAAATAGATAAGACAGAATTTTTATCAGTTGCCAGAATTTACTGGGCTAGTTCATTTCCACTTTATTTAATGAGGAGAGGCTGAAAGGACTCAACACTGATTTAATGCCTAGAAACAAGTTTGGGTTTTCTGCTTCCCAGAGACTTGCTGTTTTTGTAGAAAATCTGTTGGACTGTTTTTGACTTTTGAGGGGTAGATGGATAGGAATTTAGTTGACCTGAGCGAACACTGTGTAGGTAGGAAAGAGTGAGACATATAATTATGTAATAGAGAGAAGATCAGGATTCTGGATCCAGCCATTCCCTCTTGCCCCTATTATGCTGCTTAGCTCACTTAATGTTTCTCAATTTTCTTGACTCTAGAGACTGTGCCACTGCTTTCCTTGTAGTAACAGTATTGTAACAAAGACCTGCTGGAACTCAGAATACTGTGTCAAATGAGAACTATTTTATCAACATCTTTATTTGATTTTAAACAAAATTGGTATGTTACTAAGCTTATTCTCTTTGGGGTTCCTAACATTAAATTGTATTGAACATGTAGGGTTCAGGAAACAATGCTTTTCTGACAGAAAATATGTTATAATTACTCTGTATTTCTTTTTTCTCTCCCATTATACAGTGAGCATTCTCCTATACGTTATTTGCAAAAACATGATTTTTGAGTGACTGCTGTGATCAATATTTAATAAACACATTTAGAGCCTACGTATCCTGTTGTGAGCATCTTTTCATTGTTGTCAGTGGGTATTCATTTTTTTTCAAGATGCTAATATTGAAGCAATATATTACTGTGGTTCTCTTAGGCTAATGTATCCAGAGCCTGTAGCACGTTCTCTTCGTCAATGACAAGGGTGGAAAATTGTGGACCTTTTCAGGTGAATTATATTTCTGGAAATAGACAAAAGTCATTCTTGGTCAAATTGTTGAATATGAAAAATGATTTGGGTTGATGAAAACGTGAAGAGTCTAATGTTGCCTAGATTTTAAAAATGATTCTGATTCTAGAAAGGAAAAAAAGAAGACATTATGTTGGGACAAGTGAGGAGTGCTTGACAAGGTGACTATTTGAAAATGACTTGTTTGAGTGCATAGCTTTCACAATTTTATATCATATTTCAGGACAGCAGAAAACACTCAATTTTAAGGAACTCATTTCTTGGTTCAATATTCACAACTTTTCTCTGAAAATATGAACCCTTGGACTCCCTCCACCTTACTAAAAACCTTTGAAGTAACTATTATGAGTAGAATATAGAAAAATCATTGTCTGTGGCATCTTATACTAGACAGACTTAGGGAACTATAGAATTATGACTGCCAGGAAGAAATACTGTATTTGTATTCTTTGATATTTGGTCATACAATAACATCAAAGAATTAGTAAAACCTTCTTTTCTGAGAGATTAAAACTTACTGTATAACAGTCATCATAAATTTTAAGTGTTTGGGCAAAATTATTTCCCTCCTGGATATTCAGTGCTACCTTCATAGGCAGTATTTTAATTATATTCCTTTAACGCTTTATAATTCACAAACAAGTTTTGTATCTCAGGTTATTTTTTAAATATTTATTTTATTATTTTTTTGAGAATTTCACGATTCCTGTATTACATCATTTTTAAACCTTTCTTTTTCCCTTCAACTTCTCTCATGTCTTCTCTACTCCCTCTTAACTTCATGACTACTTTTTAAAATTTTATTGTCACACACACAAACATACACGCAAGCACGCACAAATATAATCTGCCGAGTCTATCTGTATTGTTCATATATAAATACATGTTTATATTTATACCCACATTCATATTTAGGGATGACCACTTGGAATTGGATAAACTATCATGGAGTACATAAAGTAATTCAAGTACTAAGTGAATGTGTACTATTTGGCATGGGCATTGCCATGTCAAAAATATTAATGCCTCAGACATATGAATGTGGCATACATACATAGCCTTTTCCAGGTAAGGCTACAAGGGGTGGCAAAGCCTTCCTCTGGTCTGCATGCAGATGTTGATAGTGTATGCATAAAATGTCCATTGTAGTTCCTCCCCCATGATGTTTTTTTGGCCTGATCACAGCTCTTGTATAGAGATTGCTCCTATTAAGATTGGCTAAACCTGATTCCTTGTTCAGCTGCATAAAATAACTCTGTTTTCTTTTTATCTGTGTGGAATGATCCTGCCTGTCTGTTCAACTGTAAATAGTACACACACTGAGCCCCCAGGTCTTTGTGGATTTCCTATCAGAGATGCCAGACCTCATGATCTCAGCTTCTCTGTATGTGACTGTGTGTCTGTATGCTTATCATCTCCTCATTGCTTCAAGTTAGTGTCCAGAGTCCTAGCCACACAAGAAGACAGCAAGGGAGCTCATCCCTGCATAAGACTGAACGATGGATCCTTCCTCTTTTAGCAGCTCTTAATTGCCAGTAGCTCTTCATCTAGGGGGATGGCCTTGTTGGGAGGTCAAGTGGTATTGTTATTGTCAGGGCCTACTTAGGCGACGAGATTATTAAGATTTCATGGGCGCAATTCTCTGTCATCTGCAGCAGACACTGTCTTGAAGTAGATATCATTGTCCTCTGGATCTTAGACATTTTCTATTCCATCTTCCACAGTACTTCCTGATGCTTAGTGTAGGAATTGTGTTGTAGATGTATCAACGGGGGATGGGTGCACTAAAGTTAGCTGTTCTGAGTTTTGACCAGTTGTGGATTTCTCTTATCTCTGCTTACTACAAAAAGAAGTATCTTTGAAGAAGGTTAAGAGCTATGCTTATGTGTAGATATAAGGGTAGGTCTTTAGAATGCAGGTGGCAATTATATTGGTCTAGAAATGTACCCCTGTTGGCTAGTTTTATGTAAATTTGACACAAACTTAAGTCATCTGGGAGGAGGGAAAACCACAACAGAGAAAAAGCCTCCAGATCAGGTTGTAAGCAGACAACCCTGTGGGACATTTTCTTAATTAGTGATTGCTGAGCAGGGTCCAGCCAATTGTGGGTGGTGCCTCTCCTGGACTGATGGTTCTAATTTCTGTAAGAAATCAGGCTGAGCAAGCTAGGAGGAGCAAGTCAGTAAGCTGCATATTCCCATGGCATCTGCATCAGCTCCTGCCTGCTAGTTCCTGTTCTGTTTGAGTTCCTGTCCTGACTTCTTTCGATGATGAACAATGATGGTGAAATGTAAGCCAAATAAGCTCTTTCTTCCCCAAGTTGTTTTGGTCATAGTATTTCATCACAGCGATAGTAACTCTTACTAAGACAGTGGCAGTAGTAGGTTCTTCTTTAGGGTATGTGACTTCATCAGGAACAGTAGTTAGCTAGGTTTACAGTACTAGGCTCAAACTCCTGCTAGTGAGGGGGACATAAGTCCAATAAGGTTATATCTGAGATAGAAGTACCGCTATATGCTAAGTGTGCTAGGTTATCTCTAATTTTCAGATTAAATAGCCTGTGTTTAAACTATTTTGAGACTTCCTTTGGGTCTCTGCAACAGTGATTGATGTAGGAAATTAAACACTGGCCATCCTAGGGCACTGAGAGAAGCCTGTAGAATATTTCTCTTTAATATTGTTTTGAAATGTGAATTTTTAGAGTCACTGATTTTATGTAAGTGGCTTCTCCACATCCAAAATTAAAACATTACCAATTGATACTATTGATTATTTGGTGGGTAACATTATCTAAATTTAAGCTCTTAGTCTTGGTAACCAAAAGAGAGAATTTACTTAATCTTTTCCATTGCTTGATTTACTTGAGAGCTAACAGTCTGGTTGATGTTTAAAATTCACTGACTTCCCCCTGTCCAAGATGGGGATATTTTTCTTCTATCGCAAAGTAAGACTAGTTTACTTTTCCACCAAAAATTTCATGGACAAATTTAAAGAAGATCCCTTAAAATGACATCTGCGTGGCATCTATTATGCCTGAAGTAGAAACAAAATTCCTCCCTGTCACCAGCCCATGTTTCAGTTTGTGAGATTGCTAGTTAACACTTCAGATTGTAAGTCAGGGAGGTCTTTTAGTCTACCTCCAAATCTTTTGACTTGTCATTACTTTTTATTCTGCAAACACACACAGCCCGTTCATTTCGTGGCCATGTAACACATTTTGAGGTAGTGGAAATGGAATAGTGTATAATGTCCCTCATGATAGACCACTATTTTCTTTCAGGAACTGGGAGCTTTTCTTGTTGAGAGATAAATTCAAGTGCAGTGGAAATGTCCACGCTCCCTGCTTTGTAATCTGGTGGCAGCTGTGTTCGATTCACAGAGCCATGCTGTTTAGAGAATGGCAAGAGAAAATTTTCTTCACCTTGCACGATTGTTTTGTAAGCACCCCTTTTCTAAAGGGGGCCGCAACTATATCCACAATGCTTGCATAAAGTATGCATTATAAACAGATAAATCAAGAGTCTGGTATTAGTTAAATGTTATAGTGGATACAAGATTGTTATAGATAAACATTTCATAATGCATTTTGAAATGTGGCTTCCCTACAAAAAATATTTCTCATAAAAATACATATGAACCCGGACACCCAAAAGTTAGAGAAGAGTTAACTACTACACATAATATCATACCTTAAGAATCCAAACAAAGTAATATTGTGATGGGACTGATAGCCTGGCAGATGTGTGTATATATGTTCCTAATTTGAAAATTTACATTTAAATGTACTTTCAAAGGTATATATGTGGATTATACTTTTAATAAGCAAATTGTGAGTATTTCCCCCTTCAGTCTGTGCAGTTTTCACAAACGTCAATTTAGATGTCTGTATAATAGAGATATCTTGGTTCATTGAACCATGGGCTGTTGTTTGTGTGAAATTTTGCTTCATAGCCATTCCATGCAGTGCTACCACAGAGAGCTATGAATGCAGAGGTCTCTATGCTTTGATGTTTTTTTTCTGTCATCTTTATTTCCTTCCTTCAAATGGCTGCAGACATCATGAAATATATTTCTTATTTTCGAAACCCTCTCAGTAACTGCCTCCGGGTGCAGGCCAGATGCATTTGCTGTTTTCTTCCTACAGGTGTTTCACCTTAATCACAGCTGGGCCACCTACTGCTTGTAATTGAGGAGCTTGACTTAAGACATGACCCCATTCAGGCAGTCCTGTTCTATTTGCTTTGTGTTGAATTGGGATAACCTAACAATCCTCGCCCAAACAGAGAGAGGGGAGTGGTGGTTCAAGTCCTGATTTGAGTTCATTTAGAAATAGGGCCTTCCCAGATGCAGGAGTAAATGATAGTTTATTAATATTGTCTGTTATTCAGTGACTTATGTCCTTACAAGATGAGAGAGATTTGGGCAAAGAGACAGACAAAAGACAGTAATGGGCAGCTAGAGCAAGGACTGCAGATTGACTATCACTAAGGCTACCAGAAGATGCAAAGTTGCTACATAAGAGGTTGTGTGATTCTACCCATCTCAATTTTAGAACTCTAGCCTCTGAAACTGTAAAAGTTTATCTTTCTGTTGTTTTAAACTAGTCAATTTGTGGCACTTTGTTATAATATGCCTAGGATACAAACAGTCATTTCTTAGTTTCTGTGGCGGTTGGTTCTGTGTCTCCCTTAAAACAAAATCGGGGGATGCTTAAATCTCAGGCATAAAATGATATTGTATTTTCACAGAACCTACCACATCCTTTTATTAGTCTCATATCAGCTACTTATAGTAAAGCATGAGATATAACTGATTTATCCTTATCGTATTTTTCTATTACCTTATTATTTTTTTTTTTTGGTTTGCACAACAGCTTGTGGATATTTGTGTTCACATATGGGGTTCTGTCTCTTTTCATTTGTGTTTAGTCCTTGGCTTCTCCATTTAATAAATGTTTGTTTTTCACCCCTGAAACATGAGCTTCTGTGGGACAGGAGCTTTGTCTGTCATTCTCCACTGTGCCTGCAAAACATGTTCTTGATAAATGAGTTCCCAGTGAGAAAAAAGTGTCAAACAGTGTTTTGTGCTCCCTTGGTGTCCCAGTGTACCCTGTGTCTCTCACTGATCAGGAGGCTGGATGGCTGACAGGCCTGCCTTTGGACTGAGAGCAACATTGATTTTAAAGTGGTTTCTGTGAGTACCTGATACGTGTATTCTCAAAACTGTTATCTATGGCAGGGCACTCTTTAAGGTAATACCTCACACCAAGAAACCAGAGGTGGCAAAAGTAGAGATTCAATTATGTCCAAATAAGGCAATTGAGAGATGTTCAGCTTTTCCTTAATGGATGACCTATGATGTAGAGAAGCAGGTGACTGAAACTGGTTGCAGAGGCTTGTGCCTTTGTGGTGGGACTTGATTTTTATTTTATTGTGGGTTAAAAAAGTTATTATCTATGATATGTATTATTTGCATTGATTCCCTGCTAATCTTGTCTTCACACAATTCCTTAGTTTTCATGCAAGGAGCCTCTTAAGAGTGTTCTTTCTCATAGAGTTGAATTACCACTTACAGACACAGCAATAGAAGTAGACTATAGGTTTGTTTACTATACTGAGAAAGAAATACTGGCCTAAGATTGAGACAGAAAGGTTTTGACTAAGTCTTTAAGTGATGTTTTCTATCCTTGAAGCTACAATCTCTAGCAAGAGGGAAGTAGTGAGAAGGTAAGAGAATGGGGCTCCAGGGAGCATCTCTTTCCAAGAGTTCAGATACTGTAGAATTAATACAAAGAGGCTGCCTGAAAGGCAAAGTTTTTTCCCCTTTAAAACTTCTCTCCAAATGGACAAGCTACTATGGTTCAATTGGACACAACACTCTTTGGTACCCAGACTATTCCCAGTGTCCTATCTAACTCTCCCTTGTATGAAATTCTTTCTGATGCTTGCCAAGTGGGGGCAGTGTGAAAAGAAAATTTGTTGTTGGCTGAAGTGAGGATTTATAGACAATCTTTAAGATAAACCATTGAGACAGAGCAGTAGAAACTTTCATTTCCTTAATCTCTGCACTATATGTTGTTACTTTAATAAAATGTATAGAAAATTGCTGGGCTGTGCTGGCATGTGCCTTTAATCCCAGCACTCAGGAGGCAGAGGCAGGTGGATCTCTGTGAGTTTGAGACAAGCCTGGTCTACAAGAGCTAGTTCTAGGACAGCCTTCAAAGCCACAAAGAAACCTGCCTCAACACCCTCCAATGCATGGAAAATTTTATTAGTTTAATAAATCTTACTTATTAAGATATTAAGTTTCATGTGCTTAAGTAGGTGTTATTTTCTTAATAACTGGCTCATGTCACAAACTCTGTGTTTTCCAGGCATTTGGATGAGTGTTCTGGCTAGTTTTATGTCAATTTGATACAAGGTACGTTTATATAGGAAGAGGAAACATCAATTGATATAAATTTTTCCCCTAGGTACACCTGTGGGCAAACAAGTAGTATATTTCTTTGATTAATGATTGGTGTGGAATGTCCAAGACCACTGTGGGCTGTATTACCCATGGCTTGGTGGTTCTGGGCTCTATAGTAAAGCAGACTAAGGAAGCCATGAGGAAAAAGCCAATAAGCATGACTTCTCCAAGTCCTCTCCATCAGTTTGGGCCACCAGATTGTTGCCTCAAAGATCTACCCTGACTTCCCAGATGATGGACTGACTACAAGCTATCAAATGAAATAAACCCTTTCCTTTCCAAGTTGATTATCACCATAGGGTTTTATTGCACCAGTAGAAATCCTACCTGAGGTAATAGGTGAAATCTGTAGATGTCCTGTTCTTGGGTAGTTTTATGCTCTTGTGATATGGGCTACCTTTCTGTATGCTGTGAATATGTGTTACTTATATTGGTTGGTGAATAAACCTGTTTTGATCAGTGGCCAGGCAAAATATAGCTAGGTGGGAAATCCAAACAAAGATGCTAAGAGAAGGAAGGTAGAGTCAGGGAGATGCCATGTAACTGCCGAATGAGTAACATGTTAGAACACTACCAGGGAGCCACAGTCTTGTGGCAATACGTAGATTAATAGAAATGAGTTAATTTATGAGAGAGATCTAGCCAGTGGTATGTCAGAGACATTGGCCAAACAATTGTAATTGATATTAAGCCTCTGAGTGTTATTTCATAAGCAGATATGGGGACCCAGCAGCCAGGGGCAAAACCAGTCCAGTGGGACTGGGTGAGACAGAGTAAAACTTCCAACTACATAATTGAGTGCTTTAATAATGGCACTAATGTAGTGCCCTGATGCCAACTAGTGGTATATAGACATAGAGTAGTGTCATAGGGTAAAGAAAGGTACAGAAGAGTACCATAAAACCACTGGGCCCCCCATATAAACCTCTGCTCCTTCAGTCCTGTAGTTCTACCAGGCAAGTCAAATGAAATTAAATACAGAACACATTCATATGCGCCTTTTCTACAGGGATGTTCAAGCTTTACATTAAATATATATATATATATATACATATATATATATATATATATATATATATATATATATATGAGATTTTATTCCTGTTTTTATGATGAGCATCTCAATGTTTTGTTTTCTAACTTGCAACTTGCAATGAGATAGATATCCTTAGCATGTGACATTTCTCTCCATCATATACACCATTCTTTCTGCTCCATATAGCAAAAGTTTGTATTTATTTTGTGACTCCCATTCTTACTTTTCTTTCTGCATGCCACTGAACTGCCATTAGGATATATTAAATCCTTTGATGACTGAGTGAATTTATTGTGACAAGAAATAGTTAGGGATGTAGGAGGGGTGTGGTCCTTCTTGGCCTTGTATTATAATAGATTTTCACTTAAAATGTATGAGAGTTATCATTTGCTATGTTGATATCTGTACCTTATATCCAGAGAAATTTTTCAAGAGCAAAGATCTTGATCAAGAGCTCTTTGGTGAATTGTTGTCATTTTGAATGGAATTTTGAAAATCATTACTTGTAGAACATGGCAGTGCTGAAGTAGTTCCTTGTGGTGATTGTTCCATTTTCAACACCTGCACTGGATTAAGATGCTGCAACATTTATAAATTGGACAGCTATGAGAGAGACTTGAGGATACCCAAAGAGTCAAGTGCAGGGGGATCACACTGTATGAGTGCAGTTAAGGTCATTTCCGTCTGACTGCTAATTCAGAGTTCTGAGTGCAGCATTTAACAGGAATAGCAGCAACAAGCTGTGACTGAGGAAACAATGAGTGGCTTCATCGCTTATCTGGGCATGTTAAATTGCTATGACACTGAGTATTGATCAGAAATAGCTGTTCATAATGATGAGTCCCCAAGGCTTTACAATTTCTGGCCAGTTGCTAGACAGGAAGCTTTATATGGAGTCAGGTCTGGTTAGTAATTCTTTACCATGATGTTGGGGACTGGGAAGGGCTTTCTCTTTCTGATCCTGAAAAATACTTATGTTCAGTGGTTCAGAAAATTATGTTTAGAGCAGACAATTTTATGACAAACCTACCCAATGGAGGTTTTTAGATTGAAAGTAATCCAAACTTATACTTTGAGGCATAAAAATATATGAGATATTATTCATTGTAAAACAATACTAAATCTTTGTATTTTATGCTTAGTCCTGGTGAGCAGTAATGCACAGGAATATTCATTTTCTAAGGCAATTATTCTTTTTTATTGTTATTGGGGTATGTGTATTTGTGTGTGAGTGTGTGTGTGTGTGTGTGTGTGTGTGTGTGTGTGTGTGTGTGTGTGTGTGTGTGTGTGTGAAGACAACAGGTCAATGTGAGGTATTTTTCCTCAGTCAGTCTACCTTTATTTCTTGAGACAGGTTCTTTTACTGAACCTGGTACCCACAGACTAAGGTTGGCTGGTCATTGAGTTTCAGGGATGTTTGTCTTTGCCCTTTCATTCCACTCCCCTGGCCCTCTAGGGAGCATGCAACCATACCTGACTTTACACATGTTCTTGGGATCAGTACTCAAGTCCTCTTGGTTGCAAGACATTCTCTGACTACTGAACCATCTAGCACAAAGCATTTATTTTTCTAAAGCTATTGTATTAGTGGCATTCTTTCTGAAAATCAAATGGTATGTGAAATGTAATGATGAGAACAAGGCTGCTGTCACTGAGTTAGCAAGACGCAAAGTAGTGTTTCTCACTACTCCCAACTCCCTGCAGGGTTCCTATGTGCCTTTGTGAACAATGGGACTGTAGGAGATAGTGTATAAATACCTTTGTCCCAGAACAGTAGTTAGTGAGGACACTGAATTTGAGTATTACCAAAATTAGCTTTACACTGGCAGCTATTAATGAAAACCTGGGTAGTTAATTAAGGCTGCATTACCAAGAGTATGTTGTGGTTACAGGTTATGGTATGAAATAAAATGTACTTTTTTCAAAAAAGCCAAGGAATCCTATGTGAACTAAGGTTAGTGTCTTTGCTGATCGTTTCGATGCCATGCATCAGACTTGAAGAGGCTTTGTGCTCACAAACTGTCAGGCTCCCCTTCATCTGTTACTGGCAAGCTCAACAGCTTATCTTAGTACAGCTCACAGTGGTGGCTGGAGGGTTAGTGAGAACCTGAGTTTGAGCTTTTAAAGAACTGTAGGTGCTTTTGAACTGTGGAGCTTCCTCTCTCTTGGCCTGCTGTTGGTCTTCAGTTGCTCAGAACTCCCCAACTATATAGTTGCAGAGAGAAGAGGGAATGAGTGATTTTACTATTTTGTGTGCCTTGTCCGACTTTGGACAGATCAGTTACATTTTCATTTTGCACATCACCATTTGATTGAAGCCTCCATTAAAAAAAAGTTCCATTGTAGGAAACCGCAGATTTGAAAACTGCATAATATGTCAACTGGTATGCTAAGATTGGAAGTATTTTGCTATTTGTGTGATCACCAAATTAATAAGCTTTAAATAGAAATATTTTTGTTCAGGAGAAGGCAAGGGCAAGTTTTATGAATTAACCTTTTGAGTTTGCTGTGATCATTTTGTCACAGTGGACCAATATAAAACTATAGGCTTCCTTTTTTGCTTCTTTTAAAAATATTCTTTTTATTGTGAATTCATTGCTTTTTACAAATTGTAGACAGGATGAAAAATATTGTTGTGCATAAAGACAAAAATAATTCTTCCACATTCCCACAGGCAGCAAAACTGCATTAAAGAGCATTTCCTTCTAGCTTTTGTTCCATGCATATATGTGTATGCTTGCACATTTGCTGGCATGGCTTAGATAAAGTTTTATTTTCTTCTCCTTTTGTTTTATGCTGTTAAGTCTTTCCCCTTCATTAAAAGTTCCAATGTGTGGATGGTGCTATAATTTATTTTACTTCTATGCTGCTTTTGGACACAGGGGTTGTCTTAAAATTTGTATTCTTATGAATAATGCAGGGTACATCTTTGCAAGTGAAAATGTAATAGCATCTCTCACATTTTCTATGGGACAGAGGTCTGTAGGTGTGAATATCGAATAAGGGGTAGGGAGGAGTGAGTATCTTTAAACATTTTCTTACACTGTGCCTAATGCTGTGTTGGTGTGTGCAGCATTCACCATTGCTGTCCCCATTTAGCTGTAGGCATTGTCGCAACTCTTAGATGTTTTTTGGCAATTTGATTCATCCATTTAAGACAAAATTTAAGCACCTACTATTTATCTGCATTAGGGAAGTCATAGTTGAAAGCTTGGTCTGACTTTTTGCTTTCCCTACTTTTGCTGTCATTTGTTTTTAATAAGATTAAACACTGGAAGAGGAGCAATACTTCTTCTGTGAGCTATTTTTTTTGTGGGTCTAGGACAAAAAAACCCAACAACTCTGAAGTTTTTCAAAATACTAAGTGTTTTGAATATTCAGAGAAGATACTTTGCATACCAAGATGTAATGATATAATTTAAGATCTTTTCTTGACCTTAATATTAATGACAAATACTCTGGATTCAAGGTGTGCAACCTGTTTCTGAACATGCCCATGGAAGGCAGAGAGTCAGACAGAGGTCTGGTTGTATTCAGAAAGATGCATGGTGGAGTCAGGCTACTAGTTGCAAATCATGTGCCCATGCTGAGCAGGTCTGTGATCTTGGCAATAGAAACTCTTAGCTTTGGGTGGCTCCAATTCTACAGGTCATGAGAATTAACAAAGGCTCAGCAAATTTGAGATATTGTTATTATCATACATTTTATGCATTTGTAACACAGGGCCAATCTCAAAAATTGAGCTAGATGAATCATATAGTAGGGTTACTTTGTTTTGTTTTTGAAATTTGCAGCCATCACATCAGCAAGCTCTGCTGTCAGATTTCCCAGGAGATCTGTTTTGTGTCACCTCACTTATATTTCCTGAGCTTTTCATCCAGCAGCCTCCTTCCCTTTCTCCATTTGATCTTAGCCAAAATGCTGAGAAGTGATCCTTCCCTTTCTCTAGACAGATAAATGTATACTCAATCACACACAGCTCTTACTCTGCTGAGCAGTACATGTTTGGTGCTCACTGGTGACCTCTGTTGATGTAACAGGAATGGGCTTTGTCATATTCATATAAGTTTGCTGAGATGGTATTTTCTGAGGCCTGGTAGGTCTCATAGGACCATAATATTTTACTTATTTTAGCAAAATCAGCACCCTTTCTTTCTTCAGTAGCTGAGTACATTTTTCAAATGTCCATTGCTACTCTAGTTGAATGAATCTTGGACATGTTTGAAGACATCTCCCTAGCCTACACTCACAAAAGAATGTCCTAGATGTCACTATGCTTCCTCTTCTTCTGGGCTCATACATAGCACATATTAGAGAAATGTTACTGGATATGGGTCAATAGAGTTGGCTCAGAGACTGTTTTGGCTTCCTAGTTGGCATTATCTCTGGAAAGTTAGAAAAAAAACTGTTAAATTGGGTGTGGTGTGTATACCCATAATCCTAGCACCTGGGAGGCCGAAGGATAAGTATTGCCATGGGTTTGACAAACCTGCATTTTGATTAGTTGTAGTTTTCTGTAATGGTCTTTGTATGTTGCAAACAGATGTTTCCCTGATAAGGAGACAATGTGTTTAAGGGCAAATATTTAGAATGTAGTTAGGGTTTATGTTGTTTTAGTAAAGTGGTAGTTGTAGGATCATCTTCAAGATTTATAACTTCCCTAGCCTTGGGCAGTTGGCTAAGTTTCTTGTATCAGGAATGATTTCCCTCTTATTGAGTGGGTGTTAAATAGTTGTTGGTTACTGGCAAGGTTTGTGTGCTACTACTATATCTTGAGGATTATTGTTTCATGCTGGTCATTGTTGTGTTTCATATTCATCATAGATCAGTACAGCCTCAGTTTGTTATATCTGTAGATACTTGTGAACTACAGTTGATATCTTGATATATG
This sequence comes from Cricetulus griseus, assembly GCF_003668045.3. Lineage (NCBI taxonomy): Eukaryota > Metazoa > Chordata > Mammalia > Rodentia > Cricetidae > Cricetulus > Cricetulus griseus. The sequence goes on along the minus strand of NC_048601.1, from coordinate 35,327,873 downwards.
CATACATGCATACTTATCAGGGTATGGGGTAATTAGCTTATCCTTTTAACACTAGTTGTGATATCGTGTTTCAAACAGAGCCTTCTTTTCAAGCTATTTGGAAATATGAAATAAAATATCATTAACGGTAACACCCTGCTGTGCTATAGATCATGAGATCTCCTGCATATTTTCTCCTGGCTCTAATCCTTAACCTGTTTTTGTCTCTTGAGATGACTATTGTACTTTCTGCATCTATGACATCTTTTTATTCAGATGAGGTTTACGTATAAATAGTAAGAAGACTGCATCCTTTTCTGTGTTGCTGTTCCTAACATCTGAACAGATGGTAGATTGTTACCAAGTTGTCTCTGAGTTCACCTTTCCATTTTCTGAGTCAAAGAAGCTTTCATATGAATTCCTTGAGCGATCTTCTGGAAAATTATATATTATTGATAAAGCTTTGGCATGGGATATTGAGTTAGGACTATTCTTGCATTTCGCTGAGCTCCTAATTAAGCTAGTTTGTATGAAAGACCTGACATACGAGACTTGGAGCTGAATGTATTGATTTGCATATTGATTTTCTTAGAATCTGGTACTTGCCTCAGTATATCACACCAGAACAGACTCTGCTTTGTTTTGATAAGAAAGATAATTCAGGCAGTTGGGTTTATGGCTTAGGCTGTTAAATTGCAAAATAAAGTGAAAGTTGTCAACAATTTCCTTTTATAGCTTTTGGGAGAAGGGTTCAGACTAAAGTTAAAGTGACTAAGTTGAACGTTTACAGGATCTATTTACTTACCTTGGACTAAAAAGCAGTTTTCATCTTTAAATTGTCCTCAAATAATTCCATAACAGCGTGGCTCTATAATATACTAAGAATCCTCTGGGTGACTTGTTCAAACAGGCTACTGGCCCCACGCCCAAAGTTTCTGATCCACTTGGTGTGAGGTAGGTATTCATACACACATTTCCATGTGACATGAGTCCTGCTGGTGGAGAGGTCACACTTTAAGACTGCTCTTCTTTAGCGGTCTACAGACTGTGTGTTGTGGCACACAATTCCACAGTGTGTTTTTGGGAAAGTGGTGAATGTTATCTTGACATGTTGCTCATAGGTATGCTGGAATAGCTGCAAAACATTTGCTCTCTATAATTAAAAATGTTTACCTAGCATATGAAGACAGGCTTTCTTGTGACATTTTCAAATTTATAATTGTGCCCTCAACATATTCATTGTCCCAAGACATTTACACTAAATGCAAGTATTCATGCTTTCATTTGGAGCCATGGGCCCTACAGCAATAGAGAGGACACAGCGTTTTAAAGTTTTATAAAATGTTTTTCTCCTGTGCTAGCTCTATCCAGTTTTATAATGGGAATATTCTTTACCATGTTTAAAGGGTATGTTAAGGGTAATAATATTTTCTCAAAGTTTTGGGTCTGCATGATAGAATCTTTTCAACCTATTCCTGGTTCTTACCCCAGGTTATATAATTCTCTGTGAAAAGCTATGCTGATGTTTGTAAATCTTAACCATCTAAACTTGAGCATCAAGACACACATTGTGACATTTTCAATTGTAATGTATTGTTTGCAGCTTCTGCATGTTCCAGATCTAAAGAGTCTTTAAAAATATACTGTGCCAAAAAGAAATGTGCCAAGCTTCCAGAAACCTCTAAGACATACTTTTAGAGAAGGCGCATACATCTCCAGTAAACCCCCATTAAGGAAATAAAGGATTAGAGAGAGAGAGAAGGCATCTAACCAAGGACAGATAGGCAAGTCTGTGTACTCTACTTGTTGGGAAATAGCTCTGTGGTTCTCTTCCATTTCTGCTTGTGTCTGTATGTTCATGTCTTGTGTATTAATTTTCCAGACTGATTTTTCATGGCTATTCATTTGATGGATGAGTTTAGAATACAGGAAGTTTTTTTCCTTCCTCTAGAGCATAAATGGGTGATGTTACTGCTCATCATAAGAGGTCCCTAGCCCTGCATTCCATCCCTGTAATTCAGTTCACTGCATGCAAAAGTACCCCATTCCCTACCTGACAGTCCCATCACCCTTTGCAACTGGGTCTAAGGGGGATGGTGTAGATGTGATGATACCCCGATTCTTGCTATTGCTGTGGATAGCAAGCTCTCCTTTATCTCTGGTCCATGAGCCATGCATCTTCTATCAACATTCCTAAGAGTCCAGTGGATTTACCTAGTAACTTCCTATCTCTACATACAGCATATATGAAGCCCTTCACAGTTACTGACACTCCTTCACACAACTCTACACCTACAATAGTTCAGTTTCTTAGACAGGCTCATTTGGAGCAATATTCTTCTCTTGTGAAGAAATTATTTTGTGATTTTGACAAACTAACAGGGTAGATTTGAAAATATGATCTTACTTTCTGCTGCCCATAACACATCTTAGCATCAAGGATAGACATCATCTCAGAGTAAAGAGTTGGAAAAACATATTCTGAGAAAATGGACAAAAGAAGTAAACTGTTATAGTTATTTTAGTATGTGACAAAATAGATTAAACCAAAGCTAATTAGAAGAAATGGGAAGGACACTACATACTAATCAAAGGAAAAACCACCAAAGGACACTGTAATTCTTAACTTCCTTGGGTTGGAGTTTTTCTTCCCGTACTTTCTGTAGGGATGGATTAGTGGATATGTATTGTTTAAACATGGTTTTGTCATGGAATATCTTGTTTTCTCCATATATAGTGATTAAAAGCTTTGCTATGTATAGTAGTCTGGGCTGGCATCCATGGTCTCTTAGTGTAGGTAGAACCTTCTGACTTTCAGGGTTTCCATGGAGAAGCCTGGTATAATTCTGATGGGTTTGCCTTTATATCTTATTTGACTTTTTCCTTAGCTGCTCTTAATATTCTTTCTTTATTCTGTATGTTTGGTGTTTTAACTATTATGTGATGAGGGGACTTTCTTTTGTGGTCCACTCTATTTGGCGTTTTGTAGGCTTCTTGTACTTTTATTCATATGTCTTTCTTTAGGTTGGGAAAGTTTTCTTCTATAATTTTGTTGAATATGTTATCTGCACCTTTGAGGTGGGTTTCTTCACCTTCCTCTACACCTATTATTCTTAGGTTGTGTCTTTTCACTGTGTCCCATATTTCCTGGATATTTGTGTTAGGGATTTGTTGGACTTAAGGTTTTCTTTGGTAGATGAATCTATTTCTCCTAGTGTATCCTCAACACCTGAGATTCTCTCTTCCATCTCTTGTATTCTGTTGGTTATGCTTATATCTGTAGTTCCTGATTGTTTACCCTTCTTTTCTAGCTCTAGAATTCCCTCAGTTTGTGTTTTCTTTATTGTCTCTATTTCAGTTTTCAGGTCTTGGACTGTTCGAACTATTTTTTTTCTTTCTTGGCTTTCCTTAAGAGATTTGTTGATTTCTTATATTTTTTGGTTTGTTTATTCTTCCATTTGTTTAAGGGATTTTCTCATATCCTCTTTGAGGGCCTCTATCATTTTCATTAAGTGGTTTTTAAGGTCATTCTCTTCTGCTTCATCTCTGTTGGGACGTTCAGGTATTGCTGGTGAAGAGTCCCTAGACTCAAGTGGTGTAATATTGGTTTTTCTGTAGTTGAATGTGTTTTTATATTGTCTTCTTCCCTTCTTCCAGTGGGTGCAGAAGGAGAATCTTCCTTTCCTGGTGGGTATGGGGCCAAGGTTCCCTTCCAGTGGGTATAAGTAGGTTCAACACTCTGATGGCTCTCCTCTACCTCGTCCTGTGGGCAGAGAAAGGGACTTGGATGCTGACAGACTCTGGGTGGGGTAGACCCTTCCAGGAAGGGATCTTCAGCGCACAGTCCGTATGCCTCAGGTAGCTCCAAGCAGGGTACCCAAGGGTGGGCCGGAAACAGGTCCAAGAGTACCTGGTCCTATGGGCAGAGGAAGGGACTGTGGCACTTGCCGGCAGTCTCTGGCTGGGCAGGATTCTGCCTGGATGGGGTCTGCAGTGGGATGTCCTAGGTCTCAGGTGGCTCTGAGCCAGGTCCAGAAGGTGGGCTGGAAACAAGCCCAAGCTTATCTCATCTCATGGGCAGAGGAAGGGACTATGGCTTATCTCATCCTATGGGCAGAGAAAGGGACTATGGCACTGGTTGGCAGTCTCTGGCTGGGCTGTTCCCCACCAGGATGGGATTCACAGCATGCTTTTCCCAGGTCTCAGGTGGCTCTGAGCTGTAGGTAACTGCAATACTCTACTCTCACCAATAGATAGGTCATCCAGACAAATCTTACATAGACATAATGGAGTTAAATGATATTAAGCAACCAAACAGACTTAGATATTTAGAGAACATTTTACTCAAACACAAAGTTATACCCTTTTCTCATCATCTCATATAACTTTCTCCAAAACTGATCAATAGGACACACGATAAGTCTCAACCAATACAAGAACTATGATATAATACCTTGTATACTATCTGATTATCATAGATTAAAGTTGGATATCATCAACAACAGAACGATTACAAACTCATGGAAACTGAACAACTCTCTACTGAAGAAAAGATATGTCAAGACAAATATTAAGAAAGGAATTAAAGGCTTTCTAGAATTGAATGGAAATGAGTATATAGCATACCCAGACTTATGGGATACAATTAGGTGGTTCTAAGAGGCAAGCTCATAGCACAAAGTACCTACAAAATTAATCCCATTACTAGTACCTTAACAGCACACCCAAAAGCTCTGCAACAAACATAAGAAATCACATCCAAAAAGAGTAGATGACAAGAAACCCAGGGATGAATTCAACACAATAGAGACACTCAAATAAAATAATAAAACAATCATGAGATTGACAAATGCTTATTCAAATTGAGGAAAAGGTGGAGAGAGAATATCCATATTAACATAAGAGACACTGAGGAAAATACAGAATGACAAAGACATACTTTAAAAATCTGTATGCCCCCCTCTAGGGGGGAGGAGAATATGAGGGATCAGGAAGACTGAGTGGGGAGAGAATAGAGGAGTGTAAGAAAAGAGATACCCTAATAGAGAGAGCCATTATAAGTTTAAAGAGAAATCTGGCACTAGGAAAATGTCCGGATATCCACAAGGATGACCCCAACTAACAATCTAAGTGATAGGGGAGAAGCTACCTTAAATGCCCTTCCCCTATAATGAGATTCATGACTACCTTAAATGCCATCCTAGAGCCTTCATCCAGTAGCTGATGGAAGCAGAAGCAGACATCCACAGCTAAACACTGAGCTGAACTCTGGAATCCAATTGCAGATAGGGAGGAGTGATGAGCAAAGGGGTCAAGACCAGGCTGGAGAAACACACAGAAATAGCTGACCTGACTAAGTGGAAGCACAGGGACCACAGTCATAAAACTGGGGAACCATCTTTGGACCAAACCAAACCTTCTGAATGTGGGTATCAGTTAGGAGGCCTGGGCAGTCTATGGGACCTCTGACAGTGGAACCAGTATTTATCCCTAGTGCACAAATGGACTTTGGGAGTCCATTTCCCATGGAGGGCTACTGTCTCAGCCTAGATACACAGGGCAGGGCGTAGGCTCTGCTCCAAATGATATGACAGACTTTAAAGATCCCCTATGGAAGGCCTCACCCTCCCTGGGGAGTTGATGAAGGGTGGGATGGGGGGCCGTAGGGGACATGGGAGGATGGTAGGGAAATGGAACTGAGATTGACAGGTAAAATAAGATTGTTTCTAAGTAAAAAATAATCTGTACTCCACCAAATTGGGGAATCTAAAAGAAATTGGAAAATAGATACAGTCACTAAAAGTCTCACAACCGAAAAAAAGCCCAGAGCAGTTGGTTGTAACGCAGACTTGTACAAGACTTTCAAAGAAGCGTTTATGCCGATACTCTTCAAATTATTCCACAAAATAGAAATAGAAGGGATATTGCCTAATTTTTTTTACAAGGTCACATTTACTCTGATACCCAAACCACATAAAGACCCAACAAAGAAAATTACAGACCAACTTCTCTTATAGTTATAGATGCAAAAATTCTCAATATGATACTTGCAAACTGAATCCAAGAACACATCAGAAAGATTATTCACTGTGATCAAGTAGGTAGGCTTCATCCCAGAGATGCAGGGTGGTCCAACATATGTATAATGATAAGTGTAATGTGCCATAGAAGCCTACTGAAACCTCTGAACCTACTGAACTCTCATTAGATTCAGAAAAGGTCTTTGACAAAATGCAACACCCCTTCATGATAAAAGTCCCAGAGAGATTAGGGATACAAAGGACATACCTAAAGATAATAAAAACAGTTTACAACAAGCCCATAACCAACATGAACTTAAATGGAGAGAAACTCAAAACCATTCCTCTAAAATCAGGAACAAGACAAGGTTGTACGATCTCTCCTTACATACTCAATATAGTATTTGTAGTATTAATTAGAACAATAAGGTGACTAACTGAAGGAAATCAGGGGATAAAAATTGGAAAGGAAGAAGCTAAGGTATTGCTATTTGTAGATGATAGGATAGTATACATAATTGACCCTAAAATTTCTGTTGAGTAACTCTTACAGCTGGTAGACACTTTCAACCAATTTGGTGGATTCAAAATTAACTCATAAAATTAGCAGCTTTCTTATATGCAAGTGATAAATGGACTGAGAAAGAAATCAGAGAAACAACACTTTCACAATATCCTCAAACAATATGAAATACCTTTGGATAACTCTAACCAGCAAGTGAAAGACTTGCATGATAAAAGACTTAAGATACTGAAGAAAGAAACTGAAGATATCTGAAGATGGAAAGGTTTCCCATGTTCTTGAATTAGTAGGATTAAAATTGTAAAAATGGACATTTCACCAAAACATCCTACAGATTAATTGCAACCCCCATTACAATTACAAAATTATTATGTGCAGATCTTGAAAAGAAAAGTTTCTGTTTTATATACAAACACAAAGATACCACAATAGCTAAAAGAATCCTGAAGGAATAAAGTACTGCTAGAGGTGTCACCATCTCCAACCTCAAATTGTACTACAGAGTATAGTAATAAAACTCAGTATGGCACTGATAAAAAACAGATATGTTAATCAGTGGAATTGAATTGAAGACCCAGACATAAATCCATATACTACAAACACCTGATTTTTGAAAAACAAGGCAGAAACACACACCACAATAAAAAGCAGCATCTTCAACAAATGGTGCTGGTCAAACTGTATATCTGCATGTAGAAGGATGCAAAGAGACCCATACTTATCACCCTGCACAAAATTCATTTCCAAGTATATCAAAGATCTCAACATAAAAGCACATGCACTGGACCTGATGGAGAGAAAGTGGGGAATTTCTTTAAATTCATTGGCACAGGAAAAGACTTTCTGAACAAAACACTGTTAGCAACACAGGCACCAATATCAACAATTAATAAATGGAACCTCATGAAACTGAGAAACTTCTGCACATCAAGGGACACCATCATTTAGACAAACAGCAGCCTACAGAATGGAAAAATATTTTTATGAATGCCACATCTGTTAGAGGACTAATATCCAAAATATATAAAGAACTCAGCAAACTAGATATCAAGAAAACAACCCAATTAAAAATGGGGCACAGATAAAAAAGAATTCTCAATAGAGGAATCACAAATGGCTGAGAAACATGTAAATATTCAAAATCCTTTGTCACCAGGGAAATGTAAATAAAAATTATCCTGATATTTCAACTTAGTCAGAATGGCTAAGATCAATAACACAAGTGACAGATCATGCTGACAAGGATGTGGAGTAAGGGGAACACTTATCTATTGCTGATGAGAATGCAAACTGGTATAGCCATTGTGGAAATCAGTATGGTGGTTCCTCAGGAAGATAGGAATTGATCCACCTCAAGATTCAGGTATGCCCTGGGTTGTATAAGAACACAAACCGAGCAAGTCATTATAGATCAAGCTAAGGAGGGGCATTCATCCATGATCTCTGCTTCAGTTCCTGCCTCCAGGTTCTGACCCTGCTTGAATTCACTCAGTGATGAGCAGTGATTGGGATGTACAAGCCAAATAAATCCTTTCTTCCACAAGTTGCTTTTGCTCACAGTCTTGCCTATAGCAATAGAGGCAAATTAGGACAATACACACACATACAATGGAATATTATTTTACACAGCTTTAAGAATTAGGGAATCCTGAATTTTGTGACAGTACAGATGTCTGTCTTAGAGGACATTAAGGTTTTTAAACAAGCAGTCACAGGGCACATGCTACATGATTCCATGTGCAAGAGAAAGGCAAAATGATCAAACTTAGAAACATAAAGTAGAATGGTGGCTGCCAGGATCTGGAGAGAGACAAAAGGGCATTGTACTTCAATGGGTATAAAGCTTCTCTTACTGAAGGGAAGAATGGCGTGTGTTACTGAGATCCTGCTGTTATCAACATAGTACTAAGCACGGTATGTGGATAGGATACCATGCCAAAAGCCTTGGGAGGAGATAGATGAATCAGTAGATAAAGTGCTTACTGGGCAAATGTGAGGATCTAAGTTTAGATTCCCAACACTCACATGAAAAATTAGATATGGTAGTGTGTAACATGAAAAATGGAAGACCAAGATATTAACCCAAGTTAATATCAGAGAATCAAAGCAGCTGGTCACTAGCTCTCACCTCTAGCTCAGGCTAAAAGGGCTGATCCATGCATGAACACTTCACCAAGTCTCAAACTGCTGCCTCTTCTCAGTGTAGCTGGAGAAGAAATGCCTGTCTTCAGTGTGGCTGGAGAATGAATGCCTCAACTGAGACCTTGCTTCTGTTTTACATACTTTTCTAATGTTGGGATTAAAGGTGTGAGCTATAATACTCTTTTAGACTGATTCACTCTTGTGTAGATCTAGTTGACCTTGGACTCACAGAGATCATGTCTGCTTCTTAATTCCGAGTCCTAGGATTAAAGGTGTGTACCATCACCTCCTATCTTCTGGCTGCTGGGATTAAAGGTATGTGCCTGGCTTCTATGACTTGTGGCTGACTTTGCTTTTTTGAATCCCCAATCAATAATCATAATAATTTTTTTAATAAATCATAAATAATATATCACTACAGTAGTACACCCTGGATAAGGAGACAGGCAGATACCCAGGACTTTGCTGGCCAGGCAGCATAGTTGAACCAGTGATTCTCCAAGTTCAAAAACTAAGATGGGCAGTGATTAAGAAAGATATAATGTCAACCTCTGGCCTCCACATACATGTGTACACATGTGCATTTGCAGGCACAAGTGAACATACTGCATGGTAATGTGCCTACATGCACACACACATAATACTCTTATACATAGACATAAAAGTTCTGGCTGAACAAAATGCAATAATAACAATGTAAACATAATACAATATGAAAACATTTTGAAAATGAAGATATATATCTTAGTGTCTTACTTTACTGATGGTATCATGGATGTGTACATATACTGAAACTCAAGATAATACATATTAAATTTATGCATCTTTTCTAATTTAGTAAAGTACTGAGACAGGATCTTACTACGTAGAGGTATCTACCACTATGTGCAGTTCAAAGTAAATTTTAGATTAAAAATTATTTTATGTGTTTGGCTGTTTTGACTGCATATATGTCTGCATGCTGCATGCATGCCTGGTACCATGGAGGTCAGAGAAGGCTTTGGGTTCCCTGAAATGGAGTTATAAATGGTTGTGAGTCACCATGTCAGTGCTGGGAATCAAAACTGGGTCCTTTGTAAGAGCAGCCTGTGCTCCTAACTGCTGAGCCATTTCTCTAGCCACCCCAAAATTTTAAGAGAAGCTCGTTTTTTTTCTTTTTAAAATATAGATAGTATTTTTTTTCTTGACATAATAAAGAACTTCTACATTTCTTTCTTATTTCTCCTTCACTTGTTTTCTAGGTTACAAACATCCTGACTTTTTTTCATTCATTTAAACTCTGGTCCTTGCTGTTTCTTTGGGGAGCAGGATGCTCATGTCTCCACCCTACCATGTGTGCCCTCTTTTCCATCCACGTCTGGGTGTGCTTTGGGACTCAGATCAAATGATGCATTTTCTACAAAAGATTTTCTGAATTCCTCCCCTGACTCTCCTTTTAGGCCTGTTTGTACTCTCTGTATTTTGAAGAAACTTGCACTTAACACTTTCTTCTTTATTGTAATTTCTTCACATCTCTCTCTGTCTTTTACATCTGGATTGAGGCCTTTTGGTGGGCAGACAGGACATTGTATTCACGTATTCTTAGACTATATCCCATGGCCTGGCGCCAGTGACATACTGAGCTGTCTCGTAAGAACTTGCAAGGGGCAGATGATAAACTTGAAGAGATTTTATGAGTAGAATATGAAACAGAAATTATTAAAAGTTAAATTATATAAAGGTATAACCAACCATGTTGTTAAAATAATATAATTATAAACAAATACTTGTTTTAATAATTATAGGTTTTTGTAACATTATGTACATATATTTGATTCATATTATAATGTTATAGTATGTTAAAGCAAAGATGATACTCAGAACTTCCCACTTCTAATTATTTTTTCTATCATACATGCTCTTGAAGTTATTCACATGAAAAATTCTGTATAGTCATAGGCATTAAGCAGTTCTTCCCAACTCCATGTTCAGTGACATCACACTGGAACCTCGAAATTTACTATAATGGAAGAATAATCATAATACCAGCCAATGGGCTGAAAGGAACAGATCCCTGCAGGGTATCCATTAATGTGAGCTGATCTTAGGATGAGTTTTGGTAAACTTTGTCTAGATTGATTGTGAGATTGCCAGGTATGGAAGCTTAGATGGAAATTAGGTGAAGCCTGCATGGCTCTAGGGAGTGGCATAGACATACTCATTCACCCTATAGAGGTGAGGTCATGGTCAGCCATTTTGACAACCATTTATGTTTGTAGTCTTTTCCTACACTAAGCAATTGGTGGTACCTGGTATACACTATTCACATTTGTCAGGATTTTCTCCTTCATATTCAGTTCCTTAGTTACTTTCAGAGTCTGGAGATACCTTCTACAGTAGAGTGTCAGCTGAGGGTGAGACTGATTTTTCTTGTGTTTATTTTTAGTTGAAACTTGAAGACAGAGGCCATGAGTGACTCCATGAAATTTTACTTGCAAATATGATTCATTTTGACTACCATATGGCAATATCATGATGCACTTTATTTTTTCTAAACTGTGGAATGTGAATATTTTCAGACAAAATATATGGTTACTGACATTGTTGCTTAGGGCAGTAGAGGGAATACTTTACTGAAGAAGTCAGGGGTTACATCAGCAAAGTCACTAAGCAAACTGCAGAACAGTGCAGTCATTTATAATTCTGCCCCTGGTGTCAGAGTCTAGGGAAGCATGCATATATGAGGCTTAAGTGACAAAGTTAAGACTGTCATTTCAAAATATATTTCCTTCATCTTCCTCTATATTGGACTGTACAGGAGACATAATATGAATAATGCCAGTTTATATTTATTTTCTTTTATTAAAATATATTTTTATCAATATATTCTGAATATAGTTTCCCCTGCCTCTACTCCTCCCAGTTACTCCCTACTTTCCCTTCCATCTGGATCCACATCCTTTTTCTCTCTCATTAGAAAATATACAGACACCTATGAAATAATAATAAAATAAAAGATAAAACAAAAAACCAAACACATTGGAATAGTACATAATGAGCAAACAGGAGGAGAAGAATCCAAGAAAAGCCACCAAAAAACCCCCAGATAGACAGAGAGTTCCATGTTTTTTAAAAGTGAAATACCTGTAAGTACAATTAGAAAATAGGAAAATAAGTAAAGAAGGAAAATTTCCAATATTACCTATGTTGTTATCACCTTGAGATAATGTTGGTATTTATTTGTCTTTATCTATGGCCATGTTAGCCGAAAAGATTGGATTGAGTTTTTTTCACAATTAGTATGTAAAACATTAGATTTCTCACTAGTTTCTGCCTGTAAAATAAAAATTCAGTATCTTATTTCTAAGCATATTAGCCTCAGAGAAATTCTGGTATGATGCCTTACTCCACTGGAACAGGTTGTTCATGATCTGGGAGACTTACAAGTAAGTCTAGAAGTATTGCTACCTGTGGATTCACAGGAAATTCTGAGACAGTTGAGGGGAATGGGTACATGTAGGGCCCACTGCTTTTGAGTGTTGCAAACTTAAGAACCTAATGGCACTAGAAATATGGGATGAGGTTGCATTCTTTGGCCCTATTCATTCAACAGATATTTCTACAGAACCAAAAGATGAGTAAGATAGAGCCACTACAAACAAGACTGCATCATTCAAGCAAATAACTTAAATAGAACACCACAATTGTTATTCTAGGGATTTTAAATAGAAGTAGCCATAGCCATAAGAGATAAAGTGAGTCATTCTTCCTGGAGGATGCTTCAACTGGATCATTTCCCTTTGATAATAACAAAAACTTAATGCCAACTTAAAAAGAGGTGGGAGGGAATCCAGGGACCCAATACAGTCCATTAGAAATAACTTTTATGTGTCTATCTTTACTACTACTCCCTAGGCTAAGACTAAATTTTCCTGCAGAACTCTCCTATATCATGGCAGATATAGTCTACCACAGCTACTGTATTACTTATATCTGATATTTATTTTTTGCCTTTGTTTTTATTGGTTTGGAAGACTCAAGGGCAGAGGTTTTTGGATCTAGCTGTTGTTACCTGTCCATGTTTGAGTCAGTCTCAATGGTCTAGGACAATGCCATTCTTGGTCAGGTCCAAGTCACATGACCCTTAGTGCATTTCCTCTTGAGCTTCATGTGCTGAGAGTAGGAAACGGGTCTGTCTTGAATGAGGGGGGCAAATGGTTACTATCAGATGTCCCCTAAAGGAAGGGCTTAACAGGGATATAACATTTATTTGATGTCTACTTTGCAGGATGAAGCATCACATAGAAAAGAAGAGTGATGAAACAGAGCGTGCAAAATGAATGTGCTGTTTCAAGGATCTGAATGTGTGGGGTTGGTTTGCGTGGCTAACAAGAGCATATAACAGTAAAAGGAGTATGGCCTGGAAAGCAGATAAAATGAGTCTAAAAGACCTGTTAGGTAGGCTAGGCTGAGAAGTTTATATTTATCATTCTAGGTGCTGAAGAACCTATGGAAGCTTTTAATGTGTGCTTATGATATGGTTAGCTTTGGGTTTTAAGAAAACAGCTCTGCTGACGGAAGATGGATTTGGATAGAGAGAAGCTAAGACTGTTTAGGCAATGCAAGGGATCTGCTGGCCTAGGATGCTGTATTCTGTCTGCCAGCTCCGTATGGGCACTGTGGGGCAAATGACTGAGGACTGTGTCTGGAAGAACTCTGACAGACTCTCACCGTTTGTTCTCTGAGGTTGATGGAGGGTGGCAGCACTCCACTTTATATTTGATGGCCCTGATCGCAGCTACGGGCAATGAAATATTATTAAGTGTATCCCTCCTTTTCTTTCTAAAAGAAACCATTTTAACAGCCTGCATGTCTCTTTATATTTATTTACTATCACCATCATCATCTTATTATTTGTTGTCTAGCATCTAGAATAAATCTTGTTTTAGTATGACTTCCTTATTTATCAATAAAACTATGAAGCATTATATTTGATCTAATATACAGATAACATGATTTTTACTAAAAGAAGGAAATTTCTGCTTAAAAGTGTCACTCTGAGACGCCCCAGAAACCAAGCACTGTAACCATTGCATGCCACTTGCTCTTTGGTCTTGGGTTATAAATTTTTATCTCATTTTCCTGGGCTTCAGTTTCAAAGCATAATAATAGAAGAAGTTAGAATGAACTGCCTCTTTTTAGATTTTTCTGCTCTTAGTATATGGATGAATAGATTAATTTATGGTGCTATTAATCTGTTACCTTTCACCAGACATAAATTCAATTTCATACATTCAGGTGTGAGTCTAGAGGTTACAGAGTAAGGACCGCTCTCAGGCCACAAATTATGTTATTAAAATTGGGCATGATGCCTAAGTGACAAGGAACAAAATTAATAGGGAAATACTTGCATGATTAATTGTAAATGCACAGCTGATCAATTCAGTCTTCAGATACATGACAATAAGGAAGGAGTCCACCTCTATTCTTGGAACTAAGACGTCTACCACCTCTTTGAACTGCTCCTAACATTGGTCCATTTCTATTTTATTCTGCCAACACTTAGAATTCTATTCCAAGCTCTTTTTATTTTGGTGTGTGCATGCAAGTGTGTGCATACAGATATGCGTGGCTGCATGTGTGCATGTATGTGTGCATGTCAAGTTTTTGTGGTAGTGTATATTTACATATATGCCTGTGCATGTTGAGTATTAAGGTCAATTTTGAGTATCACTCGTTTTGAATGATTTTTGGAAAATAGTCTCTTATTGGGACCAGGGAATCCTCAGTTAGTCTTGGCTATCTGTCCAGTTCAACTCTGCCTGTCTCTGCTTCCCCACAATGGGATTACAAGCTTATGCTACCATGCCTTCCCTTTAAGTGGGTTTTGGGAATTGAACTTGCATCCTCATGCTAGGATGACAAGAATTTTACTCACTGAGTTTCCCAGCCCTTTTCAGTTCCATTTTAATGTGCTGTGTTTTGGGGTTGTTTTTTTAGAATATTAGGCTGCATGTGAACTGCATGTTTGCATGTAGTTTGTACGGACTTCTCACTAACTTTCCCACCGTGATTTTTCAGAGTGCAATGGAAGTGTGACTCCCAGTTTTTTCTTCTATTCCTGTCTTCCTCCTTCCTTTCCTTCAACTCCATACTTCATTTTACACATCGCATTTCCCCACAAATATTTGTTTATAAGTTATCTTCTCTCATAAATACTCACAAGTTTCTTTAGAATGTGGATTACAGACTGTCTTTCTGTCCTTGTGTATGCTGGTTAATGTGTCTAGTACAAGGTCTGAAGTACTCCAAAAATCTGAACCGTGAGTGGCAGTGTGACTACACAGTTACGTTCTCCACTTGAATTTTTGCCATGGGTTGTAGTAAAAATGCAGATGCATTAAAAATATCTTGGAAGATAACTGTCTGGCACTGTGTTCAAGATACATATGAAATAAGAATGAATTTCATGTTGAAACTCCAATTCCATCCTTAATATAATCTCAGAATGCATATGATTATGTTTCAAAATCAGAAAAAATTCCCAGGCTGGGAACATTTTCATGATCCCATTTTGGCTAAAAGATACTCAGCTGGAAGTAGGAGAGTGCAGAACTGTAACTTCTGATCTCATAGGTGACTCAAGAGTCCTAAGAGCCACAGTGTACAGAGTTAAACACATTGAAATGAAATCAGGTGATGGTGGTGCATGCCTTTAATCCCAGCACTAGAGAGGTAGAGGCAGGTGGATCTCTGTGAGTTTGAGGCCAGCCTGATCTACAAAGTGAGTTCCAGGACAGTCACAAAGGTTATACAGAGAAATACTGCTTCAAAATACAAAAACAACAACAACAAAAAAGCAACACACATACACACACACACACACACACACACACACACACACACACACACACGGATATGAGTTTTGCTTTACAGCCTTCCACTGGTGCCAGGAGCAAGAAAGGCCTTGATCTGAAAAGGTTTCTAGTTTGGGATGTTCCCATGATCTTCACTTGCTCATATCAATGTATTTTGACAAAAAAGCATGGTTACTTCTTAAACAGACTAACAGATCAAGGGTGTGCTATTTGGTTATGGAAGTAATCTTTCTATTCTTGAGCACCTGGGGACATGTGTGATCTTTGCTTCCTGTGGTGGTGGTACTACTTGCATTCTTGATGCTCTGTGTCTAACATCTGGTGCATCAAGCTCTGCCTGTGCTCCTGGAAATGTTTTATTCATTAGAGAGTTGCCACATGGAAATTATCTTCTGACTGTTAACAAGCTGAACTAAAATGAATGCATTTGTAAAAAAAAAAGAAAACAAGCCACACAAAACCAAGGTGTAAGGATGCAGTGATTCATTTCCCTACTGTTGACTTTGAAAACAGGACAGGTACAACACTTCAGCCTGTGGGTCAGTTCCCAGAAGGCAGAGCTTTCTTCCTAAGGTCCCCTTAAAAGCCACAAGCCGACATTCTTTGTCTTAATTTCCTTGCTGTATATTATCAGTCTTCTTCTATTAGATTATAAGCAGCATGATAATGGGGGAGACTTATTCAATGCTGTCTCTAGCATCCAAGAGCCATGTGCAACACAGAGTTAGAACGTCAGAAATGTGTTCTGATGAATACAGGGAAGTATTTTGTCCTTCTGGATACCCTCTGTGTGCTGGACAACACCACAGATATTTCCTATGTGTTATTTTATTTCCTATGTGTTATTTTATATCATTTTCAGACAGTTCATTGAGTAAGGGCTTCTGACTGCCCTCACTGACCACCTAGGAGAGGCATTTCAGAGAGTTTTAGGGAGACCCCATGTATGGCAGACCTGGGATAGAATAGTGGCCCAGCCTCTGCCCTTGCACTCACTACTGTCTATGATCAGTAGTTTCAGGTTTATGGTCTGCTCATTGAAGTTAGAGGGATCCTTAAATTTTATGAAATAATATTATATAAAGGCTTGTGATTTCCAGTCACATTTAGCATTTTTTTCTTCCTCAGAACTCTAAAACATGCCTGTCTGCTTCCTGCATAAAGATCCTGAACTAACCCTCTAAAATTGTAAGCAAGTCCCTAATGAAGTGATTTCTTTTGTAAGAGTTGCTTTGTTTTTTTTATATTTATTTTTTATTTTTATATTTATTTTTATTTTAAATTAAGAACAATCTTGCTTCACATGTCAATCCCTTCTCCCTCTCCCTCCCCTACCCACAGCCGGACCCCATCCTCCCTCCTCTCCCCAGGGAGGGTAGGGCTCTCTCTGAGGGCTCCTCAAAGTCCACCACTTCATCCTGGGCCGGGCCTGGGCCCTCCCCCATTTGTCCGGGCCGAGAGAGCATCCCTTCATGTGGGATGGGCTCTCAAAGCCCCTTCTTACACCAGGGAAAAATACTAACCCACTACCAGGGGGCCCATAGAGTGCCGAGGCCTCCTCATTGACATCCACGTTCAGGGGACTGGATCATTCCCATGCTGGCCTCCAAGACATCAGTCTGGAGTTGAAGTGCTCCCCTTGTTCAGGTTGGCTGTTTCTGTGGGTTTCACAAGCCTGGTCCCTACCCCTTTGATCATCATTCATCCCTCTCTGCAACTGGGTTCCAAAGTTCAATTCAGTGTACAGCTGTGGGTGTCTGCCTCTGTTTCTATCAGTCACTGGGCTCCTCATGCTCCCGATTAGCTCAGGAGATCCTGCCCCATCCCATTCTCCGGGGTCCATGCATTTTTCTCTTAGAGTCCTTCTTGTTTCCTAGTTCTTTTGGTGATGAGGATTGTAGGCTGGTAATCCTTTGCTCTATGTCTAAAATTCATATGAGTGAGTAAATTTCATGTTTGTCTTTTTGTGACTGGGTTACCTCACTCAGGATGGCTTCTTCTAGTTCCATCCATTTTCCTGCAAATGTCAAAATTCCACCCCCGTAGTACTCCATTGTGTAAATGTACCACATTTTCTCTATCCATTCTTCAAGTGAGGGGCATCTAGGTTGCTTCCAGGTTCTGGCTATTATAAATAATGCTGTGATGAACATCGTTGAACAGACGTCCTTGTTGTATCAATGTTCACTAATTGGATATATGCCCAAGAGAGGAATTGCTGGATCTTAAGGTAGACTGATTCCCATTTTCCTGAGTAACTGCCATACTGATTTCACACCTTTAATACCATCACTAGGGAGGCAGAAACAGGAAGTGATATAGCTGGACAGAAACAGGAATAAAAGGTAGAGGAGACGAGAGCTCAACCCCCTTTGGTCTGAGATTTTGTAGAGGTAAGAACTCTAGTAGCTGGTTCTTTACTTCTCTGATCTTTCAGCATTTACCACAATATCTGACTCTGGGTTTTTTATTATTAAGACCAATTAGAATTTGTTCTACAACAGACTAGTGCAATTGGAGTGATTACTGGGAATTTATAATGAAAAAGGTCCCAGAAAGCTATATGATGATTGGGACACATGTAGATGGCTGGTGATAATTGGTCCACACTTAGATGACTGTATCCATGTACAGGAGCCACATTTTAAGGGAAAATGTGAAAGTAAAGAACTTCTTGAGAAGGAGAGGAATGAGAAGAGGGCCTTGGAAGCACCTTGTTTGAAGAATGGCTGTTTTCTCTGTGAAGGGAGGTCACAGAGCAGTGTGAGCATGATGTGCTGTTAGGATGTGATGCATAGTTCGGTACCAGCAGAAGAAATTGACTTATTCTTTATTGGGAAGCAGCTCACATATGCTTGGATCCTGAGGAAGAATCCATGAGTTTATATCCCAGTTTTTTCCTCCACTTTCCTTGGCCCAAATTATTTCGCCTCTCGGACTCTGTTAAAGGGACATAATCCCATTTCCTTCATAGTATTGGTATGGGAATACACTGCATCAGTGCATGCATAGGAACTCCGTAGCAGAATTCCTATAGCAACACAAATGCCCAGTCAACAGGTGCTATCATCAATATTATTTATAATTGTAGCTTCATAGTACAAAAGAAGGCATGACAAAGCAGTTGAATAAATCAGTTAGTGTACTGAACTGTTAAGGAGTTTTAGAAGTTACCTGTATCAGCCTCTGAGAGAGGCTGATTTATATTTTAAAGTTATGTAGAAAGTTATCTGAAGAAACCAAGACTGTCACTTCAGCTCCAGAGACTGTGTCCTGAGCACTATAGGATCACTACTTTGTCTTTAGCTACATGATTTCTCATAGGGTGACAGAACTAATGGAATCCATCCCCCTCCCAGCTTGTCTTGCCCATCCAATCACCTCACATATATGGAATCGTACACTCCCCAAAGCCTTTGCGGCTATCTTGACTCTTGCCAGCATTATTGTACACTTGTAGTAGTCTCCAAACCAAACTTCCCCGCTGCTACTCTTACTCCAGCTGTCTGTTCTCCTTGCACTAGCCAGCTCTTGTTTAAGTGAACTTAGCCATGCAACTGATACCTAGCTTGCTAAGCATCTTACAGTTGACTTTCTCATTTTGAGAATTGGGACCAGAATCTCAGCTCTTCCCTGTGTCCTGCCAGGTTCCAAAGGATCTTCATCTGTCTTTTCTTTTTCTCTGACCTCATCTCCCTTTACTGTCCTTGCACATGAACTGAGGTCACATTGACATTCTTTCTGGCTTCAGGAATTCTAAGCTGATTCTTACCCCAGAGTCCTTGTATTTGTTTATCTGCTAGATATTTGATTGGATGACTTCTCATTCCTTGCATTTCAGTCTACCTTGGGAAGGCTTTGACTCCAGTCACTTTTCATCATCCTGGATCCATCCTGGTTTTATTATACTCACAGTATCCATTTTCTAAAACTATCCTAAGATTATGTGATTCTTCAAGCAAATCCCTTAGCATGGAGCCTTTTCTTTTTTCTAAACCAGTGTTTTTGCCCTGTTCTCACATACTTCATTTACATGTGGACTATTAATTCCCTTATAAATCAGTGTTTATTTTGCCACCAAGAGCTTGTGTTCACTGAAAGTCTCATTATCTGTAAATCTGGACCTACACTCAATATTTCTGCATTAAAGTTTCTTTGGCCCTCATTGAGTATACTTTTAAATTCAGGTTCCTGAGGGTTAGTCATTAGTGGCACAGGAAGACAAAACAATACAGTGTAAGATGGAGCCAAAAACAATGACCTGAGGGTTTCAGGATACAGAGAAGATAATCAGAGAGTAGGCAGAGAGAAAAATGACTGTATTATGTCTGCCAGTATTTTAAGATCCATCCTTCACCACTTATTCCTCTTTTTCAGCTATGCATTATTTCCATCTTTTATGTTCTTAGGTTATCTATCTCTATCTATCTATCTATCTATCTATCTATCTATCTATCTATCTATCTATCTATCTATCTATCTATGTAGAGGGTGTTTTATTATCTGTCTGTATCCAGGCTGATATAGACCTAACTATATAGACAATGCTGTCCTCAAACTTTCTATGTAGACATGCTGTTCTCAAATTTATACCAGTCATTCTGCCTCAGTTTCCTAAGTGCCAGAATTTTAAGTTTGAGCCACCACACTGGGCCTTCTTAGGATTTTTAAAAGACTGGAAATACTGTTTAGTTGCTTGCCAGGAACAAATTTTGCCTTATTAATTTTTAAGACAAGGTAACAAATTCTTTCTGGGATAGCAAAATACTAGAAATTTATTTGTGTTTCTAGAAAAATAGGGGGTGAATACATAGGATTGGTGGAGAATTACAGAGCATGTGACCACACTATGTTAATCACATTTAAAACAGTGACAGTTGAGCCTTACCAGGCAGCATGAGTCTCCCTTAGTTTAGTTTAATTTTAATGCACACATAAAAGATGGAATTGTATATACCAATGGGACACCATGTTGAAATTCTGATACTGGTTTATATTGTATAATGATTAAATCAGACTACATATATCTTTAATAATTTTTCCTCATAATGATGATATTCAGTATTCCTTCTTCTAGTGTTTATAGATATACAGTGGTGATTATTTTCAGTAGATACTATATTGTGCAACACCAAACTAGAGTTACTTATTGCAGTTGTAATTTAGCACCCATTAATGACGCTTTTACTAACTTTCCCATCCCTCTGTACTCCTAGGTCTCTGGTAAGTACCTTTCTGCTCCTTAGACTCTTACCTTCTGTGAATCACATGTGTGAGAGATTATGTGGCACATTCTGTGCCCCACTCACTACTGTTAATTCAAAGGACTTCCTTTCATCCAAGTCATTACAGACCCATTCTTTGTGGATGTGTAGTGTTCCACTGTGTGCATATATCATGTTGTTTTACCATCTGTTCATCTGTTCTTGGACCTTGAAGTTGATTGTGTATCTTAGAAATTGTGATAGTTGGAATGAGTGTGATTTTTAGACATCCTGATTTCATTTTCTTCAAACATGTATACCCTGTGATGTAATTGCTAGATAACATGATAATTTTTGAGGACCCCCTCATACTGTTCCATACTGGCCATACTAATTTACCTTCCTGCAAAGAATTTATAGGACCCATTTCTTTCTTCTGTCCACTTCCTGACTATCACTGGTTATCATTTTGCTTTTGATAATCTCAGTTGTTTCTAAATGACACTCTATTTTGCTATATTTTTTTATTTTCATCCCCTATGATTAATGATATGGAATACTTTCTTTAATCACATGCTAGCCACTTGTATGTTCTCCATGGAAAATGGCTGTTAATTCTATTGCCCATTTAAATAAATAAATTAATTGTGTGTGTTCTTATGCATATACATGTACCACATTTCACATGTGGAGGTCAGAGGGCAACTTGTGGGAGGGAGCTGGTTCTTTCCTTCTTCCATACAGATTTTAGAAATTGAACATTAGACTTGAGGGCAAGCACTTTTACCTGCTGAGTCATTTTGCTGGTCTTTTTGCTTAGTTTTCAATTGTGTTATTTGTTTTTCCTGTTGAAATTTAGAGTTCTTTATATATTCTATATATTAACCCCTACCAGGTATGAAGTTTTAAATTCTTTTTCATTTATTTCTGCTATGATCTTTTTAAAACTTTCTTTCTATGTATTCTTTGTGTCTTTCACATCATGGCATCTTAATCCTAAACATTTCCCATCCCAGTATATTTGCCCTCTGTTGATTTTCACCCAATTCAGTGGCTTCCCCTTAAGCAACTGCTGTCCTAATCAGCAAATGCAACTCTAGAGCTACCAACAGTGGGTCAGCCACAAGGGTCACAGCCCCGCAGGAATTTTGAATTCTATAATTGTGTTCCCTCACACATGGGATTTCTCAAAGACACTAAAGGAAACTATCTAGATCTCTATCCCTCTATAGAACTCAGGATTTAGAGGTTGAGGTGAAATTCTGCTCACTCAGAGAGGCTGAATAGTAAGTAGCTAACTTCTTGCTATCATCTGCTCCTAAACCTACAAACCTTTTGCTCAGCTCCCACTTAAGAACACTATATCTGATTCCTCCCTACCACTTCCTGTCAGCTAGTTGCTGACTCCGCCTCCTGACCACAGGTTAATTTTATTAAATCAGACAAATGGGACATGTTTTTGAATTGTAAACAAAAGCAGTAGGAAGAAATGAAAGGCACCTTAAAGTAATATTTCACAACAGCCCTCTGCCCTTGCAGGCTCCCCCATCCCCTTGCCAATAAAATTTAAGAGAAAAAAGAAAAACAGGAAAAAGAAAAAATTGGAAAAAAATCTCATCATGGAAGTTGTAGTGTGACATAATAAGTACCTAAACTCTGGTGATGGGGAATGTACTGTGTATGTTCATCTTATTAATTATTGAATAAAGTACTTGCTTGGCCAATGAGACAGCAAGTTAGATGGGACTAGGAGTTAAAGAGGATTCTGAGAAATGTAGTATAGAAGTGGTGATCCAGGCAGGAAGTGACATAGCAAGAGACTCATATTTAAGCAAGGAGAAACAAGAAATGTCCCTTTCCCCCTCGCCTCCTGCAGCGGCGGGATGTGAGCCGCCAGCAAGAGAGGGCACCAGCTAAAGGCATCCTCTATAAGAAAAGTCTTATAAAATATATAGATTTATGATGATTAAGACTGAGCTAACAGATGAGAAATTCTAGTCATTGGCTAAGCAGCTTTGTACCTAATATGTCTCTGTATTATTTTGTCCATCCATGTGGCGGGCAGAACTCTGGCAGCTGGTGGAGACCACCCACGTGGCAGTAGGGCTCAGGTGGCCTTTGGCGGAAAGATTTATCGTAACACCCTGGTTCAGGGCCTGGCTACTTGCAGGGTTGGTCAGTTCACCAGCTCTCCCTTGTCCTTATCACCAGGGTGAGTTCTCCTGCATTGCCTTGGTGAGTTCACACTTTGCAGCAATAACCAAGGGACAGGCCCACATCTCCTGCGTTCATGTCTTCAGGGTCTGACTCCCATAGCTATACCTTTAGGGCCAGTTCTACTGTGTGGCCCAGGCATGGCATAGGGGCCACTTTCCCCAGTGCTGCAGCAGATGAGGGGCAGGACTAACTCTTGGGCTCTTACAAACTCAGGACCAGCTCTCCACCTGCCTCAGGTGATGATGGGTAGGAGGGAAAGACAGGTGAGTAATGGGGATGACTCTTCTATGCTCACAATACCTGGGCTGGTTCACTCACACCTCTGCCAATGGGGTTGGCTCTGTTGTGCTGTCTGGGTGAAGTGCAGGTCCTGATTTCTGGAGTGAAGCAGCTGGTGGTGAGCAGGGGCAGTTCTCCAGCTCTTCTGACTTCAGGACCAGTTCCCCCACCTGCCTCAGGCATTGAAGGGTGGTGTGGTAGGGGGTCTGCTACAAGATTTATTATTTCTTTTTATTAATTTTGACTTTGCTTTGTTCTTTCCTATTTAGATCCTTGAGATGCATCGATTCGTTGTTGAATTTAAATATTTTTATTTTTGATGTAGGCATTTATTACCATCGATTTTAACGTTGCTTTTTTTGCTGTATCCCTTAGAGTTTTGTATGTTATGTTTCTATTTTCACAATCTTTTGATTTATTCAATGAATTATTATTGATTCATAGCATCTGGGTAACTTTTCCGAACATCTGTTTTGTCGCTAATTTTTAGTTTTATTCAATTATGGTCAGTAATACTTTTAAATTAGTTAAAACTTATTTTGGAAACCAATGTATAATTTGTTCTAGGGAATGTTTCAAGAGCCTCCACCCCACTCCCCCCCCAAAAATGGGTGGTGCAGCTATTCAGTAAAATGTTGTATAAACAACCTATAAATCAAAGCAATGTGTAGTACAGTTTAATGTTGATACTTGTTTATTGAAATTTTTGTCATTGTGATCTGTCCATTGAGACAAGTGGGGAGCTAGTTTCTCTTTGGCATCCTATTGTAATATATATCTCTGTCTTTAGACTTCATGTTTGCTTTTTATAATTGAATGCTTTGTTAATAGGTATATACACATGAAAAATTATCATTATTTTATGCAATGATCTTTTGATCATTATTCAGTGATGCTCACTGTATGTTCTTACAGTTATTGTCCTGTTTATTTTTTTGTAAGAATAAGTAGCCATGTTTGTTTATGGTTTCTATTTATGTGGAGGAGGTAAGGGATGGAGTAAGAAAGAGAGAAGCAGAGAAAAAGAAGGTATGTATGTTTATTTTGAGACTGAGTTTTGTTTGTTTATTTGTTTTAAATAGGGTTTCTCTGTGTATCCTTTGCTGACCTGGAACTTACTCTTTAGACCAGGCTAGACTCAAACTTGAAATATGCACGCACATTAAATACATACATAAAAGATGGAATTGTATATATGCCACCCTGCCTGGCTGAAACCAAGTCTTAATCCATAGACCCGACTGACCCAAATCTCACTTGTCTTCATACTTGGTATTTTCATTTTCTTTTTCTTTTTCTTTTTCTTTTTCTTTTTCTTTTTCTTTTTTCTTTTTCTTTTTCTTTTTTTTGATGCAAGCTGCATGAGGCTTTATTATAGTTGTTTAAGGAGCTAACCCCATGTTAGCTCTGGCCTTCCATCCATCCACCATGTCGGATGGCTAGAAAGACAGCTTGAAGCGTCTGCATAGAGATCTTATAGGACAGCGTAAGGGGAGCGTTTAGGGGTGCGCACAGGCTCAGGATTGGTGTGGCTCCAGGATTGGAGGGTTTGCCGTGTGTTGATTGGTCAACTGGTTGTTATGGCCCATAGGCTCTCCCAGGGTGGTTGCTATGCTCTGCGCATCATTGCTGTGCACTTGTCCGTAATGCACACCCAGAGCCTTAAAGCATAGCACCACCAGCTAACTTCTGATTGCATACTAGCTATTTTCCTGAGAGATTTTTGAGTACAGGAATCATAGGCATGAAATATAATGACTGGCTTGTATGGAATATTTTTTCCATCTTTTCTATTTCAGTATGTATGTTTTTACTGGTGAAGTTAGTTTCTTGTATATAACATTCTATTAGGTATATTTGTAATCTATTCTGCTAGTGTTTTAAAATGGGTCTTGTGATTGTTGTGTTCCCTGGATTTGGTTTTAGGATTACCTTAGCAACTTTTAAAAATGATTTGGGGCCACCCATGTGTCTATATATATTGTATGTGTGTGTTTGTGTGTGTCTTGCCTAGCGGTCAATGTCAGGTGTCCTCCTCATTTGCATTCCACTTCAGTTTTTTGAGACAGAGTCTCTCACTGAACAACGAAACTCACTGATTTGGCTAGACTGACTGGCCTGCAAGTCCAAGGCATTTACCTCTTTTGACCTCCCAAATATATTTCTTTTTTGTGTATGTGGGTGGAGGTTTCTGTAAGGAGCCGTTACAAGCTAGTGCGCATGCGCACTAGGTAACTTTCCAGCCCTTGGTCTCCGCCCCTCCCGTGACATCATATGGTCCGATCAGCTGACGTCATATGGTCCCATGAGCTTCAGCCAGACAGGGAGTGACAGTCCGAGGCAGCGGTTGCCAGCCTATATAAGGAGGGGTTTATGGGTGTTCGGAGTCTCCACTCTGTAAGCTTATGCTCTCTCTCTCAAGACGCATTAAAGCTTTACTGCAGAAGGATCCTGAGGAGTGTCCCCACGTCGTTTTTGCTGGCGAGACGGTAGTGCAGGACAGGTTTCAAGATAGTGTTTTTTTGTGGCTTTGAAGGCTGTCCTGGAACTAGCTCTTGTAGACTAGGCTGGTCTCAAACTCACAGAGATCTGCTTGCCTCTGCCTCCTGAGTGCTGGGATTAAAGGTATGTGCCAACCCTGCCCAGCTCCAAGTATATTTCTTATGAAGGCAATTCTGTAAAGGTATGTGCTACCACACCCAGTTTTCTTCCTTGTCCTTTATTAATTATTATTTTCCACATGGGTGATGGGGATCAGAATTCAGGTCGTTATGCCTGTGCACTTTACCCCCCTCTCTTGGCATCTTTTTAAGGGTTAACTTGATGGGTTTTTAATTCTCTCAGTTTTTGTCAGGAAGTCTTAATTCCTCCTTCATTTTTAAAGGATAACTGTTGGGAATAGTATTCTTAGTTTACAAATATTTTCTTTCAGAATTTGGAATATGCTGTTGCATTCTATCGAAGACTATAATGTTTCTTCAGAGAAATCTGCTGTTAGCCTCACGGGGGTTTCCTAGTGTGTGACTTGGTGCTGTTTTCTTCCTCTTTTGTTGTTGTTGATGAATTATTTCTTTGCTTGCGTTTTTGAGAATATGATGACAGAATGTTGGTGTGTGGATCTTTTTTCTGATCATGTTTATTTGACTTCCTAAGATCTTTCTATGAATGGTCATTTCTTTCTTAAAATTAGAAAACTTTTCTCCTCTTATTCTATTAATTAGGCTTTTTCTATTTTTTTCTCCTTCAGGTACTAACAAAATGCAGATATTTGTTTGATTAGTGATGTCCCATTATGTCTTCCTTTTTAAATTTTTGTCAGATAGGAATGTTTTTATGCATTTGTCTTAAAGTTCAGATATTTTTCTCCTTGATTCGTCTGTAATTGAGGGTTTTAGCTTATTTTGTATTTGACTTATTGAGCTCTTTATTTCCAAGATTTCTCTTAACTCCTTTCAAGGTCTTCTCTTGTTGAATTTTTCCATCATATCCTGGATTGTTTTCTTATTTTTTCCTGTGTGTTCTTTCCAACTTTATCAAATTATTTGTAATAACCCTTAAAATAAAAGTCATCAGGTCTTTCATTGGCAGTTATTTCTTTAAGATTTGCTAGTAGAGTTTTTGTGGTATATTGAAGGTTTGTAGTGTTCCTTATTTTCCTTTGCCAAGATTTACTTATTGGGCGGGCTGTTTATCGAAATCAGTGTATGGAATTGTCTTCATAGTAAATGAGTTTCTTTTGCACTTGTGTCATGGGGTGTCAGTTCACAATATTGGCTTAGACTCCAGCTGGGTACCGAACTGTCTTCATTCTGTTGAATCTCCAACAATTGCAATTAGTGACTTTGGACAAAGGCCTCTGGAACTGGCAGCATATTAGAGTGAAGGAGACCAGAAGCACCTGCTCTCAAATAAAAGAATGACATAAGCCATGCTTCATGAAAAAAAAAATCAATGGCATGTACATGCTCTTGTCCTGACAGTTTCATGTGGGTCAGGTACATCGTGGGGTCACTGTACATAATGTGGAAACTGCAATGCCAGGTCCCCACACTGACAGCAGTGTGCGCTTATCTGTGGTACATTGTGGGGCAATGGCAGTGGAAACTCTGGCACAGGGTCCCAGACCCGATAATAGACAATCCCAGGATGTGACATGGGCATTGTCTATTGTTGGCACCAGGGCCTTCTTAGTTCTGTGCCTCATAACTAGCATCAACACAAGTCCATATGGTCCTAGAGGATGAGCAACGTGGTATGGGGAAAAGAAGCCCAGAGTAAATGAAGGCCCGAGTAAATGTGCATTGTTGACATGGGCAAGGTCATATCAAGGACCTAATACCTCAGACATATGGGCACTGCAAGTCTTCCCTCTGGGTACAAGCACAGATTATTAATAGTGTAACTATCTCCCCTGGATAGTTACAGCCTTGAGGTCTGTCCTTTGGCAGAGAAGTTAGACTTACCTCCTTGTACGTAATAACTATGTCTACTTGTTTATCCGTGTGTAATGACCCAGCCTCTCTGTTCAACTATTAATTAACATGCTGAGCTTCCTGGGCGGGGATGGCAGTTTCTCCATCAAAGAACAGTCTACACAGTCCCAGTTTTTCTGTGTATCTGTCCTTTATTGAGCCCCTCAACTTCACAGTAAGGTCAAGACCCCAGAGCAGAGAAAGGACAAAGCAGTTTGTGTTTTCTCAATTCTTCAGCTCGGTTCTTCCATTCTCATTTGTGCTGAGAGCCCCAATTCCTGCAGTGAGGGCTCAGAGCAGTCTCTGCAGGGGTAAGCTTGGTTTCTGAGATCTGAGATGCATGTGCCAGTGTCAGATGCCCTGGAACTGGAGTTAGAGGCAAGTGTCAGCTGCCTGGGGTTGGTGCTAAAAACCAAACTTGTGTCCTCTGTGAGAACAGTATGTGCTCTTAACTACTGAGCCATCACCCCAACCTCAAAATTTATAGTAAAAAAACAAGTCACAAGCATATGTGGACCTGCTTTATAACACATAGTAGTGACTGTGCTTTATCAGGGCTGTTTTTAATAATGTTGCTCAGAATGGTTTCCTTCCAGATGATGATTGAGAAGCTAATTTTAAAAAAATGGTGCCAGGTACCACAAGAGTAACAGAACTGTGCTGTTTTCTGGGATTTTGTTTTTTACTTTTTTTTTAATGGAGTGTACTGGATATCTCTACAATTTTGTTCAAATGACTGCAGAACCTGGAAAAGCTGTTGCTGCTATTGATGCATAACATACTGCTATTATTGGTATATATATATATATATATATATATATATATATATATATATGTGTGTGTGTGTGTGTGTGTGTGTGTGTGTGTGTGTGTGTGTGTGTCACAAGTCACAAGTTTCTGATTATGTAACTTTATGAGACACTTGAGCACTGTCTATTCACTATGGATTGGGGTACATGACAAACCAAATTGACTGGTGTGAGAAGTTTTTTTTTTTTTTTTTTGAGAAAACCCTAATTGCCTGTTTTCTTTTCCTTCTTATACCTAGGGACTTATACTCAGTAAACTGTGGTTAATTAATCAGGGTTGAGGTAAATTGTTTGGTATTTTATTACTTTCTTATTCTAATGTGCAACAGCTGCAAAGTCCCTAAGTCCCTGTTTTCTTAGCATTATTTATGGATCTTTTACACAGGTGTCTTTAAAATGCAGTTAAATGAATATTTGGAGGAATTACTGAATATTGTTTAAAAGAGGCTAATATTATTATTTCATTATTATTATTATATCATCATCATCATCACCACCATTGTGTTTTTGAGACAGTATTGCTGTGTAGCCTGGGCTTGAGGCAAACTCACTATGTAGCCGAGGCTGGCCTCAGACTTGTAGTTATCATTTTCCTTAGTCTCATCAGTGCTGGGATTATAGGCTTGATCCTGAAACTATTCCTGGCTTTAATTATTTACAGGAATAAATTATTATGGGGGCATGTCTATTCAAAAGGAGCTTGCATTGCCCATTACATAATGACCAAATGGAGGAATGAGAGAATATAAAAGAATGATAACAGTAAATAACAGTAAATCTATTCTGGAACAGTGTGTTAGTATAATATATATATATATATTATATACATAATAATATATACATATATATATTCTTGTTTCATTACTGTTTACTTAAGAAAACCCAACAAGGTTGGCCATGTCTGTGGCTGAACAGGCTATTATTTCTAATGACAGATTCATATTAGGTAAGATTTATGCTAAGTAAAGAACATAGCTATGAATCCAGATGATCTGCAAGTAAATTGACACTTCTTGGCATAGACTATCTCAGATTGGGATTGCAGTTCCAAGGGACAGAGTTCTCAGTGCCAGGAACCCACGTAGGCCTCAGGCAAGTTCTTGGCTTGCTGATAAACAACTCCCATTGCCCCTTCAGACCCCTGATTCTAGCAAGGACTTCCTTAGTCCTGTGTGAGTTATGGATCTGTTATAAACTTGTCCCAATGGTATGACTGCACATTTATCTCAGACTGAGAATAGCTGGGTTCTGGTATCAAAGGGTTGTCCCGCAGACTCTTGAAATAGCTTATAGCACCAGCCCGCTGGCACACAGGCAAGCTGTGTATCAGCCACACTTCTGTCAGCAGCTCTCTTCTCCCTTAAGCTTTAGCAAACAGACCAGAAGATGTGGAGTGGAAGTGGTCTCTTCCACTAAGAATTCACTTTGCAGGGAACTTAGGTACAAAAATAGTTGATAGAGTTTTTTGAGTATGCATCTCTTCCTCTGATGGGTTTTCAGCTTTAAGAACTGTTCTTTTTAACATCTTTCTTTGTGATTGCAAAACATTTGTGTTCTTTGTGCTCAAGTATGTAAGCACACATGCATGCACATACACATGTACAGTCTGTTCTCTGTGTCCATCTATTCTGTCCAACTGTGGACAGGAAGTGTTAGAAAAAGACGGTGTTAGGACTTAACACATATAGACTTCTCCCTTAAACAACAGTTTAATATTCACACAGAATCCCACTCTTTTAAGGGACTGTAAGCCACTTAGAGACATTTCAAAATATAAGAGGGGGATGTTTTTAGGCTCTATGTAAATACAACACCATTTTATATTAAGGGACTTGAGCATCTGTAGAGTTTGGTACCCTGGGGCATCAGAATTCATGATGTGTGTTGCCAGATGCTGTAGCACGAATAATAAAAACCCAGAGACAGATATTAGGGTTCAAGCTGAAGATCAGAGGAAGCAAAGCAGTGAGCCACTAAAGAATTCTCACTTCTACCAATGCTCATATTGAAGGGGTGGTCCACTGAACCTCAGATTTCATCTCTAGACTGCACTGCTCTCCACCAAGCCTCTGAATCCTAGACTGCAATGCTCTCTTCAGTGTGACTGGAGACTAATTGGCACATGAGACCCTTTGCTTATATACCTCTCTGGTGCTGGGATTAAAAGTGGGAACTCTTATTCTTTTTGACTGATTCACTCTAATGTAACCCTCGGTGGCCTTGAACTCAGAGAGATCCATCTGCCTGTGTCTCCTGAGTCCTGGTATTAAAGGTGTGTGCCATCACTGCTCAGCTTCTATGGCTGCCTAGTGTGGCTGGCATTGCATTCTGATTTTCAGGCAAGCTTTACTAAATCATAAATAATATATCACGACAAATGCTGAGTCAGCCAGCACTTAGATGAGAAGAACTGTAAGGAAATAGATTTCTGCTTATTTGCCAGGTATCCAGTCGGATATTCTATTACAGTATTCTGAAAGAGTTACACTACTAGAGAACTTGGTCACATGTAAGGAAGAGATCTTTCTGGGAAGATAGTACTCAATCTTCAGAGTCAAGATTAGTCCATACCATGACTGACATGGATGAATAATCATTTGTTAAGAGACTGACTGACATAAGTCCTCATCCCAGAAGGCAACTGCAATTCTTGAAATTTCTAGATCAGAAGAATGGCATGGATATATTGGAGCCACAGGGATAACATCTCAGAGCGGACCTGCTTTCTCAGAGTTCTTAACTACCCTTGCTTGTAGCTGTCAGTCTCAGATAATCTCCATTCCAGTCTCTCTGAAAGGTATGAAGAGACTTGAAAGTAAGAAAGGAGGCAGAGTGACTTAACATGGCAGGCCAGACCAGGTAAACTTCACAGCCATGCTAATAGGTATGGGCTTTAGGGTCATATAGCTCCTGTGGCAGCTTGACTGAAGCAGGAAGAAAGAGTATTCTGTAGCCTTCCTTCTGGGGACTCATTAGTGAGGGAAGCTGTTGCATGAGCCAGCCAAGGCCAGCTTCTAAGAGAAGCAGGTTAATTGAGGTGGCTGGACAGCCTGAGAGTGTAAACATATAGATAGCTTGAAGTAAAATGTCAGTAGATCTATTTGAGAGAGATACCATTGGCAAGTATGTTACGAAGTCCAGCAAGCTGACTTTGGTGTCTTTCTCTACTTCATGTCAATGATAATGCATCTGTCATATAGCATTATGAGGACTGGATGAGACAGTGTGTCTAGAAATACTTGCTATATTGACTTCTGCAATGCTAGTTTATTCTGTCTACTTTCTGTGAAGTTCAGTTCAACAAAGACTAAAGATGTAACAGGTGAAGAAAAGATGGCTGACCTGGTGTCTGTTTACTCTCCACTACAGAAAGTAGAGGAATCCGTGTTTAAAGCAAAGAACCAGCATGCATGCTGATGGCTTAAAAGAGTAGAAAGAAATAGCTCTTTTGGGGCATAAAAATTACCATTGAGGAGCCAGTAAAGGGAGGTAGGCTTAGAAGATGTGATAAGATTTTAATGGGTTAACATGTGGAAGAAGAAAGATATTTTAGGTTGAAGAGATTCCAATAGACCAAGCAAGGGAGCTGGGATAGGACAGAGTGAAACTAGGGAGTGAGTTGTAAGAAAACCACATAGGGCCCTTATATGTGTATGGTAGATGAGAGTGGAGAGGCAGGCTGGAGCCAGACTGTAGGAGCCCATGAAGCAGGTGGAGACCTGACTTTTCAGGAAATCAGATCATGAAAGTCGATAGAGGATGGATGTCACACAACTCATGGTAGGGCTAGAGGAAAATAAAATTGCGAGAAAGACAGGATTCCAGAAATGCACATCCTGGTTTTCATAGAGTGCAGTTATTTTTAAGTGAGAGAGAAAGGAACTAAAGACATGTGTTGGGATTTCAGACCTACTGTGTAAGGGAAGGGAGAATAAACTGCTTTCCAATAACGATCCAGGCACAATCCTTGCAAACAGAAGTTCTTCCAAGGGCCAGGCTAGTTTGAACCTTGTACAATCCCAGGGCAGAACATGCCAGTGCTTTGCCAGTTCAGATAAGTGACTTCTCCCCTGGTGAGACTATATCATTTCTGGTAACACACTGAGAAGCCTGAGAATGTAGGCAGCATAGTGATCAGGGCAAGGCTTCTTCCCACTGCTCATGGTAAAACAGGGTGTCTGTAGGCTCAGTACCACCCTGACACTGATTTCAGAAGAAAAGCTTTACAGATTAGGAATCTTTATACTACCTGCACTATATATATTAAATATCAACATTCTTGTTGATGGTTTTAATGAGAGAATAGCATGTATTCTTTGCAGAACATTTGAAACATATGGAGGTGCTATGGCAGTTAACTATAAATAGTTTTCTTTATATGTTTCTAATCTTTTAAAATGATACAAAATGTGTGTATTCCTTAGCATATAGGCATGTACTTGTGTGCACAGGCATCTAGACATATATATACATATAGGATAAAATTTTTATAGAATATCATGGTAGCATTTTTCCAGCCCCACCTGTTACTAAGTACGCATTTATATTCATTAAGGGACACATATTTTTTAGTGTTCAATTTTGTTTCTTTTGAAGTAGATGATACATAAGATATTCCTCGCATCATTTTGTATTTTGATGTTCAGAAACACTAGGCTTCATGAACAATTTTACATAAATTCTTTACATTAATTTTCTTGTGTCATGGTACTTTGCTACATTGTATCTGTATGTGGAATTTCTATATGAATTATTTCCTGATATAATAAATATTCCCATTAGTCACTGTCCTGATGTAGTTAATATGGGAACTTTGGCACTTGCTTCCTCATTTAGATTCTAGTTCTGCCATGTCCCTCAAATTATAGAAGCCTTGTCTTCTTACCTGTGAAATGGGTGTGTGTGCTACAGTGCAAATCTTTAATCCCCTGGGATGAGGGAGTGATTAAATGCACTAATGAACAAAGCGTGTCAGGAACACACTCATTCTCAATGCTATCCATGTGAAGGCTGGCTGTTGTTAAAACAGATTTTTTTCTTCCCACTGTGCCAGCTGTCTGTTTTCATATGACTGAACCCTCATCTCTTGGGTTTATTTCTTTTTTTCTCTAGCAAAGGTGATTTCATTTAAGATGTTAGCTAAATATAACAGAAGAAAGTTAATGTCATTTCAGAGAGGAATCAGCACATCTGTTACCTCCCTTCTGAGATGGCTCTTCCCCACCGAGGTAAATGAACATTTGACTAGATGACAATGTTCCCAGTACTTTCTTTAGGATTTTTAGATGAAGCTGGGAACAATACCGTTGATAGATTTTTGCATGGGCAGGCACTAAACTATTTTGGGGAGCAATTTTTTTGGCTTGTTTGATTTCTGGTGTTGCTACAACTTGTGGCTGCATTGCTGATACTTGCAGCTAAAATTCTGATGTGTAGGCAGCATCGCTCCCTTGTTAATCAGTGTGCTTAACACAAGGGCTAATGATGTGATATGCAACCCTACCACAACTGTTAAGCCATATGGTACGTACTTGCTGTTATTTATAGAGAAGGCATTTATGCTTTGAGTTTTCTGAACCAGCAAGCAACATAGGAAAGGATGCTGCACAGCTTCTTTGGAGACAAAAATGTGCCAGCTTTGTATTCTAATTCAACTTTCTTAGGAGCATTTTATTAAGAGTGGTATAGTGTGTGTGTGTGTGTGTGTGTGTGTGTGTGTGTGTGTGTGTGTGTGTGTGTGTGTAATCATTACTGGCATATAATTTCAATGAATATGCATCCTATGTTTGTGACTACACAGAACAGGAAAGAGATGTACATTGATGAAAATAAATCTTTATCACCACATTTTCCAAGAAATGTTCATATTCCAACCAGAATATTTATATCAAAAGATAATGAAGGGTAGGAGTGATAGCTTCATGCTTCAGAGCACTTGCTGGTCTCACAGAGGACCCAGATTTGGTTCCTAGCATGTACAAGGTGGCTCATAACCACATATAACTCCATTTTTAGGGGATCTGACTCCTCCTTTTGGTACTCTCTAGGGACAGTTTTGATTTTCTCAACTGACTGGAGATGGTACTAACCCCTAGAGTGAAGCCAGGGTTTTGAACATACATTTTGTAATGGGCTAGACTTTTTGACTTCATCAACAAATAATTATCAAGTCACAAATGTTAATACAGTTATGTTGATAAGCCCAACACTAGAATAAGTTTGTGGAAATGGTTCTAAGAGGATTATGTGGGCTGCAGGGAACCTTTCTCTATGTAGCATTTAATATAAATGCTACCCAGATATTTAAAGAGTATCTGGAGGATGTTAATTAGTCTTTAGTTCATGCCCCTATATCTTGGTCCTTACCAGACTAGGCACTTGCTGACTGCTTTAAATATATTACTTTATTAATTCTGTTAAATGACTCTGAAAACTGAAGAAAGCTATTTGTATATTTCAGGAAATAGGAGGAAAAAAAACCCAAACCTCTGCTTTTATGTGAGCACCTCTTGAATATGTAGACTTAAATAAGCCAGTGTCTTATGTTTTTATTCAGAAGATTGAAATCAAACCTTATTCTCTACCCAGGAAGGGACGAGGAAGCACGTACTATCTTAGTGATATTTCAAAACCATAGATTGGAAAGAATTGGCAAATAGAATTATTCAGAGCCTGGTTGTTATGGAGGGAATGAGCTCGTTAATCGTGCGCACAATGTTTCCTGCCATCCAGCAGAGTGAGAGATGGTATGTGTCACAGTGTGCAAAAATTGTAACTTCTCTATTCTGGCCCCACATTTGTATGGATGTGTATTGGAGGAACACAATTCAGCTATACCTTTGAAGCTGATGTATTATCTGGGGCTAGCATTTACTTACCTACAATACTAATTTCCTCAGGTTTCAGGCAGCTCTGATGCCCACCTTTTTTCTTTAATCTAAGAATGTAAG
Organism: Cricetulus griseus; assembly: GCF_003668045.3. Classification (NCBI taxonomy): domain Eukaryota; kingdom Metazoa; phylum Chordata; class Mammalia; order Rodentia; family Cricetidae; genus Cricetulus; species Cricetulus griseus. The sequence goes on along the minus strand of NC_048601.1, from coordinate 35,292,421 downwards.
TGGAATATAGCAGAATGTGCAGGTTGTGCTGGGGACAGAGAGAAGAGAAACCCTTGACAGGTCTCACTGTATACTATGATCTTTATCCTATAGACTTTTAGTTTTCTAATTAACTTAGGTTATGTTTTAAGTATATTGCATATATCAAGTAATTTGCGTGCTATGAGTACTTTTGTTTTACAGTCAAAGAAATCCAGGCATGGGGAGATAACTGCCTAGTGTTAAATTAGGGCTGAGCCTGGCTTTGCACCTTGAGTTCATACCAGTGTGATATCAGCTCCTTTAAACTAGTGTGTGGGAGGATAGCATACTTGAATGCAGGCTTTGGAGATGGCTAAATATAGACTAGACTAATCAATGGCAATATATTTAAAACTTCATTTAAAAAAGAATATATATTAAAAAGAATAGAAAAGTTACAGCATTAGTGTATAGGACTATAGTGTACCTCTCTTATGACTAGACTACCAGCAACTCAGCTCTATTTTGGGGCCATTTTAATCAGGAAAATCACTAATGAAGGTCACAGGAACACAGATCACAGGACACTTGTTTCAGTGATGGCTGAGATAATAAGGGGACATGCAGAGAGGTGCCTTGTTGGCCTGGTCTATGGCACTTTATGTTTGCCTGCTGAGTCTTTCCCCATTCTGTGCCTTAGAATGGCTGTAAACATCACAGAGATTGACTCTGGAGGCACAGCTTAGCTTAGGAAGCTGATGGGTTCTCACATGTAGAATCCATGAATAACTGAGGATTGCCGGTATGTATTTACAGGTCTGTAGGTATATGTTATAGATCATAACTGTGTAGGAAGCATTCAATCAGTGGCAGCTAGTCCTGATATTTTAAGTAAGGTTTTAACTGTGAGTTTTTATTTATTTTTGATATCTTTTTAAATCTACCTATAGAATTTAGAGCTGAAATTCAATAAATCTCTTTTTGTGGTGAAACATTTTTCTTTAACCCTGTGAACTGTTACGTGTTGTCATTAGTACATGGTATGTAAGAGACATACTTTAAGGAGTATGCATTTGAATATCTGACAATGAATATCTGATTGGCTTTGACTGTTATTTAGATTTAGCACATATAAGGAGCTTTCTACTGCTAATAAGTGAGCTCTAGTACAAATATCAATTAAAAAGGATACCAACAATCAAGGACTTGTGCTGGCTTCTTGTGGACTGGGAATGTTCTGATCTGGAGGTGGTGGGTATTAGAAGCAGTTTATATATAGACTAAGCTCTGCCACCTTTCCACTTTATCTAAGAGTGTGAACCAGGGAATTAGTATCAGGAGTAAGCACATTTTGGAGGATGTTCTAGCACCTGACAGAAAAGACTGAGAAGTTTAGGCACCATCTTTCCTGGTATGAGAGACTACCTGCTTTATTTTCTTAGTTTTAGTTACTCGGTGTTTTCCAGCCCCACACTGTTAACAGAAGGCATGACCTGGATAAATAAAGGGAGTGTTAGGAAGCAAAATGTGGTGCTCAAACTAACAGGCTGCATCAGTATCAGCATCATCAAGTACAGGTTCCAAGCCAGACCTCCTCAATTAGAAACTTGTGGCTAGAGCCAGGATCTCTGTGCATTCTATTGAAACCAAATGCCCTATAATTCTGAATATGGCTCAGTAAGGCTCAGAGCCACTGCCCTGGCCAAAGTTCTCCACTGAAGTTGTTGAATACTGATGGTCACCCGGTATGCAATGTCCACAGTTCCTGTGTCACACACATTCAATACTGCTTTTATGGTTGTTAAAACCTGTACAGCTTTGTCCAGTTTTTCAGGATTCTCATACTTCTGTTTGAAAACCACTTTACGTTTGGCCTCTGCTGATATCTGAGACATGCTTGTGGGGTTTTAGCTTCTTGTCTAATGGTATGGGTGCAACTTCTTTTATTAAATTTGAATTCATATTTAGGCAAATGTCTCTAGCTTCCAGAAAGATAAAGTCTGCAAATGGATTTGACTTCTATGTTCTAAGGCACATAGCTTGGTTGTTAAGATTCTCCACTTGCAGAGTTGTTTCAGGTGTTTATGTCACCCACCCCAACTTGTTTTCATAGTAGAGTGTCTTTGAATGTTATTTGATAACTTAAGTTGTTCAGGCTGAGAGGGCTGTTATGTTTTAAAAATACCACGTTCTCTCTCTTGTTTATTTATTTATCTTATAAATATGTATAAGACTGAGCCCTAGGCTGGCCACTAGGATGGATTTTGATGATTGAAAGTGGAGCATAGGATAGGTAGTTCTTTTCTCATGGAGATCATCTGTGAGGAAACTTTAAAGGTACAAAAGTAGGTTTTTGGCTAAGAGCCTTGTTCCCATTGCAGAAACCCAAGTTCAGCTCAATGAACCAATATGGCAGCTCACAGCTATCTGTAATTCCAGTTCCAAGGGATCTGATGTCCTCTTCTGGCCTCCTCAGACATGGCATGAATGTGGTATACAACACACATGCAACATTCATGCAGTCAAATACTCATACAAATAAAATAAAAATGATAAAATTGTTTTATAAAAAATGTCTCAGAAATAATTAGAGGCTTAGCACCTACTATGGAAGAAAGGAATATGAATGCAACCTGTTAGGTAAATGTGTCCATATATATTTGACCTTTGTGCAGATTTATTTTAAACAGATGTGTAAAAATTGACTAGTTAAAAAAAGGGAGGAGGTTTGAATATGTGTGCAAGTCTTCAGGAATGGACAAAAGTGAGGCAGAGATTCAGAAATGAAGTAGAGGTTGGTTCAGGATGAAGCTGCTTAGGGGGCCTTGGTGTCTGCCTGGCTCATGCAGTTCAGGGTAGAGTTAAACACAAGGCTTGAGCTCAAAGATCACAGAAAGGGCAGTAAAGTATGAATTTAAAATCCTATTGCTGCAAGTGAGAGTGAGATCCCAGAGATTATTTTAGATTCTAGATGATATAAGTTAATGAAGTTTTATCTGTGGATAAGTCACCTTAAATTCCCTCTGAATGGTTGTAAATATTGGACTAGACACTGTCTTGGGGAGATTAATTAATTAATTAGTTAATCAATTAATTTATACAGGAGTTTGCTTTCACCTATGATGATAGAGCAGAATCTATGTTCAACATCCCATAGATGATATTTTATATTTTTCACAAGCAGAACTTGAAGGAATAGGACACCAGCCTTGTAAATTTTTGTGAGAAGAAAGAACCTCCAAAATGTTGAAGGTGAAAAGACTCAAGGGTGTTGCCATGGAAACCTTATATCCTCAAGACATATTGTCAAAGTGAAGAAGAACAGAAGACAGTGTTTATAGAACCTGTCTTCTAGTCTCTTGAGTTACATCCTCTTCTGACAATACTTTGCGGCACCCTGAGTCTTGGATGTATTGTTGAGTACAGGGAGACTTGACTGGGACAATGTAGAGTTATAATATTGCTTCTAATATAATATTTAGTTACATCCTTTAAAGATAATGTATTTCACCATTTAGAGGAATTTAGGGAGATCATTACCTTGGACCTGTTTTGAGAATACTTGTGTCAGCCTCTTTGAATAGCTTCTGTTTGATGCATCTGTCTGGTGGTGACTTCTCTTAAATTCAACATTACATGGCTGTATCAGGAATATTTAGTCTTTAAAGATGCACTAGATACGTCAACCCCACCCATCCAGTACAATTTCAGTTATCTTTATATTAGCCATTATAGATGACTCCATGAAGTTCTCTCCATTGTAAATTTACCTAGAAAAATGTACTAAAATGAGTTTGAAAAGAATACCTTTGGTATTGTTTTTGGTAATTGATTCCATTCCTCAGGTTCAAATCCAACTGCTGTGATTTACATTTGAGACAACTGATTTCACTTGACTTGGTAGTGAAAGTAACTGATTTCTTTTTCCTTTCTAGCCTTGGGCCCAAAATTAAAACTAAAGTTTCTGGGTAAGAGTTTCTGGAAGACATTTATTAATATCTACATATAGTTTTTATACTGTTCCACCATGAAAATTCTCATAATTATAAGCTTGATTTGTGTTCATTTGCTCAGATTTTACAGAAAAAACTATTTTAAGTCACTTTGGGATATTAAAGTCATTTTAAAATGTATGATTTAATTTGTTTAGAACAATGGTCATTTGAGAAAATATATGAGTTCCATTCATTCATATTTCTGTTGTTTATTTATAAAAGATTTATTTTTATTGCTTTTTGTTTATGTGCATCTTTGTCTATTTGAATGAATGCCACATAAGTACAAGTGCTTTTGTGGGTCATTGGAGCTGGAGTTAGGGGCCCTTGTCAGGGTCTGGGAATTGAATTCAGGACCTCTGGTAGAATAGCAAACACTTTTTACCACTAAGCCAATCAATGTTTTTTAACAGAGGATTTCCTGGCTAAATGAAGGTGAGTATTAGGAAGCCATTTCTTTCTTTTTTATTTTTATTTTTATAGTTGTAATTAGACCAGTTTTAAATTAGAAACAATATTGTTTTACATGTCAATCCCAGTTCCTCTCCCTTCTCTCCTCCTCCCATGTCCCCCACCCCTTATCCCAACCCTTTTCTTCTCCCCGGGGAGGATGAGGCCTTCCATGGGAGATCTTCAGAGTCTGTCATATCATTTGGAGCATGGCCTAGACCCTCCCATGCGTGTCTAGGCTGAGAGAGTAACCCTCTATTTGGAGTGGGCTACCAAAGTTCAATTGTGTAATAGGGATAAATATTGATCCACTACCAGCGGCCCCATAGATAGCCCAGACCTCCAAACTGTCATCCTCATTCAGGGGGTCTGGAAAAGTCCTATGCTGGTTTACTAGCTATCAGTCTGGGGTCCATGAGCAACTCCTTGTTCAGTTCACCTGTTTCTGTGGGTTTCTCCAGCCTGTTCTTGACCCCTTTGCTCATCAATCCTCTCTACAACTGGATTACAGAGTTCAGCTCAGTGTTTAGCTGTGGGTATCTGCTTCTGCTTCCATCAGCTACTGCATAAAGTCTCTAGGATGGCACATAAAGTAGTCATCAATCTCATTATCATAGAAGGGCATTTAAGGTAGCCTCTTAACTATTGCTTAGATTGTTAGTTGGAGTCAAACTTGTAGATCTCTGTACATTTCCCTAGTGCCAGAATTCTCTTTAAACCTACAATGGCTCCCTCTATGATGGTATCTCTTTTCTTGCTCTACTCCATTATTCCCCTGGCTAAATCTTCCTGGTCTCTCATGTCCTCCTCTTCCCTCCTCTTTCTTCTAGCTCCCCCCACCCCATGTTCCCAGTCAGCTCAGGAGATCTTGTCCCTTTCCCCTTCTCTGAGGAACCATGTATGTCTCTCTTAGAGTCCTCCTTGTTTCCTAGCTTTCCTGGCGGTGTGAATTGTAGGCTGGCACTCCTTTGCTCTAAGTCTAAAATCCATATATGAGTGAATACATATCATGTTTGTCTTTTTGCGACTGGGTTACCTCACTCAAGATGGTTTCTTCTATTTCCATCCATTTGCCTGCCAATTTCAAGATTCCATTGATTTTTTTTCCTGCTGAGTAGTACTCCATTGTGTAAATGTACCACATTTTCTTCATCTATTCTTCAGTTGACGGGCATCTAGGTTGCTACCAGGTTCTGGCTATTACAAATAAGGCTGCTATGAACATGGTTGAACAGATATCCTTGTTGTATGAATGTGCTTCTTTTGGGTATATGCTTAAGAGTGGAATTGCTGGATCTTGTGGTAGACTGATTCCCATTTTCCTGAGGAAATGCCATACTGATTTCCAAAATAGCTGTAAACAACTCTGAGATACCATGTTACTCCTGTCACAATGGTAAAATAAAAAACACCAATGACAAGCTTATGCTGGAAAGGATGCAGAGAAAGGGGAACACTCCTCCACTGCTGCTGGGAATGCAAACTCCTACAGCCACTTTGAAACTCATACAGCCACTTTAGGAAGCCATTTCTGTTCAATTTGATAGATGACTTTGGATTCCTATTATTGCCTTCTGTAGTCATACTAACAACATAAAGGAAATTGTTACAAACAGGAAGCTGGGTGAGGAAGAAGATGAAAGGAATACATCAGCTAATTTGGCTTTGAGGTACAGATGGAGCATCCAAGGGCCTATGCCCCACAGGTATTCGGAGCCCTGTCAGTTCCCTGAACATCTAAATGGTCTGGTGATGTTCTTTGAAAGGTTTCAGCCTATAAAAGCATTGAAAGAATATGGGCAGAGAGGTGAGAACAGGGATAGGAACGAGTCAGCTAGAAGAAGAGTTTAGCTACAGCGGGGCCATGTGACACTGATGTTTAGACATGGGAAAGGAACATGGACCTGGGAAGAGAAAGTGCCTGGGAAGTGGGAGGAAACCAGGTAGGTGTGTGGGTTTCTTAGCTTTCCTATGCTTCTCTGACTAGTTCTTACCTGTAAAGTGTTTTCAGTTGTTTAAGGAGACAGTTGCTAAGGAAGTTGAGAACAGGATAGTCTCCATCATGCTTAGCAACAAGCAACTCCTACTAACTTTGTAGAGAATGCTTTTGGTGGAATCTTCTTTCTTTTTATTTTTCTGTGTGTTTGTGTGTGTGTGTGTGTGTGTGTGTGTTTATGTGTGTGTGTGTGTTTATGTGTGTATGTGTGTATGATGTACATGTGTGTGTTTCTCTGTGTGTGTATGTTTGTGTGTGTCTGTGTGTGTGTTTATGTGTGTATGTGTGTGTGTGATGTACATGTGTGTGTTTCTCTGTGTGTGTATGTGTGTTTATGTGTGTATGTGTGTGTGATGTACATGTGTGTGTGTTTTTGTGTGTATGTTTGTGTGTGTGTGTGTCTCTGTGTGTGTGTTTATGTGTGTATGTGTGTGTGATGTACATGTGTGTGTTTTTTTGTGTATGTATGTTTGTCTCTCTCTCTCTCTCTCTCTCTCTGTGTGTGTGTGTGTGTGTGTGTGTGTGTAGTGTAGCTTAACAGTCAACCTCCAGTGTCATTTCTCAGGGGCTGTCAACTTTGGTTTTTTTGTTTATTTGTTTTGTTTTTGTTTGTTTTTGAGACAGGGTATCTCACTGTTTTGGAGCTCTATGGTTTGGTTAGGCTCTCTGGCCAGAAACGCTCAGGGATCCACCCATCTTTGCTCTACCAGCCTCAGCACTAGGATTGCAAGCACACACTACTACACTGGGCTTTTTAAATTTCAAATATGCATTCTGCAGATCAAGATCAGGTGTTCGTGCTTACATTGCAAGCTCTTTGCTGACTGTGCTATCTTCTCAGGATGCTTCTCTCGGTCTGTCTGTTTTTACTATAGAAAATTTCAAAAATATCCCCCAAATGACAGAACGCTATAGAAAAAAGCACCAGCTTTAACAGCCCTGGCAGGTTAGATGCAGCCATTCAACCTAGTGTGCCAGCTAAAGAGACAAGGATTGGTGAAATACAGAGACAGGAGTGTTAATCTATGCAAACTGGGAAGAGGAACAGATAAAGGGTACAGTGACTCTCCCAGTTGGTCTTCATGGTACTGATCTGAGCTTTAGTTTTAAAGGGAAACACTAGGACAATGAGGTAAAAGGAGAGGTACACATAACTGCACAGTGTTACTGCCATCATTGTTTCAGTTCTGCTCCTTTAAAGCAGTATTAATGAGAAGATGTTAATCTGTTGCTGTCATTACTCTTAGGAGAACAGTTTGGTTCCTGTGAGATGATCTACTACCCAGTGAAATTTTCCATCCTAGATAGTTGTTCTCATCTTAGTGATGATCCCTCCTGCCTTCCAGGCCTTGTTGCTCCTGCAATCCAACATAATCTAACCTTTCAATGTTAAAAGTGGTTAGGTTTTTAGACAAACATTATTAGCATGGCTATTCAGAGTCAGGCAAAAATCTGATGGAAACTAAGGGGTGGGCATAAATGGAGACAGATGTGCCAGAGTCTCATTGTGCCTGTAGTTACCTTGTGGGTCCAAGGGAGAAGTTAAAGATTTTTAGCAGAATGCCCATGAGTCCATAATTCAGTCAAAATGATTAGAAAGAATTTTTTACTTTTAGTTTTTTATTTGTTTCTTTGCTTATTTGTCTGAGACAGTCTCTCATTTTAAAGTACTATCTATTACAGGGACATTACTGGAAGCATAAGTAAAAATCTGTGCAATTAGTAGCTGAATGATTACAATTCAACAGAACTTTTACGCCGTAAAGGAAAAATAAAAGGCACATGACTAACTTTACACATTTAGAGTCTGGGAACAGGAGAGATGGATCAGAGGTTGTTGTGCATGAAGAGGACCAGGGTTTGATTTCCATCACCCTCATGGTGGCCCACAATAATCTGTATCTCTGGTACTAGGGAATCTGATGTCCTCTTCTGACCTACTCAGATACCAGACATGCATAGGCATACATGTGGGAAAACATTCATATTTTTTAAATAATAAAGCAAATTTAAAAAATAGAGTTCAGAGTCTGGCTGATTGGAGAGGATAAAGCCACATGAGTCATATCCACAGAAGCAAGTGACTTGTACTATTATAATAGATTCAGAGAACATTTATGTGTGTGACCCAGTCCTTGCTACAGTGATGAGCAAGGAATAGTAGACCATATGCTGTAATGATAAATCTTTCCACCTAGTTGACTGAGCCCCGCCACCATGTGAGCATCCAAAATAATATAGAGACTTATATTAGGTACAATGCTTCTGGCCAATGACTAGGGTTTCTTACTTGCTAGCTCAGTCTTAATTATCAACCATAATTATTAATCTGTATATTTTATTAAGACTTATCTTTGAGTACACTGGTGGCAAGTGTCCTGTCTTCCTGGGTTCACATGGCGACTCCACAGAGAAAAGAGGAGGAGGAAGAGAGTGATTTCCTGCTTGTCCCTGCTTATATTCTGAGTCTGTCTGCTCTGCCACTTCCTGCCTGGATCACAAGACTTCTCTTTACTACATTTCCCAGAATCCTCCTCAACTCCTAGTCCTGCCTAACTTGCTTCCCTATTGTCCAACAGTACTTTATTTATCAACCAACAGAAGGACCTCCCCCATCATCTCCTCTTTTCTGTCTAAATAAAAAGAAGGGTTTTAACATTAACATAGTAAAATATATAACAAAACAGTTAACAAGTAAGAACTATAGTTACCATATTTAATCTATTAACATTTAGCAAGATTTAAAGAAAATATTCTATCATCTATCCTATACTTGTGAGTCTAAGGTCTTATATGTAACTTATCTTTTATTATAACTAAAGAAAACTATAACCATAACTATTTGTCTTCAGCTCTATCAAAGACCACAGAAGGATAATAATATATAAACTCTAGATCTGACAGAGACATCTCGCTGCCTGGACAGTCACATGACATTCCTCCATAATGTTGGGGCATCCATCTTCAGCCTGTAGGCCACAGTGTGTCTGGCAGACTTCTCAGTGAAGCAGGGACTCTTCAGGACTGTTCATCTTGTTTTGTAAGTTCAGCAGTCACTTTCTTGTGGGTCCTGCATGTCCAGTTTATACAACAACAAACAGTCCAGGCAAGAGCAGTTTCTTGCCATGTTGAAAGCAAACTCCATAAGGAGTTTCTTTGATGCCCATCTTCCTTTCAGATGTAACTCGTGTTCCAGGAGCAGTTATGTCTCACTGTCATGAAAAACCCTAACCATTTAAATTCAATATATTCTGTAGGTCTTTGAAAGGCTTGAAGAATATCTATCCATCTCAAATACATCTTTGTATATCTAGAAAACCTAACTGTAAGTTTTGACTATTATACCTGACCATACACAATCGGAACTTAATTATTCATTACATTGTAAAAGATCTGTATAAAAACAATACCAAAGAAGAGGAGAAATTTACATATAACAAAATTAACCTTAAATTTGTATCACTAAATGAAAATCCATACCAATTGTTGTCTTTAAATTGTTTGATTGCTGAGGAAAGAGCTACAGCTGCTAAAATACATTTGATTATAGGTGCTGCTAAATTAATCAAACTGATATATTTTAAAAATGCTTTGACTTCTAAATTTAAAATTAAGGACAGGTTACTTTGGGAAAGAGTTCTTGCTTATGTTTATACAGAAAATGAAAAGCTGTGGATTCCTTCAAGGCTAATATGGTTTGAACAAGCAAGACCCCCTGAAGCAGTGGCCCAACTGATCCTACATCCAAAACAGCTGAAATGATGCAGTCAGAATACAGATATACAGCCAGTATTTCTGTATTTTATCATGATACACACGGTATGGACATTGCCCCTAAACATCAGGAAGCAGTTTGGAATGAACGACGACCAAATTCCCAAATATTGTTTACAAATGTTTGTTTTCATTTAAATGGGGTTATTTATAAATGGTAATGATCACAGTCAATCTCTTTTTAAAGGCAAAATGGGGAATAGGATATAGAAATGAATACTTTACATTGGTATGGATTTTCTTTTATTGATACAAATTTTAAGCTTATTTTCTTTAATATGTAGAAGTTGGTAAGACCACATCCTGACACCGTTTTGTAATTATAACTCTTTCTGCCAAGCTTCCTGAGCTCCACTGCCACATGCATGCTCAAAATAATACACAGAGTTTAATAATAGTTACAATGCTGCTGGACAATAACTAGGATTTTCTTTTTTAAATTTTATTTATTTATTATGTATACAACATTCTACTTCCATGTATCTGCACATCAGAAGAGGACACCAGATCTCATAACAGTGAGCCACCATGTGGTTGCTGGGAATTGAACTCAGGACCTCTGGAAGAGCAGTTGGTGCTCTTAATCTCTGAGTCATCTCTCAAGCCCTAACTAGGATTTTCTAATTGCTAGTTTTAAGTATCAACCATAACCATTAATCTACATATTTTATAAAGACTTATCTTATCAAGGATGGCAGAGGATCACATGGCGCCTCCAGAGAAGAAAGGAGGAGGAAGAGAGAGATTTCCTGCTTGTCCCTGCTTATATTCTGAGTCTGCCTTCTATGTCACTTCCTGCCTGGATGACAAGACTTCTCTTTACTACATTTCCCAGAATCCTCTTCTACTCCTAGTCCTGCCCAACTTGCTTCCATATTGGCCAACAATACTTTATTTATCAACCAATAAATCAAACGTATACACAGAAGGACCTCCCCCTTCAGTACGCCATGAAAATTTGGGTTCTTCATGTCACTTCTTTTAACCTCGGTTTCATCACTGGTGATAGGAAAAAATTAATTCTACAACTGTGTAAATTAATTGAGGACATAGATATTAGGCATTCACTACCTGAAATAATATATTATGGTATCTATCATATATGTATATGCATGTTCTCTCTTGGTTCTTGTCAATTTGACATAAGCTGGCATCACTTGAGAAGAGGGAGCCTAAATGGAGGAAATACTTCCATCAGATTGGCTTCCAGGTAATTCTGTAGACCAAGGTTTTAAAGTAATGACTGATAAAGAGGGCCCAGCCTGCTGAGGGTGGTGCTATCCCTAGATAAGTTGTCTGGAGATGTATAACAAAGCAGGTTGAATAAGCCATGAGGTACAGGCCAATAGCAGTACTCCTCTATTTCTACCTCCAGGTTCCTGCCTTGAGTTCCTGACCTAACTTCCCTCAGTGATAAATTATGACCCAGGAAATACTAAATAAACCCTGTCTTTCCCACCTTTCTTGTGGTTATGGCATGCCAAGGGTCTCTGCAAACCCCACATCTGTAGCATGATGATTCACAGGAGTTGAGAATAAAGTTCAAGTTCAGTATGACACAGTAGCTGTTGTTGGTTCAAACTTCAAGACTCTGATGTTGAGTGGTTTATTTTAGGCATATTTAAGGCCAGCACAATTTAGGTAAATAATTTCCTGATAATAATTAACTCAATTCTGTGTATGCAATGAAACTTAGGGTATGTAAAGCAAAGGCGACACCTTTCATAAAGATGGGGTCTATAGACTGATGGAGAAAAAGCAAACTCAAGATAAGGGTCTAGGGGAGAATTCAGTGTAGTCTTTGCTACCCAGAAAGCACAAAGGTCACCAGGATATTAATCACATCCATCCCCAGCCTTCTGGGCAAAAAGTAGTTTACACATCTCTCTCTCTTTGAAGGGACAACCCTGTGTGTTTAACATTTCTGGTTTCCCCAGTGCATATCTGTGAGCACAAGGATCTCTATCCCTCTGTCTGTCTTTGTAACTTCATTATCAGCTTTATCAGTTTTGGCACCATTGTCTATTGGGGGGTACTCTTAAAAGTTTTTCTTTTCCAAACACAGTTTCATGAACACCTATATACACGCACCTCATATGTACCCTTCTTACTTCTACTTTAATTTTTCCTGTATATTTATGTTATTTTTCTATTACTATGAGAAACACCTAAAGGATGAATATCACCCAGATGTCTGATGTCTTGTCTTATATGTCCATGTGGTTAGGCTCTCGTCCCTCCCTAGAGGTATTGCCAAACATGAAGGCATTTTTGATATGAAAGTATCATTCAAATTTATGAATTTGAAATTACTAAGGCAGATTTCCTTCTATAACATAGGTGAGCTTTTGTGGTCCCTTGAAAACCTTGGGGAAAAGGCTGGAATCAACCATGGAAAGGGAATTCTCTAGTAGGCTGCTTTGAGAAGAAGGAATTTTTCAGCAGACTGCTTTGAGATTTAGCTGACAACATCAGATCTTCAGCTGTTATCTGGCCTCCACCATGTTAGTTGGCTCTGAAGTCTTTAGACTTACCCATATTCCTCACTATATCAGCCATTTTTTTTAGTCAATCTCCTTTCATTTCTTCTTGTCCTCTTCATGCCTCTTTTCTACTCTACCTCTTTCTTTTTTATCTTGCTTTCTTCTCTTGAATATGTGGGTATGTTATGCCTCTCTCTCTATCTCTGTCTCTGTCTCTCTCTCTCTCTCTCTCTCTGTCTATGCACACACATTCTATATAGGAAGAATAATGATGGAGAGTTGATGAAAAAAATAAGTGTGAGGTTCATGCACATAAACAAACATACACACACATACATTCTCTCCCTCATATACATCTAAAGCTATCCCTACAGTTCTGATTCTCTGGATAATCCTGGTACATATGAAGGTCTCATTGATGAATGCTATATATTTTTTCACTTGATCTTTTAAATACGTCATATGTAAGTGCCACAACATTTAATAGGTAGGGAAACAGAGACCTAGACGGACTTACAAATCTGTTCAAGCTCTCACTGGTGTTAAAAAACAAAACTAGGATTCAAACCCAGCCATTTCAGAATCCAAACTATTAAGAAATCATTATATTGCCTTTAAAACTTATGATAAGTACTAATTTGCCCTGAATTAGCTAAATGACCTTTCTGTTAAAAGAATACATATATATTCACATATATTTCTATAATTACAGTGAGATTAGGCTTTTTGTCTTAAATATCTTTTCATCTGCTATAATGATCTGATTTCTATAGTTACTGAAACCTGGACAAAATGAGGACAATTGTTGCTCTTGAAATTGAAATGAACCTGTGTTAAAATTATGGTAAAGCACTCACCCTAGGGCCCGAGATGAAACCATTAATGTAAACATTATTTTGCTTCATTTCAGAGGGCTTTCAAAATTGCATTTTACCATTGGAATGTCCAAGACTGTAGGTTAATATCTCAGTCATTAAAAGTGAGCACCGTCTCATATTTGGGCTTATCTGCTGACATATTTGTACATTTTACTCCTTTTCTTCCTTTTATTTTCTATTCTAATCTATTCTGTTTTTTTTCTTTTAGTAAGGGGTGGATAACACTGTCAGGAGCTGTCTGGCACAAGTGACAGTAAACAATTGTAATTAGTAAGATTTGCTTTATTAACGTATGTGGAGATGAAATATCCAGTCATTTCGGGCTTACAGTCATCTCGGGCTATTTCTTTACACATTACTTATGTTTCCAGAATGTAATTACAGGGTCAAAATGTACAGACTTTTTAATGATCCTTTTTGGCATTTTAAGAGCACACTGTAAAGCTGTTTGCTAAAATGATTCTGAAAATTATGACTGCAGTCACAAATATGATTCAGAGAGCTGAGTCATAATAATGCTCTTTGTGCTTTGTGTGGGGACACATGGCTTATTCTAGTTAATGAATTCTGAGAGGTGGTAAGTATCACTGGGGATTTTGAATAGTTAGTGGGAAACCCTGCAGGGTTCTTCCTTTGACAGAGGGAATGAGGAGGAACCATGTAGGCAAACCTTGGTGAAGATGGACTGTGAGGGAATTATCAGCTTTAGTGATGAGAAGTCTCAGAGACTTAGGTCAAAACCTCAACATAGCCTAGCTTATTCTGACCATGAGATCAGACAAAACACTTATGCCATGCTCAATTTCTGAGGAGGGGAGGAAGTAGAAGTAGTAAAGGGAAAGGAAAGCATTGTCAGAATATATTGTATGAAAAATATCTATTTACACCAAAAGATAAAAACACAGAAGACTTTAGACTCAGTAAATTTTTAAATCACCAGAACTTTATTGTGAAGAACTAGCATATAACAGACAGTGATGTTTATAAAGATCTTTAAAAATATTTTAATTTTTGTATATGTGTGTGCCTATGTATGCCTATGTGCACCCATGTGTGAATGTTCACAGAAACCAGACTGGGTATCACATTCCCTAGAGATGGAGTTGCAGACTCTTGTGGGCTGTTTGATGTGAATGTCAGGAAGTGAACTTAGGTTCTCTGCAAGAACAGTATGCATTCTGAACTGCTAAGCCATCTCTCCAGCCCCTACACATTTCTAAGAAGCTCAGAAACTTTATTTTACTGTATTTTCAAAGAATACTTTTTTTGATTTTTTGTAATGAATTTGTTAGTTCTCTTATTTTCTATTTATTTCTTTATGTAGATTTTTAAAATGTTTCTTTTTACTTGTGTTTTTCTTCATTAAATTGGAGGATTTTTCTTTAATTTGCTTGTCTATTTTTTGTTTTCCTTTGTAATTTCTCTTTAAAATTTGTTTTGTTTTATTTTATTTATTTATATGTTATTATCTTTTACTTCTATCTATCTATCTATCTATCTATCTATCTATCTATCTATCTATCTTCCTATCTACTTACCTATTTATTTTCCGGTGTCTAAATACATATGTTTGTACTTGTGTGTGCTTTTGTGTGTGCGTGCATGTGTGTATGTGTGTGTGCATGTGTGTATATGTAGGTGTGTGCATGTGTGTGTGTGAGCATGTGCCATGGCACACAAATGAAGTTTGGAAGGCAACTTTCAGGAGTTGGTTTTATTCTGCGTATTCTGGATATGAAAGTCAGGTCTTCAGGCTTGGTATCAAGTGCTTTTATTCTCTAAGCTACCTCATTTGTTCTTCCCTTCTGTTTCATAATCAAAGCTGTATTCAAGATTGAATTTTTCTGTGGGTGGCACTAGTTGTGTTCTTTTGTTTATTTATTTGTTTTGAATGCCCATGTGTTGTGGTATATGTGTGTGGAGTCTCAAGATTAATGTCAGATTTCATTCTTGATGCCTCTCCATTTTATTTATTGAGGCAAAGACTCTTACTTGAACTAGAAGTGCATCAACTCTGTCTAGTCTAGTAAGTAAGTTTGCCCAGAGGATCCCCATCTCTGTCTCCCAATTGCTGGGATTGCAGGATGCTCCAATACCTCCCTATTTAGATATCTGAACTCCAGACATACTTGTAGGACAAGCACTCCATTTATCTATTATTCTGCTTAACCCAAAGGATTTTAAAATCCTTTTAAAAAAGGATTTAGTATTTTTATCTCCTATGTATGTATGTCTGCATGTTTGTATGTACACATATGTGCAAGTGTCTTCAGATATTAGAAGAGGGTTTCAAATCTCCTGGAGTCAGAGTTATGGATGGTTATGAGTGTCTAATGTTGGTGCGCAGAACTTAACTGTGGTCCCTGCAAAAACACCAAGCTCTTTTAACCCCTAAGCCCTCTCAAGCCAGTTTTTGGTATTTTAAAAGTTAAATTCTATGAATTAGCTTCATCTCTTTTTCAATGAAGAGTGATGGGCAATTTACTGAGTATGTAAATGAAGGGACTCCACATTAAATTTTTGGAATTCAAATAATTTTTAAAACCAAGAGTGCTTTGGACATGGATATTCAGTTTGTATTTATAAACTATTAAATAATTTTCTGATGAAATAATAGTGAGGAATGTATAGATATGACAATACATTTCATATTATAGGCACCAACTGGTGATTTCATTAATAAATGTCACTTTTAGGCAATTAACTATATGGAAGATCATTAATACCAGTAAGAGAGTGAGTTCCCTTCTTTGGTTTATTATTTTTTCTTTGAATTAGAAACAAGATTGTTTTACATGTCAATCCCAGTTCCCACTCCCTTCCCTTCACTCCTTCCACCCCAACTAATACCCTGCCTATCACATATCCTTTCTGCTCCCCAGGGAGAGTGAGGCCTTCCGTAGGGGGCCATCAGAGTTTATCATATCTTTGGGATAGGACCTAGGCCCACCCCTGTGTGTCTTGGCTCAGCGAGTATCTCTGTATGTGGATTGGGCTCCCAAAGTCCACACCTCTCCTAGGGATAAGTACTGAACTACTAGAGCAGGTCCTGTAGATTTCCGAGGTCTCCTCACTGAAACCCACGTTCCTGGGTCTGGATCAGTCCCATGCTGGTATCCCAGCTATCAGTCTGGGGACCAAGAGCTACCCGTTGTTCAGCTCAGCTGTTTCTGTGGGTTTCACCAGCCTGGTCTGGACCCCTGTGCTTTTCACTCATTGGACGGAAGGTATTTCTAATTAGGATTGCTACCCCTGCTTGTTTCTTGGGTCCATTTGATTGGAAGATCTTTCCCCAACTTTTAATTCTGTCTGTCTTTGAGGTTGAGGTGAGTTTCTTGTATGCAGCAGAAGGAAGGATTCTGTCTTCTTATCCATTCTGCTAACCTGTGTCTTTTTATGGGTGAGTTAAGACCATTACTATTGAGGGATATTAATGACCATTGATTGCTCATTCTTGTTTGTTTTGGATGTGCTGGAGCCTGCTGGCTGAGTTCAGATCCTGTGAGCAGACCTCTGGAGTCAGGTGTCCCCAATTAGGGTAGGCTCTTCTGTTTATTATTATGATTCAATTTCTCCTTGCTCTTACATGCAATGGTCTTCTGCCATCTGAATCTAAACAGCACTGGTAAAGATTATTTAAATGACTGCATATAGTTTGAGTTGTTATGAACATGGCCTTAGAATCCCATACTACATTTGCATTTACACTCTAGTCTAATATCATGAATAATATTAAGAGAGTCAGGAAGGCTGTTGGTGGTGCACACCTTTAATCCCAGCACTCAGGAGGCAGAGGCAGGTGGATCTCTGTGAGTTCGAGGCAGCCTGGTCTACAGAGGATGTTCCAGGACAGGCTCCAAAGCTACACAGAGAAACCCTGTCTCAAAAAACCAAAACCAAACCAAAACAAAAACCAAAAGAAAGAGAGTCACAAAAAGGAGGAAAGCAATGCTAACCTACTGTTTACACTAAGTAACCATAGCTAATTCTCCTGGTAATCAATGGTTGATGGTAACAATAGCTCTCATTTTTACATAAAGGTGTCTACAAAAAAAAAGGAAAATGAACAATTCCAGTTTTTTTCCCTTAGAATGTGGCATTTCATTTCATAGATTTGTATAACAAAATCAGTTGTCTTCTGCATAACAAAGATGAATGATCATGTAAGGCAAATAAGAATGCTTTCAAATTAAAGTGCTGTGAGCTCAGTTCATTAAACATACATGGCCTTCCAAAGAGCCATCAATTTCCCTCAGGTTATTATGGCAGCAACCTCATTTCATGAGAAGTTAGAGTCAGGCACCTGTTTGGTTTTTCATGAATTCTAGCACTTACAACTTGGCTGAAAAATACACCTGCCACGATGCTGATAACTCATTGAAAGGCACACAGGAGGCAAAGCTCAATCAGCAGTCCTCACAAGCATGGCAAGGGACAACAACAACAACAAAACTAATAAAAACTTTGTCTCAGGAGAACAGAATTTGTGTAAACTTAGTGAGTCTGTCTTACATCATAAAGGTTACCTTAATGGCCACAAATAACCCACATACTTTCCTGGATAACAGGTAATCCCAGCATATGGGAGAATAAAGCAGGCAAACTTCATTGACAGTGTGAGCTATACAGTGAAACTGTTTCCAAGACAGAAAGAAACAACAGCAGCAATCAAGCAAGCAAGCAACCAAGCAACAGCAAAATGAAACAAAAATACCACCTTAAAACTGATGAAATATTTTCTTGAATGTTCCCTGGTTTAGATATTTGGTTGACAACCCATTTGTCCTATGAAATTATAATCAAAATGGATAAAATAGTCTCATTTTATAATAACTGGAGTATTGGTCAACTCCATGCCACTTTGGGAAGCTACTGATCATCCATACAACGTAAAAAGTAGTGAAAAATATTTGGGGGAGACAACCATAACTAAAAGTCAAAGAAAAAAAAAAGACATTGTGTGGTAAGATGATTCAGAACATTAAGGCATTTTCTGTCATGCTTAACGACCTGAGTTTGAACTCTGGAGAAAGAACCTCACTACAGGTTGCATTCTTCATCTCCATATGCATCCCATTGCACGTGCAAACACATGCAAAAGGAAAGAATGAATAAATAGTAATTAATGTAAAATAAAGACATGTCCTGTGTCATAAGGTAAAAAAGAAACTACCAAACCCAATTTGTTAAAATTCTGAATATTCTATAAACTAAAATGTCCATGTTTCTCCATGGTGAAACAAATAATACCTAAATATAGCTTGGGAGGTGCAGATGGGCACCAGAAGATGGAGGGATGACAATTTTATATTCATTTACAAAACTAAGAGACTTCCATATCAAAATAAAAATGACTTATTGAGCACATTAGGAAGAAATAGGAAGTCTTTTGATATAAATGTGATCAAAGACTCATCTTTATGAGACCACATTTATCAGATAAGTGGATTTTACATCACATAGAATATTAGAATAAAAGAAAACATGAATATTTTTACATATATTTTAAAAAGGTAAAGCCTGTTTTTTTTTTTTTTTTTTTTTTTTGCCTTCTGTTACTAAGATAAAGTGCTGACTAAAGCAACATAGGGAATGACAGTGGTTTGAATGAGAAGCCCCCACCCCACCCCTCCCATAGGCTCAGATGTTTGAATGTGTAGTCTTTAGAAATTGGAACTGTTTGAGGATTAGGATGTGTTGTCTCCTTGAAGGAAGAGTGGGGGTGAACTTTGAGGTTTTTCAAAGCTCAAGCCAGGCCAACTGTCTCTTTCTGCCTGCTGCCTACAGATCAGGATAGAAAGCTCTCAGCTATTGTTCCAGTGACAGGTCTGTCTGCTTCCTGCGATGATTATCACAGAGTGTCCATCTGAAACTGTATACAAATCCCCAACTAAATGTATTCTCTTAAAAAGATGATTTGGTCATGGTGTCTCTTCACAGCAATAGAACAGTGACCAAGACAGGAAATTCATAGTCCACCATTGGGGAAATCAGGTCAGGAACTTAGGAGCTTAAAGGCAGGAATCATGGAGTAATGTAGCATGCTGGCTCACTATGGGAGTCAAGCTTAGCTAGTTTTCTCGTGTAGCCCAAGGCCCAGGAAAGGGTGCTGCTCACAATGGGCTAGGTCCTCCTACATTAATTAACAATCAAGGCAATCCCCCACAGACATGCCCCCAAACCAGTCTGATCTGGGTCATTGCTCAACTAGGACTCCTTTCTCAGATGACTCCAGGTTAACAGTTAAAGCTAACTAAGACACCAGAAAAAAAAAAGCAGTTTTTTATTATATGAATCAATTCAAGGTTTTCCAAGGAAAAGACAGATAAAAATATCTTCTGGGAAGCTATTGACTAAATGAGTTTTAATATTTTCCAGGAACTATGAAGCAGTTGCTTGAGTCTTGAGCTATTTATATATCCTTTAGGCTAGTAGACATACGTGATTTCATCTATACCCGAATCTAAATGAAATTACTTGGCACATACCCTTGCATAAGAGTCTAGGTAAAATGTGCAGCTATGAAGTATCTTCTTGAATCTCTCATCCAATAATTTTGTTATAATTATCAGGCATTGTGATATTATTTCATATTAGTATTAAAAATGAATTCCATACTTTTAAGTATAACTGATAGTAGAAATTACATAAATGAATATTAATCATATTCCAAAGTCACAAAATGGTGACTTTTGGGTGAACCTCCATCCATTTCTGTGACTTTTAAAAAAAATCCTTCAAGGCCAATTTGTGATGCTCAAATATTCTTCGACATATACTATTTCATTAAGTGGTTGACTTACCAGGGGCTACACTCTTAGAGAAAGCTGTTTCTACCTCTCCTACCAGCAGATAATTTCCAGTAGTTTTATGAGTTTGGTTAGTGTGCTCAACTCCAATCTTCATGCTGGGATTCAGTCTGGCTTGGGCTTGCACAAAACAAGTGAGTCTCAAGTAATAATGATGATAAAGATAAAAATAAAGTCAGTCTGTCTCATAGTAACAAGCATCATACATATTTTCCTTATATGTGGAATTTAGGCAGTGAGCAGGGCATGGAAGTAGATCTATTAGGGATGTGGAATGGAGAAAGGAAGGGAAGTATTAAAAAGGTAATAGAGAGATAAATATAGTCAAAGTGCATTAGCCGTGTGTAAGGAGATAGTAGTTGAAATTTGTTACTTCGTGCAATTAATATATGTTTATAAATAAGTACATAAAGTTAGGTGAGGTCAGAAAAACTGCATTTCATCATGAATAATGGGCTTTCTGAAGAGCTAGCCTGCAGTGTCTGGCACTGTAGCCCCTCAGCTTACATGGCCATGACAACTGAAAACATGACCTGGCAGAGTGACCGGCAGTTATGAACTGTGTGCCTAGTGTCAAGAACTTCACGTGAGAAAAATAATGTGAGCATGTTTCATTAGTAAGTTTTATACAGTTACCTGTCAAAATGTTAGTAATCTGGATGGGCTAAGATAAACTAAACGCTGTTAAAATGAAAAAGAGTATTCATTTTTAACTAGAGGATTATTACTTGCTCTATTTTTACCTTTCAAAATTTATCATGATGTCCCTTTTGGTAATTTTATTAATACATTCAGCTCTACTAATTACTATATTAGTATTTGAACAGTAGGCATAGTTTCTGTTTCCAAGATTTAATAATAAATGCTTATCAAATATATATGTAAATATATATCTTATTAACTGTTAAGGTATTCTACATTCTTATATTTTTGACAGAGCTTAATTAAATTCTACTCCTAGTGTGTTTTGCTTGTTGACTTTTATATTACGTTACATTCAGAGAGTTGGCCACTGTGTGTTGCAGTACATAAGTATTTATAGTTATTATGATTTTATTAGGAATTTTCTTTAGAGACCTAGGGTAGAACTGAACACTACTGGCAAAAAAAAGACCCCACAAAACCAAAACCGAAACACAAAAATGAAATTATTCCAAATGATGTTCTGCTATACCCACAGATTGGTGCCTTGTCCAGTTGTTATAAAACTGGCTTTCATAGGCAGCTGGTGGGAGTGGGTGCAGAGATTTACAACCAGACATTATGTGGAGAGATAGTCTAAATTGGAGGTCTCCATCAAATGTCTCCCATTGGAGATCAGGGAACTCCACAGAAGAGTGGAAAAAAAAAAGATAATAGGAGTCAGAGGGGTTGGAGGCTCCTAGGAGAACACTGCCCACTGAATCAATCTAGGAGGGCTCACATAGGCTCACAGAGACTGAAATGGCAAGCACATGGCCTGCATGGATCTATACCAAGGTCCTCTGCATATATGTTACGGCTGTTAGGTAATTTTTTCCCCATGGAACTCCTAATAGTGGGAGCAGTTATGTCTCTGACTTTTTGCCTTCTCTTGAGACTCTATTCCTCCTGTTGGGTTGCCTTCTCCAGTCTTGATATGAGGGCTTTTGCCTTGCCTTATTGCATCTTGTTTTGTGCTATGTCCTATTTGGCTGTTTTCTCTTGTAGGCTTGTCTTTTCTGAAGAGGAAATGGTTATGAAGTTGATCTGGGGGACAGGGGAATTAGGGAGCAGCTGAGAGGAATGGAGGGATGGAAAACTGTGGTTGGGATGTGTTGTATTAGAGAATAATATATTTTCAATTAAAAAGAATTCTTTTCCACAGCAGATCACCCATGTTTGCTACAATTAACATTTTTTGGATTGTACACATTTTTTATATCAAAATTGCAGTCTTTGCTTCTTTGCTGTTTGCATATTTTAGGCTGTCTTGTAATGTTTTCACTTGGATTGCTTTTTAGGAGGTAATGTGGTGCTTATGTCTGTGGATATAACTGGCTTTTGTTTTTGTTTTTTTTTTTCAGTTCATATTTAATTCCAGGCACTTAATCCTATACATCTCCAGAAGCAAATACCTAAAGAAGTCCCCTGGAGTATTTGCAACTTCTTTCCATTGCTATGTGGTTTATTTTGCTGTTACTATCAGTTGAGACTTTTGCTCTTTAGCAGTGTATAAACTTTTGCCTATACATATATATATATATATATTATATATATATATATATATATATCTTCTTGAATACCTTCTCTTCTGGAGAAATACATGGGTTCCTTTCAATGGACCTATCAGTAAGGACATGAAAAGAAGAACATGTTCAGTGTATCAGACAGCCTTGTTGTGATCAATAGGACACCAAATGTAAAACTATTATACCAGTGTTGAGTCTCTCAAGGTGCCTTTCCAGTGAAATCAGATCTCTGATTTATTAGCAAATGAATATGCAAAAATTTTCTGCCCTCACCTGTTTTATTCTTTGAATATCATGTTATGTTGGTGTACAAACCACTGCAAATTTAGCATACAGAGCTCCTCAAGAATGGTAGGTAGCAGAGTTTGGTGATGGTTGGACAAACTGTATAGAGTGAGAGAGAAGGTTTTAGTGTATCTTTAAGACCATAGCTAAGAATGCTCAGTCATTTTTAAGCACATGTCACTTCTTTTGGAACACAAAAATTTTGTACAAGAAAACGTACCTAAATAAACAACAAGAAAAACACCAGCCACCATTATCCTAGTTTAAGATTACAGATACTTTCATGTTAAGTTTGCCTTTCAAAACTATGGGAAAAACATGGTTCTATTTTCATATGTTAAAAAGAATACTTAACTCTGGCATAGTCAAAATGCTTGCAAGAGCAAAATTTTATTCTTTACGAGAGCCTGTCAATTTAAATATTTGTATCCATAATGACATTCTCATTTTGACATATTGATGTCAATGGGATGTTAATTTTTGATGTTTTCATCCTTTTGTCATTTAATTAATTGTTCCTCCATAATTTAATTAAATGAGTACTGTCATAAGACTAATTATATCATATCTCTGTGTGACATGATCTGTGAAATGATTTTAAAATATGTTGTACTTGCCTCATTTTGCCTGGGGGGAAATCCTGATAGGAAAGGACACATTAATATCGTAGTGCATATAAATTATACGAGGAGGATTTCTTTGCGTATGGATTTAATTACTTAGTGGAGACTAATCTTTTTTAAAGAACTATTGACAGAGGGACTGGGAAGTAGAAAATATAAACATTGACTGTTTTCAGAATGTATAAATGTTGTCAACTAAGATAATTTGGATTCTTGGTACTGTGACCCTCTCCCAGGTAATGCTAGGATCACTATGCATTATCTCATTTTCATTCGGTTGTAGTTGGCTGGTGATAAGAGATAGGTCTGTTGTTTCATTTTTATTGGATCTTGAAATTTTCATATGTATATATACTTTAAGATTTATTTACTTATTATGTTTATGTATGTGTGGCTATGCAACTTTATGGACACTACACGTGTGTGGTGCCTATGGAATTCAGAGGGCATTGGATATCCTTCAACTGGAGTTACAGGTGGTTCTTAGTCTCCAGGCATATTGAGGACAAGATCTTCCCAGCCTTGGTAGAGGTAAGAGCTCACTGGTGTCTTGGCTGTTTTGCTTTTCTGATCTTCAACTTGATCCCGAATATCTGTCTCTGGGTTTTATTATTCATGCTACAGGATGGTGTAATGTTTTCAAGAATCATCCCCCACACCAATTTTCTTTGAATATTTTGGGCCATATGGTTCCCATATGATCATTAGGATCATTTCTTCATAAATTATCATTGAAATACATTGAAGATTACTTTACTCTGTAGATTACATAAGCATGAATGTTTTAACAAAATTAATTCTTAGAATCCATCAGTCTGGATCTCTTTTTATTTATTTGCATATAAATTTCTCTCTTTACTGTTCTATGAGTTTTTGCATATATATCTTTGACCTCTTTGACTCTCATTTCATGTGTAGTTAAAGCTTTGTTAATTTTATATTTTCAAAAGCCAACTATAAATTTGGATGTTTTTAAATTTGTTTTTGCTCTGATATTTCTTTTTGTAGTGTATATTTAGTCTTATGTATGTTTTCATATTTCTATCACCTTAAGGTAAAGTTAAATAGTTGATGTGATATAGGCCTTTTATGTTAATGTGGACATTTATTGGTATAAACTTCACTCCTAGAATGTTTTTTCTCCATTATTTAAATTTAAATTGCAAACAAGATTGCTTTACATGTCAATCCCTGTTCCCTCTCCCTCCCCTCCTCCCCTCTGTCGGGTATGGGGTTGGTGAATATCTTTTTCCATTCTGTGGGCTGCCATTTTCTCTTGCTGACTGTGTTCTTTTCCTTACAGAAGCTTCTCAGTTTCAGGAGGTTCCATTTATTAATTGTAGATCTCAGTATCTGTGCTAATGTTGTGATGTCCAGGAAGCTGTCTCCTCTACCAATTCGTTCAAGGGTACTTGCCACTTTCTCATCTAAGAGGTTCAGTGTGACTGGATTTAGGTTGAGGTCTTTCATCCATTTGGACTTAAGTTTTGTGCATGGTGATAGACATGAATCTATCTGCAGTCTTCTACATTCCAGCATCCAGTTATGCCAGCACCATTTGTTGAAGATGCTTTCTTCCTTCCATTGTATAACTTTAGCTTCTTTGTCAAAAAATCAGTTGTTCATGGGTATGTGTGCTAATATCAGGGTTTTCAATTTGATTCCATTGGTCTACCTGTCTATTTTTGTTCCAATACCAAGCTGTTTTCAGGACTATAGCTCTATAATAGAGCTTGAAATCAGGGATGGTGGTGCCTCTAGAAGTTCCTTCATTGTACAGGATTGTTTTGGCTATCCTGGGACATTTGTTTTTCCATATAAAGTTGAGTATTGTTCTTTCAAGGTCTGTGAAGAATTGTGCTGGTATTGTGATGGAATATTGAATCTGTAGATTGCTTTTGGCAAGATTGCCATTTTTACTATGTTGATCCTACCTATCCAAGAGATGGGAGATCCTTCCATTTTCTGGTATCTTTTTTAATTCCTTTCTTTAAAGACTCAAAGTTCTTGCTATATAGGTCTTTCACTTGTTTGATTAGATATTTTACATTTTTTATTTTAGAAGCATGCACATTTACATGTCAATTCCCCATTCTGTAGCTATCCCACCCTCCCATGCTCCCCACTGACCCCTCTCAAGGGATAGTGAGGCCCCCCACAGGGGACCATCAAAGTCCATCACATCATTTGGGGGAGGACCCAGACTCCCCTTTCCCATATCTGGACTGCAATAGTATCCCTCCATAGGGAATGGGCTCCCAAATTCCATTTGTGCTCTAAGGATAAATGCTGGCTCCACTGTTAGAGGTCCCATAGACTTCCCTGGCCTCCTAGCTGGCACCCACATTCAGAGGGCTTGGTTTGGCCCAATGCTGGTCCCCCAGCTTTATGACTAGGGTCTCTGTGCTCTCACTAGGTCAGGTCAATTGTTTTTGAGGGTTTCTCCAGCACCATCTTGGCTCCTTCGCTCATTCTTCCTCCCTCTCCACAACTAGATTCCAGGAGTATGGCTTAGTGTTTATCTGTGGGTGCCTGTTTCTGCTTCGATCAGCTTCTGAGTTACCATCTTATGCTGTCAGAATGGCTAAAATAAGAAAATACTAGTGACAACTTATGCTGGAGAGGATGTGGAGAAAGGGGAACACTTCTCCATTGCTGGTGTGGATGCAAACATGTACAGCCATTTTGGAAATCAGTATTTTCAGGAAAATGGGAGTTGATTTACCTCAAGACCCAGCAGTTCCATTATTAGGCATATACCCAAAGGATGCCCACTCATACCACCAGGATATCTGTTCAACTATGTTCATAGCAGCATTATTTGTTATAGCTAGAACCTAGAAGCCACCTAGATGCCCCTCAACCAAAGAATGGACCAAAAATTATGGTACATATACATAATGGAGTATATGTAAAAAACAATGATACCTTGAAATTTTCAGGCAAATGGATGAAACTAGAATAAACCATCCTGAGTGTGGTAACCCAGACACAGAAAGACAAACATGGTATGTACTCACTCTAAGTGGATATTAGACCCAGAGCAAAGGATTGCCTGACTACAATCCACAACCTCAGAGAAGCTAGAAAACAAGGAAGACCCTAGAGTGACATACATGGACCCCTGAAAAGGGCAAAGGGACAAGATCTCCTGAGTAAATTTGGAGAATGTGTCGGGGGGAAGGGAGATGATAGGAGAAAGAGGAGGGGGGACGGGGAGGGGAGAGGAGAAAATGAAGATCAGGAAGGTTGAGTTTGGGGAAGGACAGAGAAGTGGAGCAAGGAAAGAGACACCTTGATAGAGGGAGCCATTATGGGGTTAAAGAGAAACCTGGCACTAGGGAAATTCTCCAGAATCCACAAGGATGACCCCAATTAAGAATCTAAACAATAGTGGAGAGGCTACTTTAAATGCCCTTCCCCTATAATAAGACTGATGACTACCTTAAATGCTATCATAGAGCCTTCATTCAGTAGCTCCTGGAAGCAGAGGCAGAGATTTACAGTTAATCACTGATCAGAACTCCATTCATATGGTAGGCATAAATACTGATCTACTAACAGAGGCCCCATAGATTGTTAAGGCCTCCTCACTGACACCCATGTTCAGGGGTTCTGGATCAGTCCTATGCTGGTTTCCCAGCTATCAGTCTGGGGTCCATGAGCTCCCCCTTGTTCATGTCAGATGTTCCTGTGGGTTTCGCCAGCCTAGTCTTGACCCTTTTGTTCATAACTCCTCCATCTCTGCAACTGGATTCCAAGAGTTCAGTTCAGTGTTTAGATGTGGGTGTCTGGTTATGCTTCCATCAGACACGCTGGATGATGGCAGTAGGATGGAACCTTTTCTTGAGCAGACTCAGAAAGTTGGGAACGCAAGAATTCCACTTGTTGCCTGGGCATTGGTGGTGCACGCCTTCAATCCCAGCACTCGGGAGGCAGAGACAGGTGGATCTTTATGAATTCGAGGCCAGCCTGGTCTCCAGAGTGAGTGCCAGGATAGGCTCCAAAGCTACACAGAGAAACACTGTCTCCAAAACCAAAAAAAAAAGAAAAAAAAGGAAAAAAGAATTTCACTTGTATTAGTCAGGCTACAGGAGGAAGTAGATGTCTTACATAGATGAAGATCATTTGGTGAGATGATATTTTTTTTTATAGAAATACCAATTGCAGTAGAAAGAATCATAAAGGAATATAAAAGGAACATGAGATCAAATAAAGTAACTTCCTCAATTCCTGCAAAAGTAGGATGAGTAAGATATTTTCAGGACCTAAAATGAGAGGTCCAGTGATGCCTTGAGAGCTACATTCTCCCAGGGTCTTTACTTAGGGAGTAACCTGGATATCTTAGTTACTTTTCCTATTGCTATGATAGACGTACTCTAATAAAAACAACTTGAAGAAGGAAGCTTTATTTGGTTTATAGTTCAAGATTACAGCCCATTATGGCGAGGAAGTCACAGTAGTAGGAACCTGAGGCAGCTGGTTATATTGCATCTGTAGTCAAGAAGCAGGGAGTGATGAATGTTGGTACTCAGCTTTCTTTACCCTTTTAATAATAAAAAGCATACACATAAATTCAATTTGAATTCCTGTGTAAAATTATTAATGAAATTAATCCTTTCTCTTCCCATGGGAGGACACCATTACCTAGCTCAAGGAATGGTGCCATCCACAGCAAGTGTGTCTTTGCATCTTAGTTGACCTAACTGATATAATCCCCGAAGGCATCCCTTTCTCCCTTCCATAGGAGGCAACCATTAGTATTTTTGCATATTATCAAGTTGACAGTTGAGATCAACCAACATACCAACGAACACATTCCTATTCTCTGCTCTTATTTTGGAGCTCATAGTGACTAAATACGGGGGAAGAAAAACAGCATTTCATTCCTTTGATGAACTACAAGTATGTTAGTGTTTTATGGCCAATGGAAACTGGAGAAAAGGAAGCATTTCTGTAGTAGAAAAGAGAAACAAAATATCCTATGTGGCCAGTACTGTGCTTGTCTTTTCAAATTCCTCATATTTCTGGAGTCTGACTTGATTTTGATTGTGAGCCTAGCCTTTAACAGCTGAGCCATCTCTCCAGCCCTGAATCTGCCTTGCTTTTAGCGCCACTAAAAGTTTGTAGTATTGTATGTTTTCACACTCTGTGTTTTTAGTTTTAACTTAGGTTAAACCATTATATATGCAGTTCTCCTCTTTCATTAAAATATTTATTTATATCAGTGTTTCTTTCACAAGTGGGTAATTTAGACTTGAGTGACATATCAGTGATCAATTAAGTGTTTATTTAATTTTGGCTGTAGGAAATATGTCTATGAGAAAACATATATATATATATATATATATATATATAAATATATATATATGAATATATATGCACACATACACGTATGTGTGTGTATGTACATATATATTTTAATATGTGCATCTCTGGGTTAGTTTATCATAGTGATGTAAGACCCAGAAAAAAAGTTGATTTTAAATAAGAGAAGGAAGATTAGTTATAGATATTAAGAAATGATGTATAATATCATTTAATATTACAATACTTTATTGAATATAAAGAGTGATGCCAGTTCATGGTACATTTGCTTGTAGCATGATTAGAAGAATGGTAATGGTGTCCTCCCATGGGAAGAGAAAGGATTATTTTCATTAATAATTTTACACAGGAATTCAAATTGAATTTATGTGTATGCTGTGTTAGTACTATGGCTCTTTGTGGCTGAATTTTCTTGTCCCAACAGGTCCTACCAAGTTCCACCACCCTTTGCAGCCCCAAATAAACACACAGTCACTATATTAGTTATAAAACTGTTGACCAATGACTAGGGCTTCTTATTGGCTAGCTCTGTCTTAATTATTAACCCAGTTCTATTAATCTAAGTATTTACACGTTGTCTTATCTTACCAGAGAAGGGTTCGGACTTGTTATTCCTTTGATGGCCTACATGGCAACTGTCCTAGTGGGCTCCCTCTGCCTACCTTTCCCAGAAATCTCCTCATCTCCTAGTCCTGCCTATCTTCTGCCTCATTGGCCAGACAGCTTTATTCATCAACCAATGAGAGAAACATATATAGAGGAGCTTCCTGAACATTACACCTGTAGCACAGACACTAAAATCAACAATTAATAAATGGGAACTCCTGAAACTGAGAAGCTTCTGTAAGGCAAAGGACACAGTCAACAAGACAAAAACGGCAGACCACAGAGTGGGAAAAGATATTCACCAACCCCATATCTGACAGAGAGCTGATCTCCAAAATTTACAAAGAAGTCAAGAAGCTAGTTTCCAAAACACCAAATAATCCAATTAAAAAGTGAGGTACAGAATTAAATAGAGAATTCTCAATAGAGGAATCTAAAATAGCTGAAAGAACACATTAGAAAGTGTTCAACATCCTTAGACTTCAGGGAAATGCAAATCGATACAACTCTGAAATACCATCTTTCTCCTGTCAGAATTGCTAAAATCAAAAACACCAATGATAACTTTTTCTTTTTTGGTTTTCCAAGACAGGGTTTCTCTGTGTAGCTTTGGAGCCTATCCTGGCACTCACTCTGGAGACCAGGCTGGCCTCAACCTCACAGAGATCCACCTGTCTCTGCCTCCCGAGTACTGGGATTAAAGGCATGTGCCACCAACACCCAGCCACCAATGATAACTTATGCTGGAGAGGATGTGGAGAATGGGGAACACTCCTCAACTGTTGGTGGGAGCACCAACTCGTACAGCCACTTTAGAAATCAGTATGGTGATTCCTCAGGAAAATTGGAATCAATCTACCACAAGATGCAGCAATTCCACTCTTAAGCATATACCCAAAAGAAGCACACTCATGCAACAAGGATATCTTTTCAACTATGTTCATAGCAGCATTATTCGTAATAGCCAGAACCTGGAAGTAACCTAGATGCCCCTCAACTTAAGAATGGATAGAGAAAATTTGGTACATTTACACAATGGAGTACTACTCAGCAGAAAAAAAAACAATGGATTCTTGAAATTTGCAGGCAAATGGATGCACCTAGAAGAAACCATCCTGAGCGAGGTAACCCAGTCAGAAAAAGACAAACATGGTATGCACTCACTCATATGTGGATTTTACACATAGAGCAAAGGATTACTAGCCTACAATCCACACCACTAGAGAAGTTATTCAACAAGGAGGACTCTAAGAGAGACATACATGGTTCCCTGTCAAAGGGGAAAGGGACAAGTTCTACAAATTGGGAGCATGGAGGGAGGGGAGAATGAGCTAGGAGAATGAGAAGGAGCTAGGAGAATGAGGGGTGAGGAGGACTTAAGGGAGCAGGACGTTTTTGTAGGGGGAAGAATAATAGAGGAGAGCAAAATAAGAGATGCCATCAGAGAGGGAACCAATATAGGTTTAAAGAGAAATAAGGCACTAGAGAAATGTCCAGAGATCTACAAGGATGACACCAACTAACCATCTAAGCAACAGTGGAGAGGCTACCTTAAATGCCCTCCCCTGATAATGAGATTGATGACTAACATACACGCCATCCTAGAGCCTTCATCCAGCAGCTGTTTTTTTTTTTTTTAAAGCATTGATATGTGGTGAATAACAGAAGAATTTCTTTTGAATGAAATAAGCCTTATGGTCATTGCCTCTAAGCATGCTCATGCAGTCTTCCAATATATATGACTCTGCAGTGACAGTGAAGCTCTTGTTTCAGTGCCCCAACCTTGTCTCCACTTTGCAATGAGCACGGAAGTTTGATGTCGCCTTACCATAGTGGATTAAGGGTCAAATCCTTCATGCTACAAATGTATCTCAAAAAAAAAATTCCTAGGGATTTGATTTCAAACTCTAATCAGAAAATTAGTTCCAAGTACTGCTTTTTGTCACATACATCCATGTGCCAATGTTGAGCTTCCTTTATTTGATGCCTTTAGAGCAGATTACATTTACATTAAATCAGGTCTTTCTTCTCCCTTGTTGCTTTTTGAATCTAAATCTTTAAACCAGAGTCCTTAAATCAGAGTCCATCAACACCACTTTCGAGGCTGCTGGAAAAGTGTTTGTTCTCTCACTGCAGTGACCAGCCCTTGATTTCTCTGAGCCCCCTACTTTTTCCACTGATGAAAATTTAAGTAGCTTAAATCTTTCCTACAAATTACCAGGTCATTTAAAAATAAATTGGGCTCATTTTAATCTAATTCCTAATGTGCAACGGCCTGGGGAGTTATTTTCAGCTCCGTTTGTTGCAGTTTGTAATTATCATGGTCCTTTTAAAGAAAAGAAAAGTAACAGGGCTGTATTTTATGTGAATTACCAAGGATCTTCAGAGTAACTCATATTTAAGGTGAGTAATGGGGGAAATGAAAGGCAGAATGGGTAATGAGGCAGATGTGATGAAGCCCAGCAGACAAAAGAAATAAACGAATGCCAGAGAGAATCCAGATGCTAACGGGTTACCTTGCTTGAAGATAAAAAGATTTCAGATCTGCAAGTGATGACAATTAATGTAAATAATTGAAAGCACTTCATAATTTTCCAAGCTTGTGGAGTCTTTGATTCCATGAGTCTAAAAGCTGCCTGCAGACTTTACTTCTTTTCTCTCATTTTAAGAGGACAGGTTGTGTATGTTTAGTTTCTGAAATGAATAGTGTGATTCAGCCATTGATTAAACTAGAGGGGATTGTTTTGACTTGCTGGGTCCAGATTACAAACTCTGAATTGATTTCTTACTCTTCTGTGATGTGTACATTTTAATGGTGGGGGAATTACAGTAATCCCTTTCCCAGCTCAGATAGAAACTTCCATTTCCAGTGGCCTTCACAGCATTGTTAAAGTCACAGGCATAGAAGCACTTGCAAGGTGTAAATCAAATATTGTGGAAACTCAGAAGAGGGAAAGACACTGTTTCCTTTGGGAAGGGGAAGGGGAAGGGGAAGGGGACTCTGAGAGGTCATCATGCCAGAAATGGCATTTGTTAGTCAGCTTTCTTTCACTGTAGCAAATCACAGAGATACATCAGTTTCTGGAGAGAATATTTAATTGGGTTTATGATTCTGGAGTTTGTGTTTAGGACTCTGGTTGGAGGAGTTTGAACATCACAGCAGTAATGCATAGCCAAGCATGTCTGGGACAGATTTAAAAAAATGGGACTAGCTAGAGACTAAAGTCTTCACTGGCATAGCCCCTATGATCTAAATATCTTCTACGAGAATCTACTTTTTAATATTACCAACCCAGCAAACAAATATTTTAATGAAGAGGCAGCTGGAGAGCATTGTAGGCTCAAGCTTTAGCAGAAAGGAAGGTTGAAGGTTGATCAAATTTATATAAGGTAGACATATGGGTACCTTGGACATTTGAATTAAGTAGCTGAGGGACTGTAAATAGTACCATTACAATTTGACAGGAAACTTTGTTTTGGCCAGGGGCTAGCAGGCAGTATGCTTATGCAGCAGGTGGGCCAGATGGTAGAATGCTTGACCAAAGTGTTTGAATTTTCTGCTGTGGACAGTTATGACGATCTTGGGAATCTCTTTAATTCCTTCAAACCTTTCTAAACAAGTGCCGTGCTGTTGTTTTGGCATTTTGGCATTTTAACGGAGGCTTTTAATTTCCCTCTCCCCCCAATTTAGAGTGAACAGAAGGAGAACTACTTCTAAAATAATATTGACATATGAGCCAGCATTCCACAAACATGAAAGAGGATAATTAGCAAACATATGCTTGACTCAGATTTAAGTTAAAAACAGTCATATGTATTTAAAGGTAGATACTTTCCTCTTTGCATGACAAATAGCTAATAAACTAATCTTTCTTACTGTGTTATTATAAGTATCATTTAATTCTTCCTGCATGCCTAAGATGATGATGGTGACAAAAGTAATAAAGATAGCCAACATCTCCACTCATATTCTAAGTGCTATGTATGTAATCCTTCTGCAATCCTTTACATACTATGCACTTGGTACTGTTATTTTTCCTGTAGAGCAGATGAAGGGGCTGAGACTCTGAGAGGTAAGATAATGTTCTAGAAGGGCAAACAGCTTGTGAGTGGCAGAGTAGACATGTTAACCTAATGTTTTGGATTCAGAGACTATACTTCTTTGCTTTCTAGGCTGTGTCTCTTAATGTAGACACATTTATTTTAATTCTATCTGACTGAGTAGATAAGTTAAAACCCCAAGTAGGATAAAGACTTGGCAGTTTCCAGGGCATAGTTGATAGAGATCTCTTAAGATTCCCCAAACCTGTGCTGTTCATGTTTCTTTCCCCCAATTTCCCACTCTGCAGCTGCTCTATTGATACATCCTACTCTGTAAAAGTCTAGAAAAATACTTGGCTGGGTAGGTATTTGGATTGTAAAGACACCATCTTCTCTATAGGACTTTGAATCTGGAAGATTTTTCCAGGCAGTTTTCCAGCTGTGTTTTCTCCTGTGCAAGCAATGCATGCATGCCCAGTCTCCTGGCAACATTATCCATCAGAAAGGCTAGTCCTCTACTCAGTTTAACAATCATGACCAAAATTGTCAGGGGGACTAGAGATGCAAAATATTAATGCCCCGATAGTGTTGGAAGCATTATTGCCATATATTAAAAGCAAGGTTGAAACATCCAAGAGAATCCACAGTATTCATCCTATTTCCAGCATCCTTTCATCTATTTCCTACTCTATTTCAGAAAATGTGTGGTGTCATAATAGAGTGTGAATTCACAAATAGCAAAGCTTTCTAAAGCAACACTTATTTTCAAAATATTCCCTTAAATCTGTGGACTTAATAATAAACATGTAACATGCAGGTTTTTTTTTTTAGTAAAATATGTTTGGGGCGGGTGAGATAAATATCAGTGAAGGTTGCTGTAAAATATTGCTTCGACTTGATAGTTACGACAGTCTAAGATGTGTCATTGTTGATTGAGCCCAGCAAGGCTTGGAAACTTAGAAAACGTGGCCTTATATCTTTCTCTTCTAGGTATAATACTTTCAGTTGGATTTGAGGTTGCCTGTTTGATACTTCAATTCCTTACCAACAAATATTGTTTGGCAAAATGGGGCTTACTTGAATCTATATTTGGGGAATATCCAATTTGCAGACACATTTATTGGCCCTGCAATCGCCATACCATGGTAATATATTTTTTTTTAAAATAGCATTACATTATTTTTAACAGACCATATACTGTTTATATCTAAAATGTATAGAGAAAACCCAGCTAAATACAAAAGCACTGTAAACATTTTCCAGTGTTTCAACTGCTTGAAGCATCACTTCTAAAGTGGGGTGCATACATGAAAGACTTGTCAGTGACAACTGACATCTGAATGAATAATTAAAATAAGTACAATAGAAAAATGAAGATAGAAGTTTTTCCCTCCATTTTTATTTAAATTAAGAACAAGATTGTTTTACATGTCAATCCCTCCTCCCCTGCCCCCCACTAACACCCTACCTATCCCATACCATTTCTGCTCCCCAGGGAGAGTGAGGTCCTCCATGGGGGATCCCCAGAGTCTGTCATATCCTTTGGGATAGGGCCTAGGCCCTCCCCTGTGTGTCTAGGCTGAGGGAGGATCCCTCTGTGTGAAATGGGCTCCCAAATCCATTCCTATGCTAGGGATAAGTACTGATCTACTACAAGAGGCCCCATAGATTTCCAAGGCCTCCACACTGATACTCCCATTCGTGGAGTCTGGATCAGTTCCATGATGGTTTCCCAGTGGTCAGTCTGGGAGCCAAGAGCTTCCCCTTGTTCAGGTCATCTGTTTCTATGGGTTTCACCAGCCTGGTCTTGTCCACTTTGCTCATCACTCCTTCTTCTCTGCATCTGGATTCCAGTTCAGATCAGTGCTTAGCTGTGGGTATCTGCTTCTTCCTCCATCAGCTGCTGGATGAAGGATCTAGGATGGCATATAAGTTAGTCATCAATCTTATTATCAGGGGAGGGCATTTAAGGTAGCCTCTCCACTGTTGCTTAGATGGTTGGTTGGTATCATGCTTGTAGATCTCTAGACATTTCCCTAGTGCCTTATTTCTCTTTAAACCTATACTGGCGTCTTCTCTGATGGTGTCTCTTATTTTGCTCTCCTTTGTTCTTCCCCTCCACAAACTTCCTGCTCCTTTATGTCCTCCTCTTCTCCCCTTCTCATTCTCCAAGCTCCCTCTCTCCTTCCCCCATGCTCTCAATTTGCTCAGGAGATCTTGTCCCTTTCCCCTTCTCTGGGGGACCATGTATGTCTCTCTTAGAGTCCTCCTTGTTGCCTAGCTTCTCTAGTGTGGATTGTAGGCTGGTAATCTTTGTCTCTATGTGTAAAATCCATTTATGAGTGAATGCATACCATGTTTGAGATACCATCTTATTCCAGTCAGAATGGCTAAAATAAAAAACACCAATGATAACTTATGCTGGAGAGGATGTAGAGAAAGGGAAACACTCCTCCACTGCTGGTTGGAGTGCAAACTTCTACAGCCACTTTGGAAATCAGTATGGCAATTCTTCAGGAAAATTGGAATCAGTCTACCACAAGATCCAGCAATTCCACTCTTAAGCATATACCCAAAAGAAGCAATTCATACAACAAGGACATCTGTTCAACTATGTTCATAGCAGCATTATTTGTAATAACCAGAACCTGGAAGCAAACTAGATGCTCCTCCACTGAAGAATGGATACAGAAAATGTGGTACATTTACACAATGGAGTACCACTCAGTGGAAAAAAACAATGGATTCTTGAAATTTTCAGGCAAATGGATGGAACTAGAAGAAACCATTCTGTGTGAGGTAATCTGGTAATATGTTTCTATGCATTTGATTTACAGTAAGACTCTTTGCATGCAGAAATAAAGTTTTTTCCCACTGTCAGATGCAGAGTTAATTTGGTTAACATCTAGATACTTATTAAATTGGAAAAGAATCTTCTATGTCCATGAAGGTGACCCTTGAGGGGAGGGGAGTTTAGATTTATGTATTTCCTGGAAAGAGGTATCACTGTGAAAAGACCAAAGTCTACAAACTGTACATGTCATTTAACTCAGACTGCCCAAGTGGATGTTGCTCCCTGATCGCTAACACATCTAGGACTAGAGAAAAGTAAGGTTTTACTTATGGTGGGCCTCATCTTGCTTCTTTCTGCCCATGACTCCCAGGTATGAGGTAGTCAATGGTTTTGGGCTCTGTTTGTAGCATGTCTTTACAAAATGATATATAGTTGAATTTATGATGCAAAGTACCAGACAGGTCAACACCTTGGCAGCATCTAGGTCATGATGTATGGAAGAAGTTACTGGCTCTGTTTCCTTCCCCATTTCTCTCATTCTACTTTGGGTGGGCTTGGTATATAGCACATATAATTGTCAGATGAGATTTAGGAAGAGAGATGAAATAAGGAGGACCACTTCCTTGTTATATCCATCCTTCTATCTTTGTTACTCTGCAGAGTCAGACATGTAGTAAGAATATGAACATTAGGTATATATGTGAACAAATAAATGAATCTACGTTTGGAAAACTGGCAGGGTCCAGTTGGAAGGAGAAGGACTGACTAGGTAACTTTTACAACACTGTAGGTTTGAGACAGAGGCTTATGTTAGTAGAGGGCAACTAGAATAGGATTGGCAGCTAGAGAAATTAAAGACAGGGATTGGTGAATAGGTATGCTTGGTTATTTAAATAAAAATGCTCTCCATAGGCTTATATATTTGAGTGCTTAGTTGCCAGGCAGTGGAAGTTTTTAATAGGATTAGAAGTATTGGAAGGTATGATTTTATTGTAGGAACTGTGTCACTGGTGTTGGGGTGGACTTTGAGATTTTCCAAAGCCCATACCTTGCAGAGTGTTTCTCTCTTTCTCTTTGCCTGTGGATCAGGATATAGCTCTCACATACTTGTCCAGCATCATGCTAGCCATGCCTGCTGCCATGGTCACTGACAGGATGATAATGGCTTAAACTTCTGGAACTGTAAACCCAGACTAATCAAATGTTTTCCTTTTTGGTAAGAGTTGCCTTGATCATTGTCCTCTTCACAGCAATAGAACAGTGGGTAAGACATGAGAGTCAGGGACTGGTAAATACACATGGAAGTGTAGGGCAATACCAGGTACTAATGCTATAGAATGATTTCATAGAAGTATAATTCAGACTTGTATTAATTAGGGATATATCCAAAATGGGTTACACAAGTGCTAACTGTTGGGGGAAAGGTTGGGTGACAGAGAGATTGTGTATTTAATACCAAGTGGTGTCATTTGTTATGCATTCTGGCAGGCAAGATAAAGAAATATTGAAAAGCAAATATTTCATAACTGCAAAACCTATGTGAAAATCTGGCTGTGCTGCTTACAGATCAAGTGACATTGGGAAGTTCAAGTTTTCTGTGCTTCTGTTTTCTTCCTTCCCTCCCGACCACTCTTCATCCTTTCCAACATGTACTAATTATGTATATTAATAAATTTCAAGTTATAGATTTGCATATGCCTTCATCAGAATCCTATTAAATCCAATCACTCCGTTCTAGCCCTTCTTTATACTCTCCCCAATGTCTAGTATTCCCTAAGTTACTTTAAGGTAAACTTTTGTTTTGATCTCAGATCTAAGAGCAAATAGGTCATACTTGCCTTTCTTATTCTGGTTTATTTCTCTTAACATAATATCCTCAAATCCGCTCCATTCTGTGGCATGTGATGAGAATACTTTTTTAAATGCTTGAATAATAATAATAATACTTGTATATATATGCTACATTTTATTTATCAATTCAGCTATTGAAGGACATCTAGGTTGACCCCATATCTAGTCTATTTTACATTTTACATGGATTTCCAAGTGTCCTGTTGATCACTGATTGAATTGCTTTTGGATTTATAATCCAAAGTGAGATTGCTAGATTGTATTACAGTTCTGGCTTCAGTCTTTTGAGGAGAAATCTCTTTATAATTGCTGCACTAATTTACATTTCCACCAATAATGTTTCAGGGTTCCTTTATTCTGTACATTATTGCAGACATTTGTTATTTTTATTTATTTAATAGCAGTATTTAATATTGTTAATTTTCATTTCCTAATATGTACCTCAGTTTTATTATTTATAAACTTGGGAGAGTAATGGACACACCATATGGGACACTGCCAAAGATCGGTTGAATTACTGTGAGTAAATCATCAGAGCTTTATAAATATTGCCTCTTGGTTTGGAAAACTCTTTGGCTTAAATGATGTTACTTGTCTAGTGAATTTGGTATCTTGGTTGTATTTACTTTTTGTTCCTGTGATTAAAAAAAAAAAAAAACAAAAAACATGACGGGGCTGGAAAGATGGTCTAGCAGCTGTGATAAGTTTTGTATCTCCAGAAGAATCCAGCATTGACATGGTGGTTCATAACCATTCGTAATCCCAGCTCCAGGGGATCCTATGACCTCTTCTGGCATCTACAGGTACCAGGCACACACATGGTACACAGATATACATGCAGCCCAAAACTACATAAACATAAAAATATTTTAAAAATATCAAAATGTCTCATGGGAAAAAAGGGATTATTTTTGGTAGGGTTACTATACCATGACCAAAAGCACGTTGGGGAGGAAAGAGTTTACTTGGCTTACATTTCCAAATCACAGTCCATCATCAAAGAAAGTTAGGACAGGAACTCAAAATGGGGCAGGAATATGGAGGCAGGAGCTGATAAAGAGGCCATGGAGGGGTGCAGCTTATTGGCTTTTTCTCCGTGGCCTGTTCAGCCTGCTTTATTATAGAATCCAGGACCACCTACCCAGGGTGACTCTGTCCACAATGGGTTGGGCCTTCCAACATATATCACTAATTAAGAAAATGCTCCATAGGCTAGCTTTTCTCAGTTAAGGCTCTCTCCTCTCCAGTGATTCTAGTTTGTATCATGTTGATATAGAACTAGACAGTACAGGTTCTTTTTCTGGTTTATGGCTGAAGAGGGATAAGAGTTCATAATATCAGGGGTACCATGGCAGTAGGCATCTGGAACAGGCAGCTGAGAGATCACATGTTCAACTACATAGAGAAAACAAAGTGAACTGAAAGTGGAATGAGGCGAGGAGCTCCCAAAGCCTGCTCCCAGTGATGTCCTTCCTCCAGGAAGGCTCCCCCTTCTAAATGTTCTATAATATCAAACATTGTCACAAATTGAGGAGCAAGTATTCAAATATGTGAACCTATAGGGAAAATTTCTCATTCAAACAATGTCACCTGCTTTATAAAGATGGGACAGTGAATTCAATACACTTTCATGCCTCTTCTTTTGGAGTATGATAAAGTTGCAAAGCATGTATGCCATTTTCATCCACAAATTTCCTTGAGATTGAGATTTTTAATAGCTTATTTTAATTTACCATTTGATAATCTAAATCTCTCCAAGTCTGTGGCTGATAAACTGGTATGTGGAAGAAAATAGACCTATGCACATATCTAATATGAACTTCCCTATTTCCATTGGGTCAGACTTTTTTTATTGCAACTGGTTTAATAGGAAAAAATAAGGCAAATAACTTAATAAACTTTAAACTCATGAAGGAACTAGAATGTTGAGGTTACACTACCTTCTCAGCTTAGATCAAGGGTCCCAAACAACAACCAATGATTAGTCATTTCTTTCTATTTCTTGACTCTGTCCCTTTGTCTTGATTCTAGTAACCACTTCCAAATTTTGCTTCAAACAGTACTAGATCAAATGGCCTCAATTTAGTGATCTTCACAGGAGAATAAATATTTTTTTGCAAGCCGTTTTGCTGGGCTAAGGAAGGAAGCTCTGTGAGTGAACCTGCTCTGGGAAGGACCCGGGTGCTAGTTAGTAATTTTATGCAGAGTAATGAAGACTGGGGTTGGTCAGACCTGAGGTACAAGCCACCACAAAGGCCAGGAACTGACTCTGTAAGCAGAAGATGTCCACTGAAGGCTATCAAGCAGCCTAGGACGTTATCAATTATGATCCATTCTACTTAGTCAGCCAGCATCTTCAAATCTAGGCAAGGAATATATCCTCCCGTTGCTGGCTGCAGAAACCGTGGCAACGTTGTTGTTTTTATTCTTCCTGGCTTAATTCCTTGTCAGTGAAATCCAGTATACTGCAATACCAGTTTGGGGTTTGAGCTGGGCCCTTGGGCTTGGGTGTCTGGGAACACACTGAGAAGTTTCTCAAAGTGTTTGGAGGACACTTTCCCTTTCTTCTGCTCTTGTACCATATGCTGGCTGTAGATTGCTTTTCCTGTCTCCTCTGGGCTCTGTGAAGATCAACAAATTAATGTTCATAGCTTCCTTAATGGCCATATGTCTAAGGGATTCAATATCTCCCAACAATGTTTTCACTCACATCCTTTCATGCCTCATTCTGAAAGATTCTGATTATCCCTGTTTCTAAGAAGCTAAAGCTGTTTCCCCTTATCTTGTTTTCTTTTCTTATTCTTTAAAAGATACCTTGTGTACTTAGGCAGCGTTAGTGTTAGTAATATTGCATAGCTTTGAGTGCACAGTTCAGGTCACCTGACATTCTCCACACTCTCATTCTTTGTTCTGGATTTCAGATCCCCTGAGTCAGATGTATTATTCACTGTCTGATTTTCACAGAGTAGAATGCATTATTTACAAGGTTGTGTGATTTCTGAAATTCTTCAAGCTTTCTTGTAAGTTTGTAAATAGCACACTGGATAGACTGGATTGCAGAGTGTAGCTGGTACAGACATCATGATTTATTGACTTCTATATTCTTTGAATGCTCTCTCGTTTTCCTTGCATATTGGTGCAAGAGAAATTTTAATGCTTTGTCTATTGATAGAGCCTATCAATCCCATCCTTCCATACTACCCAGAATTTATAAAATTAATGATACTGGATGATAGTTATCATAAACTAAATCAATGACTGTGTGTGCTATTGGCTTCCATCCAATTTCCAGAAAAAAACATACAAGTTAAATATGTAGGGGTTTGCATAGTACAGAAGGATAGCAGAGTGGCAGATCCTTTTAGAACATTTCCCCACTCTACAGATATACATACATGCACATCTATTAACACATATATCTGTATAAATATAAATTTAAACTATTCATATAAAAGGAAGCATGTGTTCTAGTTTGCCTCTCTGCTGCTGAGATGAAACTGTGACCAAAAGCAACTCAGGGATGAAAGGATTAACTGGGCTTACACTTCCACATCATAGGCTATCACTGAGGGAAATCAGGGCTAGCACTGAAGCAGGGATGGCAGAGGATTGCTAGTTACTTGCTTGGTAAGCTATTTTCTTATACAGACCCATCTCTCTAGGAATGACACTATCCACAGTGACCTCCTGCATCAAGTAGCAATCAGAAAGGGACCCTCAGACATGTCCACAGGCTAATCTGAATGAGACAATTTCTCAAAGGAGCTTCTGTCTTCCTAGATGACTCTAGTTTCAGTCAAATTGACAAAAACTAACAAGAAGAACACACAACATTTCTCTCTGTGGATCTGGATATTTTGATCTACTGTAGTTATCAGAAAGTATACAGGTCTTCAGTGAATATAAATTAAATGGCCAATTATAAGTTTATTTCAAAATGACAATGCAGACAATACATAAATACATAAAGAAACAGAATACTACCAGTGCCCAAGATTTTACACCTCCTTCTAGTCCTTAGTTTCCTGCTGCCCTGATTTCTAATGCCAGTGATTTATTTCATATGTTTTTGAAATGGACCATCGGTATCCATATGCATTACCCTTTTTATCTATCCTTTTTTTTTTTTTTTTTTGCTTGTGTGTGTTTTCATTATTTCCCGTCCTTGTTGAGATACAGCAACCCAAGGTTTTCTCACAGGCTGGAATGAAAGGGCAAAGGGAACCTAGGTCTGGGTCCTTGCCCAAGGGCAGATTTTTGTCAGATGCAGTGTGGAGCTTGAAGCCAGGGCCTTGAAGGAGTTAAGATTTCTTTTCCCCATAAAGAGACTAGAGTCATTGTCGCAAGGCTGTTGCATGTTCCATGTATGACATACTTGAGATATCCTGTGTTCTCTTTGTGAAGCATGGCTTGATTGGCTTCTTGCTGACTTCATTGTATGGTAGATTTTTTTTTTACTGACACTACTCCAGTTTTCCTTTCAGGACAACTGTACCTCAGGTACTAAATTTAGCCTAGAGGTGAGAAGTGGGCAGGACAGGGGCTGGGAGGGAAGAGCTCTGAAAAAAGGCTCCGTGGAAGCAATTATTACTGAACTAAGAGCTGAGTAATGGATATGATGGAATGAGCTAGAGTGCACCAGGCTGTGGAAATGTAACAATGGACAAGAAGTGCAGGTAGTGCAGATAGTGAAGAAGGGAGTGGGAGACGATTTATGAGATTCCTGGAACACAGTGTTGGCAGGATAGGCAAGGATGGTAGAAATGAGAGGATAATAGAAAGTAGTGCCTGGGCAAGGAGGCCCCTTCAAACATTTTCTTTGTTTATTCATTTATTTCCTGAGTATACAGTAGTTGGACTACAGTGTGCTGTGGAGGTCATGGGACAACTTGAGAGAGTTGGTTCTCTTCTTCTACTATGTAAACCCCAGAGATTGAATTCAGGTCATCAGGTAAGTGACTTTACCAATCAAGGCATTTTGCCAGGCCAAGGAGGCCATGTTAAGCCTGTTAAAGATTTTTGGAAGTATGCAGTACTAAAGTCATGGATTAAAATAAACCTTTCCCTTACAAGTTGATTTATCTCAGGTATTTGTTATGATGATGGAAAGCTAACACAGCACGCGAAGCAAATTGCCTGCTATTGCGTGTATTGAGAACTATCATTTATAACTTGGAAATCTTACACAAACAGAATTTGCTGTTCCTAGAGATGATCAAGTGAGAAGTTGAAGGTCAGAAAGGCTAAATGACTCCATAACTGACAAAGAGACCTGCTGATTTTCAGTTGAGTGCCCTTTCTCTTATAATAGTGGTTTTCAAATATTTCTTCTAGTCAAGGGACTCGTTCTACAAATGAAACCTTACCAGGAAGAGCAATATAGGAAATGATGAAAGAGAATGTGTTCTTATTAAAATGGAAGCAGGGAACCAGGACTGAAGCCTGGAGGCAATGCATCTGAAGCTTCAGTGAATTCCAGAGTCCAGAGTAAAACCTGCATGTATGGTGACAATTTCCTGGAAGCACTATCCTTGTGGGGTAGGAGCAAGCAGGTTTATTGGGCAGGAATGACAGAAGCTTTGATGGACTTTAGAGCAAGTTATTGCTCTATACTATATTGGCTATACTAAAATCATTCAGGGTACTCTGAAAAATCTGAAAAATCTCAATGTCCAGACTAATTTATATTAGCATATATGGAGTGAGAATCAATATGTATTTCTGCTTCCTTGGTGATTATACAGTGTGGCCATGATTGAGAACCAAGACTATATTAATACCTCTAAAACTATAGTTCCAGGCCAGCACTGTGATTACCTGGGACTTGCTAGAAATGTCAGTGTTCAGATTCCATCCAGAACCTCTGTATCAGAAACTGTGTTATGATAGAAATCTGTGCACAAACAAGTCTGTTGATTCTTATCCACTGTAATTAACACACACACACACACACACACACACACACACACACACACATCTCAAGTGTAAGAGTTAGGGGGCAACAGTGTTTAAGAGGGCCAGAGCTATCTGAGTTCAGACTCCGGTTTACTGGGATGAGCTAAGAATCTGGAGTTTTTATGAGCTCCTTTGGTAGTTTTGAGGCAAGCAGTTTATTAGCTCTTCTTTGGAAAGGACTGTTTGAAAGCAGTCATAATAAC
This sequence comes from Cricetulus griseus, assembly GCF_003668045.3. Classification (NCBI taxonomy): domain Eukaryota; kingdom Metazoa; phylum Chordata; class Mammalia; order Rodentia; family Cricetidae; genus Cricetulus; species Cricetulus griseus. The sequence continues at coordinate 35,248,179 of NC_048601.1, read as the reverse complement.
ACAGCATGTGGATAGGCCATGTCTCTAGAGGAGAAGTGTTCCTTCCTGTGACTCATCATTTGGTAGTGGTAGGGGGTGTTGAACAATTTGGGTCCAGGTTTATGTCTTACAGTCTTATTTTCTTAAAGACGGTACCAGGTGATTCTTATAGCCAACCATGTCAGCTTGTTTTCAATGGGTAATAAGGAACCAATAAGCCCAAGGGCTCCAGATAAAGCTTGTTTGTTCCTGTACAACTGCTGTTTGGTTGAAGGAACCCAGCTTCATGTAAAAGGTCTGGGACCTTGGGTTTTATTGTGAAGCCTAGGAAAAAGAGAATATTTTGAACAATGGGCTTGAGTTTTGACACTGGCCCGTCACTCTTCATGTTTGCCTCAGTCTTTCATCTTACTGGTTTACCCTCATTTCTCAAATCAGTACTTGTATGCCCTTGGTTACAAGAGGAAGCTGGACAAGCCTCACTACAGCTCTACTATATCATGGTGGCAATATAATGAGGGAATTACCAACATGGAGTCAGGTAAATTATAAGGGTATTTATTAGGGAGATGCCTTACTTACTGAGTGACCTAGCCAGCCGGCAGGGCAGGAGTAAGTACAGCAAGGGAATGATGGAAAGGAAGAAGGGAGTTCCACATGTGTGTCTCTCACTCTTAAACCTTCCCTACGTCTGTAGCTAACTTTTTTTTTTCAATTATAAGCTGTTTGGCCAATGGCTCAGGCTTCTTTTTCTGTAATTAATTTTTATTAGTTCAAATTAGGAACAAGCTTGCTTCACATGTCAATCCCTTCACCCTCCCCTCCCACGCAACCCTCTCCACCAACCCTCCCACCCAACCCTCCACCTGTCCCCTACCCCATCCACCCTCCACTCCCCAGGCAAGGTGGGGCCCTCAATGGGGGCTCCGAAAAGTCCACTACATCATCCTGGGCTGGGCCTAGGTCCTTCCCCATGTGTCCAGGTGGAGCGTGCATCCCTTCACGTGGGATGGGCTCTCAAAGTCCCTTCTTACACCAGGGAAAAATATTAATCCACTACCAGGGGCCTCCTAGAGTGCAGAGGCCTCCTCATTGACATCCATGTTCAGGGGTCTGGATCAGTCCTGTACTGGCCTCCCAGACAGCATCTGGGGTCGATGTGCTCCCCCTTGTTCAAGCCAGCTGTTTCTGTGGGTTTCTCCAACCTGGTACTGACCCCTTTGATCTTCATTCCTCCCTCTCTGCAACTAAGTTCCAGAGTTCAGTTCAGTATGTTTCTGTGGATGTCTGCCTCTGCTTCCATCAGCCACTGGATGAGGGCTCTAGGATGGCATAAAAGGTAGTCATCAATCTCATTTTAGGGGAAGGGCGTTTAGGTTATCCTCTCCATCATTGCTTGGATTGTCAGTTCGTGTCATCCTTCTAGATCTCTGGAAGTCTCCCTAGTGCCAGATCTCTCCTCGGACCTATAGTGGCTCCCTCTAATATGGTATCTCTCAACTATGCCTACTTTTTATGCGTGGGATCAGCAGTAACTTTAGATGAACTTGCATCAGAACACAGATTTTGATGTTGGGCAGGCATCTCCATCAATGGTGATTGTCAACCCATTGCTGAAGCTGCTGCAGACATCACCCTTGTGAAGGTCTGACATCCCTAGTCTTAGAAAATTGTTTCAGCTCAATGAGACATACAGATTTGGGGGATGGCTAATGTGGGCTATTCCTTGTTACTCAGTTCTCATGGGGGAAATAAAGAAGACCTTCACTTCTGAGCATTGATTTCTAGCTTTTGGTGCTTCTTCCATCTTCATTCTACTTGGGAACGGACTTTTTGTTCCTCTTGAGAGGTCTTTGACCTGAAAACTAGAGGTCAATTCTGTTACATAACTTGATGTAGCCAGGCTTTCATTGCTTCAGTATTGCCTAGTGCAACATCTGATTCTTGTCTTTTTCTTTTTAAACTTTTCTGGCTAGATGGCTTGAAGGATACCCTCCATTCTGAATGTGTTGATTATGTGTGTTGATTTTTTTCTTCTCAGTTTACATAGAATTACCAAAGGAGAAATCCATTGATGAAGGAGAGTTTCTGACAGTTGAAAGCAAAATACAAATATCTGGTCTAGATTTGGTTGAGACAAAGGATAGATGGGGGAAATTGGATGTTAGAAAGAAGGGAAGAAGGATCAGTCGGGCTTCTGAGTGTTGCTTTGCTCCTGGACATGGACTTTACTGATGGGAAGATTAATATTGCATGGTAATTATTTGAAATTCAGGATGAGGGTAGAGTCTGACTCTGTTATTTTTTCTTCTGCCTGGTGCCTGGAGATATTAGCAGAATGAGAACGGATTAAACTATATTTGTGACTTGAGGTTTTGTGAGAATTCTTACAGTGTGACTTCATCTATGTCTCTCTTGTGAGTTAGAAATACTGAGCATTTGTTTCTGTTTCTCTTGATATGATTTAGCAGGTACAACCTTCCTTGCAGAGGCTTAGAAGCACACACACACACACACACACACACACACACACACACACACACACACACTTCCCTATTTGCTAAGATACAGATTTGGGATCCCTGATTTTATGGAGTAAGTCTAGTGCAAAACTTTGAGAGTCTCTGAAATAGTCTTTGAGTACAGTGGGAATATAGGAATTGTGAGTAATTTTATCAGATATAATGTATTAACTTATACTGATAGCCAGTTTCAGCCCGATACCTTCATTCAGTAGCATTTTAGCCTTAGTATTTTGTATTTCAGGATTATTTTATATTTATAATATTCAAACGTTTGTTCAAATTTTTGGTTATTTTCAGTAGGAGGTCTACCGTACTCTTAGAAATATAATATTCTATCTATGGACTGTGCCTTTGCAACTCAATTAGATCCTGACTAAAATAAGACTTATTGAATATATATATATATATATATATATATATATATATTCAATAACGAATTGAATTCAATAATTGAATTCAATAATTCAATATATAATCCAAGACTGGAACCTAGTATTTTTAATACATTGATCCTGGACATGCATAATATTTTCTTTTTCTGCTCTCAGTTTCCTTATTTTTGTTTGCCTGGGTTTGTTTGGATTACCTTGGAGACTCTGATTGTTCAGTAATCCATGTTTCGAGGTGCAGATCACAGTTCCTTCCAAGATGAGTCCTGCTATCAACCACCACTTTCCAAACAGTTCATGTCAAGCAAGGTATTTGAGTATCTCAGTAAAGGCAAACAGTGGCGTGCTGAATGGTATCTCATTGAGTTTTCCCAGGAGAACTCTTATTGTTGAATGAAATGATTTAGAAAAAAAACCCATAGCATTATTCAGACAGTCAAGAGCGCAATCAACTTGCTGAGTCATTACTAATGTACCTAGAAGTGATATGCCACCCTGCAAGTACACTTCACTGTGCACAGATTTGGGAGGCCATCAGCAGTCAGGGCTTACTCATTGGATCTGCTCTGTGAGTGTGTTCATGTGTGTTCTGGCATCTGTGAGAAAAACAGAATGACAACATAATTTTTTTCTCCCAAAATGAAAATTGTTTTCCTGCCTGTCTAGGAGGGGAAAAAACCTACTTGTTGAAAAGAAGCAATTTCCCACTTGTGTAGTAAATGACATTTCTGTTGAAATGACACAGGATATTCAGTGACTTTCTTGTAATAGTGGGATGTTACAAGGTAAGGATATCCCCTGCATCTCAAATCAGAAGGTGCTTAGAGGTGATCCATTCAAGTTGTATATTAACTTTTAGAGTTGTAGCAGTTTTATGGATTTCCCTCCACCACACCCAGAAAACAATATTGGAAGTGTAACATATAAAACATAATTTGACATTTATTTTAGCATCCACATAGCCCAGGCTAGCCTCCAACTCTCTAAAGTAGGGTAGGATGACTGAATTTCTGGTCTTCCCTCTTCTTTCAAGGGCTAGGCTTACAGGCATGTGCTCTTGTGCCCAGTTTAGGAAGATCTGGTATCAAACTGAAGACTTTGTGCAAGCTGGACAAGTACTGTACATACTAAAATATTAGTATATAAATGAACAAACTGCTTTACAAGATTTATTTGTTATAAAACTGATTCATGAAATCATTTCAGTGAACACATTTCAGACTAAAAATTTTGAAACTAGTAATTATTTAGCAAAAGTTTTCTAGTTTTCTATTGGTCAGAGATCCTTTGGGGGGTATTATTTATCATGTTGATTTCAGGGGTTCAGCATCATAATAGCAGTTCTATAATATCCTGTATAACATTTACAAGCTTCCAGTCTGGCAGAATCTTTAAAGCACCTATTTGAGCCATTCCACTAAACACTGCTTGAATCACACCAGTTTAATCTAATATTGCCAGTTTAGTGAAAATTTCAGAGTGCCTGAGTTTGTAATGCTTAAGCAGGAAGGCAAAATAATATTTATTATATTTCTGCTGAATGCTGGTGTTGGATATGCTCTAAAGACACAACCAAATACAATATGAAATTCATCTTGTCTGTGTTGGCACTGACATCATCCTTATTATCATTGCTACTATTACCCATGTCACAGAGACAAAGGCAGCAAAGATCCACAAACATGGGTATCAAGGACCTTGAATAGCCACAGTGGTGACTTTGGCTAAGTGGGTACTAGATGTAAAGCAAAGGATACCCAGGATACAATCCAAAGTACCAGAGGAAATGGGTAATGTCTTGTGAACACAATATATTTTATATTGTATGTCTGTTGTATGTGCATGTTTGCATATATGAATACAAGAACATACATACCTTGATGTCACAGAATAACCTCAGGTGTCAATCATCACTTTCTACCTTATTTGTGATTGATCTCACTGCTGAATATATCAGACTAGGTGGCCTACAAACTTCCAGTGATTAGTTTTGAATATGACATCCTACGCTGGGGAGATGGTTCAATTGGTAAGTACTTGTTACACATGTTTGGATCCCTTTACTCATATAAAGCCAAATGTGGTGACATGTATCTATAAGTAAGTTTTAAAAAAAGGAAGGAAAATGATGGCATTTTCTCTATTTTTATATAATAGCAAAGTTGGCTTAAGGACTATGTGTTGAAGCTAGGATTTGAACCCAGGAACCTTTTCTTGGTATTGAGAAGAGTATCCAGGCTTAGCATATGATGGTCAAGGGCTGTGTTACTGAGCTCTATTTCAACTCTGTCCTTTGTGAACTAAGCTTGATCCAGAGACCATCAGGAACACTGAGGGCAACAAGTTGGCTCAGTGTTAACTGTGGCAAGGAAGAAAGCCCAGGGAAAATCATGGGGTGTCACTATCAAGAGTTTGAAGGGTCTGAGTCTGGAGTTTGTGCCCAGTAAGAGCAAGTGGCCTTGGGACATGGAAGCTTTATTCTGGATTTTGTATTGTGACACAATGGGGGCAATTCTGTGATTGATAAATCATTTTAAATAAGAGAGGAGTGGGGCGCAGCTAGAGTTGTGATTGAGAGAGAACACAGTTGTCACATTATCCAAGATTTGGTGGAGGCTATTAGGCAATGTTTTGGTTTGACAATCCTGATCTTTTGTCTATGTTCAGACATCATTAGGGAGCTGACTGTTTTCATCGTGAGCCATAACTGCAGAGCAGCCTCATCTAAAATTCTTGTTCTGTGAGATGGTTCATGGTCTACACAACACCAACGCCTACTTGTTAGAGCCAAGCTCCTGGTGCCAGGCCAGCTCCCTATTGTCAGGGGATGCTTTTATACCTTTCATAACATATACCCTTTCATTAATTCTGACTTTTCTTATTTGTATGGGACTGAGATTGGAGAGAACAACAGAAGATGTGGGGAGGCAAGTAAGAAGGCCATTGCTTAGGACATGAAGAGGGTATCCATGGCTCTCTGATATGCATGTAGAGGGATGCATGGGGTTTAAAGCTATGAAGAAGATAGAGATGTATGTCATCAAAATAATATATTCTTTAATAGTTTAAGCTGTGATATATTGATGCTAAGACACATTGCCATCAGAGGAAACACTGAATATTCACCAGCCCCTTATTGTCATGGGACATCAAGGAATCAAACATATTAACGAAAACAAAATCAGCTTCAGATTTTTTAACACATTCTTGGCTACTGAAAATATCTCATTTCCAGAGAGGGTGAGACTTCAAGTGTAGTCACCTCCATCTTACATCTAGATTGTATGAATTGTTTTTTTTTTTTTGCAGCTATCTTGAGACATTGAAAAATGCTTTTTATAGAAGATGAAGATCCTGTACTCATTATTGACAAAGTCCTCCCAGAGAGCAGGTGTGAGTTAGATTATTGTGTTTGGGAATTTACCTTATATGTCATTTGATTGGGAAAAGAGACTAATGTTTTGACAATGAGTATAATAGACAGCATAAAGTATGACTAGTGCAATTTCAATTTTGCATGGAACAGGAAATCATTCTAGAAAAATGTGCCCATTTGCAAGCCTGCAAGCCTGTTTATCTCCTCAGGATTTTATGGGTTTAAAATATTCTACTTGTAGAAGAGTAATTTTGATTTTTTTCTGTAAGCTGCCCCTTATGCCTTATCCTTTATTCCCAATATCCCATGAGACATTTCTTCCTATAAGGGGCCAAAGCAAAGTTAATACTAAGCTGTATTCTACCTCCATATTTATGAAAACCAAATCTCTAGAGATTTGTCGAATCTTGTGCTGTCATGTTTAACTTTATCAGAAATGTATTGTGACAGTCTGGATTGAATCCTATTGTCACAAGCTTGTCAAAATTCTCATTTTAGAATCCAACACAGATTTCTATGTTATAACCTTAGGGACTTGAGGCATCAATTAATATATAAGACAAAAAATAAAAGCAGATAGAACCCCAAATATTACTTTATTACTGGTAATTTCAGGAGAGATAGGTATGTCTGCTGTTTGTGTGGAAGTGGACTCTTGTAGTCCATGCTAGAATCAGGCAATCTTATGAGCCTTCATGAAGAATCATGGTTTTCTTTGCCCAGGGGAGGACTGAATGATGGGGGCGAAAGCCTAGAGGAAATGCTGTCATCAAATGTTTGAGATGCATCAGGTTTCTGCTCACTGATAAGTAGACAGACTGTGCCTCAGAGAGTTTGTTTGACTCCTTTAAACATCTAGCTTGAAACAGAGGATCATGAATCAACCTGAAATCTAATATGGACACCAGCCAGAGTTCTCTAGTTATTTGTGCTTAAAGATAGATGCATTGTTAATAATTAAAGACTCTGTCTAGAGCAGTTTACTCAGTTAAAACAATAGAGATTTTTACAGGTGCTTAAAAATTTTATGTGCATGAATGTTTTGTTAGCTTGTATGTATGTCTACCGCATGCATGCCTGGTACCCTCAAAGCCCAGAAGTAGGCTGTAGATTGCATTCTTTGGAACTGCAGTTGCAGACAGTTGTGAGCTGTCATCTGGGTGCTAGGAATCCAACCCAGGTCTTCAGGAAGAACAGTTTGTGCTCTGACCCCACTGAAGTCCCACCCACTCACAGGAGATAGCCCGTTCAGGTTATATATCCACTGTTGCTAGGAGTCTTAGTTGAGATCATCCTTTTGGATTCCATGGAGTTTCCCTTGTACCAGGTTTCTACCCTATTTCCAAATGCACACCCATTTCCAGTCCTCTCTTTCAGTACTCTCTTCTTCTATCCACCTCCAATCTGATCCTTCATGTTTCCATCTCTACCCTCCCCAGTCCACCCATGAGATAGCTTCTATTTCCCCTTCCCTGGGAGATCCATGTATACCCTTTGGGCACTGTTTTTTACCTAGCCTTTCTGTGATTGTGTATTGAAGCATGGTTATCGTTTATTTTACCACTAATATCCATTTGTAAGTAAGTAATATCCATACCATGTTGGTCTTTATGGGTCTCTGATTACTATTGTATGAATGCATTCTGCCAATAGACATGGGGTACCAGCCTGTGGGAATTCATTCCATCAATAGATTACCTCACTGGGGATGAATTTTTTCTAGTTACATCTATTTGCCTTCTAATTTCTTGATGTTTTTGTTTTTAATAGCTGAGTAATACTCCATTTTGTGAATACACCACATTTTTTTTATCTATTCTTTGGTTTCTCAGTGGAGACTCTAAAAGCCAGAAGGTCATGGACAGATGTCTTGCAAGTTATCAACTTGTAAGTAAATAAAAATGAGACTTTTTCCTTTATTTCTGTGTATGCCATATTAGGCCTGTGCTTTTATTTGGTTCAAAACCAACAAATTATTTTTTTGGATGCAGAAGATAATTCTTGGTTCATATAGAGTCTCATCTTTTGGGAACTAAAATTTTCTTTCTTCAAATAAACTTTCTAAGGCATCATGCTTTGCCCTGTCACTATTCCTAACAGTTTTTAATCTCTATTTTTTGTATTCATTTATTATGTGAATTATTATTTAAGCTTTGTGTTTGCAAGTAGACTCTAAGTTCTTTTGAGTGCTGTTTCAATATTTATTCTGTATGATGTTTCCTATATGTTGGTGCTCAACAAAAAATATTTGCTTAGTCTTTTCTCTGGTTGTTAGAGTTGCAATTGGTATAGTGTTGCAGATTAATTTCTTTCTCTAAGGTAGTGGACTCATGCAGAAAATTTGTTGCTTTCTGGCAGTGCCACTGTCCCTAAGTGAGAAGAAAGGACTGAAACAACAAACTGTGTGTGAAAAGTGGCAAAGGGAGTCCTGGTGGCTGGAATGTCCACTCAGAATTAGTACAAAATTAGGTAGGCAATGAGGCTTTTATATGCTCAGAAAGACAACCTTTGAAGCTTGTGACATGGCTTAGCAAATGTACCCAGAGTTTGGATAGTGAGGGCATGCCAGAAATTTTAGAAGAGCTACAAATATTGTCCATGACAAATATTTGTTGTTTTCCAAATAGTTCAGATTGCCATGAAATGATTGAGCCTATTAGTTTGAATCCAGGGTTTTCCCTTTCTCAAATGCTTTCCACTCTACATGCCCGTGAATCATATTTTTTTTTTTACCCATCAATCATGTCATGTGTTTAATGAGTCCTTAAACAATCAAATAAGGTATCAGGATACCTGACTTTGGAAAGCAGCTAGACTCATCACTATAGCACAGCACATACTGGAATACCTGACTTGAATTCTTGTCAGAGGTAGCAGATAAGACTAACAAGCTTGATAACTGTCATGTGACATTTGCAAGGCTAGATATTGTTTTAAGACCTCAGTTCTCCCTAAGGGTATGGGTTATTTATTCATCTGTCTATCTATCTATCTATCTATCTATCTATCTATCTATCTATCTATCTGTGATAATGCAGGTTTTACTCTTTGGTGGAGGCAGGAGGGGAAAGGATATAATCTTTACTAAGGAAAGGAACTTTGTTCTGAGGTTTTTGCTAACAGGGCCATGAGGGGATTAGATGTTGAGCCTTATACTGTAAGCTTAGAACCTTGGACTTGGATAAATAACTCTGATTATAAATCATCCCTCCCTCACACACACACAAGGTCAAATTATACTCATAGATGTTATAAATGTTTGTATTTCCATGTGTACATGAGAATGTCATATTTGAATATATGTTGAAGAAAACCATGTACTGTGTGTCCTTATGCTAAAGAGATGATAGAGACAGAGTGTGTTCCTTGGTCTCAGAGGTCATCTTATTTATGCACTGGCTGCCTTTCTTAGCTTGAGGTGTTAGACAAGAATGACCAGGTAAGTTATTTACCGGTGTGTAGAATGGGAAACTGACAGGGTGTTGTTGATTGAGCCTGGCATGGTTCAGCTCAGGGAATGACTTTTGTGCTGACATCAAATAGCAGTGATTTTAGGTTTATGACAGCTATCAAATATAATGATATGGAATGAGACAGAATTGTGCCACAATAGCAATAAAAATCAACCTGGAAGGAGAGGTGCTTCCATCTGTTTTGTTGTTGCTCAGGGGGTTTGATTACGGGCATTCGAGCCTGGCAGTCTGACTATGAAAAATCAGACATCGTGATTCTCCTTAAGTGAAAGATGTGGCAACCTGGATTGCTGTAGCACAGAGGACTTGGACAATGACAGCTGTTTCCTGGAAAGACATCAACTGTTACACAGTCCACACTGGTAGTTGTCATCTTGAGGGTGGTGTTGATGGGTAGGAGGCTGTCAGAGAGAAGGCTTGCGCTGTTTAGAACAGCCTGCTGGAATTTCAGGCTAAGTGGCGGCACAATGTAAACTACTGTGGGTTCCTGGTTTTGCTCACTTAGTGTTTTACTCACATGGGTATTTGGAGAATTGTCACTCATATTTTACCATATGATTTGCACATACTTATCTCAAAACTGCCTTGCCCTTCGCCAATAAACATCAATAGTGAAAAGTATTATATTATAGTATTACTATGCTGAGACTATTTACCCCTCACCCAAATCATTTGTTAACATTTTAATCCTCAAGGTACTGGGAGCCAGGATGCTCTCAAAAAGTAGAACTGGGAGAAACCCTTTGTATCTTCTCTTATGTGACACAATGAGAAGGCACTGCTTATAAAAAAGCAAGTCCAGGTTCTGGCTATTACAAATAATCCTGCATTGAAAATTGTTAAACAGATATCCTTGTTGTATGAATGTGCTTCTTGCAATCTAGATGCCCCTCAACTGAAGAATGGATAGAGAAAATGTGGTACATTTACACAATGGAGTACTACTGAGCAGAAAAAAAACAATGGAATATTGAAGTTAGCAGGCAAATGAATAGAACTAGAAGAAACTATTCTGAGCGAGGTAACCAAGTCACAAAAAGACAAACATGGTATGTACTCACTCATATGTGGATTTTAGACATAGAGTAAAGGATTACCAGCCTACAATCCACACTGCCAGAGAAGCTAGTAAACAAGGAAGACCCTAAGAGAGACATACATGGTCCCCTGGAGAAGGGGAAAGGGACCAGATCTCCTGAGCAAATTGGGAACATGGGGGGAGGGGACAGGGAGTTAGGAGAATAAGAAGGGGAGATGAGGAGGGGTAAGGAGGATATGGGGCAGGGAGGTTGAGTTGGGGGAAGAACAGAAGAGAGCATGAAAAGAGATACTATAATAGAGGGAGACACTTTAGGTTTAAAGAGAAATCAGGCACTAGGGAAATGTCTGGAGAGCTACAAAGATAACACCAACTAACCACCTAAGCAACAGAGGAAAGGCTACCTTAAATTCCCTCCCCTGATAATGAGATTGATGACTAACATATATGCCATCCTAAAGCATTCATCCAACAGCTGGTGGAAGTAGAAGCAGACACCCACAGTTAAGCCTTGAACTGAACTGAAATCCAGTTGCAGAGAAGGAGGACTGCTGAGCAAAGGGATCCACACCAGGTTGATGAAACCCACAAAAAAGTACGGGAGAGCTCTTGGCCCACAGACTGATATCTGGGACTGATCCAGACCCTCTGAATGTGGGTGTCAGTGAGGAGACCTCAGAAATCTGTGGGACCTCTTATAGTGGATCAGTACTTATCCCTAGCATAGGAATGGACTTTGGGAGCCCATGATACTCCCTGAGCCTAGATACAAGGGGGTGGGCCTAGGCCCTATCCCAAAGGATATGACATACTCTGAAGACCCCTATGGAAGGCCTCATCCTCCATGGGGAGCAGAAAGGGTATGGGATAGGTAGGGTTTTAGTTGGGTGGGCAGGGGAGGAGAGGAGGGAGAGGGACCTGGGATTGACATGTAAGATAATCTTTCTATTTCAAATTTAAAAAATTAAAAAATTAAAAAAACAAAAACTAGCAATGCAGAAATAGGAGAGGGGGAGGAAGAGGAAGACATGAAACCATAAGGGGGAAGAATTTGTTGGGTCTGGGTAGAATGAGAGGGGAGGGACATTTCGGTTAGATATGGTCAAGATACCTTGTATACATGTATAATATTATCAAAAAATAAAAAAGAATCTAAAAATAATATTTGCCCTTTAACTTTCTAAAAAATACAAAATCAAGTTATTGATGTGACAGAAAACAGAACCTGTTTTAATCTTACATTATGTAGAAAAAATAAAAATAAAAAAGCAAGTCTTCATGCTAGGCAGAATTTTCTGGCATTTTGTTCTTGGACTTCTAAGCTGTCAAATAGCTGATACATTTTTGTTGTAAGTTATTCCTGGCATTTTTGTTATAGCATCCCAATGGACTAAAATAGCTGTCTTCCCTTCTGTGGGTATCCTAACTCATGAATGTATTAGAGACTTCTAATAAGTCCTGAATTATATTCATCTACCTTGATTTAACTGGAAACTATATACTGAAGTATTTGTTATAAGAAATTTACCCATTACTATGTTTTGTAACTAGTATGGTAGGTACATGCTCTAAAATCAAACTCTCTTTATTTTTTATCCAGTCATGCAAGAGTAGAGGTGGTCTCTTTCTACATGTGGATATGAAGCAGTAGTGAATATTCAATAGTCTTGAAATCAAACTCCTTGTCACAGCTGAAAGGGTGTTATCTCATGCTTGAATATGGAAGTAGTGTTGTCTATTTTAAGTGATGAGATGTCCATTGAGCTGGAAACAATATACCTAAAGCAAGAGATTTTTTGTTCAGATACTTGCCTATAAATATGTATTTTATAGAGAGAAGAGTTTATGGTAATAATGGGAATCAGTTTATTCTCAATCTTTAGGTATCATTCAGCGCAGACAAAAGAACATGAAAAGGATGTTTACCAGATACTGGAAAGGTTCTAGAATGTCTGTAATGACTATGTATGTGTATGTGGGGGGGTGCCTGGTTTTAGCTGTCAGTTTGAGTTGATTATGGGGAACACACATAGCTGATGAAACTTTTTTTCTTTTTCAGTGCTTTGGTAGGTACAGTCCATAACTCTTCTATGAACAGAGGAGCCAAGCACCTTGTGATTTGGCTAGAATGATGTCTTCTCTCTGGTAGGTGGAGTTTCTCTGTGTCTTAGCAGTCATTTCCAAATAACCACTCAGAGACTTACTGTTAATTATAAATGCTTGGCTGACAGCTCATGCTTGTTACTAGCTAACTCTTAACTATTAAATTAACTCATTCCTATTAATCTATATGCTGCCCTGAGGCTCCTTTACCTCATCTATCAACTTCCATGTCTGGCTCGAGATTCCTCAGACTCTACCCCTCTTCTTCCCAGCATCCTCTCTGCCCAGAAAAATCCTGCCTGGGTGTTGGCCAATGATCTTTTTATTAACAATGGAAGCGACATATTTTCACAGTGTGTGTGTGTGTGTGTGTGTGTGTGTGTGTGTGTGTGTGTGTGTGTGTGTGCATGCACACATGTGCACTAGAACAGATTGGTGTAAAAATGTATGTATCAAATATGGAGGATTTCCCCTCAGTTTGGATGGTCATCATCCAATCAACTAGAGGCTGAGAGGAAACAAAATCCATAGAGAATGGGTGAGTTCAGATCTTTCTTCTGGAATAAGAGCCAGTTTTCTTATCCTTGAGCATCAAAACTCCAGGTTTTCTTCTCTGGGTTCCAGGATATACACTAGTAGCTTCCGACCAAGTTGTGGCATCTAAGGCCTTTCCATCAAGGCAGGCAGTTCCCCTAATAAATTACCTTTCATGTATTTTCCTGTGTGAGTGGAACATCCCTATTCAAATCAATTTGGATTTTGGAACATTTTCATAATATTTAATAAGATATATTGTGAATGATACCCTAAATCCAAATACAGATTCATTTCTATATTAGACATATCACACACACACACACACACACTCACACACACACACACACACACACACACATGCGCACGTGCGTGTGCGCGCACACACACATATGTGTATATATATTTAAGTGATTTTTATATAGAATCTTTAAGACTATGATCTGACAGATCAGGGCAGGTATGGAATTTTATATGTCTTCATCATGTCAGCCATAAAAGAGTCTCAGGCTTTGGGGAATTTCAAATTTTGTGCTTTAAGATTAGGAATTAGGGATTAGGATATCCTACTAGATCAAACTTTATGTAAATATGGGTCCTTTTGCAGCTCTGAAGAATCAACAGAATCGCTAATATCCTGAGCTGCCTATAAGACACAGGATCTTATGTCTTCTTTCAGATAATAAGCCTGTGATGGCCTCAACAGTGTGATGTCTGAAACCCATTTTGGCTGAATCTTAGATAGTTTTGAAGAGTTCCCCCTCAAAAAAATTTTAAGTATGTAATTGTACTCCATTGTAAGACCACTTATATCACTATTGTAAGCAAAATAGATATTTTAGTATCAAGCAACCAAGGCCCACCACAACTATGTTAAGCCTGAAGAGTCATGGTGATAATATACTAGGAAATTCCACAATATTATTTCAGCAAATAGATTGAGAGTCACAAACCATGTATTTTGTCAGGCCGTGGAGTCACTCAGTGTCTGTCTGTGTATCCATCACTTTTCCTTTCTTCACATCTCAATGATTCACCTTTGCACCCTCATCTGACTTTCCTCTCAGAAATATTTTTATAAGAAAAAATATAAGGGAAATTTATAAGGAAAAACTGTTTCTGGATACTATACTTCTTAATTAATTTTTATTTAAATTAAAAACAATCTTATTTTACAGACCAATCACAGTTTCCTCTGCCTCCTGTCCTCCCATGCGCTCCACCATCTCACCCCCCCCATCCATTCCTCAAGGAGGGTGAGGCCTCCCATGGGGAATCATCAAAGTCTGTCACATCATTTTGGGGCAGGACCTACACACTCTCCCATGTGTCTAGGCCAAGAGAGTATCCCTCCATAGGGAATGGGCTTCCAAAGCCCATTTATGCACTAGGGATAAATACTGGTTTCACTGCCAGGAGCCCCATAGATTGCCCAAGCCCCCCAACTGACACCTATGTACTTTGGCAGGATAATAGCAACATTAACAGCAGTTTTACAATATTGTATATTTCCCAAATCTCAGGAAAAACATCAAATTAGATTCCCACCTTGGTTGGTTTATACTGCTGTACCAAAGTACCTGGTATTAGATAAGTTTTAATGATCATAAGTTTACTTTTGACTATTGTAGAGGCTAAGAAATTCTAGTTCAAGGAATAGACAATTTTTTTTTTGCATGGTGAAGTCCTGCTCTGTTTTCCAAACTGGCAACTTTTAGTTCATCTTCCAGAGGACACACATGTTGTGTCCCTACATAGTAAACAGTAAAAGGTTCCTTCAGTTTGTTGCTTCCAGATGTTTATAAAGGACTAATTCATTAGTCTTTTTTAATTAAAAATTTTTATATATTTTATATCCAGACCACAGTTTCCCCTCCCTGTTATCCTCCCATTTCCTTCCCTTCCCTCCACTTCCCTCCCCTAATCTACTCCTCTGTTTCTGTTCAGAAAGGGACAGGCTGCCTATGGTATCAGCAAAGCATGGCATATCCTGCAAAGTTGCTGCAGGACTAAGCTCCTCCTTTTGTATTAAGGCTGGGCAAGGCAACCCAGTATGAGGGATAGGTTCTCCAAAGCCAGCCAGAATATTAAGAATAGCACCTGCTCCCACTTCTGGGAGTTCCATGAGTAGATGAAACCACACCACTGTCGCATATATGTAAAGGGCCTAAGCTCATCCTTTGCAGACTCCCTGGTTGTAGGTTCAGGCTCTGTGAGTTCCTATAGGCCCAGGTTAGTTGTTTTGTGGGTTTTATTGTGATGCCCTTACTCCTCTGGCTCATCCAATCCTTTCTCCCTCTCTTCAACAGGATTCTCAGAGCTTGGCCTAATGTTTGGTTGTGGGTCTCTGCATCTGTTTCCACCAGTTACAGGATTAAGGCTCTCTGATGACAATTGGGGTAGTCCCCAATCTATGAGTGTAGCCATCATTACATTGAGTTTTTTTTTTTTCCTCCAGTCATGTTTGGATTTTACTAGGTCTCTGGGCTACCCAACATCTGCATCCTAGAACTCCAGGCAGTGACAGGGGTAGACTCTCTCTTATGGCATGGGTCTGAGGCTAGATCAGTTCTTGTTTTGCCACAGCCACAATCTCCGTGCCACCTTTAAAATTCTGCAAATCCCATAGACAGGTCAAAGGTTGTGTGACTGGGTTGGTATTCCAATCCCTCCACTGGAAGTCCTTTCTGGTCACAGGAAATGGACAGTTCAGGCTACACATCCACTGTTGCTGGGAGTTCTAGATATTTCTGGTGTACAGTTAAGTCACTGGTGCGAGAATTGTCCAATTTCTTTATACAGACAGTGCCATGAACTTCTGTCTTAGCACTGCTTTCATTGTGCCATATAAGTTTGGCTATGTCGTGCTTTCATTTTCATTAAATTCTAGGAAATCTTTGATTTCTTTCTTCCTTCCTTCCTTTCTTCCTTCCTTCCTTCCTTCCTTCCTTCCTTCCTTCCTTCCCTCCTTTCTTCCTTTCTCTCCCTTCCTTCCTTTATTCCTCTTTCTTTCTTTCTTTCTTTCTTTCTTTCTTTCTTTCTTTCTTTCTTTCTTCATTTCTTCCTTGACCCAGTGGTAATTCAGTAGAGAGTTGATCAATTTCTATGAGCTTTTAGGCTTCTTGTTGTTTCTGTTGTTGTTGAAATCCAATTTTAATCAATGGTTATCTCATAGGATACAGGGTGTTATTGCAATTTTATCTGTGGAGGCTTACTTTGTGACTGAGTATGTGACCAATTTTTGGAGAAGATTCCATGAGGTGCTGAGAGGAAGGTGTAATCTTTTGTGTTTAGGTGAAATGTTCTGTAGATATCTATTAGGTCCATTTGAGTCATAAAATTGGCTAGCACTATTATTTCTCTGTTTAGTTTCTGTCCAGATGACCTGTCCCTTGGTGAGTATGGAGTGTTGAAGACTTCCCCTCTTAAATTGTGGAATTTGATGTGTGATTTAAGACTTAGTAGTGTTTCTTTTACAAACATGGCTGCCATTGTTTTGGGGGTATAGATTTTCAGAATTGAGACATCATCATGGTGTATTTTTCCTTTAACACATGTGAAATTCCTTTTCCATCTCTTTTGATTAATTTTGGTTTGAAGTCTATCTTGTTATATATTAGGATAACTGTACCTGCTTACTTGTCCCAGACTCTGGACCGACAGCTGGAGAACCTGCATGGGTCTAAACTTGGCCCTCTGAATGTGGATGACAGAAAATATTCTTTCAATAGTTGATGAATTAACTGCCATAACAGGATATGAACTAAAGTATGTTTTAAAATAACTCATTAAGATTATACCACCATTTGAACAGGCATGTTGCAGAGGCTGTCTTCTAAATGTTCACAGGGAAATAACTAACATAATCTTGCTTAATTTCTACCATAGAGGTATGGTCATATTGCAGATGATAAAGCAGATATGTAGAGATGTAATTCAATATCAGACCTCATAATGCTAAGTGTTGGAGTCTTCAAACTGGATTCCAGGCCAAATGTCATCAGTTCTTGGTTTTGTATGGCTCTGGAAAATAAAAAAAAAAATGCCTCAATATTCTTTGAGGAGTAGGACATGGGAAATGTTAATCAGAAAATGCTGTCTAAAAAACATATTTTCAAGAACAGAAAAAAATTAAGTTAATGAGAAAAAAGTCTTTACAAAAGAACATTTTATTTCATTTTTTGCAAAATAGTTTTGTTAATTATTTCAGAATTTCATACAATATATATGAGTATTTTCCTCCCTTTGCCAATTTCTCAACCCTTCCATATTTTCCTTTGATATTACTTCAGCTTTTCTTTTCTTTTTTTTTCAACTTTTTTTTTAAAATTTGAATTAGAAACAGGATTGTTTTACATGACAAACCCAGTTCCCTTCTCCCTCCTGTCCTCCCCTACCACCCCCCTCAACTAAGACCCTACCTATCATATATCCTTTCTGCTCCCCCTGGGTGGTGAGGCCTTCCATAGGGTGTCATCAGAGTCTATTGTATCCTTTGGGATAGGGCTTAGGCCCACCTCTGTGTGTCTTGGCTCAGGGAGTATTCCTTAAGAGAGACATACATGTCCCCTGGAGAAGGGGAAAGGGTCAAGATCTCCTGAGCAAATTGGGAGCAAGGGAAGGGGTGGGGGAGCTAGAGAATGAGAACAGGAGAAGACTAGGGATGCAGAGGACATGAAGAAACAGAAAGGTTGAGTCGGGGGAAGAATAGAAGAAAAAAAGAAAGGAGATACCATAATAGAAGGAGACATTTTAGGTTTACAGAGAAATCAGGCACTATGGAAAGGTCTGGAGAGCTACAAAGATGACACCAACTAACAATCCAAGCAACAGAGGAGAGGCTTCCTTAAATGCCCTCCCCTGATAATGAGATTGATGACTGTCTTATATGCCTTCTATAGCTTTCATCCAACAGCTGGTGAAAGTAGAAGCAGACACCCACAACTAATCACTGAACTGAATTGTAATCCAGTCGCAGAGAAGGATGAGTGAAAAGCAAAGGGGTCTGGACCAAGCTGGTGAGACCCACAGAAACAGCTGACTTG
Organism: Cricetulus griseus; assembly: GCF_003668045.3. Classification (NCBI taxonomy): domain Eukaryota; kingdom Metazoa; phylum Chordata; class Mammalia; order Rodentia; family Cricetidae; genus Cricetulus; species Cricetulus griseus. The sequence goes on along the minus strand of NC_048601.1, from coordinate 35,229,716 downwards.
AACATCGGGGATCTCTTGGTCCTCAGACTGATAGCTGGGATACCAGCATGGGACTGATCCAGACCCCAGGAAAATGGGTTTCTGTGAGGAAACCTCAGAAATCTACAGGACCTCCTGTAGTAGTTCAGTACTTAGCATAGGCGTGGACTTTGGGAGCCCATTACATACAAAAGAACATTTTAAAGCCCATGAAATTTACATTTTGACAGGTAAAATGTTGTTGGAAAATAGCAATACTTTTGCTGTCTGATCTTTGCTTCTCCTGTGTGACAAAAGTTAAGAACATAAAGTTGGAAGTATTTACTGTGTGACTATTTGTGGTAAAGAATCATGGACATCTGAAGAAATCATTCAGCTAGGATTCAAATCTGAGTTTCAAAGCCAGATCTGGTTTTAGACCGCCAAAAATTGTTTTGGTTTGGGGCTACATGTAGAAGACCTGTAGCCAAGGAGCTGAGGGATGGGTAACCCAACGGACTAGTCACTGTGGCATTGCTATGCTGGGTAGGAAGTATATCAGGGACTCCAGATCTATGGAATGGCACCAAAGTCAGTCTGAGGAGGGTCAAGGTGTATCTGGGGTGTTTAGTCATCGACAGAGATGAGCCATGAAGTGCATGTAAAGTCCTGTGACATAATGACATCATAGCAATAAGCTTTCCTTCTGGTCTATTTTAGGCCTACACGTTTCTTAATCACTAGCTATAGAGGGAGCCCAAGATTCATAAAGAATATCTAGTATGAAAAAGCAGAATGACTTATATTCTGAGGTTTAATATCAGACTCTTGGGGGAAAGACAAGCTTCTTGTGTTAAAATAGAAATGGGATGTGGTGTCTGGGAACTTCCCCAGTTCTGTTAAATAGGAACAAGTTGGCAGTAGAATTGACAGTGTAATTTCTTCCATTCAGGGATGTTGTGAGCAGCTTTACTACGGAAACACTTTTCATCCTAATACCTTGATCAGATGGGTTTCACATCCAGCTGAGAAGGTGCTGCTGTGTTAAGTGCACTTGCCTAGTGTGTTCCTAGTGTCTCCTCTGTAGGGTCTCTGTGCTGTCACTGTTACACCTACAAACTGCTCTGTGACATAGGATAAGCACATGGAGCCTACTCTTTCATTACATTCATTTTGATGTATTCTAACAACCCTGGGACAGGCTGACTTTCCTTCTGTGTCACAGTTCTATTGGCTCATCTAAGAAATTGGGCTCAAAGTGAAAGGAGATTTGAGAGGAGCTGGCATGCAACACTGACTCCAGAGCTTGTATCTTTGGCAACATAGAAATCTCATTAGTATTTTATTTTGTTCAGCCAGGTTTGCTTAAAAAGAGTGTCAAGGGGCAAGGAGTGGCTTTCTGTTTATTAGATATCACTGTTGGAATTCAAACTGTGTGTGTGTATGTGTGTTTGTGTGTGTGTGTGTGTGTGTGTGTGTGTGTGTGTGTGTGTGTGTGTGTGTGTGCTGTATTCTGTATTGTATCTATGTGTGCACATAAATGTGCATCAAAGAGAGAAAACAGGTTCCAGGCATAGGGAACCATGTATTTGACCGACTATCTAATTCAGATGGTGATAGTTTAGAAGCCTTAGGGTTACTTCCATCTTCCTTATGTCTACTAGTACTCTATATTGCTCCTAATATTAGCTTATTTTGTACAGATTTAGTTATTTGGTTATTAGAGTTGACAGTCTTTTGTAAGAACTATATGCTTTATGGGTCATGTGGGAACACATCGTCTTCTTTCTTAAAGCTGCCATCTGATGATCCTCTGCTAGAGACACAAAGACACCCCTGTGTGAATTCTAGGTGTGCCTTTTATGAGGCTTGATGTGTGGGTAGGAAAATTTTGCATCTCAATGAGAGTTTCTATGCTACTTAAAGGTGACCTTTAGGGTAAGATGGAAGACTCAAGGCGGTCTGCATGTGACCTAGGAAACGAGAGGAAAAAGAAAAATAATAGTGACAGGCTCCAAAATTTCTCCAAAATTTGTGGAGAAAAAGACACGCAGTATTTGGAAAGAGTAAATAAAACCAGAAACAATTATAACTTTTGATTCCTTAAAGGATAGATGTGAACTGGCAGATTCCCCCAAAGGCAAACCAGGTGTCCCTGGTAAAGAGGCTGATCAAAGAGTCTTCATGCATGGCATATCCTGAGAATGCAAAGTGACTTTTGCAGGACTACACTTTGAGACACAGCTACAGAAATCCTCTTGAAAGAATGGGAAAACTTAAGTCAAAACCATTTAGTGTTTCATGACATGGGAATCTGAGTGATAGACAGGAGTGGACTGCATAAAGTTAACCTCACAACCTCTACCCATAAGAGTGGCTGCAAAGAGAGAGGTCCAATATTTATACCCATGCCAAAACATCACAACTCTTTGAAAACTAATTCCACAGCAATCAACCCCAATGAGAAGTCTGGAATGGAATCAATGGAATCAAAGCAAATAGTTCAAAGGGATAATTTTAACAGTGCTCAGTAAAATAAAAAAGGACTTAAATAAAGTCTTAAATTTAGGAGAATTAAAATAGTGTATTGAGATACAGTACAAGATATGAAGTGAAATAAAAACACTGAAACAAATCATGGTGAAACTTCAGAATAGAAATGATAATTAAGTCAATTAAAAAATCCAATGAAAAGCCTCACAGATAAAATGGATAAAGTGGAAGAAAGAATATCAGGCATTGGCAACAAGATAAATGGTTTACCACATTCAAACAGTGATAAAGCTAAATAAGAAGGTATGAAAAGAACATGTGATCTATAGGACTCTATTAAAAGTGTATATAATAGAAAGGAAAAGCTAAAGGCATAGAAAATATATTCAATAAAATCAACAGAAAATGTATCAAATATAAAGAAAGTGATGGTGTTGTGATTTGAAGGAGAATGGTAGCCATAGGCTCATACGTTTGAATACTTGGTGAAACTGTTTGGAAAGGATGAGGAGATATGGTCTTGCTGGAGAGATGTGCTAGTGTGGGTGGGCTTTGACATTTCCCAGTTAGTCCCCTTCTCTATGTTTCATGATTGAGAATCAGATGCAAGCTCTTTTACTGATCCAGCACCATGCTTACCTGCCTGCTGCCAGGCCATAGGATTCCACGAAATTAAAAAGCTTCCCTACCGAGAAGGAAATGATCAAGTAAAGAAGACATACACAAAATAAAAGAAAAAGTTTTCTTGAGCACATATCTAATAGAGGGTTAGTATCTAGAATGGGCAAAGAACTCAAAAGACTAATTAATAAGAAAGTAAATAATCACATGAATAAATGGGATAATGAATAGAGAATTCTCAAAAAGGAAATGAAGATGGCCAATAAACATATGGAAAATGTTCAGCATTCTTAGCTATCAAAGAGGAACTAATTATAACTACATTGAGCTTCCATCTTACTACCTCAGTTTACAGCATTGCCATCAACAAACAGTTAACAAATGCTAGTGATTGATGGGGAGGAAAGGCAACATTTTTACACTGCTGATAAAAATGCAAATTAGTCACTATGGAAATCAGTAGGCAAGGTTCTTAAAAAGATAAAAAATACTACTACCATATGACACAGTTCTAGGAATTCTGAGTACATACCCAAAGGATTCTAACTTAACACAGAACAGACAGACTTTCATGTCCATGTTTATTGTAGCTCTGTTCAAAACAGCCAAGTTATAGTCCAAGTGTCACACACAGACAGAGAGGGGCAGAGAAAGAAAGAAAGAGAGAGAGAGAGAGAGAGAGAGAGAGAGAGAGAGAGAGAGAGAGAGAGAGGAGAAGGAAATCAGGTGAGACTAATATGTGGAAAGAGGAGGAAAAGGAGAGCATAGAGAAAAGTAGAAGGTGTAGGAGGTGGGGAGATGAACATGGTCAGAAAACAAGATATACTTAAAAGAAATGGTTCTTATGAAATTGAACAATGTGTGCAATACCTTGAAAAGTATTAAATTTATTAAAATATTAAAAGCCTGGCAATGTATTTGACTTATAATTATTGTGAAGATTAGGTGAGATAGATAATGACTCTGGATACTTGTTGATTGAATAGTTGTGTTTCTTTTGAGACAGTCCTGGGCTTTGGAAGGTAACCTGATCAGCTTAGTTAGTACATATATTATCATACTAGGCTCTCTGCACAGCAATTCTTCCAGCCATGTCCTTCCAAACCATTATTGCATTATTAAGGAGTCATTATTTATATATGTCTGGCAATTACAAAATTGTTCATCCAGCCAGGTGCTAGAAAATAAACAAGACAGGATTTTATATTGCTAATCTGTGAGTATTAAAATGGATTGATGATTAGAGAGCTCACAAAATCTGCTAATTATTCTGTTATGTTAACACCTGACAAATAAAATATATGTACAGCTTGCCATCTTTCAGTTTTGTGTGCTATTTGGCTCATGGTCTGTCTCAAAGTAATCTTTATTTTATTGTTTTCTGTGACATAAGAACTGCTCATGGGAAGTCTGCAATACTTCCTGTTATTAGGAAATAGGTTTGTGGCAGTGATGGAATTTGGTATTTTGCTAGTAGATGCCTCCCAAACCTGAAATAGGATTATCTGGGCACTCATCTATAGAGTGTATCACATCCTTTATTGTGTTGTGAAAAGATGTCAGTGGCCATTAACTTTGAAAATGAAGTGCTCAGGGGTAGAGTGCACAGGAGAGATGCTGGCTCATGTATCTCTCATGTCAGATATGGAACCATGGTGAGGTTGGAAATGAAAATATTGTGTCTTAGGAAGTGATCTACTCCTTCAATCATTAGAAACTGGTCATTGATAATAACATTGTTTTGTCTTTGTTTTTATCTATTGGGGTCCATGTATAACAAAATAGTGTGATAAGGTGCCTTTGTGCCAAACAGACAAATCTCTGTAAACAGAAGTTTCTGTTCCCCCTGGTCACACAGCCGTTTAGCCCCAAATAAACACACAGAGACTTATATCAATTATAAACTGTTTGGCTGTTGATGTATCCTGCCTGCTTTTCAAAGGGCTTATTTAGAAGCATGCAGTTTCAATACATTTTTGCCACCAGTCTGTTGTGTGACCAAAAAAGATACTTAATATACAGAAACAAAATGAACTAAAATTATGGATAACATGTAAATTAAATTTTGGATCCCACTGAAGGGCAGCAAGATGTCTGGTAAAGGCATGTATAGCTAAGACTGATGTCCTGAGTCAACCTCCTGGATTCCAAAGTGTGGAAAGAGAAAGAAACTTTCATGGTGCCCACATGGCAGCAGGACTCGGGCAGCTTGGCAGAAAGACTTATTGCTACAAGTTGCCATCTAATTTCGATATACATACAATGGCACATGCATATATTTTTCTAAATATAAATAAATGTGAAAAAGTTCTGCCCTCCTTATTTAATAATTTTTAAATCCCAAGAAAATGTCTTCCATGACTTTCATTTTCAGGAAACCACTATCTGTAATATGTTGGCATAGTCACCTTTCTTGGTTCCAGGGGCATGTTTTCTCTTTTCTATAGATTAACTGAGGCAGTAATTGGCTGAAATAAGAAAAAAACCATTTAAGGTAAACTCTGTTAGACATGGATGTGTAGGTTGGTACAGAGGCACAGTAGGCAGATAAAGCTACTGAGGCAGCAACATAGGTGGCCAAACATAAAGCCTGAAGCTATTCTTTAGTTTTATGGGACACAGCTCATGTTTCCCCAAGGAATCACTTGCTTGAATTGAATTTGATCTAGAATCCTACAGTACTTTTGAACAAGAATCTCAGAAGTAATGATGGTGACAGTGATGCTGACCTGGAGGAATTAGCGCAGGCTTAATTTTGTTTCTTGTACTTTTAATTCCTATCTTTGATTTACCCTCCAGTCACACATCCTACAATATAAGCTAAGACAACAGTTTTCAACTGTTGTATTTCTGACCCCTGGGACATTTGACAATGACTAGAGATACTTGGGTTGCCATAATGGCATCGGGTAGAATGTTATTCCCATTTATTGGGTATATCTAGAAATATTGATAAATATGTTACAGAGCACTGAGAACAATCCCTGGTGACATAGAATAATATAATCCCAAATATTGCTAGTGTTGAAGAAGAGAGAAACATTCCATCATTCCCTCTCGCTGTTCCCTGTCCCTTTGAGAAGTGATAAGCTCTGTATTCTTACAATTATAGAGTCATATGCTACCAGTCTTCTTTTGTGTGGTAGATTATATCCTTTTTACAATGTACAATGTACATTGTAATGTTTACAATGTAGCTTTAGTTGCTACAGTTCTACATCTTGTCATGGTTGTGATAAAGGAAATTCAGATATAAAATTGGACCAAGAAGTGCTGCTGTGATGAATCTGACTCTGAACTTCCTGGTCATTTAGACCATGTTCTTGAGAGAAATGTGGTAAAGTTTGGGGGCTGTGGGTTAGACAAGGCCTAGAATGGTGTAAGAGGACCTGCAAGTGAGTTAAGAAGTCCATGGAAACAGAACTATGAAAAGTTTAGGACCTGATTTACCTGGATTCAGAGGGGAAGAAGGGAGGAATTGGACTAGAAGCTATGCATGTTATAGTCTGGTGTAGATTGTGGCTTTGTTCTTTGTTAACTAAGAATTTGCATGGCGGCAAATTCAAAAGCACTGGGCTGATTTATTTGGTAGAGAAACTTTTAAGATAGAATAGCATCTGGACTGTCTCAGTTATTTTTCTCAATACTATGGACAAATGTCCAACAAAAGCAATTTAAGGAAGGATGGGTTTATTTTGGCTTAGGATTTAAGAGTATTACGTCCACTGAGGCAGAGAGGCATATCAATGGGAGTGTGAGGTGTCTGGTCATATTGTATGGAAAGTTCAGGTTGCAGAGAGGGAGATGGATACTGGTGCTAAGGTGACTTTCTCCATTTCCCTATTTTCATCAATGTTGAACTACAGTCATTATGTCACATCACCTACATTTTTGGTGAGTCATCTCTTTTCAGTACTTCTGTCTAGAAACTTACACACATGTATACATGCATACATATTTATGAAAACATGTGTGAATATGTGTGTGTGTGTGTGTGTGTGTGTGTGTGTGTGTGTGTGTGTGTGTGTCTTGCTTGATTCTAAAACCAGCAAAGTAAATAAATGGAGATTATCCACCATACAAGCCACAGCATGTTTGCTGTTGGCAGCCTTCAGTGAGACTTAACAGAGATATTTCAAAGCAAATATGGAACAGAAAATAGTAAAAAAAAATACAGTTTGGAAAATACAGGACTGTGGATAGATCAATGTTGTGAACAAAGTGGGTAGGAAGTTTTAGTTAAAATGTTTAGTGCCTTAAGGAGAACTTTGTAGTGGGAAAACAGAGAAGGTTATTGAGAGCAAGACTTCAACCATTATGATATCCGTGTGTAACACTAAATTCATGTGAAAAATCTTACATTTTAAAACAGAATCTCTGAATATAGCCTCTGGTAAACCTATTATTGCAGGTTACCCAGGCACTTTGTTTTCCAGACATGGAGAGGATGCTGTACCTGTGGTTCAAAGGTACGAGGCTATAGTTTCCAGTTGGTGGCAGAACTTGGCATTTTCCATATAGCTGATTTTTCAGGGTTTTTAGAGACAAGAGTGAGTGGCTCATGGGGAGTACACAAACGGTTACAGACAACAGATAACTCCAGGAAATAGCCTGCAGGATTGGATTCTCCTCATGAGCTTTGGAGGAGGCCACACATAAAGCTGTGAGTGTGTAGTTCAGAAGTGTGTAGAGGAGATTTCCAAAATATGTGTCTTTGTCAAGGAAAGTTGTAGCTACCATGTGGAGTTTACATGTCCCACAGGAAACAGAGCTCAAATGTCAAGGCAACTCAAGCCCGGTAGAGATCAGTGGATCAACAGGAGAAGTCCCAGAAGCTAGGCATGAAGCTGTATGATGTAGGTAGGTTGTGCTCTGCTGGGTTTCAGTCTTCAACTGTCTTAATTTCCTTTGCTCTGTCCTCTTTTCTCCATTTTGGAATAGAAATATTTACCCAGCACCATTACATATTGGAAGTATGTAACTACTATTTCATTTTCACAGGGGTTCACAGTTAAGAGTAACAGAACAAAACCACAGTTATCACCTTAAAGGGAATAAGAGATAGTTTATTCTCCAGCCATTTTCAGTGACCATGACCCAGGAACACAGATTTAGCTTACCACAAGTTACTTGTTCCAACACGGAAGTAATTTCATGATGTTTTATAGAATCAATAAAGTCATAAATCAAAGCACATTTAAATTACATCAAAGAGGCAGTTACAGCAAGATGGGGAAGATTCTCCATAGGCTGGACATGCTAGCTGATGAAATTCGTGCCTTTTAGATTGGTGGAAGCTTGTGGTCTACCAAATTATAGATTTCAAAGGTGTTTTTATAGATAAGTCTTAGAATGTTAGTTTTGAGATGGTTCAGGGAGGGCTATTATAGGGGGCTAAAGCTTGCCCAAGGTAAGGTTATTAACCTCTGGACTGAAACATCCCAATTTCTCTACTATATTACAGTTTTAATAAGTCATTCAGTCTCTGTAGACACAGCATCTTTTGGGGAGATTTGTTCACAAGATATTGTCTGAGTCTCTGAGACCATGCAGTTGACTTGTGGACAATGTTGGACCTGTTAATACCTAGAGATGTTCTAGAAATGAACTAAATGCATTTTTAAATTATTGTTTGGCTCTGGGTATTTGATAGAAGTGGACTATTATGGTTAAATGATGTGTTTTTTTGTCAAATTGGCAAGGGTTGTCATGTGATAATTTTATTAAATTGACTGAACTTAGAATCACAGAGAGGGCACATTCTAGGTATGTTTTGTGGGCATTTCCAGAGAGGTTTAACTGAAGGGTGAAGAGTCACCCTGAATATGGTGGGAAACATCCCACAGATTGGTTTGAATAAAAGGGAAAATCAAGAAAGCCAGTGTAGTGTGCCAGTATCCCTTCTCTGCATTTCCAGTTACTCTGAGATGGGAGGTATTGAGAAGTCTCAACCACATGCTGCTAACTCCATGAAGCTAGCTATTGTCATGACTTTCCTGTAGCTATGGATTATGTCCCCTTGAACTGGAAGACGAACACTACTGCTTCCATAAGAAGAAAAAGGTGTTTAAAACACCTGAGAAACCATGTTGAAAATTATGTTCCCATTTCTGAGTCTTTGAACTGAATGTCCCCTCTGCCTGGGAATTCTTCCTCCATCCTTCCCCATATCACTCAGCAGCTGGTTCTTTGTGTCATCAAGGTTTGGACTTGAGTGACATCACCTCAGATGGCCTTCCCTGGTGGTTCTGCTTAATTCAAGCCTTATAACCTCAGTTGTTCTATGTTGATTCTTCTTTTCTTTCTTTCTGTTTTTCCATAGCACTTAGCCCTGTGAATTATGAGCTGCTCAATAGAAATATGTGCTTTATGAATCACACATTTGGCTTTTCATAAAGAAAGAAATTACAACTACAGTTGAATTTTTGATATGTCTTCTGTTTATTGCCATTTCAGTGCAGAAAAGCCTTCAAACACTCAAAACACCCTTTCAGTTGTTGAAAAATGCAAAATCATTGTATGGCAGTAATTAATTTTTTTTGCTTTCACCTAATTAAATTTGTGCAAAGAATGAGGAAAGGGTTTTATCATCCACAGGAGAAGCAAGTTTCTCACACCTGACTTCCATCATTCTGAGTAACTACTTCATTAGGACTGAGGCAAGCCCAGTGACAGATCATTAATTTTCATGGATATAATCTGGGAAGCCAAATGTTTGTAGAAGGGAAGTCTGGCAAGAATGGCATAAATGTATTAGCACTTATTAAAAATAAGCTGCGAGTCTGTTTTCATGTTGCCTCTGTCATATTATGAATCAAATGTAAGCCTTATAAAATACACAAGTCACAATGTGTTATAGATTGGAATGTAGATACCACCTTCATCCTTGAACAGTCTGACTCTTTCATACTCTTGAAATTTCAACGTGCTGTAAATAAACAAAATAGGAAGAGCTCTAGAAACTTTTATGTTCTCTCTTACCATATATAAATATATTGTAATTTTTAATAGGAAGAAACATGCAACAGATAGAAGGAGACTTGATGATGTGAGAATACTGAGAATAATATCATCTTCATATTCACACTTCTCTGATAGTTTTGAAATGGGCATGTCTCAAGGTTTTAGAAGGAATCTTAGAAATGAAAAAGTAAAAGGAGTATTACTGGAAAATTACCCATTTCTCCAAATTAGCCAATTTGGTAGGATAATATTTCGTTATCTTTGTTTTTTCATGCTTTCTAGGACATTGAAATCTAGGAATATCAGTAGCCAGTTGCTAATTGACAGATCAATTATTCTTAAAAATCATTGCTTCAAATTAGAAAATATTTTTGGTAATCTGTAAATTATGTCTGATAGTTTAACTATACTGCCACTAAGAAACCTCTCTTTCTGAGACCAAACACTTTCTTTTATCGCCTTTATTTGAGACCAGAGTGTGTCCATGTGAGATGGATCCCTTGTTTGTACAAATGTATAGTCTGGGAATGAAAGTTCGATTAGAGGTGGGATGTGTGTGATTTGAAATATATTAATGAAAAAATACCATGTTTCATAATTGAAATTACATCTAAACCCTGGATCTGCCAGTTACTACCTATCTAAATTGCTTTTCTATTGCTGTGAGAAGACATCATGAACAAGGTAACTTATAGAAACAAAGAGTTCTAGAGGGTGAGTCCATGACTCTCATGGTGGGTCAGGCAGCCATGTCATGGTGTTGAAGCAGCAGCTGGGATTTCACCTGAGTCACAAGATTGAGGCAAATAGCTAACTTGGAATAGTATGGGCCTTTGAAAACTAAAACCCATGCCCAGTAACACACCTCTTCCAACAAGGCCCCAACAACACACCTCCTAATCCTTCCCTAACAGGTCCAAAAAACTAGAGTCAAAGTATTCAAATGTAGCAGCCTATAAGGACCATTCTCATTCAAACCACCATAGTACCTGATGTGCCATTTACTTGACCCTTTAGCAAACCAGTTCTTCACCCGAAAACTTTGAAAAGTGACTAAGATATTAAACAGTGTTTGTAGCACCAAGTTAACAATGGTTCCTTTCCCCCAATCAATGATTATATTAATTTTCGAGCCCTTTGTATAGCTATCTGTTTTTGTTTCTTTATTTTGTTTTACTAGATCACAACTATCATGTTTCCAGTCATTGATAATAGGCTTTTTCTGTCATTCATAGAGTGTTTACCTTTCCTCAAATCTTAGTTTATTTAAAACTTGAACTAAATTTTTCTATTATGTCTCAAACACTCCTAAATTCTACTCTCTTTGAGAAAATGGCTTTTTTTCTGAATCCCAAGTAGAAATAAATGGCCCAAATAAAGTGATTGTCATAACTTTATTAAATTATGACTGTTCTTAAGAAATCTGCAAAGTATCATGTGGGATGGAGATGAATTAATGTACCATATATTCTTTAAATAATCTTTTTCCTTTTTTATTTCATTTTACATTCCAATCACAGTTCACCCTCCCACCCCTTCTCTCATCCCCCCACCTCTTCCCAAACCCCCTTACTCCCTCCCACACTCCCTCACCTTCACCCTAGTCCACCTCCAGTCAAGTCATCTTCATGGATACGGGCTCCTATGATGAGTCAACATAGTCTGGTACAATAGGTTGGGGCAGGGCTTTACCCCTCTCCTATGCATTAAGAATGAGCATGGCATTCCACCATGGGTAATGGGCTCCAACAAGATATCTCATGCCCAGGATTATATCATGGTCCTACTGCTACTGAGCATGGCATATAACCATAAGGAATGGGCTCCAACAAGCCAGATCATGTACTAGGTTTGTATCATGGTCCTACTGCCAGGGGTCCTTCTGATAGTCCAAGCTTCACAATTGTCTCCCACATATGGAGGACCTAGTTTGGCTCCTTGGAGTCTCCATAGTTATAGGTCTAGAGTTCATGACTTTCCAGGAGTCTGGTCCAGCTGTCTCTGTAGATTTCTCCATCATGGACCCTCCTTTCTCATATGTTCCTACCTCCCACTCTGCCTGAATTCCCAGAGCTCTGTCTTGTTCTTGGTTGTGGATCTCTGTGTCTGGTTTCATCAATTACTGGATGAGGGCTCTATAATCATAGTTGGGGTATTCATCAATCTGATTACAGGTGTAGGACAGATCAGGCATCCTCTCTACTATTGCTAGGGGTCTTAGTTGGGGCCCTCCTTGTGAATTCTTGGGAGTTACCCTAGTACCAGGTTTTCCCCTAAGTCCACAGTGGCTCTCTTTATTAAGATACCTTTTTGAGCCTGCCTTCCAGTGCCCTTCTCAGAGCTGCCTGAGGCCTGAAGACTGTGCACTGGGAAACTCACTACAATGTTCCATCCCACATAGAGATTGTCAAGGCTCAGGTTCTAGTTTCCCCTCCACCCAAGGGAAGAGGAGAATCATCAGAGTATTGGATCTGCTTGTACCTACCAGAAGGGAACCTTTGACACATGCACACCAGGAGAGTAATAGGCTCCTCCTGCTCTCTTTGAAAGCAGTGCTAAGAGGAAAGTTCATAGCACTAAGTGCCCAAATGAAGAAACTGGAGAATACTCACACAGCACAACTGAAGGCTCTAGAACAAAAAGAAGCAAACTTGGAGGAGTAGACACCAGGAAATAATCAAATTGAGGGCTGAAAACAATAAAGTAGAAACTAGGAAAACAATACAAAGAATCAATTAAACAAAGAGTTGGTTCTTCAAGAAAATCAATAAGATAGAAAAACCTTTATCCAAACTTCCAAACAGAAGAGCGTGAACATGCAAATTAACAAAATCAGAAATGAAAATGGGGGCATAACAACATACACCAAGGAAATCCACAGAAACACCAGGTCATACTTCAAAAACCTGTACTCCACAAAATTAGAAAATCTAAAGGAATGGACAATTTTCTGGATAGATATCCCTTATCAAAATTAAACCAAGATCAGATGAGCAAATTAAATAGAACTATAACCTCTAATGAAATAGAAGCAGTATCAAAATCTCCCAACCAAAAAAGCCCAAGACCAGATGGTTTCACTGCAGAATTCTACCAGAAATTCAAAGAAGAGCTAATATCAATTCTCCTCAAAGTATTCCACACAATAGAAGCAGAAGGGTCACTCCTTTTACAAGGCTTCCATAACCTTGGTACCCAAGCCACATAAAGACATAACTAAGAAAGAGAACTATAGACCAGTATCCCTCATGAACTTTGATGCAAAAACACTCAATAAAATACTGGCAAATCAATTCAAGGACACACCAGAAAAATCATCCATCATGATTAAGTAGGCTTCATGCCAGGGATGCTAGGATGGTTCAACATAGGAAAATCTATTAACGTAATCCACCATATAAACAAACCAAGAAAAAAATCACATAATCATCTCAATAGATGCTGAAAAAGCCATTGACAAACTCCAACATCCCTTCATGATAAAGATCTTGGAGTGATCAGGGATAACAAGAACATACCCAAAAATAATAAAAGCAATGTACAGCAAGTCAACAGCCAACATCATACTAAATGGAGAGAAACCCCACATGATTCCTCTAAAATCAGGGGCAAGACGAGGCTGTCCAATCTCTCCATACCTCTTCAATATTGTCCTTGAAGTTCTAGCTAGAGCAATAAGACAACAAAAGAAGATCAAGGGGATACAAATTATCAAGGAAGAAATAAAACTTTCACTATTTGCAGATATGATCATCTACATAAGTAACTGGATAAATTCTACCAGGGAACTCCTATAGCTGATAAATACATTCAGCAAAGTGGCACGATACACGATTAACTAAAAAAATAAGTAGATCTACTATATACAGAAGATAATTGGGTGAGAAGGAAATCAGAGAAACATCACCCTTTACAGTTGCCACAATCAACATAAAAGACTTTGGGGTAATACTAATCAAACAAGTGAAAGATAAAGAAAGAAATTAAAAAAGATACCAGCAAATGGAAGGATTTCCCATGCTCTTGGATAGGTAAGATCAACGTATTAAAAAGACATTCTTGCTAAAAGCAATATACAGATTCAATGCAATCCCCATCAAAATACCAGCACAATTCTTCACAGACCTTGAAACAACAATAGTTAACTTTACATGGAAAAACAAAAGACCCAGGATAGCCAAAACAACCCTGTACAATAAAGGAAGTTCCAGAGACCTCACCATCCCTTACTTCAAGCTCTACTATGGAGTTATCGTCCTGAATACAAATTGTTATTGGCACAGAAACAGACAGGTAGACTAGTGGTATTGAATTGAAAACCTTGATATGGAACCTCACACCTACAGACACCTAATTTTTGACAAAAGCTAAAATTATACGATGGAAACAATTGGTGCTGGCATAACTGCTGGCCTGTAGAAGACTGCAGATAAATCCACATCTATTGCCATGCACGAAATTTAAGTCCAAATGGATCAAAGACCTCAACCTCCAGTCACACTGAATCTCTTAGAAGAGACAGTAGATGGCACCCTTGAATGAATTGGTACAGGAGGCTGCTTCGTGAACATAACACCCCTAGCATGGACACTGAAATTGACAATTAATAAATGGGAGCTAATGAAGCTGAGATGCTTCTGCAAGGCAACGGACACAGTCAACAAGACAAAATGGCAGCCCACAGACTGGGAAAATACTTCACCAACCCCACATCTGACAGAAGGCTGATTTCCAAAAAATACAAATAACTCAAGAAGCTAGTTACCAAAACACCAAATAATCCAATTAAAAAGCGGGGTACAGAACTAAATAGAGAATTCTCAAAAGAGGAATCTAAAATGGCTGAAAGACACATAAGAAAGTGCTCAGCATCCTTAGCCATCAGGGAAATGCAAATCAAAACAACTTTGAGATACCATCTTACTCCTGACAGAATGGCTAAAATAAAAAACACCAATGACCATTTATGCTGGAAGGATGTTGAGAATGGGGAACACTTTTCTACTGATGCTGGGAGTACAAACTCATATAGCCATTTTGGAAGTCAGTATGGCAGTTTCTCAGGAAAATGGGAATCATTCTATCACAAGATCCAGAAGTTCCACTATTAGGCAAATATCCAAAAGATGCACATTCATACAACAAGGACATCTCTTCAACCATGTGCATAGCAGCATTGGGAGCATAGGGGAGGCGATAGGGAGTTAGGAGAAAGAAATAGGTCAAAGAGGAGGGGAAAGGAGGACATGAGATAGCAGGAAGATCAAGTCAGGCGAAGAATAGAGGAGAGCAAGAAAAGAGATACTATAATATAGGGAGCCATTATATGTTTAAAAAGAAATTTGGCACTAGGGAAATGTCCAGAGATCTACCAAGGCTCACCCCAACTAACAATCTAAGCAATAGAGAAGAGGCTTCCTAAATGCCCTCCCCTGATAATGAGATTGATGACTACCTTATATGCCATCTTAGAGCCTTCATCCAGTAGCTGATGGCAGCAGTAGCAAATACCCACAGCTAAACACTGAGCTGAACTCTGGAATACAGTTGCAGAGAGGGAGGAGTGATAAGCAAAGGGGCCAGGACCAGGCTCGAGAAACCCACAGGGACAGCTGACCTGAACAATGTGGAGCTCATGGACCCCAGACTGATACCTGGGAAACCAGCATAGGACTTTTCCAGAACCCCTGAATGAGGATGTCAGTTTGGATGTCTGGTTAATCTATGGGGCTTCTGGTAGTGGATCAGTATTTATCCCTATTACACAAGTGAACTTTGGTAGCCCACTCCACATAGAGGGATACTCTCTCAGCCTAGACACACAGGGGAGTGTTTAGGCCCTGCTCTAAATGATATGACAGACTTTGAAGATCACCCATAGAATGAAGGGACCAGCCCCCCATTTCAGCAGCCATGACAGCAACACATGCTCACTATGACCTTGCCTTAATCACTAGAGTTTAGGTGCCTGCCTCGTGTCAAGGAACCAATCAGAAGTTAGCTGGTGGCGCTATGCTTTAAGACTCTGGGTGTACTTTACAGACAAGCACACAGCAATGATGCACAGAGTATAGCAACCACCCTGGGAGGGCCTATGGGCCATAACAACCAATTGGACAATCAACACAGGGCAAGTCCTCCAAGCCTGGAGGCACACCAATCCTGAGCCTGAGCATACCCCTAGACACTCCCCTTATGCTGCTCTACAAGATCGCTTGGCAGCCGGTTTGAGGGGTCTTTGCTAGCCATGGCAGGTGGGTGAAAGACCCGAGCAAACATGGGGTTAGCTCGTTAAAAAAACAATAAAGCCTCATGCAGTTTGCAACAAGCTCTCGAATCTGCCTGGTGATTGGGGTGACTGCGGTCGTGGCCTGGGAACCCAGATACCTGAGTTTTTTCCGGGGGCTCTAACAAGAAGGCCTCACCCTCCATGGGGTGTTATGATAAATCTTTTTGCCAAAATGCCGCCTGAGACCCACTGCCACGTGTGAGCTTTAAACCAGCCTCCTGCCTGAGTTAGGGCCTAAAGGAATACACAGAAACTTGTATTAGGTTCAAAGCTGCTTGGCCAATGACTAGGACTTCTCATCTGTTAGCTCAGTCTTAATTATCATAAACCTATATATTTTATAAGACTTATCTTATCGGATGCCTTGCTGGCGTCCCTCCTTGCTGGTGGATCACATTGTGCTGCTGGAGCAGGAGCAGATATGAGTCTCCTTGCCATGTCACTTCCTGCCTAGGTTATCACTTCTCTACTACATTTCCCAGAATCCTGTTTGACTCCTAGTCCTTGCTTGCCATTGGCCAAACAGTATTTTATTCAACAGTCAATAAGATAAACATACACAGTACATTGCCCATCAATGGGGAGCAGAAAGGGCATTGGATAGGGAGTTGGAGGGGGCAGCGGAGGAGAGGAGGGAGAAGGAACTGGGATTGACCTGTGAAACAAGCTTGTTTTTAATTTAAATTTTAAAAAACGGAAAAGGACACCTTTTCATGGCTCTTTCACTGTATCCAACCTTCCCTTACCCAATTCCTTTCCTCCTGTTCTCATCCTCCCTCTCCTCCCCCCACTATTCCCCTACTCACAGTTTGCCCTGTAGATATCAACTATCTCTCTCCAGGATGATCCATGTGTCCCTCTTTGTGTCCTCCTTGTTACCTAGCATTTCTGGAGCTGTGGTTTTTAGTCTGATTATCCTTGGCTTCACATCTAATATCCACATATTAATGGATACATGCCATGTTAAACCATGATTAAACATCATAGTGCTTTCTCTTTACAAATTTACAGAGTAGTATAAAGAGAAAAGAAACTCACAGAACAGGACATGATTCCAAGTTTCTCATTGTATTATAACAATTACATCATGTTGAAACTATATAGAAAATGGAAGTGGGCATCACAAATAGAATACATGGAAGTCAGAGATGTAGGTTCAAATATTGTCACTTGATAACTGAATAAACTTGGGCAAGTTATTTCACTTACTTGAACACAATTTTTCTTTGTAGAATATTAATAACAATTATTATCCCCTGTAGAGATGTTATGAGAGTGACATAGATCTTGTTGGAGATAAAGGAAGCAAAGCACATAACACAGAGCACATAGGGAGCAAGCAAATGCTAAGAACAATAGTTAGTCTTGGAGTCTAGCAAGTTTGCCTCTATGAGAGCTGCTTTGGGCATGAGGCTCTATTTTAGTCTTATCCTGGGATGTTTGCATCACTAGGAAACCATATGAGTTTGTTTTAAGGGTGGGCTTGAATGAACAATGTCTGAAACTCATCTGAATACTGCCTCTGGGGTATCTCAGATTAGTTCTGGGAAGCTATGGGGTCATCCTCTCTCTGGTTCATTTCTTAGCTTTGTGAACCAAGGTGCTTGCTTGCATGATAACTAAGCTCCACCAGTCTGCTCATTTTGTATTTCTTATTAGTTATGGCTCATGAACCTGCTGCTGAAATATGATACTTATCAAAAAATATTTCAGGCTAATAGTGCAGTAATGAGAAATATACTAACATAATCAGCCAGAGCCTTATAGTGAGTGGAGTAACTTTATCCAATGGCGTCCTGTGACAGAGTAAATTTTACTTGTGCCTTCTGCACCTAAACATCTTTTTTTTTACTTTAGTCTCAACTAACAGTGATGACAACCTATCAAAGTTAATAGTAATCATCAGTTTAGTTTCCCCTGGACTTCTTAGAGATGCTGTGAGAGACTCTCCTTACTCATTCCCTGTAACTATCACTCTTCATTTTGCTGAGTTCTTCCATCCAGCTTCATCTCCCACTTTAGGTAAGCATTTATTCTTCTCTGCATTACAAGACTGCACTTTTGATCAGTGTGTTATCTGGTCTTGTGACATAATATTAACAGTGGGAGAAATACCCATTGCAGCACCCCCAAATCAATCAGTTCAATGATATACAAAAGAAAGGCAGTTTGGTGAGATGTATTTGTGAATCAGAGGTGAATTCCTGATAGAAGACTGCAAAAAGATAACCACAGTCTTACAACTTGTATTTATTTGTTAGAGACAATATAACAAAGAACCATGAGCTGAGTGGTTTCAAAAACACACATCTTTGTCTGACAGTTCTGGAGGCTAGAAGCCTTAAATAAAAGTATATATGGGGCACTTCTGTTGCTGGAATTACTACCAAGGATTTGTTTTAAGTCTCTTAATTAGCTTCTATTATTTCCTTGACTTGGGACAGCTTGCTGTTGTTTGGAAAACATGTTAAAATTTGATTAATAATGTAAGGGTATTGAGAGCTGGTTATGCCTTCTGGAAATAAGATGGTCATGGCTACTTTTTCCTCATATATGGATTAATGCTTTTCTAGTGATTCTGTTAGAGCTCTTGGGAGTGAGTTGGGTCTCACAGGATGGATTATTTATAAGAGAGATTGTTATAAACAAGTACACCCTTAGTGTTTACATGTCCACATGTTATCAACATGTTGTCATCCATGAGGCTTTAACAAGGCAATGCCAGGGCTGTGCTCTTAGGCCTCTTAACTGTGCAAGAAATAAACCCACTTTCTTTACAACATTTTTTAGCATCTGGCATTTTATTACAGCAATGTAAACTATAGGGCACAGCTTCCAGTCTATTTTTCCTGGAGTTATCTCTCTTTTTCATGCTTATATGTCCTAATATTCCTAACTTTCTCTTTTGTATAATGACACCAGTAATACTGGATTAGAGCCTACCATAATGACCTTATTTTCATTTTATTACTTTTGTCAAAACTCTGCCTCTGAGTAAGGTCACTTTCTGGTACATTTTTTTGGGGGGTGAGTTTCAAGACAGGGTTTCTCTGTGGCTCCGGAGGCTGTCCTGGAACTAGCTCTTGTAGACCAGGCTGGTCTTGAACTCACAGAGGTCCACCTGCCTCTGCCTCCCAAGTGCTGGGATTAAAAGTGTGTGCCACCACAGCCCAGCTGTTTTCTGGAATATTTTAAGGTTAGACATCAGACATATATTTTTGTCAGGGCAAAAGTGACCTCTTGACATTCATGTAATTTATGGTCACTAACTCATTGCTTAATTCTGTCTTTTTACAATATATATATATATATATATATATATATATATATATATATGATCCTATATGATCCTATATATTTCATAACATTTATGATCATATAGAAATACATTCTTAGGCTCTATCTAAAGTTTGATTTGGTTAGACTAAGTTGTACCATAAGTATTACACTAGTTATTCTCTTCTGGGATGGTTGTGAGACAGAATCTAGAACCAACTGGGATATAAACCTCCAGTCTCACCCCGAGGGATTATTCATATTGGGTCAGCCTCAGGCATACTTCTGAGGGATTATTTTATTAGATTAATGGAAGTGGGAAGGCCCTCCCCCAAAGTGGCCTGTGCAATTCTATAGGCTGAAGTCCTAGACTGTAGAACAAGGAGAAGCAAGCTATGTAGCACCATTCATTGATCTTGTCTTCCTGACTGTGGCCACAATGGGATCAGCTGATTTAAACTCCTACTGCTACGACCTTCCAGTCATGATGCACTGCATTTCCCTTTCTTCCTTAAGATGCTTTTCTGAGGGTGTTTTGTCAGAGAAGCAAGAAACGTAACTAAGACATTTTCCACATAGGGGAAGATGTGATGAACAAATAATAAACAGCAACTTTATGCAGATTATTTTAGAGCCATATTAAAATCCTGCCATTTGGAAGACAATAATATAATTTAGTAGATACTCTGTTGAGGGAGGGAGTAATAAATTAGGGAAACAAAATTCTCTTGAAGAAAAAGGATCTAAACCCTGTAGTAATTTTTGTTGAATATCCTATGGGAGACAATGCATTTATTTTTGTTATGCCACCCAATGGAGCTGAATTCTAACTGCTGATAAAAGTATAAAGATAGGGAGGTTCTTATGGGATTTGTTTATAAAAGCTGTAGTGTTTGATAAGATTCAATGTTCTAAATATATCTTTGGGCTTACTGTTGCTTCACATATTACTTTTTTAATGTTTACTTCAGCAGGGATTTTATTTCTAGAAGGTTCTTTCTACCACCTTGTGCTCATTAACACAATTTATATTTTTTGTCTTGACAGCTGAATGACTGCATTTAGTATTTGTGTATTTTTAAGAATTTTTATCACAAATAGCAAAGACTTGCTATTTATGTAGACACTGTTAATATTGATTTCCTCTGTTTTTAAATATGCCTAACTCTAGCACCTGTGGGATGGTTGACTGAGGTAAGTTGATTACCTTGTAAACAAAAATATTCACATCCAATTTTTTTGTGGATTTTTATCTTCTTGCTATTAGAAAGACATAGTATATTTGGGGAACTATTACACAATTAGGAAAGTAGGATTCATTTTTAAATCTTGACACAAGTGGGAAAGCTGTACTGCTCCATGGAACCAAATTAATAATAAAAATGGTCTTTATTTTTCCTCTTGTTATCTGCCCATCCAAAATGAGACTCTGGTTCAAATATAAATTCATCTTTTGCAAGGTATTCAGTTGTATTCCTACAAAAACCAAGAGAAAAAAGTATTTTGCCTCAAATCTGTTTATCTTGTGAACATCTTTGGAGCTTGCTCTGGGAAAGATCGATGACAATTTCGAGAAAGAATGCACAGCTGTGTCACCAACTGTGTTGCTGATCTTGAATCTGAATGCCCCTCCAGGTTCCATCTGGGGCTGACATTTAACTTGACCTTCTCAGAATGAGAGGTTAATTTCTGGAGCATTCGAATTATAGAGATGAATTTGAGAAGCTTCTTATAATTAAGATGCCTCTGGCTCTTGCATCTGGGCTGGAGACAGCAGACGTTAATGTGACAATCCATTCTCTCCCAGGGATGACTGAGGTCTGCACTTTCAAGCTTGACCAGTTTCTCTGTGGGTTAGCTTCTCTCCCACACTGCTGGGAAATGAATTGCTGACCCCCAGGAAAAGTGTTTCTGCTCACCTGAGATGGAAAAGTCAACCAGCAATTTTACTGAAGTTCCTAAAAAATATTTCTTGTAATGAAATCTTTGACAAGAAACTTTGCCAAGCTTGCCACATTAATCAGTTCATTTAATATCTCTCCAGCCATTATGTGGTGTAAACACTTGTCTTTGAATCAAAGTATTTGAATGTATATAACTCAGTCCCTAAACACATTATCCCAAGACTCCACTGTTACAGGTATATGTCATCAAACTGGCAAGATTGGCATGTTCCTTCTAGTTTTATTTTATTTTATTATTATTATTATTATTATTATTATTATTATTATTATTACCATATGCTTGGAGGTGCTCAAGGAGGCCAGAACTGGAGTTATAGCCAGTTGGGAGCAGCTTGATATGAGTACTGGGTTCCAAATCTAGGTCTTCTACAAATGCAACAAGTTCTCATCATTGCTTTCTCCAGACCCAAGATAAGTACTTGCTTCATCTCCATTTTGTGAGTATAGTTACTTACTGCATAATGTTTTCAGGATTACACAGTAGGTATTTTTTCAGAAGCAGGATTTAAAAATGAGTCGATTCTCTGAAGCAGTGGTTTTGAGGTCACTATGCTTTCCTTTTTTGCTGGAGAAGTTTGGAAGGAATCATACTTTTAAGCAATATGTATTATTCATCGTGATTTAGTCTTTCAGCAGCCTATGATACCAGTACAAGTAATATTGTCCTGTGACAGAGAGGGAAAGTGGGACACAAGAATTTAAAGAGACTTAGATAAAGTCAGTCAACTAATGAATGGTATAAGGCAGTTTGTGTTCTTCACCTACCTGCAGCACTTACTCTCTGTGTGGAAATAATTGCTGTGTTCTTCTGCAGGAATGTATCACAGTGTTGCACGGGGAAGAGAAATGGAGGTTGGTATTGCTGTTTCATTGTTAGCTTTTGCAGAGAAGGTCCTAGATAAGTCTTGATCAAGCTGTGTCTGAAAGAACCAGGGAATATATTACAAAGGCTAACTTCTAACTGCTCTGGTTGCAGCCTGAGCAACTACCTTTATTTTTAAGCTCTATAGTTAATTCTAATGAGCAGCTGGGGCCAAAAATCATGGATGTGGATAAGCAATTCAGTTATAAAAAGAAGAATTAGAGGAATACAATAGAGGAAACAAAAGATTATACTATAGCATTTGGTTATTGCTCCTTTAAACAATGTGTTAGCCAGAGCCTCAATACTCTTTGTTCATTCACCCCTTGAAAGAAGACAAAAATCAAAAATAAACTTCAAAGTTGGTCAGAGGGTGTTGATGTTGATTTAATTAGCTCACTTCCTAGAACCCCATTAATCTGGTTTGGTGCCTATGACATGTAGTTACAAAGTTCTAGCATTTTCACGACTTGTGATTTATTGCTTAGCTATAACACAAGTGACCATGAAATGCCCCAATTAGTGGCTTGTCATCTGGACTGGCTGCAGAGCCTTTTCAGATCCAATCACTGTCCCACCTTCATGCATTCTGTCATGTTCAGGGTCTGATGGACTGAGAAGTAGCTTGGCCTTATTCTTTCTAGATTTCTTATTCTCTTCCTCCTCATCTTCTTTTCATTGACTCCCCATACAAGGAGTCTAATAGGTGGGGATGGACTTATAAAATACTGGAGTGAACATCATCTTTATTGAATGAAACCATGCAGATAAAGAATGCAGATTCTTGTCCACATTATCACAAAGTAGTTACAGGTTATAGAATGGTTATAGATTTTTACCACAGGAATATTATTTGATTTTTTCCCATATGTTCCTAGCATGTGCGACAAAGCCTCTATTTTGTCTGTATTGTAGATGGTGTTTTCAATAGTATTGTTATATATTAAAATTCCATTCAGTTTAAATTTGAGTAGCAAAATTATATAAAGTGGTTTTGAATATTTTAAATTATATTTCTGACACTTGAATAAATATTATCTCTTTTGGAAAGACAGAGAAGTTATATATTCAAACAAAATAGATTGAAGTGAAAAATGCTGATCTGATGTCACATTATAGTGAACAGCCAGCATGAAATGTTCCTAGGTTTTAACTTTCTATCTTATAATCATTCTCTCATGGTTTGCTCACTTCATGTCCATAACAGGCCCTATGTAGTGCTGTGAATCAGAAACACATACCAATAGTATCCTTTAGTCTGTTTTTCTTTTCTAACAGTCCTGGGGAATCTCAAGACAGTAAAGAAGCCTCTGGCCTGGAGCACTAGTTCTATCACAGACTTGCTGTGTAATCTTACCTCTGTCTGTACCTTGGTTTCCTCATGGGCAGAGTATTAGAAGAACAGGGAGCATTGGGTTGGGTTAAACCAGTGGTCTTCAGTATGATCCTGGTACAAGCTGCCTCAATACCATCAGTAACCTCTTAGCAATTGAGATTCCCTTTCCCACTGACTGAATCAGAAACTCTAAGGCCTAGAGTCTGCTTTAACAAGCTCTTCTGGGGATTCAGTGACAAGCTAGATTTTTTTAGAGACACTGGGAGAAATTTATCTTTGTATACTATCTACTTATAGCATTCCTTTAGCTGCTGCTGATTCTCAAATAATTAGAATCTGATAAATATTTCAGCTGTAAATAAAATACAGTGATTTATTTTATCTAGATAACCAGATAGCACATAGATATTATCATTGAATTGGATAAGTTCACAGATGTCAGTTAATAAGTGTTCCTGGTTGGTACAATTCAAGTAAATTTAGGTAGAGACCCTAAAATGTAAGGTGGAAGTTAGTTGTCTCTAGTTCTATCCATAAGTTGAGCCCAGTGGATGCTGCAGCCCAGTGGCTTTGTCTACTTGACTTAATCTGTTTCATGAAAGAAAAGTTTAGAAATACTTGAATTCCCGGTTATCAACCATCATTGCATTTCATTATTTTGTGGCTTATAGGCAATACCAAATAGCTACCACAGCAACTAAATTGATTTTACACCTGTGTGCACATACAAAACAGCAATTAGAAAACACCATATAGCAAAATTTGACATGTATAAAATTATAGAACCAATTACTTTTTACAAGCCAACTCATGACAACCATTTCAAACAAAGCAGCCCCTGGGATCTGTTCCTTAAGGACACAATTGACAGGATGTCAGTGAATTTAAACCTTGTTTCATTGTCTGCAAATCAAATTTAAGAGGATGAGCTGAGAGAATATACAGGAGATGTTAATTTAAATTAAATACTTGCAATTTTAAGGGTTACTTCCTTTAAAGAGAAAGATCAGATAACACGTTTCTGCTGTGTAATAGAATACAGTGGAAGGAATTAGGGTGTTATGAGGAAGGATAGTGAATCTTATTTTTCTGTTTCTTGATAGTGTTTATTAACTGTAGGGTTTTGAAGGAAATCACAGAGTTCTATGAGCCTAATTAATAAATTTATTAAATAGGTACATTAGTATCTATAACCTCCCCAAACAAAGAACCATTTCCATTGAAATCTTGAACCCCCCCACAAATATCTTAAGTAAATAGAAAAATAATAATCTGCAAGGGATTCATTTTAAAACCTTTAAACAAGACACTGCTCATTGAAGTAGCAGAAAGAAACCCTGTAGTGCCCATCACACTTCTGATATTATTGTTAAAAACAGTGAGGCAGAAGAGGCCATGAATTTGAGAGGAAGTGTTGAGTATGGGGGGATGGACATGGCAAGGGCTGGATTAAGGCAAAGAAGGTGTGAAAATGTTGTAAATACAGAATTTATGTATGGAATTCTCAAAAATAAAAATTTTAAATTAAATATTGTAGAGGGACTGATTTTATTTTATAGGGACTAATTAGGGATGTTCACTTTGGTACATAAAGCAATATTTGCTGCAGAACTGTATTCTTGCCATAAGCAAGCAGAAAAGTGGATGCAATATTTAATTCACAAAATAATTGATTTTGAAATACTAACCTCCTTCACAAAGGCCTAAAAAAACCTGCCTTACAATAAACCTCACCAAGGAAGTGAATCCCATTCACAGTTTCAATGCAAAACCTATGAAAGTTCCAGTATCATTCTTCATATTATTTAAAAAAATACTAAGTTTCATATAGAAACACAAAAGACTGTCTAACCAAGGCAATTCTGGATAAAAAAAATGCAGTGACGGAGATATCAGACTACCTGACTTTAAGTTGTATAACAGAGCCACAGTAACAAAAATGGCATGATATTAGCACAAAACAGAACCATTGATCAGTTAAATATAATAGAGGAATAAAAGATAAACCTATATAAGTGTATACCTTATTTTTGATATACATTCCAAGAATATATATGTATTATTAAGAACCCTCTTCAACACATGACACCCACAAAATTGAGATATAGATATGTAGATGATTGAAATTAGATCCTTATGTTTCATTCTGTATAATATATCAAAGACCTAATGTTAAACTGAAATTGTTAGAGGAAAAACTAGAAAAACAACCTTTCAAGATCTAGACATAGGCAGAAATTTCTGAAAACTATTCACAAAAGCCAAATAAGTGATAAATATGATTTTATGAATCTAAAAAACTATCTTTTTGATGCTTTGTCAAAGGGACAGTTGAGATAAAGTTGTTAAATGTCTTTTGAACATGGAAGGACTGCTTCATTATGGAGAAGCAGGATGAGAGATACCATATCAGAGGGAGCCATTAGGTCCGAGGAGAGATCTGGAACTAGGGAGATTTCCAGAGATCTACATGGATGACAAGAACTGACAATCTAGGCAGTGGTGGAGAGAATAACCTAAATTCCCTTCCCCTACAATGAGACTGATGACTACATTTTATGCCACCCTAGAGCCCTTATCCAGTGGCTGATGGAATCAGAGGCAAACATCCACAGATATACACTGAACTGAACTCAGGGACCTAGTAGCAGAGAGGGAGGAATGAAGATCAAAGAGGTCAGTCAGTACCAGGCTTGTGAAACCCACAGAATCAGCTGGCCTGAACAAGGGGGAGCACATGGACCCCAGACTGCTGTATGGGAGGCCAGCACAGGACTGAATCAGACCCCTGAACATGGATATCAGTAAGGAGACCTCCACATTCTAAGGGGGCCCTGGTAGTGGATTAGTATTTTCCCTTGTTGTAAGAAGGGACTCTGAGAGCCCATGCCACGTGAAGGGATGCACTCTCATCCTGGTCACATAGGGGAGGGCCTAGGCCAGGCTCAGGATTATATGGTGGACTTTGAGGAGCCCCGTCAGGGCCCTACCCTGCCTGGGGAGAGGAGGGTGGATGGGGTGGGAGCAGGTGGGGGCTTCTGGACAGGGTTAGGGTGAGGGGAGGGAGAAGTGATTGGCATGTGAATCAAGCTTGTTCCTAATTTGAACTAAAAAATATTAATTACGAAAAATAAAATTAAAAAAGTAATCCACAGCATCAATATGTGGCTGAACAAGATCTGCACAAGATCAGGCCAGTCAGTATTCATTCCATCTTTCATGGCAGTGGGGATGACAACACTGTACCTCCTTGTAGTGGTTTGAAAGAAAATGGCACCCAAAGGGAGTGGCAATATTAGGAGGTGTGACCTTGTTGGAGTAGGTATTGTCTTGTTGTAGGAAATGTGTCATTGTGGAGGCAGGCTTTGAGGTCTCATATATGCTCAAGATACCATCCAGTGTCACAGTCCACTTCTTGTTGCCTGCAAGATGTGGCACTCACAGCTCTAGCACCATGTTTTTCTGCATGCTGCCATGGTCCGCCATGAGATAATAGACAAAACTTCTGAACAACAAGGGAGCTACCACAATTAAATGTTTTCCTTAATCAGAGTTACTGAAGTCATGGTGTGTCTTCACAGACACAGAAACCTTAATTAAGACAGAAGTTGGTACCAGGTACTAAGGTACTGCTGTGATAGGTCTGACCAATTTTTTGTTTGGAAGAATTTGGACTTTTATACTCTGGACTAGGAAAGCACTGCGATGCTTTAAGCACCTGCTTAATGGGCCATATGAGTAAAAGCATGGAAAACAGTGGTGCTGCCTGTGATTTGGTGAATTGTGGGGGCCTGGCTCAAGGAGTCTCAGAGGAAAAGAATATTAATATTTGGCCTAGATATCATTCTTATGAAATTTTGTGGAGAATGTGACAACTTTATGACCTTGTCCAAAGAGTCTGCCTGAAACTAAAGTGAAGAGTTTTAAATTAGTTACATTGGCAGAGGAAATCTCAAAACAGCCTAGTGTAGACTATGTCATGTGGTTATTAGTATTAACTGTGATGAAGATTTATAATAAAAAGGAACAGGCTGAGCAAATAAAAATAAAAAATGTACAGATTGAGAAACATGGCACCAGGAAGTGGAATAGAGCCAAATCCCATGTTCAGGGGAAAAACAGACTAAGAAATGGATAAAGGGAGTGGTGACTTCAGGGCAATATCCCACCTAGCTAAGTTTCCAACTTGTGAAAAGAAACTAAAGAAAAGCTTAGAGCTGGATGTGGTGGTGCATGACTTTAATCCCAGTACTTGGAAGGCAGAGGCTGACCAATCTCTGAGTTTGAAACCAGCCTGGTCGACAGAGCAAGTTTCAGGATAGTCAATCTTAGGCAGTGAAAGACAGAAAGCTGGTGAAGATGCAGTTGAATGAGGGAATGACAAGTTCCAAACCCAACAAGCCACAGAACTTGACAGCTTCATCTGTGTGGTATTGAAATTGAGGATAGAAGAAAGGGGCCATAGAATTTGCCTCTGTGACTAAGGAAAGCTTCTGTAGCCAGGGTTGTCCTTGAATGGCAGCCTAGAGAGGCCATTTCATGAAGCTGTGAAGTTGAATCCAGGATTGCTGAGGAGACCCCAGGATGTTAGAGATGCCAGAGTCCTGGAAAACCTGCCCAGGAGAGCTGCTAACTAGGAATGGAACTAGCACAAGAGGAAGTGTGCTACAGTTATCAAAACTGAAAGGAGTTGTTGATATGAAGAGTGTTTTAACATGTGACATGGAGATGCAGAGTTTGGAGTTTGCCCAGCTGGTTTTCAGTCTTCCTTTGGTCCAGTATTTCCTCACTATGCTTCCTTCCCTATGTTTTGGAAGGATAATATATATCCTGTGCCTTTATATAAGATCTGTTTTTGGAATTTTGATTTTATAGGGGATTATAGTTGAGAGATTGCATGAATCTCAGAAAAGACTTTGAGCTTTAAATGTTTAAATAAGTTCGAGACTGTTATAGACCTCAGGGACATTGAAATTGGACTGAATGCATTTTTGCATTGTGCTATGACTAAAAGACTTTGAGGCCAGGGAGTGGTATGTGAGGTTTGAAAGAAAACTGCTCACAAAGGGAGTGGCAATATTAGGAGTTGTGGCTTTGTTGGAGGAAGTGTGTCACTGGCCAGGTAGGCTTTATGGTCTCATATATGCTCAGGATACCACCCATTGTCACAGTCCACATCCTGTTGCTTGCATCCTGTTTCAGCTCCATCCCCATGTCTTCCTGCATGCTGCCAGGTCCCACCATGATGATAATAGACTAAACGTCTGAACCATAAGAAGCCACCACAATTAAACGTTTTCCTTTATAAGTGTCACTATGTTCATGGTGTCTCTTCACGGCAATAGAAATCCTAACAAGATGACCCTAGCCAAGAGGAGTTTATGGCTGCATTGGGAGGGAGGTTAAGTTTTCTTCAGAGAAAAGACTTATAGGTTACTCATGCTTCAGTGGATATCTCTGTATTCATTCAGCTCTAATTGGCCTTAGTGGATTATAAAGTGAAAGCAAGCAAAGGATGTGAAATTGAGAGGGGAACATGACAGGTCTGAAAGAAGATGAAAAGAGGAGTGATTTCTCATGAATAAAATATATTGTATATATATGCGAAATAAAATATAAAAATAGTTTTATAAAGATTCTTTACATTAAAAGGAAATAACCAAATGATAGACTACAGAATGGGTGAAAGTTTTTTGCTAATTATGTATTTGAGAAGAAATTAATATATAAGACACAAAAAGAATGTAAAAAGAAAAGCCTTAAACCCAAAATGGAATGTTTATATACTCTGTGAGGAAACATATGTTAGTTCATACACTATGGAAATCACTACAAGGCTCCTCAAAAACTAAAAGGAGATCTACCATGTGACCCAACATTACTCCTTCTGAGTCCTAGAAGGAAGAATACAGTATAGCTATTCCATTTATGGCTGAACAATCTGCAGGCTTAGTCTCTCAACCCTGGTCAGTTGTGGGTCCCTGTGTTAATCACAATCTACTGCAAACAGAAGATTCTCTGAGGGCTGAGAGGTACATTAATCTATAGTTATAGGAATAAGTCATGTAGGTTATGGTGACACATACCTTTTAGGAGGCAGGGGCAAGAAGATCTCCGAGTTAGAAGCAAGCCTGGTCTACATATACATATCCTGGTAAGTTCCAGGATAGCTAGAGATATATTGTGAGACCCTGTCTCAAAAAACAAAAACAAAAACAAAAACAAAACAGCAACAGAAACAAAACCCAATAAATCATTAGGGATAAGTTTAATATGTTTATTTAACATAATGACATATATGTAGGAAGCTTTTAGACAATTGCAGGTAGGTTTCCATATGACTTTTTGAAAAGTCTTTAGAGTCATTTTTCCTTCTCTACATTCCCTCCTCTGCCCTGCTCTCATGTCTTCTACCAACTTAATCCTTTCTGTTCCATTAATGCTCTGTAAGCTTTTATACCACTGCTTTCTCTCTCCCCATCTGTGAAAGTGACCCTGCCCATGGCCTCTTAATTCCTGACCCTATAGGTATTCCAACTAAAGCAGAGACTCAAGGCAACATACATAAACATGAGAATATACATGCCATTTGTCTTTCTGGGCCTGGGTTATTTCCCTCAGAATGATTGTTTCCTGTGAATTTCATATTATAATTTCTTAATAGCTGAGTCATATTCCATTGTATAAATATATCACATTTTTATTATCCATTCCTCAGTTGATAGACTACTAAGTACTTCCATTTCCTTGCTACTATTGATGGAGCAGCAATCACATGGAATAGCATTTAATTTTATAATAGAATACAGAGTCTTTGTGGGTATATGCCTTAGTAGTCTAGCTAAACCATAGGGTAGATCCCTTTTTCTTTCATTGAAGAAATTCCACATTAATTTCTATAGTAGCTGCATGAGTCTGTAATGTAGTATGCATGAATAATATAAACCCAGAGACAGATATTGGGGTTCAAGTTGAAGATCAGAAAAGCATAGCAGCCAAGCTACCAGAGAACTCATAACTCTACCAAGGCTGGAGCAATACTGCCCTCAATATGGCTGGAGACTGATTGCCTAGGAGCAAATGCCAGCTCTCTATATAGGACTGAATGTCCTGCCCCTGTCTTATATATCTCTCTAGTGCCGGGATTAAAAGTGTGAGCTCTGTTTCTCTTTTAGACTGATTCACTTTCATGTAGCCCTTGGTGGCCTTGAACTCACAGAGATCTATCTGCCTCTGTCTCCTGAGTCCTTGGATTAAAGATGCCTGGTCTTTATGGCTGAGGCTAGCTTTGCATTCTGATCTCCAGGCAAGTTTTGTTAGATCATAAACAATATATCACCACACTGTACACCCACCAGCAGTGAATAAATGTTCATTTTTTCCAAATGCCTGTCAGCATTTATCATCTTTTGTTTAAATCTTAGTCATTCTTACTGGGTATAACATGAAAAATAAAAGACCCAGAGACAGATATTGGTGTTCAAGTTGAAGATCAGAAAATCAAAGCAGCTGGCAACTAACTCTTGCCTCTACCCCAGACTGAAAGGTTGATCCAGGTAGCTCCATGAATCCACAGACTGCAATTCTAAACTGCTGTGTTCTCCTCAACATGGCTGTAGAGTAATTCTTTCAGACTTTGCTTCTTCCTTACATACCTCTTTCTGCCCAGCCATATCACTCCTGTCTCCAACCCCTAGTGCTGGGATTAAAGATGTGTGATCCCAAGTGTTGGGATCAAAGTGTGAGCTCTGTTACTCTTTATTCTAGTATAGGCCAGGATGGCCTTGAACTCAGACAAACCCATCTGCTTGTCTCCTGATTTCTGGGATTAAAGATGTGTGCCACCATTGCCTGGCTCTATGGCTTGCTAATATCGCTGCTGGAATTAAAGATGTGTATCACCATTGACTGATCTCTATGGCTTGTGGCTAGCTTTGCATTCTGAACCCTCAGGCAAGCTTTAATCAATCATATCATAGATAATATATCACCACAACTGGGATATAATGAAATCTGAAAGTAATTTTAATCTTAATTTATTTTATGAGTAAGGATGTTGAACAGTGAAGATCATGTTTCTCACACATTTGTATTTCATTATTCAAGAACATTCTGTTTAATTTCATGACCTATTTTTAAGCTAGGGTATTTGCTTTCAGGGTTTTTAGGTTTTATTGTTTAGTTCTTTGTAAATTATAGATATTAACCTTTTAAAGATGTATACTGGGTAGATTTTTCCCCATTCTGTGAGCTGCCCTTCCAGGCAAACAATGGTGTCCTTTGTTGTACAGAAACTCTTTAGTTCCATGAGGTTCTATTTACTAATTCTTAGTCTTAATGTTTGTGCTAACAAAGTCCTTTCCTGTGACAGTGAGCTCAAGTGAATTCCATACTACCTGATCAGATTTGTACTATCATGTCTTATGTTGATGTTCTTAATCATGCAACAAACTGTTCATCTGTAGCCTGAGTGATCAAGAACAAAAAGAGAATAAAAATTACTGGTATCAAGGGTAAACCCATCAATGCCTCCATATAGCCTATGGACTTTGAACAGATAATACATATAATAACATTAGTTACTTCTTGCTGTAAAAAGATATCATGACCACAAAAGACATGGAAGAAAGCCCTCATTTTGACTTATGTTCTAGAAGGGAAGTTCATATTGGTAAAGAAGACACAGCAACAGATGGATGGAACATGAAGCTGAGAAATCATGTTTTATTACCTAGAAAGCTCAGAGAGCTAATGGGAAGTGGGGTGAGATTATAAACTTCCAATGTTGCCTCTAGTGATATGCTTCCTTCAAGAGGCCACACTTGTTAAAGGTTCCATAACCTCCCCAAACTGCATCACCAAGTATTCAAATGCATGAGTGTCTACGGGACAGTTCTTAATCAAAACACCATGGTAACTAACCAATTATATACCCATAAATTAGAAAATTTCAAGGAACTGTAAAAATCCTATGAGGAATCTATTGTATTTTTTATCAAAAGCAACCCAAGAATATGTTGAAAGAAATTTGATTTATAGTTAAAAATGTTTGTTTTATTTAACAAAAAGTAGTTTGCCTGCATTAGATCCTCAGTCATAAAAAGAATGGTAATAGAAAAATTGATGAAGGCTGAAGAGACTATAGCTTAGTTAACAGTAATCTATCAGTATGAGTTAATTGGGTTTTAAAAGAATATACCATATTAATGTAATACATTAACAATAGGGCAACAGTTCTCCATGTAACATAATTTTGTTCTTTAGGAGTTGGTTTTAATGTTTGGAAACATTTTTGACTGTTACTATTGGAGATGACAACACTATCAGAAACAAAGTTACAAGCTAAAAACGCTAAACATCAGACAGTACACAGAATGGTCCCCCACAATTATCCAGGCTGAAGCAACAGAGGTGTCAAGGTAGTAGGCAAAGTTCACACTCAAACAAACTTGGCACTTTAGTTACTTTTTTCACTGCTGTAACCAAAATACCTTATAAGAAATAACTTAAGGGAGGATGGGTTTCTTTTGCCTCACAGTTGGAGGTGATATGGTCCACTATGACACTGCATCCACAGTCAGGAATCAGAGGGAACGGAAGGGCTATAAATCCCTATGGTCTGTTTCCAATGACCAGTTTTCTCTTTCCAGACTGCTCCCATCAGCTGGAGACCGAGTCTATGAAGGATATTTCACACTCAAACCAAGGCATTGAGGAAAGGGACACATTTGAAACTTGTCTGTAAATTTAACATTATTCTCAAAAACTTGTGAGCTGGGAGTGATTGTATGCACCTATAGTTCCAACACCTGGATGGCTGAAGCTTGAGAAACATGAGCTTGAAACTAGCTTGGACTACATAACAAATAGTAGAAAGTAGTCTCTGAAAAACATCTAATGGTTGTTTCTTTTTAATTCCTCATAAAGAAAACTTCAAATTTTGCTTGTTTTACTAGTAGCTTTGTGAAAGATTTAAAAAATAAACAAAGGAAATTCTGTATACACTTTGAAAAATGTAAGTGAGGTAATATTTAAACAAATTTTATGAAGCCATTATAATCTATCCTTCTTTTAAAAATGATTTATTTTTAGTCTTTTAATTATGTGGATATGGTGGGGGTATATTGTGCTTTGGGTGGTCATATGATCCACGATACCTTGGAGCTGGAGTTATTGGCAGTTGTGAGCTACCCAAAGTTGGTCCTGGGAACCAAATACAGATCCTCTTTGAGAGCAAATAAATGCTTTTAACTGCTGAGCCATGTCTTCCATGCCTTGTCCTTCCCATTTTTCTTGACTTCCTTAGCCCTTATTTCTTTACTCATATCTTCCTCAAATTACATAGAAATTTGTTTCACTGTGAGGAATACCCTAGTACAGTTCTAGAAAGATGAAAATCAGTGAGCTTCTCTTGAATTACATCTTCCCATTCTATTTCTGAGCCCACTCTGTGGACATATCCTTGTCTTTCTAATGATTTCTTAGACTTGCCATGTGGGGTGTGGTTTGGTGGCTAGTGATAAAATGGCTTTGCACATAAAAATATTGGGTTGTACACATTCACATTAGATAACAGAAGCCAGTGCAGTCATTGCTCCACAAAATTTTTAGAGCTGAATGTGATATCATGTACCATTGGACTTTTTAATGCTCATCTTTGTCCATTTGTGCTGACATTAAAGGAGGAAAACATTATGAGTGGGTAGATCATAGAGAATAGAAGTCTTTCTCTTATGGGTCTTGAGTTGGGAAGTTTGAGAAGGTGACTGTGTTGGCTGATGGGGGCTATTCTCTAAGAGGGTGCCTTCTTGTTGCATCTTCCAGCAGAGAAACTGTTGTCCACAGGATACTGTGTTACTCACACTATGAAAGTAGACCATCTGAGACCCAGAAGCTGTGTCGAGCCTTTTGTAAAAAAGGCTTGTCACACTCAGTTCTCTTGGAGCCATCACTGTTTAAAGGGTCTTTCCTCCTCTATTTCTTCCTCTATTTTCTTTTTAGTTAAGGTTTTACAAAGAGAAATCCTGTCTTGAAAAAAAGGTTTTAGTTTTAAGATAAAACAAGTGGAGTTCACACTTGATGATGTTAGAGCATGAGCTCACTGGGCTTAACAAAGATAGGACAAGACCCAAGAATCAGTTAAAAACTGGAACTGTTGAAGAATGACCCCTGTGGTGACATGAGTAAATATGCCTGTCTAAGAAGTCATTCTTGTTGCATCAGTTTTGAAACACATAACAGATGTGAAGCTATGAAAGGTACAATGGCAAGTACCAATTTCCCTATTTTTAAGATGGTCCTTGGGCACTTCCAGAATCAATCACTAGATCACTTTCAAAAGAAAATCATTATCAAATAACATTTCAAAAAGTCTTACATAGTTTCAAAACCATGGTTAAAGTTACCCAGGTAGGTTGGTGTGTGTGTTTGTGGTGGGGGAGAAGGAGTGAGGACATTGTGCTCTCAACATCCAGATTTCACACAATGACAGGCTTCTATCTGGCTGCATGTGCTTGCACTACTCAAGGCAATGGTGATCTCATCAGAGGTGAGACTTTTTCATACTGCGTGGGATCTCTTGCTAATTGATCTCCTTGTGTCCATCTATTCAGGTTCAGCAATCATTCCCTGTAGTCTTCCATCCGTCATTCTTGTCAAACCTCTTGGCCACATTCTTCAGAGTTTTGAATGGCATCTTCCTACTTCCATCACAGTCAAAGAGCTTGAAAGGTCTCACAACTTCTATTTGAAACTTTTCTCTGACATTCCTGAGTTATCACAGTCAGAGTGACAAAAGTTCATTTTCCCTGTCGCTTCTTTACCAATTTCATGTTCTAAACTTCTTTTTGTCCTTGGATATAAAATTGGATACAATGACTGATAGTGTCTACCCATTTCTATGTCAGTAACACATATTCTCTAAAGGCCTCATCTCTTTCTTATAAGTATTACAATTGTTTACATAACCTTTGAAGGAGATATAAGAATCATAAGCATCCCCTCAGAAGGTGGATATATATGGAATTCAAATGAGTAGAGTTACCCAATATAGTTCTTTGCTTACAACATGATTGTGTAGCTGCTAACGTCTTTGTTGGTCCTGAAATTTTTTCCCATTTTTTTTAAATCATGATAGTTAGTGGCCTCACTACCTACGTACCCACTAGAAAAGCCTGTGGTTTGCTAGCAATCGCATGTAAACCTTTTCTCTTCTCTCATTCCACTTACAAATCAGAAACACAGAGCCGTGGAGGATTTGGCATCTTCACTAACCTGGAAACGA
Source organism: Cricetulus griseus (assembly GCF_003668045.3). Taxonomy (NCBI): domain Eukaryota; kingdom Metazoa; phylum Chordata; class Mammalia; order Rodentia; family Cricetidae; genus Cricetulus; species Cricetulus griseus. Next base: position 35,193,671 of record NC_048601.1, on the reverse strand, counting down.
GCAATGTTCCCTGGAGACAGCAAAGGAGCATTGGTTAATGGGAGCATTTCATTATCTGGTGAAATCTTGGCATGCTTGGGGACCAATTAAGGAACTCTTGAAGTCATTCCTCTCAGAAACTAACAATAACTTCAATTACAGTAATTTAGAAAATTGCACACTTTAGATATTGGCTCCCTAACTTTTATGAAATGTTTTGCTGCATTTCATGAAAAGTCTACATTTCAACAAAGCACACAAATGATAGAAATGTGTTGTAAACACATTTACAAAGGGTGGGTACCTGTCCTGGCTTAACCTGACCCCTGTGGTGTGGTGCTGTTCTGATTACCAAAGTTGTTGGTTCTAAATCTGTCTGGAAAGGAAGGATTCCAGGTCTATATCAACTCATTCCTTGTTTTCTTCTTACAGGACTTTGTGAAGTTAATTTTTTTAAAACAATGATCATATTTATAATTCAACTAAAGAAATACTTTTTACCCTAATTCTGTAGAAAATACAAGATTATTTTTGTATTTGAAGACAATGTGTTTGTTAAAATATTAAAAGTATTATTCAAGATTTATTTTAAGTAGAGGAAAGAGTGAAGTTTATGAAAATAAAAGGAAGTATTTTAATATGGTAGTTTTTAAACATTAATAAAAATAGACATTAATATATTACTATAAGAATTACTTACAGAATTTAAGAAATCCTCAAAAATATTGACAGAATAAGAACCAGTTTACTGAATCATCTTTGTTCCAGACTTCTGAAGTTTATGAGATGTGGCTAGCAGTGCTTGTGAAGTTTTGGGATCTGCCAAAATTATATATGAAGAAAAGGTGTGCTGGCACTCAATTATAAGTACAAAAAATAAAATATCAGGTCACTATTTCACTAAGTAAATAATTTTTTTAGTGGGTTGTCAAGCATCTCTAAATTAAACAACAGCCACTAAATAAATGATCAGTTGAGGCCCAACTGATGATTCATTGAATGTTGTAGACATCTTGGCAGAGAAGATGCATACAGCTGATGGTACAGATACTTAGATATGTTGTTGTATATTGAATGTATTCATGTACATATTTGTGAAAATATTTAGAATGGTTCATTCTTGTGTGTCTGTGTCATGGTTGTGTGCACATGTATGTGGTGTGTATGTGGGAGCCAGAGTTGAGGTGGTATCATTTTTTTACTCCCCACGTAATATTTTTTGAAGCATCTTATCTCACTGAATCACTCAATGGTTCTCCTGGACTGATTGGCCAGCAAGCTGGGATTATAAGTGTGGCTGCCATATTCAGCTTTTGACACATGGGTTGGTCCTGGAGGATTGAACTCAGGTCCCCAGGCTTTAATTGCAAGCTCTTTACTGACAGAGTTATTTCCTCAACACAGAATGGCTTATTCTATTGCTAATGTGTGTTCTTAGTATTAGACTGAAAGCATAATACTAGCTTGATCACTTAAACTACACCCTTATCCCTATTTTTACACTTCAAAACTTCCCACTTGTTGAGAGACACTTCACAAGTGAAACTCCCCAGCTATAGGTTCAGAGAGTACCTAAGGCCCTTCATCCATTACTAGGAAAAGATGCAAGCTAGATGAGTTAGATGAGTTAGATGATATAGAGTGGATGGCTTCCAAATACCTTGTTTGAGTTCTCTTGGGTGAATTTCACTTTCTTCAAAAGGCTTTGGATCATTTGTGACCATAGCAAAGTTTTATCAGTAAAAGAATATCAATTATTGGAGTTTATTATTATTTGCATTTCTACTAATGAGCCATACACTTTTAGTAAACATTGAATAAGCATCTGAATTTGATAGCAAAACATAGAGGCAAATAACTTCTGTAAGAGGGGAGATTTCCTTCTTTTATGTCCCCTACTTTCCAGTCCCTCACTAGATGCTTCTGGGAGTTTGCCCTGAATGGATAATTATATTAAAATCATCGGCTCAGGTTCTACTTTTGGAAGGACTTGTTCCCTAGACGTCTCCACAAATATTTTAGCAGCCACATTGAATTCACATAGAGAGCCCTCCCTGTATATAATAATACACACCAGGGTTTGTTGAAGTGTTTTTAATTATCTTCTGCTCTAATGTTCTGCAACCACCTGTGCTATTTTCAGTTCATAACATAAGAAACTCAGTGAATTTGCCTAATGGGCTTCTGATTCCCTATCATTGTGCTTATTCGTCAGGAAGAAATTGTGCTATTTTGAATGGGTTCAATTGAATTTTCCCATTAAAACATTGTATTTTAGGTGGAAAACATGTATTTCTGAGGACTGCAAAATGCACGTTCACCATACTCAACTCTGAAGAATTCAGTAAGTACCTCCTGCAATATTATGTGGAGGTCTTAATGTGTACTTTATGGGGGTTTTAATCATTTCTCTTCTTTAATAAAAGTGGAAGAAACAGAAATGTTTCATATGAAATGTGTACAGTGAATTGATGCCTGGGTTTTAAACAAACACATGTTTGAAAAATGTGAGTTTTAGCAACTCAGATGAAAATACACTTTGATCAGGGCTCTCCTGGAGCATGAATTTGCTTATGAGGCTTCCAAGTTACTTATCAGTTTCTGCATTCAGTGGAATTAAACAGAGTTGCTGAAGCATCGTAATTAGAGCTGTCGTCATTGGGAATGAAGCTCAAGCCAGCAAAACACCATGGCGTGGTATATTTTTTTGCTATTGAAAGAGACCTTAAATTAATAAGAGTGACATAGTAAAGTTTTTTCATTTGCTTGAAAGTAGTAAGAGCTTCTGATTTAGTCAGTGTTGGTTGAGAATCACATATTTTCAGGATTCTCAATAGGTACCTGGTGTGTATCATTTATTCCTATTTACAGCCTATCAGATCAGTATTGTTTTCTCTATGTTGCAGTGAACACTTTGAGAGGTAAATTGTCCCAAATCACAATTCAACTACCAGCAGGATGGATTCCAATCTGGGCAATGGAATGAAATCTTTTAGCTGCTTTTAGGCCATCTGAGTCTCGTAAGAGATGGAAAACACGCCCTTCCTCCACATTCAGTTTAAGATAAACAAGGTTTGTAAGCAGTTGCATTGGCCACTTGCACCATTGTCATTTTAAGTTTGATGCATTCCTTAGAGACTGATATTGATTTTGGATTGTATTATCTTACTCTGTTTTTATTCCTGGATGCTAGAAGCAAGATTCTGTTGCAATTTCTTCATATCTGAGTAATACTTGGTAAAGAAAATAAATCACAGAGTAGAATGTGATGTGTTCTGTGCAACCTTCTACTGCTTACTTCAGGAAGAAGTGGAAAAATACATATCAGACTCTGACAACTATCAGATTCTGTTCCCACGTTTATGTTCATTTCATATCAGTCAAGGAAGAAAAGTGCTTGCCTGTGATTTATGGTCATGGACAGTGAGATGCCTCTGATGATTAATTACACTGCTCTGAGATTTTGCTGTTTGCTTACCTACAGAGCCCCCACTGTGAAGCATATAAATGCCTTATGTCTTGCCAGAGACAAACAGTTAAACTTACTTTGCCATAAAAAGTGATAAATAGCTTGTCTTGGATGGAGTCTTTTAGAGATTTATCTGTAATCCCAAGTTCTATCATTCAGGGGAGGTTCAGTTCCTAATTGCAAAATGAACTTGTATCACTTTACTTCAGGGTAACATCTCAAGCACCATAGGTGGGAGTTGGAAGGAAATCAGAAAAGTATATTGTAAGCCACAAAATGCTCACACTGTATAATTTCACTCCTGTTGAGTCCATCCTAAAAATTGCCTGAGAACTGAAAGGAGATTTAAGAATAAAATGATCATTTCAGCATTATATGGAGACCAAGGTAGAATACCAACTAAAAGAGACAGAGACCAATAAATAATTTATGAGATAACTGTATGATAGAACTTTCTATAATTGTTAAAAGTCATATATATATATGATACTAATTATTGGTTATATATATTACTATTGTCAGTGTTCTTTATGGTTTAATGTTAAGTATTAACACTAGTATATAAGCCATTTAGGCACCATAATAAAAAGGAGATAAGCTAATTTTAACTGGTCTCCATTTTTTGAAAGTGTGATTTTAGAATGCTTGTTTTCATCAAGATATCCCCTACTCTTCTGAGCTTTCAATATTGTTTACTTACATTCATAATTAACATTTGTCACCAATGTTGAAAGAGTGTTTTCTTTCAATGGTGTGAATACACACACACACACACACACACACACACACACACATTAGCTTTGCATTGAGCATGCTCAAATTACCATTTATGTGTCTAATCTAGCTTGGCACTTTTGTAAATAAAGTTTATTGTAACACAAGGACCATGTCCATTTATTTAAATACCACATGTGACTGCTTTTGCATCCTAATGGCAGGACGAAGTAGTCATGAGTGTCAAGATCAAGTATTTACCACTGTCCCATTTCTGATGTGTCTGAGCCTTGCTCTCGAGTAATTAAAACATGTTCCATAAATGATTTTATTGTCACTTGAACCTGATATGATTTCATTTTCCTTGAAAATATGTCTAATTTAATATACAGAAACACATACTTCGATTCAAAAGCAGTGAAATAGTCTAGAGATAATCCTTAATTTGTATTCATAAACATTCATATTCAGAGAGAGAGACTTTGATAATCTGATTTATTTGCAAAAATATTTCTAAGAATAAGAAGTTGTGAAGAAGTTAAGTAATTGGAACTCATAACAATTTCATTTTAGATATTATTTACACACACTCAATAGATACATAAATTAATCTAATTTTTAAAAATGAGGAGATTTCTTTTTCTAATATTTTCTTTCTTTCCAGCTTCCCATTGTTTTGTCGTTGGTTTTAAAGTTTTCTGATATAGAATGTTAATTTTCTGTTTTACAACACCAGGCCAAACTCATGCATGCTACTTCTAAGAAGTGCTGAGGCTAGTCTGCCTTTTCTCTCAAGTCATTGTTTCCTTGGATAAATTCTGTTTCCTTTGTGTTTAGAGTATATATAGTAAATCAAGATAATTCTGTTTTCAACAGCACATGTGTGTATGAATATATGATGTGTGTTGATGTGTAAAATGCTTTGTATGGGAATGTTGGCATTCTTGTGAGGACAGGTGTGGCTGTACACATGTCATATCATGTTGTGGAGATCAAAGTATATCCTCAGATGGTGGTCTTTGGGGCTCTTGTTCAGCCTGCATATGACAGACTAGGTGTACCATGAGCTTCCAGGGATTCTCTTATCTCCACTTCCCATCTCACCCAAGGAGCACTGGTATTACCACTACATGCTACCTTATCTGGCTCCATGTGAATTCCATCTGAATTCAGGTCCTCCACTGAGCCATCTTCTCAGACAAAGACAGAGTTCCTTAGTAATGTTACCCACCCTTCTTTTGATAGAAATTTCCATTACCATATTGTGTGTTTTGGGTTATGTTTATTGATTCTACATCAATAACATGGATTCTTATAACCAATGAACAAGTGAGATTCTTTGCCAGACTTCCTTATTTGTTTAAAATTTCTCAAGCCACTTCAGGTTTCTTTGTAGTTGGGGTACTAAACCCAGTGATTTTTGTATGTTAGGCAAGTATTCTACTGCATATCCATATCCCTAGTTCTAATATTCTGGTCTCTTGGATTTATTATTTTTAGTGTGTGTGTGTGTGTGATAGAGAGGTATGTGTATGCTCCATATATAAATAGACACTGTATATATTCCTATGTGCATGAAGATATATGTATGGAGGCTAGAGAATGCTGGCTGACCTCTTTTTACCACTTTCTGCCTTATTCAGTTGAGATAGGGTACCTCATTGCACTAGACTACCAGAAAGTGAGCCCCATGATCGTCCTGTCTCCATCCCCACAGAAATGGGCTTTCAGGTACCTGGGACAATGCTTGGCTTTTTACATAAGTGTTGAGGACCTGAAATCAGGTTGTCATGCTTGCCCACCAAGAGATCTTACTCACTGGTCCATCTCCTCAGCCTCTTCATACAGTATTTAATTTACAGACGTAACTCTAACTTGACTTCATATAATTCTTGCTGGAGGCATCACCAGGATTTAAGCTAGGAGGGACAGAATGAGAGCCCTGATAAGCGATACCAAGGCTGTGGAGAATGTGCAATTGCTCCGCATTATTCTTTGCTGAGGATTTGCTTAGCAATAGTTTAAGGCCAGCCTGGTCTACAGACTTAGTTCCAGGACAGTTAGGAGGTTGCATAGAGAAAGCCTGTCTCGAAAAACAAAACAAAACAAAAATTGCAGACTCTCAGCCCTCACCAGGAAGAGGGCCCAGAGGTCTGGTAGTAATTTAGTAACCTGGGGAGATTTTTTCAGTTTCAGTTTCCTAGATGGTTTTAAAACTATTTTCATTAATAGCGCGCGCGCGCGCGTGTGTGTGTGTGTGTGTGTGTGTGTGTGTGTGTGTGTGTGTGTGTGTGTGTGTGTGTATAAAGCTAAATAGATTTTGACAAAAAAAACATAATGTTATGTATCTAAAAGTATAGAATCATGTTGGATAGTTTCATTTTCCTAAAAATTTTCTTGTATTATAAACGTTTAAACCATCTCTTATTTTCTTGAGTAACTTAACTGTGACCACAGTTTTGTCTTTTCCAGAACATTCTTTCTTTTAAATACGTTGCTATTTACAACTTGTTTCTTTCCCTTAGCAACATGAACTTCAGAACCACCCATTTTCTTTTCTGTGGTTTGCAGCTTATCTTTTTTTTTATTTGTTGTTGAAAAGTACTCCTTTGTATTGCTATACCATGCATTTTATACACTGACCCATCAAAGGACACCTTGGAGTTTTGTATTGAGATAATTACAAATAGGGCTGTTCAATCAGTGACATAGAATTTTAGCATGCACTTACAATTGGTTTTTAAAGGTTGATTTTTAGTTCCCTCTGTGTGTTGGGGGGGGTGATTTGCACATGTGAATGTAGGATCCATGAAATTCAGAAGAGGGAGCAGAGTTAGGTGCCCTGGAGCTGGAGTTCCAGGCAGCTGCGAGATATCAGACACAGGGTACTGGAAACCAAACCTAGGTCTTCTAAAAGAGCAGCCTGCACTTGTAAGCACTCAGTCACCAATCCTGCCAGACCTTCTTACTTTTTCCAAATAATTTTTGTTGGTTTGCTTGGGATTTATGATTTAGTAATATCACTTGTGACAAAATCTATTTGTGCTTTTATAACCCACCTATTTATCTTTCTGGGTTTCTTGTCTTACTGTATTATATAGGACTTACCGTATAGTAATCAATTGTTGCCTTAGAAAGGGCATTGTTGCCTTATGTGGAGCTCTCCTTAACATGGTTAGTGCTCTTATAAAGCATTTCTCAAAGAACCTCTTACCCCTTTCACTGTGTTACACTCAGTGAGAAAATGGCTATCTATGAACCAGGAAGCAGGTATTTGTAAGATATCAGCTCTGCCAGATGTTTGAACTTGGACTTCCTAGATACTAGATTGTGAGAAATGCATTCCTCATGTTTATAAACTGCCTAGTCTATTTTATTCTGTTATGGTGGCCAATAAGAGTTGGATATCTAATTCCAAGTCTTACAAACAAGAGTTTAGTTTTAATACAATGAATTTTGTCTTTTTCCTCCCTTAAAATTATCTGTGCCCATGTATAGTTGTGTACATAAGTGCATATATGTTCTGAAAGGCCAGAAGTGGGCACCAGAGTTGAATCCAGGCCAGTATGTGCTGTCCGGCTAGGCAGCTTGTACTTTTACTCACTAAGTCATCTTGCCATACAGTAAGACATGATTAATTAAGCCCTTTGTCCATTTTTACTCAAAGTTGTATTTCTTGTTATTTTAGAGATTCAACACTTACCAGATACATAGGTTTCAACTGCATTCTCTTTTTCTGTAGGTTGCATCTTCATTCTGTTGATACTTTTGCTGTAAAGAGCTCTGCAGTTTGATGATCAGACATCTCTATTTTTGGGTTCTATACTCATAAATTAAATCAGCTATATGTTGGAATTTTTGAGAAGAAAAATTGAACTTAATATCATGGAATCCCTTCTTTGGTCATTAAACCTAAACAATACAGTGATCTGACTGTTTACACAGTAGTTGTCTGAGATGTTATGAGTAAGTAGGAATGTAAAACACACAAGGATGCTCAAAGATATATGTAAGTACTCTGACATTATTTCAAGTGTTTGAGCATCTGCAGAAATGGTTGTTTTCAGGAGACTCTTGAACCAACCTCCTACAGTTATCAAGTATATTCTCATTTACCAATTTTAATTTCATTTGTGGAATTTTCCTTTTTGGGCTGTGGAATGAGAGATAATAACCTGCAATTTTATTTTACTGTAATGTGTTTGATAGAATTACAGAAATGCTGTTCTCAGAGCACAAATCAGGAAGCATTACTCTCTTTGGTGGAAGAGAGTATGTATAATTGACATAACTTCATCCTTTTTATTTGAAAGAATTGACCAGTGAATCTGCTTAGACATGATACTTCTTTTATTAGTATTTTAGTAAGTTATTATCATTGGTTTTGTTGTTATTACTCGAATTGGTGTTTTGCTATATGGTCCTGAATGGTCTGTAACATGGTGGGTAGCCTCTGGTGGCCTTTGAACTCCCAGTCTCCCTGTTTTGAAGTGATGAGATTATGATCTTGTGTAAACACACCTGACCTTGACTCTCAAGACTCCATGACCTCTCCAAATAGCAGTAACCCCTGAGAACTAAGTGTTTAAAGCATGAGTTGGGGACAAGAAGTATTGTGCATTCAAACCATAACAAATTTACTTCTTTACTGTCATTTTGATGTCTATAATGAGGAATTATCTTTAATTTTCATAGTGAGAAGCTGACTATTTTCTGTTTCTCTTTGTTAGTTTGACTTCTTTCAATTGGTATTTATTAATTTTATTTATCTTTCTATAAAACAAACTATTTTTAAAATGCATGATGCTTACACGCGGTTTTCCTGTTTTCAAGTTCATTGATATCCATGATGACTTCCGTGATTTCTTTCTGTTTGCCTTAGTCATTTTTCTTTTTTTCCACACATTGATTCTCTGCATAGCTTTGTAGATCAGGCTAGCCTTGAACTCACAGAGATCTGCTTGCCTCTGCCTCTTGAGTGTTGGGATTAAAGGTGTGTGCCACCACCACCCAGCTTGTTTGCTGTAGTCTTAAATTGATGCACTTTTTTTCAAGTTTACTTATAATCAAGGGTCAGACTATGATGATATTAATTAATGTTCTTATATGTACATTTTCTATAGATATCTTTCTGAGAACTCATCTATTTTGGTAATTTCTATTTTATTTTAATTTAGTTAAGATACTCAAAAACTTATCACAAGACTTCTTTGTACCATGTGTTATTGAAAATCATGCTTAATTTATAAATAGTTAGATATACTGTATCTTCTCTGTTAGTGTTGACATTTCATTTTAATTACATAGTAGACAGAGAGAATAGTTCATAAAATTTCTATTGTACACATTTGTACAGCTAGGGGGCTGAGGAGATGACTCAGTGGTTTTTACTTGTTGGTAGAGTGCTTCCTGTTATCCACCTGTCTCTGCCTACTCTTGGACTACCTGAGTTTGAATATACAGCACCCATATAGGAATTCGGACATGACAGTGTGGCTGTGGTCTGTAATCTCAGGGTAGACAGACAGGTGATTTATTTGAACTCACTGGATAGTTGGCGTTGCTGTCCTGCCTCAAAAAACAAGCTGGAGCACAGCTGCAGAAGACACTAACTAGACCTCTGGTTCCCATGTGTATTTGTACAAATATGTAAGTTTACTTGTATGCACATACTCATGTGAATATTCAAAAACATATAACACCCATACATATACTCATATGACTCATAATATGGTCTACATTTGAGAGTATTTCCTGTAAGCTTGAGGAGAATCTATATTCTGCTATTATTGAATACAGTATTCGATAACTATTAATTACATCAAATTCAATGATCATGTGGTTCAGGTCGTTTCTATTCTTACTGATGATTTCTTTTCAATCTACCAATTACACAGAGAGGACTACTGACATGCTCACCTCTACAGTCAATTCATCTAATTCACTTTATAGTTCTATCAGTTTGTGTTTCTTTCTTTTTTTTTTTCGAGACAGGGTTTCTCTGTGTAGCTTTGGAGCCTATCCTGGCACTCGCTCTGGAGACCAGGCTGACCTCAAACTCACAGAGATTCACCTGCCTCTGCCTCCCGAGTGCTGGGATTAAAGGCGTCTGCCACCAACACCAGGCATGTTTCATGTGTTTTAATATTTTGTTGTATACATACTGAAATAAGTATATTTCTTCTAAAATTGATCTCTTCATTACCATATAATACCCTCTGTAGCCCTGAAAGTTCCTTTGCTAAAAATTGTTTTGTCTCATATTAATACAGTTCATAGTTTTCTTTTTCTTTGCCTTTTAAATTTTTTTAAAAAAATTTTTGGTATACTAGGTATTTAACCCAGGGCCTTGGGCAAACTAGAGAATACTATGTCACTAAGATATACCCCTGCTTAGCAATAATTACTTCCTTTTTAAAAAATAATTGCTAGTATCATGTTATTTCCATCCCAGTTACTTATTGCTTTTTAACCTTTGTATGAAATGTACTAATCAATGCAGAAATGTGAGAAAATACAGGGTATAAACCTAATGTACCCAAAATCCATATCTTTTGCTGCTCCTTGCTGATGAATGCTAGGTTGTTTCTAGGATTTTGTTGTTATAGATAGTGCGATGATATCATATATCTCTAAACTTATATGTGTACATTGAACATCCCCAGAGATGCTTTGATGAGTGAATGTATATTTTAAATGTTGATATGTATTGATATATTGATCAAATTCTAAATTCCTGTCCATTAAGGTAAACCAAGTTGTTTACCTCAGCCTCACTGACATGGGTTTTAATAAACGCTCCATTTTACCATGCCAACTAGTAGGTTGTTTTGCTAAATAAAAAGGTTAAGGACCATTTCATGTGTTTAACAGCTGCATTTTCTCAGAGCCAGATGCTCCTGTATTTCATTCATGTTTCATTTCTATTGTTGGTTTTACTTTGTGCCTTGTAGATATTAATTGCATAGCAAATAAACTTGTCTTCTATCTGTGATATGTCATGAGTATTTTCCTTCTCTTAATTTTGTCTAGATTTGTTTGTTGCTGTGAAAACACTGAATTGTTTGTATAGTTATGTCTGATCTATTTCCTGGTATTTTTGTTCCTTACATTTAGGAAAAAATTCTTCCTTTGCCCCTATAAAAGAAATTTCTTTATGATGTTTACAAATTCATTTTTATTTCTTTTATCAATCATGATTTTCATACTTTTAATTTTATTTTAAAGTAGGAGTACAATCTTATTTTTTCCTAAACTTCCATTAATATTGTAGCATTATTTTAAATACAAATATTTTAATTCTTGTTTTGAAATGTTACATTTGAGGAATATTAAAGTCCCATCTGTACTTACATTTATTTCTTATGTTCTATCTTTTCCTATTTGTGTTGATACATATAAAATATTTGTATTTATTCTATTAAATATTTGTCTAAGCTTATATGTTACACATATGCAGTATCTATCATGTATTGAAGACTTTCATAAGATGGTTTTCTCATCAGTATTTTTGTTCTAATACAACCCTTCTGTTCCTTCTCGGGTTCCCTAGACTTAATTCTTTGGTTCTACCATTGTCATTTTCTTGTCCTAGAAGTTTTTTGGCCATCTTTTGGACATGGAGTATGTTCCTAATCAGATTTACTTTCTGTGGAAGCCCCAGTGGATGAATGCTGTAGCCTGTAGTGTGGCAAAGTTAGTTCCTTGTGATACAAAATGGATCTAGTTAAATACAGTCTTTTATGAGCCTCCTGGATAAATCTTTCAACTTGATTTCTGTTTTTTTTTTTGGGGGGGGGTTCTTTTCTTTTTTCTTTTTTCTTTTTTTGAGACAGGGTTTCTCTGTGGCTTTTGGAGGCTATCTTGGAGCTATCTCTTGAAGACCAGGCTGTTCTTGAACTCACAGAGATCTGCCTGCCTTTGCCTCCCAAGTGCTGGGATTAAAGGCATGTACCACCAATGCCCGGCTGATTTCTGTTTATTAATTAATATATTTTTGTTTGTTTTTCAGACAGGCTTTCTCTGTGGCTTTGGAGGCTGTCCTGAAACTAGCTCTTGTAGACCAGGTTGGTCTCAAACTCACAGAGATCTGCCTGCCTCTGTCACCCTAGTGCTGGGACTAAAGATGTGCACCACCACTGCCCAGCTTATTAATTAATATTTCATTATAGAAAGCAATGTGTTTTATTATGATATTTTCATATATACATCATTATACTTTGTTTACAGTTATTCCCAGTAACTTCTCTTGTGACATTTCTTCCATTTGGTGGTTCCCCTCCATCAAAGTCATCTTCCTCTCTCTCTCTGTCTCTCTCTCTCTCTCTCTCTCTCTCTCTGTGTGTGTGTGTGTGTGTGTGTGTGCAAGCAATGTGTAGATAATGCTTATCACAGAAACATGTAATATTTATATTTTTTACCATGTCTGCTTTGCTTAATGTAACCATCTCTGGTTATATCCATTTTCTTGTAAATAACATAACTTTGTTCTCCTTTATGCCTGGATAAAGTTTCACTGTGTATTTCTATTACATTTAATTGTGTTGTTGGACATCAGTGATGATTCCATATCTTGGTTTTCATAAATAGTTTCAATAAGCATTGATGTGCATGTGTTGCTGTGGTATACTGACTTATATTCCTAACTGTAGTATCCAGACTATGTTGAATTTTTGTTTTGGAATGTGACCAGTGTGATAATTAGTCAAGTTAATACCATGTACATAAATTTTGTTAGGTGAAGTGCTTTGACTTGCTTTTTAGACATCATTGTGATGGTCATTGTCTTATAAACTTCAGTATGATGCTAGCAGTATTCAATAAAGCATCAGTTTTCTTGTGCACCAAACAAAACATTTTATAAGGAGTAATTTGGATAAGCATACTGATTTCATTGATGTCTAATTCTGATTATTTCATGGCAAGAGTGATTTGTATGTGTAAGGATTTCCCACTTCATTAACAAAGATGTTTCTTCTTGAATTATGTCATTGTCATTTTCAAGACACTTGTTACCATAATCCAATAGAAAACTGTGCCATATCATGTCCACTGGATTTTTTTTCTGTGGGCTTACAAACATTCTGGACACTGAGAAAAGAGAAGATATGGTTTTACACAGGAATTACTGGGCACTGGTTCTCTCCTTGGTGAGCATAAGTGATTATGGCCATCAGTTGAACCAGTATCCCAATTTTTCCTTATAAAGTGGTAGCTGCCTATAAGGGAAGTTATCTGAAAGTTTAATATGCCTGTGGCTTCTTGGTTTTTCCTTGTTAAAACCAGCATCTTTTGAACCAATATTCAGTTGGTATTACTCTTTAGGATGAAATACAAAAATAGAAATTGATCAGTTGTTGCAAGTTCTTTACTACAAGGCAAAAATAAGATCCCTAAATCATAGGTTCTTAAATATTTTTCTCATTGGAATCAGGAAACAATTAGGATTTAGGAACACCATAAAGAACACAGTGCTATAACATTGAATTCTCATTCTGAAGAATTTTAAATGTGTTGGGAAGATAAGCTAAGATACCAGTCCAAGGTTGTCTCAGGACTAGAAACTAAGAATAGAAATTAGAGATTTCTTTTGTTGCATTGTTTTGGTTTGGTTTTTTGAGGTAGAGTCTTACTCTGTAGCTCAGGTTCTCTGAGACTTCATTGTGTATCCCAGGCTGACTGTGAAATTGTGGCACTACTCCTGTCTCTGCCTCCTGAGTCCTGAGATTATAGACATGATCCACAATGCCCAACTAGAAGAGTTAGTTTGATACGAGCCTTATCTAAAGATGTAATTAGGCCTCAGTGGAGGGATTTGAGGATAATCTAAGCATTGACTAACTGCACTGAGTTGAAAAAGCCCATTTATGAGGAAGTGATTAATTTTCATTATTTTGTCATAAACAACAAGAAAATGAGTCAGCTGCTAGAAAGCTTATTAAATATTATAAAGATTTATAATTTTAATATATTATACAATATAAATATTTTACAACATAATCATGATGCAATTTATAAATGTTATAAATAATTCCATGAAGGAATTAACTAAGTAGAAAGCCTGTGCAATTGTTGAGATTAAGGCTGCACTGAAAAGCTGGGAGGTTGATTCATCTTTTTCATGTTTGTCTGCAAAGTGATTTTTAAATAGTACCATTTGCCTAGGTTCTCCACTGAGTCCTAGAGAGCATGCCTTTCTGTTTATTTTTTAATTCATTTATTTAATTGAGAAGCAATCTTATTTTACATATCAACCCCAGTTCCCTCTCCCTCCCATCCTCTCATGTCCCCCACCCCCCATCCCACCTCATATACACTCCCCAGAGAGGGTGAGGCCTTCTATGGGGATCATAAAAGTCTGTCACATCATTTGGGGGAGAGCCTAGGCCCTCCTCTGTGTATCTGGGCTGGCTGGAGGGATAGCTCAGCCCTTAAAGGCTAGGCTCACAACCAAAAATATAAGAGAGCATGATTTTTAAAGGAGGATAACTAGTTTACCCTCTTTTTTCTTTTTATTGTAAGAGTTGTTCTACAGGTCCCGTTATCACCTGATACGATGGAACAGATTAAATGTCTACATAGATTCTATGCCTCAGTTTCCGTATTTGTAAATGAGTATCATAATAGTGTCCACATCACTTCACTGTGTTTTGTTTTGTTTTGTTTGTTTTTGTTTTTTGTAAGGATCAAATCTGTTAGTACAGAGGGAGCTCTTGGCACACTGTGATCAGATATTAAACATTAAATTTACTATTAGGTTTTCTCCTAAGGCCATTTTATCTCATCTCTGTGGTATCTGTCAAGTCTTAACACTTCAAAGAGCAGGTGACATGAAATCCAAAGTGGATATCCATAGTTCTGGGTACCAAAGTTTGAAACTTATGAATTTCAAAATTACCTTTATCAAGAAGTAATTGTGCCTTCCAGGAGGACGAGGAAGGAAGGGAAGGGATAACTCAAGTAAGCAGGAACATGGAGCTCAGATGAAAAACCAGGTGACAGGGAGTAAGAAATGTGATATGGTAAAATCTCTTGCAGATCATTAGCAGTTTAAAATTCCTTACAATTTAGACATTTCAGAAACTAGATCCAAATTCATTTCCCTGTTCTACTGTTAATTCTTTAGTAAAAATGATGAGTATATTGTAGTATGTGTCGGGTGCCATGCATTGCATCATCTCATTTTAAACCAAGTAGACACAACTAAGTAGACACAGGTATGTCCACCATCTAGTTGACAAACAGCAGAGTTGGTGTCTTTGCCTATGCCACAGATTTAAGAAGAATGCAAAATGGAACCTGAAAGAATTCTGAATCTCAGCTTCCCACTCTCTGAAATATTGGGATTGTATTCAAACCAGTCTTTTAGAGTCTTTGTGCTGCATTGTTAGGCAAATTTTCCACAGAGTACTGCTAAATTAGCTCCTCTGTCACCCAGTGGAGTATGCAGTAAAGACTACATTGAACATTCTAATCTGGTTCTTCCAGCTTTGACTTATGGAGGTTTTGCAATGGACTCATACAATTTTCTTTGTAAACAGACAAGAAAACTAAAGCCTACAAAAGGGAATTCACTTTCTGTGATATAAAAGAATCAGAATGTAAACTAGGCTTCTTAGTATCAGGGCACTTGGAATTTAACTTATGACCATGTGGTGCCCCTGGGATCATTGCAAAGGACTGCCAACATGTGAAGACTAAATGCAGTTTGGTTCATTTGTGTTGAGTTTATTTATATTAGGATTGATGGCATAGGCAGGAAAATTTCCTAAAATTAGATTAAAATAAAACCCAGCCTGACAACTGGCAACTTAGAATGTAATGAAGAATTTGCAGAAATTATTTTACTGAGTAATGTATATGTTTTGTAAGGGTACTAAATTCACCCATTAAGAATTTTCTGTTTATATAAAGAAATAGATGTAATTCTTCTTACTCTAGATACTACATAGATATTACCTTCACATTCTTGCTTTAGCTAAACATCCTAAGAATAAAGTTTCTTGCACAAAAGCTTATCATATTCCTTGATCCTCACAGGGGAAGTGTAAATACACCATTGTGATTGGGTGAAGGGAACAAAGATGAAAATGGGAGTCCTGGAGCATTTGCATATTTAAATGCTTTTCTCCATCACCTGAACTCATCTGTTGAAAGGCATTTTATAAGACATGAAGTAAGTATTCTGCTGACAGACAAGGGCTAACTTGGACTCAAACTGATTTCTTCTGTGATTTCAGGCCATTTATTTAACTTCTTTAAATCTTGGCTTCCTGAGTGTGTTTGAAGAAACACTGCATCTTTTTTGATAGATATGTGGTGAGGCTTCTGTCAGATGATTCATATGAAATGCTATGAAGTCTGAGGACACAGGTATCAGAAATTACATATACAGGCTAAAAAACAGCTGTTCTTTGAACAGTCCAACTAAAGAACCCTGGAGAAAAAAAATACTATGATAGTAGATGTCTTAGGCAGGCTGTGTTCACTAACACCCTAATTAAATTCTTTAAAGTTGGATATTAAATTTCAACACATGCATTTTGGAAGAAATACACCAAGAACATGGTAGATGATAAGAATCTGAGCCAGGGAACAGCCCCATGATCAGATCAATTGCCCTTTGCATGTATGCTGGTATCCCTGGTGGATTCTGCTTCCAGGGTAGCCTTGAGATTCTCTCCAGTGCTGTGATGGGCAGAAGACAGGTCTGGATTAGGGGTCATGGCATATTTAGTTAATAGCTCATTCTAGTCCCTGATCACTTGTGGGACAGCCTATGAGGACTCCAGGCTCCAACAGGAGATAATTTATGGTCAAGAGAGGAGCAGAAAGGTTGAGTCAGGTGTAGATTAGAAGAAAGGATATGCAATAGGTAGGATTTTAGTTGGGGGTGGTGGTAGGGGAGGAAGGGAAGGAGAAGGAAACTAGGCTTGTCATGTAATTCAGTCTTGTTGTAATTCAAATAAAAAAAGAGAGGACAAGAGACAATCAAATGTGGTTTATTGGCATTAAAATTGGCAGCCTACACTTCTTATGAATACACATGGGTCAGCATCTCTTGAATAGAAAAAAACTAAGGAGAAATAGAATATTTACTCATATCTGAAATCTGTTAATGAATATCACATGGGTCCAGCCATGTCAATGAGGGTTTCATTTATAATCATGATATCAGGCCCCTTTCCTCTGTGGTGAAACATGAGATGGTACTTGAATGAAAATCTTTGTAGAGTGATTTATTGGAAGCTTACCATTTTATGAATGGCAAAAGAAGAGAGCTGCCCTCTTCACAATCTATATATAAATCATCTGATATTATGATGAATTACATGTTCTTTCTCCTAGTGACAGTAATAAGTGTTATGAGCAGCTTTTAATAGTTATAAAGACAGAAGAGATAAATATCAATTACTATTAGAAGTCTTTTTTAAAATTGACTTCCCCAGTTTTTCCCATGATGAAGTTAATTATTTATGGCAAAAGCACATTAATAATTTCACATTATCTCTTTATCCAAGCAGCAAATGAATTGCAACACAGGGGGATTTGGATAATCGATACAAGAAGAATGCATTGAAATAATTTAAAAGTTTTTCATCCTCACTCTGCAAATGAACTTCAGTCTTTCTTAGTCGCAAACTCATAATGTCTAGTCAGAATCTTCACTAGGAAAGGTAACTTGGTGCTATTTATCTTTTAGGATTCTTCTTCCCCCATGAGTAAGCTACCTTCTTAATGAATATAGAAGATAGGATGCTGGTGATTCCTTTGAGTTAGGAGAGAAGTGTGACTGCCTTTCCAGCTATAATACATGGAATTTTCTGGCAATAAAGAAAGACCAACCAAACAGGAAAAACAAAGGATAGTCTTTCTGAGCTTCTGACAATTAGGGAGCCAGTCACCATCAAAGATGTACAAGAGAATGGAAAGCATTAGAAAGAGGAAAATGTTTGAGCCTTAAGGGGAAGCTGCACTGGAAGCTGCTGGCACTGGAAAGCGGAAGGCTAGATAAGTAGAAGCTGCTGGTACACTTTGTGGCTTATTCTGAATAAAAATTATAAAGCTGCCAGTTATTTTACAAAGTGTTGTCTACTTTTCACTGATGGTTACAGAAGTCACTTCTAAATTCCCTGGATGATCACAAGTAACAGTTGTCTGGCTTTTGCCAGACCAACTCCCTGTACTGCTGATTGTAGATAGAGTTTGTTTCCAGGGTGGATTGCTACAGGTTGAGGACCACAATTCTACTTTTATGCATGTAGTCACCCCTGTCTGTTTGCATATTCACTCCCTGTAGTAATTTGTTCACATATGTAAAATTCATTTCTTTGCTACACAGGCTTTTTGAATTTGAACAAAAGCATAGAATAACATATTTGTCATTACAATCAAGAAATAGGAAAGTTCCAATATCTCCAAAGGCCCCTTCATGTTGCTCTCTGGGGCAAGCACCAGTCCACTCTCCCAACTTCCTGCTGTTGCTGATATGTTGTCCATCCTGAGGTTTTGCCTTTTCTCAAGGAACGATTGTATTCATTATCTTGTCCGAATATCATTGTAACTAGCTAGGTCATTAGCCAGGTAGTGATGGTAGCTGAGGTTCTGACATAGATTGGTCCTTGGGCATCTCTCTCTCTCTCTCTCTCTCTCTGGTGGCCTCTCTTATGACCTTCTCAGTTGTTGCTTTTCACTCCCAGCTGATGGGCTGCCCCTCCCCGAATGGAAGAGGACTGTTTCTTGTTTTCCTCCAACCAGCAGGGATTTCTTCCAACCAACTAAGGACAATAACCACTTGTTGTGGGGCACAGTGTCACCAGAAAGTGGCAGGTAGATCCAGGTAAAATGTCTTGGGGGAGTTACTAACAGAAGCAGAATTATAACTATTGAAAGGATATATAATTTTGATCAGAAAAAGGAGCATATGTATTAAGACAAAAGGAAATTTATCTAAGCTGGAATGTTCCTAGTTTATCTGAAACCAATATCAGTCTCATACATTCCTGGTGCTGTGGTCTAATTTTAAGGGTCCACATAGCTGCTCTAATGGTTTTGTCTGCTCATATAATGCTATAAGTAAATGAAGAAAAAGACAACCAGGGTTACTTTGTGACAGTTCTGGTGGATGACTCAAGATAGCTGTTTTTGTCAATCTGAACTCACACATTATCTATGTTCAAGAATGTCCGCTCTCAGAAAGCAAGGACTAGGGTGCTAGTCCATTAACCTTTACACTTTGAACCACCCATTCATCTTGTGACTACAATCTTTGAGTTGTTGGAAAAAGCTGTGTTTTCTGATTGTCCTATATTTGTCTTTTCTTGCTTTGGAGGCAGCAATGTATTTTCCACTGACTGCATCCAGGTAAAAACTATGAATCTTTGTTTTAGCCTCTAATAAAATGCCTTTCCAAATTCGTCATCTTACTATCTGTGAATTTCATTCTGTAAGTTACCCAGATAAAGGACCTAGAAGCCACTGACTTGAGGTTTCCTTGGTGACAATTGATTCTTCCTGGGCTCTAACTCCCAAGTTATGCTTACCTGAGATGAAGGAAAGAGGCTCCACTTATCTCAAAGTCCTCACTTGCCCTGTATTACTTCTAGTTGCTAGTTCCCAGTGAGATGATTCTCTTTTTTAAACCATGGCTTGAAGTGAGAAAACTGAATTGTGGTAATTCTGCCTCCTAGTATCTGCTGTCAGAAAAGGAGGAAATGTTTCTTCATGTCTACCCAGAGCATCATATTAAGACCAGTTAGCAAAAGGACACTCTTCACCCCTCCATTGTGTTCTCAGCACCATTGATCCCTGCAGATAAAAGAATGTAGAGAGAAATAAATATTTCTTGAGTTTTCTGTCTTAGGAGGTTCTGTGTAGCTTCTTTGTAGCCATGGAGGAAAGATGCAAACAAGAGTAATTAAAGACTTTAAGAGTTTGACAATGTTTTCTTAGTACCTGGAAAGTGTTCTACTTTACCATTTTGTGACTAGCTCTGTGTAATTCTCCATAATAATAAACTGTACTGTCACTTGTAATAAACGCAGAGAAAGAAACATGGGTTATGAGCCTTCCTGAAATTCTATTAATCATATCTGTGCTGACTCGGTAGAGGCCACAATAGCAATTTGGATTAATGTTGTGACTCTAATTGGCCTTTCAAGACTTTCTGAATAAGGAGAAAATAGGGTCTTTCCAGGATAACCTGGAACTCTGTTAAATAGGTAATCAGGATACCCATTCCTCAATCTGCTGCTCTGTAACTTCTCTTTAACTGGAAGAAAGGGGCTGGGGCCTAACTTTGCAGATAGTGTACTCCTGCTAGCTGACACTCTTACGTTAAAAGGGAAAAAGTACATGTGCTTCTATTTTCAGTTAATTTCTCACAAAGGCTACCTAGGCCAATATTGAGTATCACCAGGTTATTCCAACCAAGTAGACCTGTTTTATGAGTACATCCATTTACCTATCTGTCCTCTTTCACATATTTCTTTTACTTGAACATAAATATTAATTAAATGACTTCTATGGCCTGGGGTATTAGTTATATAGTCTCAAATTAATGTCCAGTGGAGGATATGGTAGCTACTAGATAATTACTAAATGTTTGTCAAGAGAAGAGAGATTCCTACTCGTGTGTGTGTGTGTGTGTGTGTGTGTGTGTGTGTGTGTGTGTGTGTGCGTGTGCGCGCGTGTGCATTGAAAAAATGTTATTGCAACAGTAAAAAAAAAATCTGTTGTATTAAGAAGCCTCTGAAGATATCTTGGGGAATTGGGAGTTTTCTAAGTATAGAACACTTGACTTAAATTGTGAAGTGTAACATAGACTTTACATTTTAATGTATGGAATTATTTGGCTTCACTTCTTTTGCAAGTGTCTTCCAAAACCATAAGAGCTATATAAGGATCTAGAAAAGCTTTAATTATCAGTATGATAAGAATAAGAATATTACCTTGAAAGAGTCTTCATAATGCCTTGGGAGTGAATGCTGATGGGGGAATGTCCTTCTGCATGCTGTGAATATATGTTTCTCATACTGGCTGATGAATAAAGCTGTTTTGGCCAATGGACAGGCAGCATTTAGCCAGGTGGAAAATCTAAACAGGGAGAGAAAGAGAGAGAGAGTAGGCAGAGTCAGAGAGATGCCAAGTAGCTGCTGAGGAAGCAAGAGTCTGAACATCACTAGTGAGCCAGACCATGTGGAGAAACACAGATTGATAGAAATATGTTAATAATTAAGAGAGAGAGCTAGCCAATAAGAAGCCTGAACAATAGGCCAAACAGTTTATAATTAATATAAGCCTCTGTGTGTTTATTTGGGACTAAACAACTGCAGAACCAGGTGAGACAGAAACTTCCATCAACAGACTGTCCATAAAGAATTTAGTATTCTTTAGTACTGACACTGTAGTTAGTCTTTCTAGTTAGTCTTACAGGTTAATGAACTGGCTGTAATTGCAGAGAATTTGTAACATGGTAGTGAGATAAGATTTAGAAGAAGCTATTAAGAGGCAAGGTACATTAGTGACTTTTCTTTTGCTGTCACAAAATACCATGAACAAAAGCAAACTGGGAGATAAAAGATTCATTTTGATCTATAGTTCTGGAGAAATAATATCAATCATGGCAGGGAAGATATAGCAACAATCATAATGGCAGGTGTGGGATGCTGGCTCTACACCTGTAGCAGAGAGGGAAACAGGAAAGGGGGCCAAGCTAAAAGTTCCCAAATCCTTGCCCTCTGTGACATATAAGACTTCACCTCCTAAAGGTTTCATGAAACAGCACCATAACTGGGGATCAAATATTGAAATATACAAGCCTATGGGAACTTTTCTTATTGAAACAATTCAAACTACGACACAAAGTAATACACATAAATCTCATACTGCTTTTTTAATTCATTGCATTATCTTCCAGAAATAAGATATGAATAAATAAAAAAATTCTTGATTTCAAAGTGTTTAACTCAGGATAGGAGAGTATGACAGTTTCATTATTGAGTAGATATGTGACTTTGGTCAAGTTTATTTTCCCATCACTTTTCTTATATACTAACTAATAGAATTAATGAAGTGGAAAGATGATTTCATGAGATAAAATGTATTATTGCATGGGACTCAGCCCATGGAAAGTAGTCAGTGCTGGGATATAGAGCAACCATCATCTGTTATTAACAGTTAACAGTCCACCACCTTTATCTTCATTATGGCTGGGAAGATGCTGATATGTATTCTGGAAAGTTATATTCTGTGTTTGACAGCCCTTGTTTCATTATTGACCTGTCATGTGACATTGGGCAGATGGCTTCTCTAAAACTTGGTTTCTTCTTCCTTTAAATAAAGACGTTTGCTTTTCTTATTCCACAAAGGATGTCTAGGGATTCCTCTGGTATATGCATAAATTTGCCCTGTAGCAACTTGTCCTGTACCTCTTCATGTCTGAGATCACCAGGGTTGTACTAATAGCCTCTTTTGGGAGATGAAAATCTTAATGCACTCTTGTAATGCATTTTTGTTCTCTGTTGCCTTAGGCCAGTCTGAATGGCTAACGGAAATAGGGCACTGAACTATCAAGCTAATGATGGAGGACATTCTGTACCATTTGCTTCACCCACCTGACTCAATAGGATAGGTTGTGTGAAAGAAGATGAAAACTATAGTGGTGCTCATTTGCATTATGCAGGAAGTCATCTGAGAATAGTAACTGGTGGTAAAATTAAGACCAAAGAGCACACAGATTTGGATTTTGAATAGCATCATTTCCTTTGAATGTTAATGGTTCCCTTAAACTAAGACACTTTGTCAAGGTTAGCCTGCATCACTCTTCAACATTGCACAAATATTGACATTGTGCTTTTTACATTCTGGGACCTGTGAACTCATCAGTTGAATGAACCAGTCCGAGTTCCCAGTCTCCTATGAGTTTATAGTCTTCATGGAGGAGGGATTTAGAGCAAAGCAAATACTGCACAAGTGATTTTTTTAAAAAATAATTATTTGAAACAAAGCATAATGAAAGCTGATGGTTCCTCCCTACTTAATACATGCCAGGTCCCAGAAGATGTTGTCTCTGTAAGGACTCCTTGTAGAAGGAATTCTGGTCCCCTTCACACAAATGAGGAAGGTGACATGCAGAAAGTCAAGCCTGTATGGTTGATCATCTCTCATCTGAGAACCTGATATTTGAAATATGAAGTATTTTGAAATCAGAAACTTTTTGAGTACTGATGCTAAAACAAAATGAAAAAAAAAACAAAGAAATGCAAGCAATATGAAAATATTCTGTGTAAACACCCAGGAACTGTAAAGTCTGAGAAGCTTTTGGTTCAAATATTTGTACTTGCTTTCCACTGGAGTCTCAGTTCTGGCTTTCCCAGGTGACAAAGCTTCACGTCTCTGTAAGGTGCCACTGGCATGCATGCTCCCAGACTCTAGAATCTCTGCATGTGATTGCATGTTCATAAACTGAAGAATCTCTGCATGTGGTTGCATGTTCATAGACTAAAGAATTTCTGCATGTGATTGCATGCTCCCAGGATACAGAATCTCTGCATGTGATTGCATGCTCTCAGGCTGCGGCATTGAATCTGTGCATTTAATTGCATGCTTTCACACTGCAGAATCTCTACATTTGATTGCAATTTTATCCATAACCTAGGAGGTTTTTAAATTCTATAGTCAACTATCGACATTTTTCAGGTCACTTTATGGTTTGTTTTAACTCATTGCCTTATTTTATCTGTGGAATTGTTCTCATTTCACAATTTTTTATTATATTTCTTGTTTATGACACCTATGGGAATAAAACTTTAGATATTGGACATATTATTGGCTAAGTATCTAAGATTTGTATTTACAGCTATGAATTTTTTGCCAAATTTATTAATTTATGTTTTAAATTTTACACTGTCATTTAGTCTTTCTGGGGCTCTTTTCATATGCATGGTGAAAAGCATAAAACATATTTAGTGGAATGTGGGGAGCCACAGCCCCAAGATGGCGCCTGGCTGGATGCCAGGGAGACCGAGCTTAGCTGTAAACAAGCCTTATTTGGAAGCGCTTAGTGGATCTGGTGTGTCTCCTCCAGCTGTGACCTATCTGGGATCGCCAGGTGGCGTGAGCTAATTGGGTAATGAGCTTGCTTTTAAGGGCTTGCCGGGGGCTGGGGGAAAATGAGAAGCTGAGAAGCTGAAGCTGATGTACAAGGTTCCTGAATAAATTGCTTGAAGAAGAGTCGTGGTTGTGTTTCTCTTGCTGGTCGAGATAGACGCGACAGTGGAAGTTTAGAATCTAATGTGAAATTCTATGGTGAAGAATGGTTATGCTAATGGTATAGAAGTTCATTGAGATATATAGAATTTTGATATGCCTACTTTTTCTGTGTACATTTTTAGCTGCAATTTTTATAATAAGTTAATAACTGTTGTTCATAATAAAATCATTTGTAATTACCCCAAGTGAAAAAATTTCCGGGTTAGCAGGTGAGAGACAGTACACAGGAGAGAAACCTGCTTTAGGCTCCAGATGTGACAGAAGATACTGTTCTGTGGCTTGTGGACCTACAGTTTCCAAGCTGACTACTTTGAACTGAAAACAAATGAAGATAAAAGAAAATAAAAAAGAAGATATAGTTCTTCCACAGACTTATAGCTTAGGGGTCAGCTAACAGGGCCCTGGCAAAAGAATTAGAAATTAATTCAGTGAGAAGCAAAGACAGACAAGGGAAAATGTGTGAATTAAGGCAGTGTAGACTTTCCTTTCGAGGAAATATCCTTCACAGGGAACCTGTGTATGAATTGGAGCCTACTGTTGTCTTCTAAGTTAGAGAAGATATAGGACTGGAAGGGAATGGATCCCTTTGTGGCCTGCAGTTGTCACTGCAGGGGTAAGAGGTGAGTAGCCAGATTATTTTAGGTAAGCAATAAATATTTTTCTTAGCTGGTCCTTCCTTGGGTGCAATAGTCAAGACCATAGAAAAACCAATTAATTTCCTTCTAGATACCAAATAATGTACTTACTGGAATTGTCACAGTTCCACCAAAATGGAGGCACTATCTGAAATGATATACCCCTGTCTAACACTAAGAACTCAGCAAGCAGAGGTCTAGAAATACCCCTACCCTCTCAGGAGGTGTGCATAGCCTCAGGATAGGTATTGGGAAGGCTCTCTGTAATTCACATTTGTGAAAGGGTTACAAGACAACTATATAGGTGAGTGAGATTGATTGGTTGCTGAAGCAAGAAGATGGCTACTATGTTACATCTAAGATCACCAGACAGAAATGTTGCTTCTGGTATATATAAATGAGGTAGGCTGTAAAATAGCATATGGATGGAGCTACCTCAGAGCATCATGGTACAGACAAAAGTAAAGAAAGCAAAGCTGTTGGGACTTGCAATCCAGAAAGAAAGATAAAGAAGCAAAAGGAAAGAAAGGAGGGCAAACAGAAAAAAATTGCTTCTCATAGGCTGGCATGGTGATGTACATGTTTAATCCCAGAAGGCAGATGCAGGTAGATATCTGTGAGTTTGAGGTTATCCAAGTCTACACAGCAAGTTCCAGGGGCAGTTAGGAGTATATATAGAGATTCTATGTCAAAAACTACTGAAAACAAAAATAGTACCCACTAAAAGAAAGCAACAAAAAGTTTCTTCTGGTGCATAGAACTGCTGTAAGAGGCAGACAAGAATTTAAACATGCAGATGACACAGTACTTATAAACATCCCTCAAGAGCAGAGAAATTCACATAAGAACACACTGGGGTGCCTTACAAAGGAAAAGAGGATATATTGTATAGAGGCTTAAATTAGTGTGTTGGATGGCTAAACGAACGAAGGAAGCATAAGGTAATGTTATGAGTGTATGGAAAGCACAAGGAAAAGATGAGATGCATGCAGTCAAGTCTCATAAATGAATAGTAGTTTCTGCAAAGGCAGAAGTAAATGATAGAGGAAAAAAGTAAAGAAAGAGTTGAAATATAAATGGTGAAGAAACCAAGATCTGAAGGTAGAATTAACAAGAATAGATATATTTCTGGTAAAAAAAATGATTAGCTTTGTTCATACAAAATCAGATTCTGAAACATTCCAGATAGATTATTTTGAAGGCTAAAGTTTCAGTTGGTGATAAGAAGTCTGTATATCGTTCTACTCAGTAGTAGAAGAAGGAAGGCTATACTTGCTGTCTTAGTTAGGGTTTCAGTTGTTGTGAAGAGACACTATGGCTCTTATGAAGGAAACTCTTATAAAAGAAAACATTTAATTGAGGCTTGCTTATAGTTGCAGAGGTTTAGTCCATTATCATCATGGTAAGACATGGCTTCAGGCAGGCAGACATGGTGCTGGAGAAGGAGCTGAGATCTTGATCTTCTACATCTTGATCTTCTAGAAACAGAAGGAGGCTCTGTCCACACTAGCTTGAGCATGGGAGATCTCAAAGCCCAAACTCACAGTGACACGCTTCCTCCAACAAGGTCACACCTACTCCAACAAGGCATATCTTCTATTAGTGCCACTTGCTATGAGCTTATTGTGGCCAGTTACATTCAGACTACCATACCTGAAATTCAATATGGTAAATTTGGTACAAAGGTGCATGTCTGAAACACCAGCAGTCAGGAGGTTGAGGCTGGATTGTAAATTTGGGGATAGGCAGTACTACATAGCAAAACTCTGCCTTAAAATAAAAACAGTAAGACTATAGACAACCCTCCTATATAGAGACAAAATATTCTTTCTCTGTGAAATTAATGAAAGATATTTTCAGATAGGACATGATTTGCTTGCTACTAATATAAGTTTTATGTTCAAAAAAGGATTCCATCCAAACCAATGCACCAAGATACAACCACTACATAATGGGGAAAAAATGGAAAACTGAGGTGAAAAAATCAACTTTCTGATGTGTCTGCGTTCATGAGTGTATTTAAATCAAAATAAGCGACAGAAGAGGTCTAAAAGAGACATTGTGCTTGAAGTCTCAAAATTATAATTCTCACCTAAGCAGAGTCTAATAATAAAGGGACCAAACTCCTGGGAATGGGCTTCATGAGAGTTCCAGCCTGATAACACAGAATAACTATTTACTTAGGAGAAATCGGCTTGACACTTTCTTTTTCTATCTTGCTGCCTAGCCAAATGTTTTTCCTTGCAATTGAATGGATCTTTCCTTTACAGAGAAAGGGTTTGCTGGGGAAATACACGCAAAGTCCCAAGAAAAAGTTTTAGACAGGTGATCCTTAACAACATTATTCAGTATTTACCTAAAATTCTGTTTTAACAAGTTGTCAAGCAGTGAACATGGGCAGGAATCCATGAATTTATGATGTCTCAGAAGGAAATTGGACCCCTTGGATATTGCTGGTAAAATTCTCTAGCTATTTTGGAAAGAGTTCTGTTGGTTTCTCAAAACTTTTAAGTTGTTATCATCTAACCCTGCCATCCCAGCCTATGTATTTATCTAGAAGTAACAGAAGTGTAAGGCCACAGATGAATTTGCATGGCAGGAGAATAGGATGATGACAAGAAATAGCATTATTATATATGGAGGAAGCCAACTGGCAAAAAGAACTGGAAATTCTTTCTCACCAGCTTCATGTAACAATCAGATCATGCTTCACAGAAGACAGGCTCAGTGTAAGCAACTCATAAAGCAGTGTGGGACTCATGGGCCAGTGCTTTGAATATATACCTCTTCCAGATCATTAGCCCACTCCCATCCCCAGGAGTGTCTTTCTCTTTCTTAATAAACTCTCTCCATTTCTAACCATGTGTCCTCAATATAATTCTTTCTCCTGAAATATAAGATCCTGTAAATTTCAATGGGTTTTCTACCCTGTTTCTGCTCCACACCTTTAACAATTGCACACAAATATTCTTACAAGCATTCTTCATAATGACTCCTGAAGAAGGAATCCATCATCCTATGAGAAAATGAATGAAACATGGTCCATTTAAGCAATGCCATAAAAATGAAGTACTGATACATGTTAAAATGTGGGAAAGCCCTGCAAATACTATGCTACATTGAAAAGACTATATATTTTATAATTATATTATATGCAACTCTCAGAAGAGGAAAATTTCATAAAGACACAAAGACTGGTTGTCAGGTTGGAGAAGAGGATGATTAAGGTACACATATTTTTCTTTGAGGGTGATGGACATATTTAACAATTGATTGTGGTGTGTACTTCATTACAGTGGGTATGCTAAAAATCGTTGATTTTTCTGCATGTTAAATGATTCAATTATATGGTGTACAAATTACATGTCAATAAAACTGCTTCAAAAGTGAAACCATCTAACTCTATTCACATCCTTCTTCTGTCTTGCCTTCCTTATCATCTCTTGTGTCTTTAAATATATATCATTAAAAATACTCAGACAATGAGCTTTTGAAAAGCCACTTATCAATGCTGAACTAAAGACTGACACATCCTGACAGATCAGCAGTTTGAATATTAACACAACAAAGATAGTTAATTCAATCTTCCCTAAATTACCTTAGACATTTTCATTGGAAGAATTTGATTACTATAGGGAAAATTAAATATTAAAGTTGAGGGGGGGGCTTTTAAAGATTTCTACTGAAAGGGATTCTCAAGTCAAATGCTGTCCTGGTTAGTGATTGCTTTTGTCAGACTATAAGGGCCTGGGGCCACCCATATTTAACAGGTTAGTGTCTTTCCAGTTTAAGTGAATATGTTCCTTCACAATTTATTGCCTCATGATCTTACATTTCTCTCTCTGGCCTATATTATATTTTCATGACTATAGCATGTTTTAAAAAGCATATTTCTAAAGAATACATTTATATCTGATAGGAAAATAAGATTGCTCATTTATAGAAAAGTGTAAACAAAGCTTTTCCATATTTTTTGTTTGTTATTAATTTCATTTTTAAGGTAGGGTTTTCCTGTGTAGTTCATTGTGGCCTCAAAATTGCAGTGATAACTTTGGCTTTGCTTCCCTAAGGCTGGGATTATGCCTGAATAGAATGTTTTTCACACGTAGAAAACTCTTGTTTTCTCACACTCATCTAGAAACCTATTTATGTATGAATTACACCCTGGAAATCTTTGTATAAATATAACTAACACTTTGGATCTAGCTAGATGGATCAGCATGTAAAGACAATTTGCCACAAAGCCTGATAACTAAATTTGATTCCTGGAACTCACATGGTAGAAGGAAAGAACTGATTCCTTCCTATAAGTTGTCCTCTGACTTCTGTGCATGTGCTATGGTGTGTGTTGCCTCGCATCACAAATCAATAAACTAAGGTAAAAAGAATCCTTACAAGATGACGGTACATCACCGTGTATTCTCAGTACATTGGACAGTTAAAACTTTCCACAATAACTTCATGATCTCCATTTCTGCAAGAAGCTTCTGTAGTGAATGCTGGGCAACCCATTAATCTGTGCCTATAAACAGGGGCATTTAGAAAGCAGTTCAATAATATGACTAATTGGCAAAACAATAGTAGATTTTCCCCACAGCCTATGGACTCTCTAGCCAAGGTCTCTTTATTGGTTGGGCTGACAGAAGCAGGCAGGAATTCCCTTCTGTGAAGAAGGTCTATAATCCAACAGGAAATGGTTGGTTAGTCATGCCACTATTGCACTAGAGGTCACATTTTGCAGGGCAGGTCATCATTGTAGCTTTCAGAATTGACAGCTGGCTAAGACCATTGAGGGCTTTTCTCCTGCAGCAACCTACACAGCACTTTCTGGCTCTGGAAGAAGGATAGTCAGAAGTGGTGAAGACTCCAGCTAATCCCCAGCTTGACTTCTCTCTGTGACCAAAATGCAGACACATATTTTCTTACCTGAAACAATAAACCTTTTTTTAACTCTTGAAAGAGAAGTATTGACTTGTTTCTTTGAAGATAATGCAACTTCTTTTGTGTGTTGGCAAAGAATGGGTATTATTCATGGCATTTATCAATGTGTATTTTGTTCAGAAGAACTGTCATATTGGTTGTAGGGAATCAATACAAATGGTTTGAGGTATAGGAGAGATGTAGCTCGGCTTCAAACACAAATGAAAATTTGTAACCTAGAAGCAAGTTGTGGTTCCGTAGATGGAAAATTACTTAGAAGAAACAGAGAGCTAAGGGGGATTCTGGATAAATTGGCCTACTGGGATTCTTGATGAATTCCAGAGTGAATGGACATGATCTGGGGGTTGCTATAGGATGTGAGAGCCGATTAGGTATGGAGAGTGATCTGATATTAAGGGTGAGGAATTCCAGCTACACTGTCTTAGCAAGATTCTTGTTAAGGCCAACCTCCGAAGGGACGTGACCAAAGAGCTTGCCTCGAGTTTGGTCAAGGATAGAATCTGTCAGTCTGTGTGAGGTGTAATGAGGTGATGAAAAGCAGATTTCATGCCAGCAGAGAATGGAAGACCACAGGGCAGATTACCTTTAAGGAAGCTGCTCCTGTGGAGACCTGGCACAGGACTGACTTGTTATTTCGAACTCAGATTTCATAAGGAATAACCTGTTATAGAAAACTGAAAAACAGAGTGTTCTCTGAAATAAAAGTTTATTGGCTTGTTACAAATGGTACCTACAGATAACAGGACGAGTCCTGGGACAAATTCTTAGCCTAGGTACTAGACGGAAAAACTCTTCACTGGGATATTTTTACAATGAAAAGTGGAGTAGAAGAGAACTTGAGTTGCTTACATAGAGCCTATCTTGGCTGTGGATAAGAGGGACAGGACATCCCAGGCTAGAAAGACCTATGGTGTGGGACTCATTCAGAAAGAGAAGTTTGTTGTCATTGGTTGGTTGGTTGTAAAGGGAGAGTATGATTAGCTGTGATGGCTAATCTTGAGCACACAGTGAGAGACTCAGAAACATGTTTTTTTATTTTTTTTGCTTTTGTTTTGTTGCAGCTTGAAACCATTTGTTTTGAGAAATCACTCTTATCTCTTTCCCCGAATACTCTGTGGCCTGTAACTTAGTTGAGGGTGTCTCAGAATGCTTTCTCATCCAAGATGGCTCAGCAATTACGAGCAAAGTGCTCATGAAGAGGATCCCAACTTGGATCCCTGCATCCATGCTAGGCTAACTCCAGCTCAGGGTGGGGTGGGGAATCTCTCATCCTCTCCTTGCCTTGGCATGTACCTGCATTTGTGTGCATACATGGTTTCTCACAACAGATATTCATAATTAAAATAATAAAATTAAATCCCCCAAATAATCTGCAAGCATTACATAATAGACCTTATTCTGATGTAAGAAAATAATTCAATGTACCTGCACCTATTTTGGAAGATTTTTTTAGAAACAGCTTATGGATTCATGAAACAGGTTTTATTCATTTAAGTAGTCATAAGAAATGTCAAGAAAATGTTTTAAGGAATTGGGTAGCTACTCTCCTGGTGATTCTGGGCAGGGTGGGAAGTCTTAAAGGGGAACAAATAACTTTTTCTTTAATTTATATTTTATATGAGCATCAGAATTAAGGGCTAGCACCATAGCTATGAAGTACATTGTAACCACTGAGCAAGAGGCAAACAGGGCCTTGTTCCTGTCCTATTTTAGGCCCTTTATTTAATACTTTCTCACCTGTTTAGCATGGAGAACAAAACCCTTCATATAGCCTTGAAGTTTCTGAATGAGCTGTCTTTTGTCAATTCCTCTAAACAGTGTTTTATATTCTCACTTCATTTTCCATGTGAATATTTATTGAGCTTTACTGAGTTTTCACATGGATTTATATTAAGCTGTCTCTAAGTGAGCTCATTAACACCATGGCAGGTTGCAGAAATGGCAGAGTCCCTGAGGTTTAAATAAGTACTAGTGTTTTGATGGAGGTGAGGATTGTCATTGGAGCTGTGCTTAACGACAGTTCTTTATTTCAATTTATAATGCAGCAGATGAAGTGCCAGCATTCATGTGTTTATAGATCATGTCACTGCTTGCCATTGGGTCATTTGACAAGACTGGGGTGTTAGAACTTGACTGCCGGCTTATTGAGAGGGTTGTAACCTTTTCCTCCTCTATCTGCCTTTGGTGGTTGTTTTAATTTTTTTTAAATCTCTTCTCTGATTACAATGAATAAAAGTAGCTAGGAAGAGAGATCTGCTCCAGTTTTGTCAGTTGGGAGTGTTCATTGCCAAGGAAGTCTCACTGGGCAATGAGGAAAGCATTTATTTTCTAATCAATAGTCCACTTTAATGAGGTTTTCTTTTTCATCTTGCTGTTTTAATGATTCCCACTCATGCACCTTATGTAGAATAGGTCTGCTTTTATACATGTATTTCACATAACCCCAATGTACTTTTCCTAATTTCCTAATAGCATCATTATAAATATGTATGGCTTTTGGCATGAGGCAGGCTCTGTCTTGTCATTTATGGTCTTTATATGTATATGCTAACTATTTAAACAGACAATCATTATACATGAACACATCCTAGCTGCATAAGGGGCACTGTAGAGAGAGAGATTCCCAGTCAGAATTATTGAATATCTGTCAGTAATTAGAGGCAGCATCAATTTTGGGAGACAAAGCACTCAGTCTCTACCTTGGTAGATCCCTATGGGTCACTGAAGGAATAACGTTTAATGATGACAACACAGAACCTCAAATTTTGACTTAAGTGGATAATTTCTTAGGGAATTTAATTCTCAGCTGTCATTACAAGTCCTTTCCTTTCTGTTGCTGGAGGTTTCTTGTTCCATCAGGTCCCACAGCCTCTTCAGCCCCAAATGAACACACAGAGACACTGTATTAATTATTAAACTATTGGCCAATGGCTAGGGCTTCTTACTGGCTAGTGCTCTCTTAATTATTAGCCCATTTCTATTAATCTAAATATTTCCATGTGGTCTTATCTTACTGGAGAAGGGTCTAAACTTGTTACTCCTTCCTCAGCTACATGGTGTCTCTTCTTCTGGTGCCTCCCTGCCTACATTTCTCAGAATTCTCCTTGTTTCCTACTCTACCTATATTCCTGCCTCTATTGGCCAAACAGTGTTTTATTCATCAACCAATAAGAGAAACATATATACAGATGGACATCCCCTATCATTATTTTTGTCCTGCTATTGATACATTCCGTAGTCTTCCTCCTCAATGAAATCAGCAGGTGAAGGTAGTTTTTGCTCAATGTTATGGTTATTTTTTAAAATTTATTTTCCATACCTAGGAAGCAGTAGAAGAAAAGGAACAGATTTCAAATGGCTATTGTTGTGTGGATTGTTTGTAACTATATAGTTACAAAAACTTAGAGGTATGTTCTTCAGCATGACTTAGTTCTTTGAAAACATTATACCCACAATGTGTTCTCTATTTTAAGACTGCCAGCTAGGCAGTGGTGGTGCATGCCTTTAGTCCCAGCACTTGGGAGGCAGAGGCAGGCAGATCTCTGTGAGTTTGAGACCAGCCTGGTCTGCAAGAGCTAGTTCCAGGGCAGCCTCCAAAGCCACAGAGAAACCCTGTCTTGAAAAACCAAAAAAAAAAAAAAATGCCATAGTTAGACCCACAAAATAGGCACATTTCTTTTCTATTACATGAATTTATTTACCTAAAATGTTTAACAAAGGCTTAAAAGAGAATGACATTTAATTTTGGCTCAGCAGTTTGATTTTATAGAAGAAGAGGATAACATCACATTGGATCCAGCCAGGGATCAACATGAATTATTGTTTTAGGAATAATATAATTCTATAAATATTAGAAGTATTAAAACAGACACACGTTGTTTTCTACAGGAAATAGATGTTTGAAAGTAGTTTAAATACTGTAAAGAAACCCTCGATGGTAGCATTTTATTCTTTGAAAAGATACTAGGCACACAGAAAGCCACATTTCTTTTGTAGCATAGCCATCAAATATTTACTGTGCTTTCTACCCACATGTTTAATCTTGCAAATTCTCTTAGCTATGTCTTGGGGATCTACACAATGCTAGCATAGAATTTAAAGACAATAAACATTAATTAACTAGGAAACTTATGGTTTAGAGTTCCTCAACCTTGGAAGATATACTAAAATGTGCCTAGAATTGGAAACAGCTACATTTTAACAACTAGGAACTTCATTGCTCTTTTAAAGTCATTTATTCATTTTTTAAAATAATTTTATTTGCTTTATCTTATTCTTTTAGAGCAAATAAATCACATATAAAAATCTTAGACTGTACTGAGAACTTAAAGCCATTTACCTTTATCTACGATATCTGGCCATCTGGGCAGCTATGGACCAAAACAAAGTACCAAATGCAGTGCTGGACATAGTTTAATTTGATAGGTTAATTTGATGTTCATATTAAAATCAATTGAAACATCTTCTAAAGGAATGCTTACCTAGGAGACACACATCAACAATGATAAATGATGGGACATTTGAAAATGTCAATTGCTAATTAAAATTTAAATCTAGACTAATAGATGTGAGAATACAGAGACTTGACATTGTGTTTTCAAAAATACAAAAGGTTTCAGATAATCAGCCTTGAGGGGATCTACTGGTGCCATCTCTCTGAGCCAGATGCATCACTTTCCATTCTGTTAAGCACCTGCTAACATCTTTAGGAGAAACAATTCAGCTGACAATAACAATACTGTTGTGTGATGAAAATGTGCCAGAATTATTTCCCTATGGAATATGTCATTTCTTATATTCAATGTAAAACTAAATTTAATTCACTTTTATTGAGTTATAATCTTATACACAATGATATCTCAAATTTACTTTCATAGTCTATGATAGACAATTTTCCATTTTCCTTGGCTTGTATGATGTGTGATGTGGAAAAAAATTCAACATACATTCTATGCCTCCAATTCCCATGTGTTTCAGCCATTGCCACAGGAGCCTCATACAGAGCAAATAAAACAGCTATTTTTGTGGTAGTGCCTGGCTTTAGTCCCCGCACTCAGGAGGCAGAGGCAGGCAGATCTCTGAGTTCAAGGTTAGCCTAGTCTACAAACAGCCAGGGATATACAGATAAATCTTTTACCAAAACAAAATGAAACAAACCCAAAACCCAAAAACCAAAAATAAAAATCAAATAAATAAACAATAGCAACTACAAACAACTATTCCAGACCAGTGCCACTTTCCTATACAACTCTTTTAGAATTATTATTTAAACTCCAATTTATACTGTGCATATACTTCTGGATGTGGGATCATCCACTACAGCATAGTTGACCCACCAAGACCACACATGAAGGAAAACTGACTATGTCTTCCCCAGAATCTACCAACTGTCTATAGGTCTTCAATTGGGGTGTCTTATGAATGTCTTCCCTCTCTGCGCTGGGGTGTTAATGGGTTTGATGTTTTTCAAGTCTTGTGTAGGTTCTACCAGCTGCTTTGGGAAAGGTCCTGTCATATCTACAAGACATTCTTTCCCTTTGGTCCTCTAAATTTCTGGTTCCTACAATATTTTTGTTTTGTTTCATTTTGTGTTTGGAGACAGGGTTTCTCTGTGTAGCTTTGGAGCCTGTCCTGGAACTAGCTCTGTAGACCAGGCTGGCCTTAACCTCACAGAGATCTGCCTGCCTCTGCCTCTGCCTCCCTAGTGCTGAGATTAAAGGTGTGCACCACCAACACCCGACTTGGTTCCTACAATATTTCCCTCCCTTCTTCTGTGATGGTTTCTGAGTCTTGGGACAGCAGTGTGAGTAGATGGCTCATTGGTGACTGAGCACCCCACAGTCATTTATTATCTTCTGTAGAGCTTTTAAGGGAAAATCTTCATTGCTCTTAAAAACCCTTCGATGACTCATTTAACCCTGTGCTTATTAATATCTCTTTATCGAAAACAGTAACTCCAAACTACCTATTAGTAAACATGCAATTAAAATACCATAAATTAAATCCTTATTATGGACATTGTTTAAGAGAAAGCAATGCTTATACCTAAGGACCAATGCTCTTAGGAGATGTGAATCCTGAGAAGATATGAGCCTCTGATCAGTAGGAAGAACTATTAATGGCAGAAAGCACAAGATTTGAAGTGAAAACTCTGGATTTGAAGTTTCACTTTCTTATTTGAGAATAGTTTCTGAATATTTACAATAGGATAAGTACAATATGTGTCTCTTAGTACTGTGCTGAGCAAGAATATAATGCCATGTAGTATGTAGTGTCTGACAAATAGATGGTGTCTCCTGTCATTGTCGTCTTTTTCTCTTGTTAGTTAGCTTTGTGCTTCAATCAAGATGGTTAACTCTTTTGAAAGGCTAGCTTTAAAAAACCATCTCCATGTCCTTCCAAGGAGGACACATAATAGGTCATAATAATCTTGTTCCTTATCCCTCCAGGTCATGGAGTGACAGGGTGTGGGGTGTCAAGGCCTGTTTCCTCAGGCATTGGTAAGACAGAATGAAATTTAAAGTAGGCTTCTTTCTCATTGATTACTTCAAGATATAAAAAAACTTGATATAAGTCCACACAATCACTTGACATGATACTAAGCTCTGATTCAATAATAATATCTAGCTTTGGATCAAGCCTAAAGTTACCTTATAGAGTTTGCCATTAAGAAGTAGCAGGAGTATCCAGAAGTGATGGCACATTTGTATGATCACAGAACTTGGGACAAGGAGACAGGATGATTAGGAGTTCAATACCACCCTCCTTACTTTGTGTGCAATGGATTTCTACAAATAAAACAATATGCTCAAACCAATACCCTGTATTATCTTATAGTTCTGCATATTGGAAGTTTGAAACGGATTTCCCAGGTGAAATTGGACATATAGGCAAGATTGGTTCCCTCTGGGGATCATGAGAAGTAACCTTTATTTTCTTCCTTTGTCCCTTCTCTCATCTTCAAAACTATCAGCATATTGTCCTGTGAGTTTCCCTTGTCACTCTTCTCTACTTATTTTGGGTTCAATGGATACTGTAGGATACCTTTGCAACACTCATTATAAATGGAGAATGCATACACATGTCAGAAGAATAAGTCCTTCTGAGTTCTTCAGTTCTTGGATTTATTCTGTACACATTCATATCTGCAAGTGACAATCATAATGAAGTGAACTCATAATTAGCTGATCAGAAAAGGAAAATTATTCTCATTTTTTAAATAGTTTCAATGGATGGCTACCATGTTTGCATTTATGTTACTTCAGTTACTTTAGTGTGCAGTGGTCTATGGAAGTAAAGCAAAATTTTATTACCTGAAATCATTGAGTAGGCCTCTGAATAGATGTTAAGTGCCGTAAATTTGCGTATGTGCTGATGATAATAGCACATGAAGATTTTTTAGATTGCTTTGTAGAGCTGTGGTTCTAAAGTATGCCACCTAGAATTTGGTTTTCTAATCATTTTTTAATTTGAATTAGAAACAAGATTGATTTGCATGACAATCCCAGTTCCCTTCTCCCTCCTGTCCTCCCCTACCACCCCCTCAAGCCACCTAGAATTTGTAAGAAATGCAAATATCAAGATTGACTTAAGACCTACATGGACAACATGGAAACAGCGGTCAGCATTCTGTGTTTTAATAAGCCTCCCAGGTGATCCTAAGTAATGCTAGAACCTAGGATCTAGTCTAGAAAAGAGGAAACTCAAATCTGTAACACAGCCATTTTCAGAAAGAATTTTCAGGTTCTGGTGAACTTGCAAGAAGCAACCCTCAAGTTTGCTTAGACTGATTCTAAGAGCTTGGACTACCTGAAATGAGTCTTTATAAACAAAAGCAATAGACTCATAGAGGAAGAGAAAGAAGTTCCAGTAAATTCAAATCTGCAGAGGTCAAAGACTCACTCAAGGTAATTCTTTGGGGGTATAGGGTTGCTATTTGATGGACCCAAATACGTGAGTAGGCAGATAGGGAGGTAGGAATTAAGACCTTTAATGATCACTTCTTAATAACTATTTGTTTTATTGCCTTCCCCACACAGAGTGGCTGACTGAACTTTTGCTGATGTCAGAAGAGGAAGAACCCAAATATTAAAGGGTCAAAAATGGGAAGAAGAGCTTTATCTGTCTCAAAGTACTCCCATCATGCTGTTGGCTCACACAGAGAGGTGTTTGGTTTCAGGTATTTTCTGCATGGTTCTTTCTGATGTGAGACAGGAAGGGGATCATGGCAACTTGAGATGATGTACTCCTTTAGACCTCATTCCTAAGGGATAGTCATGTTTCTGGGACCCTATGGGAATTCTCTGAATCAGGAAGAGATAAGATACTGCTATGTTATCAGCATCCCAAGGCTCCTTTCTCAGTCTCATTTCTTAAATCATTTTCTTGGCCAGCCATTCTGTTACCATTTTCATTCTTTGTAGCAATCTTAGCTGCTTGCCAGTCTTTGCTTAAGTGTTCTGCAAGCTAAATTACAGGACCAAGAGAATGAATTTTTTCCAGTATTTTGCCCATCTGCAGTGATAATGTCTCTGCCTTGTAGTAGAGTATAAAATTGATTTTGAGATCTTGATGTTAAATAAATTCCAAGTCTCCAAATGGCCCAAACTTGCATTTTATGACTGACATTTAAATTATTTGCTTACTTTTTTTCTGGATAAGTTTTTAAAAAATATCCCTTCTATGGGCCTTTATCTTACTGCCTGAAAGGCCTTCTGTAGGAGGTGAATTTTCTTTTTTTTTAGTGTAGTTTTCAATTGTTAGATTTCAAAGTGTCTGTTTCTTAGGCTTCTAAAGGTTATAAGTCTCAGATCTGAGTTTTTAAATTGCTTGATTTTTGCATTATACTCTAGCAAGGGCTTGTCTTCAGAGGGTTCATTCGTAATGTATTTTTGTTTTCATCTCTTTCCTAGTTAGGGCTTCTATTGCTGTGAAGAGAGATTTTGACCATGGAAACTCCTAAAAGGAAAACATTTAATTTAGGTGGCTAGCTTACAATTTAGAGGCTTAGTCCTTTATCATTATGGTGGGGAGCATGGCAGCTGGGAGTATGGTGGCATGCAGGCAGGCATGGTGCTGAAGAGGGAGCTGAGAGTTCTTATCTTTCCTCATGGTCAACAGAAAGTGGCCTGAGACACTGGATGTGTCTTGAACATATATGAGACCTCAAAGCCTGCCTCCACAGTAGCACATTTCTTCCAACAAGACCACACCTACTTCAACAAGGCCACAACTCCTAACAGTGCCACTCACTTTGGGGGCCATTTTCTTTCAAACCACCACAATCTCCAAAGTGGGAAGTATTCTGGGTCAGCTCTTAGTTGGGCTACTCTTTTCTTTTTGTTGCTGCACAAAGTTTATGAGTGAGGACATGCCTACATGCCAACAGTATTTAAAAGTATACTGTGTGTGTCCAGAAGGTGTATTTGTTCCTTATCTGGACAGCTTAAACTCAGGTATTATGATTCCTGCAGAATGCTCTATCTTTAAGGTTTCCAAAACCATTCCTTCACTGTCCTGACCCGAGGGACATCAACCTGGGACAAGAGAGTCAGGGATAAGGAATGGGGACAAGAGATGCAGAAAGAATGGCCACTAGACAGGATTCTGATCAAGTAGCAAACTTTATTTTTTCTCAGGCTAGCTTATATAGTCAGCAGAGCAGGATATGGGGGGGCGTAGAATGGGTTGTTTGTGTGCCAGGTGTTAGTGTAGGCAGGATATTAGGAAACCACAAAGAGAGGATGTTTGACAGGTTAAAGAATTTATGAGTAAGAGGTCCAGGAGAGGTTGCCTAGGTGACTGAGCCTGCAGGTGGAACATAGGGTTGAGGACTGGGTCAAGTTCTTTCTTTTCTTGAGCTGAGGTTCTAAGGAGCTGCTAAGTAAATGTTAATATACAATTATGTGGCTGGCCATGCATGGCCTAGGATCTCATTCCAAGCCCTGAGATCATTGGCTCCCAACACTTCACTATAGAATTCAATAGGAATGACTTCTGAAAGGAAGACATATCCAGTGGGTTTTTCCCAATGAAGCCATTTCTCTACTGAAAATGAGCTGCTTAAGAGCAAAGAACTGATGTTAAGCAGAAACTAAATACAGAAGAGAGAGAACCAGAAATGATAAATAATACATGGATACAGCGATTCTATTAATATGTAATTGGTACCCTTTCCTTAGCTTCATTAAAAGATAGAAAGCTACACAAAGTAATTACAGCAAACCTGGGATGTATAACTTGTATACAAATACAAATAGTACATAAATAAAGTATTACAGGGGGTTGGGTGATACTGCTGTATAGATAAAGGTTGCATATGCCACTGAGAGCTTAAATGTTAAACTAAATTTTTAAAATATTAGACAAATGGAAATAATTGAAAAATATAAATTAAATCATTACTTAGTCTATGCATTATCTGTGGATTCACATACTTATCGCATGATCTAGCTCCTGTGAAAAATGTGTCACTAAAATTGAGATATTTGTCCCATATACTAACTTTATAGTCTTTACCATATACCCAAAGGTGGGTTTGGTATATTGTATTTATCTTTTGTTAACTTTTAACTTGATGCAACTTTGAGTCACCTATAAAGAAGGAACATCAATTGAAGAATTATCCTGGTCAGATTGGCCTCTGATAATGTCTGTGGAATATTGACTTCATTGCTGATGGATATTCAAGGGTCCATAATTAGTATAAGAGGTGATATATTTGTTAATCAGCTTACACCTAACTTTTCTAAGATAGGTGATGTTGTGTACTTTAAAACATGATGATATGATAAAAAAATAGAACTTGTTCTGACAGTTAAAATAGTTAAGCGTTCATGTGTGTGGAGGTCTATAATCCTACATCATAGAAAGCAGACAAATTATAATCAGTATAAGGCTCTCTTTGACTATATAGAAATTTGAGGTCAGCCTGGCCTACATGAGGAACTTTATCCAAAAATGTAGTTTAAATCTGTAAACATAACTGGAATATTTACACATCACCTATATATTTTGAAATGAAAGAGAGCCACTTTGGAAATTTATTTGGCCTAGACACTCATTGTATTTAAGAACTGTATACTAATTGCTCAAAAAACATTCAAATGTCTATCAACTCATTAATGAATAGGTCAAGTGAATCATATTCCTATTGAATAATATTATTTGACATCAATAAGAAAAAAATATTGACACAGGTTACAATATGGATGACCCTTTAAAATTTACTAAATGGAGCTAGGCAGAAATAGATTTGTTGTATAATTCCATTTATATGAAAAGTCCACAGCAGATAATAATTTAAACAAAGAAAGTTGGTTAATGTCTTCCAGAGATGCAGAAGAATAGAGTGGGAAGTGGTGTCTTTGGGTAGGGATTTCTTTGTAGAATGAGTAAAATATTCCAAACACTATTGTGATGGTTTCCACAACTCCAGGAAACTATCACAAACCATGGAGCTACATACTTTAAAAGGGATTACATGCATGCAACGTTCATAAATCATGGCTTCATGAATCTTTTGAAATCATTACAGATCCCAATTCCTAGCTTTGATAAAGAAGGGAGGTTTGGGAATTGGGAGCATGAGACATCAAGCAGACCCAGTTGGGGGAGGGAGGCATGGGAAAACAATGAAACTATTTTCTATTTTTCCCATTTTTTATTTTTTTATTTCATTTTACATCCCAACCACAGTTCTCCCTCCCACTCTTCCTCACCTCCTCTCTAGCTCACCTCCAGTTCACTCCTTCATATGGGTAAGGAGTCAACATAGTCTGGGACAGTAGGTTGAGACAGGTTCTTGCCTCTCTCCCATGCATTAAGACTGAGCATGACATCACACAATAAGGAATGGGCTCCAACAAGCTAGCTTATGTGCCAGGTTTGTATCATGGGCCTACTGCCAGGGGGCCCTAATTTGCCCACACATTTCTCTCATGAAGACTGGGGTCTTCTCATTGCTATATATATATATTTTTTTGGCATGGGAAAATACACACACGCGCACACACACACACACACACACACACACACATACATAAACACATATACAGGCATGCAAACAGACACATGCATATGAACACACATACACAGATAACAATAACAATTTTTATAAACCCCATGAAGTTTATAGAAAATTATAAAGATGAAAATGAGCCTGAATGACAGGCTCGGTTTGTTTGTATATAGTTCTTGCAACATTTTCCACTGTGTATCTCTGAAAATATGTGACAGAATTACCGGCCCCATTCCACAGCAGGCTCAGAGCCCCCAAATAAACACTCGGATGCTGTATTGGTTATAATGTGTTGGCTTGGGTTTCTTAGTGGCTAGCTCTTTCTTAATTATTAACCCATTCCTATTAATCCAAGTATGTCTACGTGGTCTCATCTTACTGGAGAGAGTCTGGACTTGTTACTCTTCTAAAGTCCTACATGGTGACTGACTCTGCCTACATTTCCCAGAATTTTCCTCATCACCTAGTCCCACCTTTCTTGCTGCCCTATTGGCCAACAGTGTTTTATTCATCAACCAATAAGAATAATATATGTACAGAAGATGTCCACATCAAATGTGCTTCAGTTTTCAATATAATTTGTGTAACACTATGGGTAAAATTTACTCTATACTGAAAATCTGATGTTTTCTGCTGTGTAATTCTCTTTGGCCTTATCTTCAACAGTGGTTTAATAACTTCCTAATATTTGCACTTGTGTATCATAATTTATTTAATGCTCACTATTGAACATGCAAATGTATTCACATTTTCTTAGCCCAAGAAAAGTGGTATATACACAAACTGTCACTGGAATTTGACTATTTACTTAGAAGAAAGCACTACAATGTATGAACTCTTAATAGGTTGCTAATGCGTTGTGGTTGTTTGAATAAGAATGACTCCAATGGGCCCATATATTTGAATGCTTAGTCATCAGGGAATGAGACTGAATGAAAAGGATTAGAAGTTATGTCCTTGTTGGAAGAAATATGTCATTGGAGGTGGGGATTTGAGGTTTCAAAATCCCATGCCAGGGCCAGAGTTGTTCTTTTTGCCTATGGATCAGGATGACTGTTCCAGCAACATGAGTAAAGCCATAATCCTACCATGTCCCTGCCATGATGATAATGAATTAACCCTCTGAAACAGTAATCAAGCCCCTAATTAAATTGTCTCTTTTATTAGAGCTTCTTTGTTCATTGTGTCATTTCACAGTAATAGAAGAGGGACTAAGATATGTATATAGCCAAAAAGTTGTCCTAACGATGACATATTTTTTTTTACTAACAAAGAATCTATACAGAAAGTATAATGGGTAATAAGGAAGGATGAGTTATTAAATTATCAACTTGGAAACTGGCTCTACCTCATATAAAGAGTATGGAATATTAGGGTTATCCAAAGAAGCAAAGCCAATAAGATATAAACATGTATGAGTGCATAAAAGTGTGTGTATCCAGAGAAGAAAAATGAGGATGCAATTTTAAACATCCACATATTGCATGATAGACACAAAGAATTGTTGGTGTGTTCACGATCTGATGAGTGAGCTTGTAGGCTGGAGATTCAGTGAACGGTGCTTATAGGTAATTTCTAAGGCAGTTTTCTGATAGAATTACTCTTGTGTTGAAAAGGAAAGACTTTGTGCTATGTATAAACATTCAATTTATTAGGTGAAGCCTGTATATGTCATGAAGTAAAATTTCCTATATTTTTAAAGTTTGTTGATTTACATAACTGTATCCAGAATAACATTTGACCAAATGCCAGGTACTGTGGCACATCCAAATTGACACCTAATGATCTATCATTTTAAATATGTATCATTGTGCACTCTTTGGTTTTATTTGCCTATGTTTATATGTATGTGTGTGGGCACACACACGCCATGACATGTATGTAAAGGTTACAGGAAACCTGTGGAAGTTGGTTCTCTACTTCCAACACATGAGTCCCAAGTATCAAACTCATATTGTCACACATGATTGCAAGCACTTCTATTGCTAAGCCATCTCACTGGCCTCTAGTCTGAAAATAGAATGATGGGGAATCTGTCTTAAAGAGTTTGGGAAACATAAGACACACAAAACATCTCTCTATATATTGCATATATATAGAAAACACCCAGAAAATGCTAGGCATTATTAAATTCTTATCTCATTGTACCATAGCTAACAATTATTATTACTTGGAAAACTAGTAATTTTTAAAGTAATATGTCTCACCATTTTTCAAATATAATTTATGTTACTTCTTTGAGAATTTCACTCATTCCTGCCAGGAGTCTATTTGATCACCTTTTAGTCTCCCCCAACTCCTCTTTGGCCTACTTTCCCCTCCCTAGACTCCTTCCAACATTATCCTCTCTTTTTTGTTTTAATCTCTTTTATCCTCTTTTTTGTTTCATTCAGTCCAA
Source organism: Cricetulus griseus (assembly GCF_003668045.3). Taxonomy (NCBI): domain Eukaryota; kingdom Metazoa; phylum Chordata; class Mammalia; order Rodentia; family Cricetidae; genus Cricetulus; species Cricetulus griseus. The sequence goes on along the minus strand of NC_048601.1, from coordinate 35,149,245 downwards.
TTGCTGCTGCCCATACACTCATGAGACTTGTGCCAACCATTGGATATTGAATCACTTCATACCATTAAAGAATCCTGACTCTTTCTTCCATCATTAGTTCTTCAGCTAGCAGTGAATACTCTTGAGCCTCTTACTCTTAACAGTTGAAGGCTGTTTGGCTTGTCCTTATGCAAGTTTTCAGACAGTTATATTTTTTCTTAGAAAGTATTCTTCTCTCTTTAAAGACTCACAATTCATTCTGTACAGCTTTTCACTTTTTTGGTTAGTGTTACCTCAAGGTATTTTATGTTGTTTGTGGCAATTGTAAAGGGTGATGTTTCTCTGATTTCTTTCTCTGTGAATGTATCATCTGAATATAGTAGGGCTACTGATTTTTTGAGTTAATTTTGTATCCTGCCACTTTGATGAAGGTGTTTATCAACTGTAAGAATTCCCTGGTAGAGTTTTTCAGGTCACTTATGTAGACTATGATATCTGCAAATAGTAAAAGTTTGACATCTTCCTTTCCAATTTGTCTCCCCTGGATCCCCTTTTGTTGTCTTATTGCTCTAGCTAGAACTTCAAGGACAATATTGAAGAGGTATGGAGAGAGTTGACAGCTTTGTCTTCTCCTGATTTTAGAGGAATTGCATTGAGTTTCTCTCCATTAAATTTGATGTTGGCTTGTTGTCTTGCTTTATATTGCTTTTATTATGTTGAGGTATGTTCCTGTTATCCCTGATCTCTCCTGTATATTGCTTTTATTATGTTGAGGTATGTTCCTGTTATCCCTGATCTTTCCAAGAACTTTATCATGAAGGGGTGTTGGATTTTGTCAAAGGCTTTTTCAGCATCCTGTGTTGTTTTTCTCAATCTGTTTATATGGTGAATTACATTGATGGATTTTCCTATGTTAAACCATCCTTGCATCCCTAGGATGAAGCCTACTTGATGATGGTGGATGATTTCTCTGATGTGTTCTTGGATTCAATTTGCCAGTATTTTATTGAGTATTTTTGCTTCAATATTCATGAGGGATATTGGTCTGTAGTTCTCTTTCTTAGTTGTGTCTTTGTGTGGCTTGGGTATTAAGGTTATTGTGGCCTCATAGAAAGAGTTTGGTAATGACCCTTCTGCTTCTATTGTGTGGAATACTTTGAGGAGAATTGGTAATAGTTATTCCTTTAATTTCTGGTAGAATTCTGCAATGAAGCAATCAGGCCCTGGGATTTGTTTTGTTGGGAGACTTTGGATGACTTCGTCTATTTCATTAGGGTTTATAGGTCTATTTAAGTTGCTTATCTGTTCTTCATTTAACTTTGGTAAGTGAAATCTATCCAGAAATTTGTTCATTTCCTTTAGATTTTTTAATTTTGAGGAATACAGTTTTTGAAGTATGACCTGATGATTCTCTGGATTTCCTCTGTGTTTGTTGCTATGTCCCCCTTTTCATTCTTGATTTTATTAATTTGTATGTTCAGTCTCTGCTGTTTGGTAAGTTTGGATAAAGGTTGGTCTATCTTGTTGATCTTCTCAAAGAACCAACTCTTTGTTTCATTGATCCTTTGTATTGTTCTCCTAGTTTCCACTTTTTGATTTCAGGTCTCAATTTGTTTATTTCCTGGTGTCTGCTCCTCCGGGGTGCATTGGCTTCTTTGTGTTCTAGAGCTTTCAGTTGTGCTGTTAATTCTCTAGTTTGACTATTCTCCTGCTTCTTCATGTGGGTACTTAGAGCTATGAATTTTCCTCTTAGCACTGCTTTCAAAGTGTCCCATAAATTTGGGTATGTTGTGTCCACATTCTCATTGAATTCTAGGAAATCTTTAATTTCTTTTTTATTTCTTCCTCCACCCAGGAATTGTGCATTTGGACATTATTTAATTTCCATGAGTTTGTAGGTTTTTTGCAATTTGTGTTGTTGTTGAATTCTAACTTTAGAGTGTGGTGGTCTGATAAGATACAGGGGGGTATTTTAACTTTTTTGTACCTGTTGAGGTTTGCTATGTTGCCAAGTATGTGGTCGATTTTAGAGAAGGTTCCATGTACACTGAGAAGAAGGTATGTTCTTTTGTATTTGGATGGAATGTTCTGTAGGTGTCTGTTAAACCCTATTGGGCCATAACATCTATTAGTTCCTGTTTTTCTTTGTTAAGCTTCTGTCTGGTATTCCTGTCTAGTAGTAAGAGTGGGGTGTTGAAGTCTCCCACTATAAGTGTGTGAGGTTTTATGTGTGATTTGAGTTTTAGTAATGTTTCTTTTACAAATGTGGATGCCTTTGTATTTGGAGCATAAATGTTCAGAATTGAGACTTCATCCTGATTGATTTCTCCTGTGATGAGTAGGAAGTGACCTAAATGGAAAGATCTCTCATGCTCTTAGATAGGAAGGATCAACACACTAAAAATGGCAATCTTGCCAAAAGCAATCTACAGATTCAATATAATCACCATCAATATCCCAGCACAATTCTTCACAGACCTTGAAAGAAGGATTATGAACTTTACATGGAAAAACAAAAGACCCAGGATAGCCAAAACAACCCTGTACAATAAAGGAACTTCTGGAGGCATCACCATCCCTGGCTTCAAGCTCTATTAAAGAGCTATAGTCCTGAAAATAGCTTGGTATTGGCACAAAAATTGACAGGTAGACCAATAGAATCCCTGATATTAAACCAGACACCTATGAACACCTGATTTTTGACAAAGAAGCTAAATTTATATGATGGAATAAAGAAAGTATCTTCAACAAATGGTGCTGGCATAACTGGATGCTGGAATGTGGAACACTGCAGATAGATCCATGTCTATCACAATGCACAAAACTTAAGTCCAAGTGGATCAAAGACCTCAACATTAATTCAGCCACACTGAGCCTATTAGAAGAAAGAGCGGGAAATACCCTTGAATTAATTGGTACAGGAGACTGTTTCCTGAACATAACACCAGTAGCACAGACATTAAGATCAACAATTGATAAATGGGACCTCCTGAAACTGAGAAGCTTCTGTAAGGCAAAGGACATAGTCAGCAAGACAAAACAACAGCCCACAGACTGGGTAAAGATATTCACCAACCCCACATCTGACAGAGGGCTGATCTCCAAAATATACAAAGAACACAAGAAGCTAGTCTCCAAAACATCAAACAATCCAATTAAAATGTGGGGTACAGAACTAAATAGACGATTCTCAATAGAGGAATCTAAAATGGCTGAAAGACACATAAGAGAGTGTTCAACATCCTTAGCTATCAAGGAAATAAGAATCAAAACAACTCTGAGATACCATTTTACTCCTGTCAGAATGGCTAAAATCAAAAACAGCAATGACAGTTTATGCTGGAGAGTATGTGGAGAAAGGGGAACACTCCTCCATTGCTGATGGGAATGCCAACTTGTACAGCCAGTTTGGAAATCAGAATGGTGACTCCTCAGGAAAAGGGGAATCAGTCTTCCACAAGATCCAGCAATTTCACCGTTGGGCATGTTACCGAAAGAAGCACATTCTTACAATAAGGACATCTATTCAACAATGTTCATAGCAGCATTATTTGTAATGGCCAGAAACACAAAGTAACCTAGATGCCCCTCAACTAAAGAATGGATAGAGAAAATGTGGTACATTTACTCAATGGAGTACTACTCAGCAAAAAAAAAACAAAAAACAAAAAACAAAGAACAATGGAATCTTGAAATTTGCAGGCAAATGGATGGAACTAGAAGAAACCATTCTAACCAGTCACAAAAAGACAAACATGGTATGTACTCATTCAAATATGGATTTTAGACATAGAGCTTAAGATTACAAGCCCAAAATCCACACCGCAGAGAAACTAGGTAACAAGAAGGACAATAAGGGAGACATATATGGTCCCAAGGAGAAGGGGAAAGGGACAAGATCTCCTGAGCAAATTGGGAGCATGTGGGGAGGGGAGAGGGAGCTAGGAGAATGAGAAGGGGAGAAGAGGACGGGTAAGGAAGACATGAGGGAGCTTATATAAAAGTTGAGTTGGGAGAAGAGTAGAAAAAAACAAGGTAAGAGATACCATAATAGAGGGAGACATTTTAGGTTTAAAGAGAAATCAGGCACTAGGGAAATGTCTGGAGAGCTACAAAGATGACACCAGCTAACAATCTAAGCAACAGAGGAGAGGCTACCTTAAATTCCCTGCCCTGATAATGAGATTGATGACTGTTTTGTATGCCATCCTATAGCCTTCATCTGTAGCTGGTGGAAGTAGAGGCAGACACCCACAGCTAATCACTGAACTGAATTGGAATCCAGTTTCAGAGAAGGAGTGATGAACTAGGGGTCCAAACCAGGCTGGTGAAAACCACAGGAACAGCTGACCTGAACAATCAGGGAGCTCTTGGTCCCCAGACTGATAGCTGGGAAATCAACATGGGACTGATCCAGACCCCAGGAACATAGGTGTCAGTGAGGAAACCTCAGAAATCCATGGGGCCTCTTGTAGTAGATCAGTACTTATCCCTAGCATAGGTGTGGACTTTGGGAGCCCATTCCACATAGAGGGATACTCCCGGAGCCAAGACACAAAGAGGGTGGGCCTAGGCCCTATCTGGAAGGATATGACAGACCCTGAAGGCCCCCTATGGAAGGCCTCACCCTCCCAGTGGATTAAAAAGGTTATGTGATAGATAGGGTTTTAGTTGGGGGTGTGGTAGGGGAGGAGGGAAGGGAGAGGGAACTGGGATTGTCATGTAAACAATCTTGTTTCTAATTCAAATTTAAAAAACGGAAAAAAGAAAGTATTCTCTAGCTTTTGCAAAGTTTTGGTTGAAGTTTTTCTACTTATTTATTTTGTTTTATAAACAAATGTTTGAAATCAACATGTATTAAGTATATGATTATTTAATTTTAATGACTATTTTTAATTAAATGTTTTATATTTAATTATTATATAAATATGCACACTGACCCTTATACAGATAGAGTATTATTCCTTGTGGATCTTCTTGCTTTATGAATTCTTTGTGGGCAAGGGAATAATTTTGAATGGTTTTGTAATCTCCTTGCTGTGGATTAAATGTGTGGCCCACCTTAAATTTATTCTTTGGAGACCTCTTATTCCATGTATGAAGAGAAGTGACACTTAGGTGATTAAATCATGAGGGTATGTCTTGTCCTTCCACCACGTGGTACACAGCAAGGAGGCACTCTCTTGTAAGACTTTGGATCTGAACATCTCAGCCTATAGGTCTTTAACAAATAAATTTCTTTTATTAACAATTCTCCATTCCTGGGTGTTTTAGGTGAGCTAATAGGAGTCCAGGATTGATATGGAAAAGTCATAGGGTTAGTTTTCATCAGGTAATTCAGACATATTTGAGTTTTGTGTATGTGAAACTGGAAATTCGACAGTTGAAAAGGTGACTCTAAAATACAGAGTGAGCCTGAAACTTGAGAGCCTTCTTTTATTAATTGACCAAGGACAATGGGAGTCCCTGTATATGTTCTAGCAATAACAGCCTGCAAGGACCTATTTCTAAAACATCTACCTTTCATGGAATAGATGCTTAGAAGTTAGAAATGCCAGAGTCCTCTTATGAGATAGCACACACTGGTGAGAAAGAGTAGAATACGTTTGATGCTAAGGAGAAAGAGACAGAGAGAGAGAGAGAGAGAGAGAGAGAGAGAGAGAGAGAGAGAGAGAGAGAGGGTTGGCAAGTCACAGTGGCACCATGTAAGAAGCAGTATGCTTCTAAACTGATGATAGACATAGTAAAACTTCAACCAGATTTGAGATATGTGTATGTATGTATGTATGTATGTATGTATGTATGTATGTATGTATATATGTATGTATATATTTTGTTTCTCAGAGTAAACCCAACTTATCCCAGACTCACAAGAGATCAAGTCATCCATCCAACATCCCACCATGGAGTTGGGAGGGACTCTCAAGCCCCCACTCCTAACTATATTGAAATATATGGAGATGTATAGACTTTGAGTCTGGTGATACTTTTTATTTGCAAGTTCTTTTTTAGATAAAGTTTTAGTTAAAAAATAACTAGCCTGTAAGAAAATAAGCAGACCTGATATGTATTTCTAACTTCTCTCTCAGATATACTTGGATAACTTTGAACTCATAATAAAATGAGTATACCAGGAGTCTCAGATAAATGGATAAACATCATTGTATCTTATTCAGAATAAAACATGTGATGAATGTATTTTCTGGTATGCCAGGGGTTTGTGTGAAATCTTTAGTTGAGTAAAAGCCAACATGTAAGCTCAAGCATTTGTATACTTCTGGGTCATTTATCCTCCAGAGAAGGAAAACATTCCACACTGAGTGGCATAGGAGTTGTATCTTTGAGGCAGAACAGACAAAAGAAACAATATAACACTACCTGGATTTGTAAGCAGTGTCTTTCTGGCACAGTACCAAAAACTTTGTCTACTTGGAATCAATACACAGAAAATATAGAGGACTCTGTTATAATTACAGAAGAAAATGTATAATCAGCTTTAGCAATAAGAATGCAGCTAACAGAAACTTTGAGGAGGGAGAGATGTGGAAGGAAGTAGCAGAAAGTCAGCATAGAAGATATAGAAACTACTCCATTCCATGGGGATTCTTGATATGGTTTTATTATTTAATCATGTGACTCTTACTTTGATAATGCCCTTTAAATGAACTATAATAGAAAAAGCAAAAGCCTTGGCAAAGTAAATAAAGTATTTTCACAATCAGCAGTTCCTGCTTGTTTTCTCTTTATTCAAGTATGAGACTAGACCTCGCTTATTTTCCCTTACTCTTTGCATCTGTTTGATGCACCAACATTCCTGCTTCTGCCTTCAGAATGTAGTTGAAATCCACCCCCTTTTTCCCTTGTGTCCTGCAATAATCCAGACTAAGACTTCATGCTTATGCTCAGCCACTTCATTTTATTCCCCACCTTACCATCAGCCATTCCGTTTTACTCTGCTCCAGGCATACTGCTATTTTCTCCAGTGCATGAGCTTGCAGAGTCATTTCTACATCCCAGCTTTTTCTGTATGCTCTGCCTTTTTCCTTCTCTGTATGATGACATTGTGTTTTTGCTCTGTACCTTGGCTAACTCCTTACCTCCTACCACTTACCAAATTGCTGACCCTTTCTGCATTTCTTGTTCTGCCATGGTGTCTTGTTCATTTGCTTTACATCTGTGTATTTTGTGTTTCTCAACATTAGAACACAACCCCCACCCCTTTAGTGTAGTAACTTGTGATGGGGGAGGGCCTTCTGTGCATATGTTTGTCTTATTAGTTGATAAATAAAAGTACTGTTGACCAATAGGGAAGCAAGTTAGGCAGGACTAGGAGTCGAGGAGGATTCTGGGAAATGTAGTAAAGAGAAGTCTTGTGATCCAGGCAGGAAGTGACATAGCAGGCAGACTCAGAATATAAGCAGGGACAAGCAGGAAATCACTCTCTTCCTCCTCCTCAATTCTCTGTGGGATTGCCATGTGATCATCTGCAAGAGAGGACACAAGGCCGGTATCCTCAATAAGACAAGTCTTATAAAATATATAGATTAATATTTATAATTGATAATTAAGACTGAGCTAGGAAGTAAGAAATCCTAGTCATTGGCCAGCAGCATTATACCTGATACAAGTCTCTGTGTTTTTGTGGGTACCCACATGGCAGTTGGCCTCATGTGACTTGGTGGAAAGATTAATTGTTACAAACTTGGTCTATCTTTGTTCTCTTCTTCTATTAAAGTGTGTATCCCTCTCTTATCCATATCAGGTGAAGACACAAAAGGAAAGAAAACTACAGGCCAAGAACCCTGATGAGCATGGACCCAAAAGTACTCAATTAAAATACTTGCAAACAGAATAAAGTCATACAGAATATAATACATATATAGACCTTGTCCCTAAAATTCAGTGATGATTCAATATCCACAAGTCAATAAATATAATAAACTATATAAGTGAACTTAAAGACAATAATCACATGATATTTCAATAAATGTAAAAAAAAAGTTTTTGACAAAATCCAATATACCTCAATGGTAAAAGTCCTAGAAGATGTGTTTTCTTCCATTACTCTTTAAGGAACATCCCTAAACATACCCCCTCTCAAGGTTGGATTCACAGTCATCCCAATTGTTAGTTTTTGTTTCATGTTTTTAATTCCAAAGATGCTCTCTAATAACTTTCCTACCTCAGCATTATCAACTACTGTCACAATCACTCTGAAAGGCATTTTATAATGCCTGTGTAAGATAGGGCAGATCATTGTGCAAGTTGTATTGCTCTCTTGTGGGAAGAAGTTGCTAATCTGTGGATCTTTAGTGGGAAAAGCAAACTCGGAGTTCCTATGCACAGCAAAGAATGGCCAGAGCAGAAGAGCGAACAACATGGCCTCTCTCAGTGGAGGAGAGGCTGTGTAAACTGGTGATATTCACTATTCCATGTTAGACCACACAAAAGAAGCTTAAGAAAGACACTGAAATTTAGAAAAGGGCTAGGAAGTGGAGATAAATCATACCAATCCTCACAGTCAGGGCTAGTTGAATGATAATATTAATTAGTTAATATTATCACTTCCAGATACTTCTATTGCCACAAGTTCTGTATTCTTTTGAGAATAATCAATATCTAATAATATTGTTTAGTTATTTACAATTTATTTTATTTTGTATCTGAAAATCTTTGTTTCTGTTGCTATTTTGTCAAGAATATAATGGTATAATGATTCTTTACTTCCCCACTGATCTCTTGCTGTGCTTCTGGCTCCACTTGGCTAATTTCTATATATTTTTCTCTCTTGGCATACCTTATGTACTTTTTCATTTCCTCTATTATCTCATAATATTAACAACTAGGTGTATAGCATGTGTCTGTAGGACTGGTCTTTATGTAGTAAGTAGAAGCAACTGGAAATAGTGTTAAGTTAGAGACAATGATGGATGCAGAGAAGGGAAGGCTGTTTCAGCCTTTGGGATATTTGCAACTTCACTGTTTCAAAGTTTATTTCACATGGTTCTAATTATCTTACTGGTGAAATGTATTGGTTTCCTGTTTTTTTTTATTTTTTTTATTGCCTCAGCTCCCTTCCCTTTGGTCTTGAAGCTTCCCTGCTGCTTCTTATCTAATGCGTTATATTCAAAAATCAAAATAAGAGAGTGGTTAATATTAATAACATTTAAAAGTTACAGTGATTTAGTTTTTAATACCAGATATTTCCTATTCTGAATTGTAAAAATGAAACCAACATTCATTTGGAAAAACAAACTCATTTCCCCTTCTTTCCTTTCTGCCTCATCATTTGGAGGGCAAAGTCTATCATATGCAGAACATGTTATCGGGTTTTATATGAAGACCTGTGTTTCTGCCTTGGTTCTATGATTGCTTATCCTCCTTTCTCAGACCATTACACAGCACACTGGTAAGAGGCTGGCTGCCAAGGAAGTTCAAGAGTGCTGCCTACCCCTTCCTGAAAAGTTCCTCTCCTTTTTTCCCCCTCTACTTCTTTTAGCTTAGTGTGGGTCAAGTCCAGCTTTAATGTGTTCATAGTTCACAAAGACACTAGCTATTTAATTAGTATCTTGAGTCAGAACTGAATGATTCTAGAGTAGATGTGTAAGTAGAGAAATGGAATAGAATAATGCTTTATGGTTGTGAGGTGGGATAAAATAATAGGAGCTCTTTATTAGCTATGCATTAATGTCTGCATCATGCTAGTTTAATTAACCTAACAGTGAACTTAAAGCCTATGGCAGTCAGTGAGGTGTAACTTTAAATCTGGCTGACTTACACATACAGAGAAATGGTAGGTAGATTACAAGTCAGAAAGAATATTTGCTTTTAGTAGAAAATTGCATTCTTTAGTTTTTAAAAATTACATTGATTTGTCTCTTGTTTATTTGTTTGAGTGCACACACCATGGTACAAGTATGGGAGTCAGAAGATTTGCAGACACTAGTTCTCTCCTTCCACCATGTGTGTTCTGAGCATGGGGATTCAGGTCATCAGGCTTGGCAGCAGATGTCTTTACCCACTGAGCCATTTTACCACCTCCCACATAACATTCTTTTCTTATCCTAGGTAATTGTTTTAAATGATGATTATGTTTTCCACTTAGAAGAATATGTTTTTTACATAGCATTTTAAACCAATGATAAAATGAACATTTTGGACATTCAGGGATATGAGTAGATTGTAGGGGAGACAGAGAATAAATATGTCTGGTCCTATCTGGTTTTCTGATGTCCCACAGTATATGAATATATGTATATATTCCTCATGTATGGATCGTTCCTATGCATGTTTCTATGTTATCATTGTCAAAGGAATGTCCTCACTAAAATTAGTCAGAATATTTATTGATATCTCTTTGGAAGCCTGTCAGAAGAGAAAGACGGCTCTATGATTATAATGTGTTGAAAGCTTATCCCTCTCTCTACCATGGTTAGAAAAATATATGTTCCCTCAGAAGGCCTGATCTCACTAACTCAAAAATTATATCCTTACCAATCTTTGCTGTCTTACCCTCTGTCTACTTTCCTTTTGTGTTCTTCCAGGGAACCCCCAGTACTTACCAATCACAATTATATCTTCCTCTCTGCTCCTCATACTCCTCTCCCCATGTGACTTTCTCAATTGACATTATGAAAGCCAGGCCACCAAAATAGAAATTTGAACCTTTTTTATTTGAATGTGGAGAAAGAATGTAAAGAAATCAGGCTTATAAGTTTTTGTCCTCAGATCTGAAGCTATGGTTGTGTGATAAAATTACATATATATTTTACCTAGTTTTACCTAGTTTTCTGGCACAGTCCTCCTAAAATTCTTGGATTTTTTGGACATATTTGTTAGCATGCTAGTGAAATGATTGCTCTGTGTGTGTGTGTGTGTGTGTGTGTGTGTGTGTGTGTGTGTGTGTGCGTGTGTGTATAGGAGTGTGTGTGTGAGAGAGAGTATTATGAGTGTGTGTGTGTGTAATTTGTGTGTGTGTGTGTATGTGTGTGTGATATGCTGTGAGTAACATTAGATGAAGTGTGACTGCCATTGGAATGATCCTTGTAATTAAAGAGCATATGAGAATTCTCTAGAGGTACAGAACCTATAGAACAAATATCAAATTATATGCATATATATATATACATATATATATATAATAAGCATTTATTTTGTTTATTTGATTAGCTTACACTGGACTAATTGTTGTGTTGCCCAACAATAGCTGTCTTCACTCTGGCAAATCTGAGATCCAGTAGCTGGTCAGTCTATGAGGGTGGATTCTTCAGCAATCCCAACCTGGTGCTAAAGATCTGGAGGATTCCTGGTGAAGAACTAGTCTTCATTCCATGTTAGAGGGCAGAAGCTGTGTCCTGACCTCAAAAAAGTTAGCAACAATGGTGGCAGTGGCAACAACAGCAGTAGGAAGAGTGTAAAACTTCCAGTATACCAGAAAGATGCTAAGGCAAGCAAGCGAAACACAAACTTTTCCCTCAGACTTCCGTATGTCTTGGTCTCAGATAGAAGGAACTGCCTACGTATAGGTGAGTCTTCCAATTTCAAACAACCTAATCGAGAAAATCCTTCATAGGTTGACCCAAAGCCTTGCCTCATGGGTGATTCTGGACCTTGGCAAATTGACAATCAATATTAGACATCACAGAGAGTTGAAATATATTTCTTACTGTCTTCCTTTATAAGAAGAAGGACAAGATTAGGTTAACTAAAAGGTTAACCATACATGACTATAATGAAGCTTTGATAGAGCCCCTAAACAATTGGTTTGTTAGAGCTTATGTGTTGCTAATGACATGAACAACGGAAGTACCAGAGAAGGTGCGAACTTTACATACCTTTCCTAGAGATCCCACCATCCTCCCATGTACCTGCACAACTTCCTTATGGTTGTTCAAGTTCTGTTTCTTTTCACATGAATTATAGTAATCACAGTATTTTCCTATGATCAGTTTCAGCAAATTCTAGAACTTAGACAAAGTTTGTGGGAACTCTTGGTTTATTCTAGCTTGTCAGAAGCACCATAGGCAACAACCTAGGGAGATTTTGTGACTGGTATTTGGAATTGGATGCAGTCCTTTGGGACTGTGTCTTTAATGGTGAGTTCTGTGCTAACTTTAATTAGTGCCAGAATTAAATTGAATTTTAGGACAACCTACCAATGCTACAGTATTGCCATTTCTGAAACAAAATCATTATATATATATATATATATATATATATATATATATATTCAGGCTTTTAAAGCAATTATAATTTAAGAATGCATATCTAGTTAGAAAATTTTTACTGTGTTGCAAAGAAATTCAGATTCTGTACTGCTTTTAATGAGAAAGAGAAATGAAGACAGAGAAAGTTCTAGCTAGGTTGTATAAGTTGTTTGCCAAAGCAGTGAGGGGTGTTTATAAGCTGTTCTTATAGTTAGCTGGCTGTTTATGACTGCTTGCTATAGGCAACTCTAAGTGAAAAGCTCACCCTGGCAGTTGGAGCTTGCATTTTAGGATGTTTAGCTTTTGAAGACTTTCATACTTCATTCCAGGTAGAGATGTCAGCATTCCCTTTCAGAATAGCTCCTTGAATCTGTTTTCTGTAGGCCTGACTATAGTGACTCTATTTTTTTAAGCTAGCTGCACAGCAGAAAATTGAAGACTGTTTGATATGAAGAACCACATTAAAAACACATGTGGACTCAGAACTGAAATGCTTACAATCTAAGTTGAATATGAAAACCTTTTTTTTCTCTCCTATTTACAAATATCAGTCTTAACTTTTGCATTATGTGTTAGCCAGTGTTCTGTTGTTGTGATGAACATATAAGAAGAATGATTTGGAGGAATTATGTTGGATTATGATTTCAGAGGTTGGAGTCCTTTGTCACTTGGTTTAATTGTTTTAGGTCTAGGAAAAGGCTGAACATCAGGGCAGGAAGACATTGTAGAGGAAAGCTGCTCACCTTATGGTAGCCAGAACACACAGGGACAGTGATCCTGCCTCAGTGGGCTTTTCTTCTACTTTTTTTCCATTGAGACCCTCAGCCTGTTGGATGAGGCTGCTCACCTTCAGAGAGGATATTTCCCCACCAATTGCTGCCCTCTATGCCATCTAGAATGGCATTGCATATTGTAGTAGTTGGTTGTTCTGAGGCTGTGACAATATCCCTGACATGAGCATCTTGAGTAAGGTAAGGCTTACCTTGATTCACAGTTTGAGTGCACAGTTTTTCATAATAGTCCTGGGGACAGGAGTGTAGGCAGCTGGTCATACTGTATCTTCAATCAGAAAGTAGTGAGAGATGAATGCCAGTAATCTGCTTGTGTTCTCCTTCTTATCCGAGACCCCAGCTTATGAATGAAGAAAATGGGGTACACATACACAATAGAATTATATACAACCATACAGAAATCATGTCACTTGGAAAAAATGATGGAACTTGAAATTATTATGCTAAGTATAAAAGAGGTCAGATGCATAAAGAAAAATATTGCAAACTATCTTTCTATGAACAATCTATAATAGATGTGAAATGTGTGTATGAGTATGAGGTATGTGTGTAGGAGCAAATGTGAATGTATGTGTGTGCACATGCATGCAGGCCACGAAAATGGGAAGGAGGCATGAAAAGGAAGGGATATCTTAAATAAGATGGAGAAAAAGGTAGTTGAATATTTGTGATATTAAAGCAAAAGGGTGGCATTTGTTGGACAAAAGCAAACTGATGTAATATGGGCCTTTGTGGGAGCATGGTGGAGAAGTAGAATTAGAACATAACATAATGATATATTTATACTTGAATGTCATAATGAAACCCCCCATCACTCTGTATGCTAACTCAGAATACTAATTGAAGAAGCAATTTCATTAAAAAATTTCCTAATGATGTCCTATGCATAATAGATCAATGTAAGCCATGCACAGTCCCTGAATTTAAAATTATAAAGAAATTTTATTTTAAAGAAAGAAAATGGACTGAGATACTACTCTAATGAGTTAGTTGTGTATCTAAAAGTTAAATTTAATTAGGTTTCACAGATTTTACCTAGTAGTGGTCATTCTACGGGCATAATAATTATGACAAAACTTGGCTTTCCATAGCATATTTAATAAGTTAGAAGTGGCAAATACAGACAAATACAGAGCCTTGTAACAGCTCAAATGCTGATGTTGGTAAGAGCCTGCCAGTGTGGGTTGTTCAGTCCAAATAGTAAACAGACTTAAGCTGTAGTGACAAAATTTTGTAACCCATTTTTGTTTTTCATCTTAGAAGTAATACATTAAAAAATTGCCATCAGAAATATATGGAATGTGTTAACTTAAATTTGAAACATTAAAAAAATGAGAAAAGGACCTTGTTATAGAGACTGGAGAGATGGCACAGTGGTTACGAGCACTTAGTGCTCTAACATTGGACCCAGGTTCAGTTCCCAGCACCCACATGGCAGCTCACAACCAGCTGTGACTCCAGGTCCAGGGGATCTGATGCCCTCCTGTTGTCTCCAAAAGCTCCACGTGCTCACATAGTGCGCATGTGTACACAATGACAAACATTCATATAATAAAATAAAAAATCAGTAACTCTTTAGAGGAACCCTGATTAGTGCTTTCTGCTTTTTTTAAAAGGAGTTTTACTGTCCATCTCTTCTTTATTTTCTATTCCTTTCTGATATTTTTTAATAGGAGGAATTATTTGGCTTTTCTTGCTGTATGTCATCCTCCATTATTTAAAACATATTTATCTTCATAGGAACACAAAAGAAGACTACATCAAATCTACCCATGTTAATGACATATGCTTTTTAAAGTACTAACATGTGGACATGTTTAATACCCTGCATTGATTTGCATTCAGTGTGCCTAAGAGCTGTTTTGTCTTATATGTCTGAGAGGCATCTGGCCAATGGCAATTTCCTCATCTTTCCATATTAAGGACAGCATGGAGATGTTTAAAACAATGTCTTCTTGCCTTCCACCTGCAGTAGCAATATAGTCTATGTGGGCTTAATTGCCACTATTAGCTGGGTACATGAGCAATCACATTTATCTGAATGAGAGCTGCTAGCCAGGAAAAGTGTGTGTGGGGGTCTCTTGAGAAGCACTTCTCCCTGCTGTTTGGCTTACCTAATTTCCCTTTTTCTATATAAATCCAGGAAATCTCAAGAATTCTCCAGCTCCATCATGGCATTTGCACAAAGATTAACACCTGCTCCTCTCTTTAGGGAAATAGTAGGGATTGTCTCCTTCATTATTGGAAGTAGACATCATTTAGTCTTAAGAAATCTGCATATTAGTAGTGAGCTGGAAGCTGTCTTCAGTCATGAGACTTAGATTTACATTTTAAGCAGTTTTCCCAACATTTCCCCAGCATCTCTGAAACATTTGCTGGGTGATGAGGAGTGCTCTCTGAAATTGGCATGTTGAGTCTTCTTATAGTATAAATAAATGTCAGGTTCTTCCCCTACCCTAAAGACACCTGGTTATCTAAAGGTAAGCATTCTCTTTTTAGCTTGTTCAAGTCTCCTTGGGCCTTGAGCTTGGGACTTTTGGTTGATTATGGTGAAGGCTAGGCCTTGAGTTTTATTCCTTTCTGATCCCATTTATTTCATTTGATGGCTATATCCTAATCTTGACCGTGTGATTCCACAGTCCAGGGGATGTTCTAATACAGGATGGGAAAGAGAGTATGGCAGGATCTCTCTGATGCTACTGAAATTCCACAGTAGAAACTTGAGCTTGTGTCTTCCTGAGAAAGGGTCAGAGCAGGTTTATTCCACCAGTCACTGAACTGAGATCCAGAGGGATAGACATGGCACTTTCCCTTGTGAAGTGTAAATTGGGAGAAGTAAGCTTTACACATGGATCATGCAAAGGTACATGCCAGTTTTCTGAAGCTACTTATAGAGATCAACCATAGTTTACTTACAGAAATACAAACATATTCCCAAGGAAATTCTTATTTTTCCATTTAAAAATTATTTTTTATTTTTCTCTGAGATTTATGTTGCCTTGATACAGGATTGATGTCGCTACCAAGAGAAATCCAGACTGACTTATAGTACCCGTGGCTTTTAATCTTTGCTGTTTTTTTTTTTATCTTTATGTCTATCTAAGACATTGATCTTATTTTAGATGATCCAATTCCCTTACACTTCCCTGAGGGGCTCTGCAATTTGGTGTTTTCATATTCTCATATCTGAAATAATCTAGCTGTTTTGGGAATTTCCTTGACCCATCTGCGCTAGAGAAAATCCAAGGAACCCCGTTTAAATGCAAGTGATGGTGAGGGAACCTGTGTTTCCAACCCAGGAAGGGCATTTGCATTTTAATGGGGATTCAGAACTTACTGCAAAGCTTTATCCTGCTGAAGAGAAATCTGAAGTTCAGGTAAATCAAGTGGGTAATTCAGTCTGCAGTATGGCCTTTTGGTTTTTCATAGCATTGAGTATGGGTCTTCTATTTATAACTCATTCTACCTTTACTCCATCGGTATTTCTCACCTTTGAGTTATTGCCATGGACCCATAACAGATTTTGTTGGATGTACAAATAGCTGTAGTACTAACTACCTAACAGATTCTAATTGTCTTTGTCTTAATAGTGTGAACACCATTTGCTTCAAAATTAATTATAGATTAACAATGCTACACATTATTTGTATATACATATATAGCTGCATCTATATTTGGGCATGCACCAAGACAAAATGCTATTCAAGTAGAGAAACTTTGGTTATGTTTTTCCTAAGTTAAAATCACTGTGGGGGAATGTAAGTTGAGGCTTCTCAAAGAAGCCAAGCCAATGTGGAAAGAATTTGGCAAACTGATTAATTGTGGAGAGTTTGAATGTTGCAGATAAGATCTTGAGCCAAAATCCTTCTGGTTCGTGTCTAGTTCCCTTAATATCCATGTTTTACACATTTATTTTATTTATATGTGTGTATGTATGTATGAGCACGTGTATGTACATGCCTGCAGAGGCCAGAAAGGAGTATTAGATACCCTGGAGCTAGTGTTACTTAGGCTTGTGAGCTGCTCAACACTTGAGTTCTATATAACAGCAATAGTTTTAACTGTTGGTCCATTTCTCTAGGCCCTGTAATATCCTTTTTAAAGCTACCTTTGTTTTTTACCTCATGCCACATATTTTACCTAGTGCGCTGGTGGTTTTCAGATATAGCATATGACTTGTCATGTATAGCTAAGATTATAAGAGGCTCTGACTGTACCCACTCAAAAGCTAAGAAAGCCATCAGGCACTATATAAAGCATACTGTAGAGTTTCCAGTTTTTCTACAACCCACGTATGTGATGTCCCCATTAATACACTGATAAGGGTTTTGCTACCTGCTGTTTTTTGTTCTGAGAAAATAAAAGTTCATTTAGCCACTCCCACGTTTGTAAAACAAGTGTCTTGGTTGTTAGGCTTTCATCATTCATATGTGGCCTAGACCAAATAATCTAATTTTGAAATAAGAGTTGAATTGTACATTGCAGCGAGTTCCAGTTGGGTTCAACTTTGCTTGAGGAACATAGGAAACTAAATTACAACTGTGACTTTTTATGTTTATTTATTTATTTATTTATTTATTTATTTATTTATTTATTATTGGTTTTTCGAGACAGGGTTTCTCTGTGTATCTTTTGGAGCCTATCCTGGCACTCACTCTGGAGACCAGGCTGGCCTTGAATTCACAGAGATCCACCTGCCTCTGCCTCCCGAGTGCTGGGATTAAAGGCGTGCGCCACCAATGGCCGGCTTACACCTGTGATTTTTTTCAGTGCCTTGTTTCTGAAACAGATGGAAGGAGGAAAATGGATGATTCTCCGTTTACATCACTTCAGAGGTAGTGGTCAGCCACTTGTAAGGTTTGCGTAAGATATGAGGTCAGGACAATTGCAGTCTATATAAGGGTCAGTTATATAGCTTTAAGGAACATATTGCTTTCACCATTCTTCTGCTGGAAGTTTCCTGGGAGATAAAATCATTTCATTCACTTGGATGTATAAATTCATACATCTTCGACATCTTTCATGCTTTTTTTTTCTGTGCACAGTGGCATATCCAAGGAGTAAAGGCTGTCTTCTTCTGAGCATTGGGTGTTTGGGGAGGAGCTGCAGAGATCTGATTTGTAAGTAAGCTGTGGATGAAAGATGTGAGCTGAGAGGGTAGAAACAATACATCAGATGAGCTTAGTAGATAAAAGTCTTGCTGTGCATCCAGGGGACTGGACTTTAATTCCCCAGAACCAATGTGAACACCAAGGCAGCTATGAGTATTTGTGATCCTAATTCTTGAGAGGCAGAGATGATGGATTTCCAGAGGAGGCTGACTACATCAGCTTGCTCTGGGTCAACTGAGAAACCAGTAAATAAATGGAAGGATATGGAAAAAGACATCCACTGTTAATGCAAGCACACACACACACACACACACACACACACACACACACACACACACACACACACACAATCAGGTGGAAGCAGGGCTCCCTGGCTGACTTGAGGTACTCACTTCCACTGTGGTAGCTTTTATTTCCTAAGAAAGAGTCTTGCCACTAGTTTGGTAGAGAGCTTAGAATCTGTATCTTTATATATATATATATATATATATATATATATATATATATCTTAAAGCTTCTTGCATTATAAGCAAACTGGCTTAGTGAGAGATTAGTAATATTTTCTGGATTCCTGTTACTATGCTCTGAACCACATCTTTTAGTGTTGTTGCAACTTCCTGATACACCTGAGACTTTAACACAGTCACAGTGGAAAAAGAAAGCATCTTTAACAATTGGTATTGGTATAACTGAATGTCAACCTGTAGAAAATTGCAAATAGATCTATATCTATCACCACGCAAAAACTCAAGTCCAAGTGGATCAAATATCTCAACATTAATCCAGTTATGCTGAGACGAATAGGAAAGAAAGTGAAAGGTAGCCTTAGTACATTGGAGATCACTTCCTAAATAGTAGTAGTCTATGCAGTAGCATAGACACAGAGAGCAACAATCAATAAATGGGGCATCCTGAAGCTGAAAAGCTTCTGTAAGGGAAAGGACACAATCAATAAGACAAATGGCAGTCTATAGAATGGGTAAAGATCTTCACCAATCCCGCATCTGTCAGAGGGCTGATCTCCAAAATATATAAAGAACTCAAGAAACTAGATACTACAATACCAAATAATCCAATTAAAAAATTGGGTACAGATCTAAATATAGAATTCTCAATAGAATAAACTCAAATAGCTGAGAGACATTTAAGGAAATGCTCAACATCTTTAGTTGTCAGGGAAATGCAAATCAAAATAACTCTGAGATACCATATTACAACTATCAGAATGGCTAAGATCATTGATGACAGCCTATGTTGGAGAGAATATTGGAGTAAGGGGAACACTACTCCACTGCAGGTGGGAGTGTAAACTTTAACAATGGCTTTGAAAATCACTATGGTGGTTTCACAGAAGATTGGGAATTAATCTACCTCAAGACCCAGCATTACCACTCTTGAGCATATACCCAAAGGATGCTTAACCATACCACAAGGACACTTGCTCAGCTATGTTCATGGCAGCATTATTCATGATAGCCAGAACCTGGAAACAACCTAGATGCTCCTCAACTGAAGAATGGTTAAAGAAAATGTGATACATTTGTACAATGGAGTGTTATTCAGCAGTAAAAACAATGACATCATGAAGTTTTCAGGCAAATGAATGGAACCAGAAAAAATAATTATGAGTGAAGTAACCAGACCTAGAAAGACATTGTATGTACTCACTCATAAGTGGATACAAGATATAAGGAAAGGATAACCAGACTACAATTCAGGGCCCCAAAGAAGCTAGTTATCAAGGAAAACTACAAGAGGGGCAGACACATGGATCACCCTGGGAAGGCGAAATAGATGAGATCTCTTGGGTAAACTGGGTGTGGGGGGCCAGTATACAGGAGGCGATGGGGGATGGGAACATGAGGGGACAGGATGGTTTAGTTGGGGGATGGACAAAGTGGGAGAGCAATGAAAATATATAGAGGGAGCAATTATGAGGGTAGGGAGAAACCTGATGATAGGGAAACTCCCAGAAACCCACAACAATGATGCCAGCTAAGACTTCTAGCAGGAGTGGAGTGGGTGCCTGAAGTAGTCTTCTCCTGTAATCAGGTCAGTGACTACCCTGTTATCATAGAACCTTCATCTAGCAACTGATGGAAGCAGATGCAGAGATCCACAGCCACACACTGGGTGAGCTCCTAGAGTCCAGTCGAAAAGAGGGAGGAGAGATTATATGAACAAGCAGCTAGTCAAGATCTTGAAGGGGAAACCCACAGAGACAGTTGACTGGAGCTACTGGGAGCTCAGAGACCCTAGAAAGACATCTTGGGAGCCTTCATGGGACCTAACTAGGCCATCTGTATGTGGGCAGAAGTTGTGTAGTTTGGTCTGCTTGTGGAACCTCTGACAGTGGGACCAGGATCTATCCCTGATGCACGAGCTGGCTTGTTAGAGCCCATTCACTATGGTGTGATGCCTTGCTCAACCTTGATGCAATGGGGAGGGGCTTTATCCTGCCTCAACTTAATGTGCTAGGGTTTGTTGATTCCTCATGGGAGGCCTTCCCTTTTCTGAGGAATGGATAGTGTAGGTGGGTTGGGGGAAACAGGAAGAGGGGAGGGAGGAGGAACTGTATTTAGTATGTAAAATGAATAAAAAGATAAAAAAGACCAGGAGAAGAAGTTTCTTTAATTTTTATTATTTTGGGGGGACTCCTCACATCATCATATTTCACCCTTGTTATGTAATATAGACTTAGTAGAGTGCCTACTTTGAGATAGACATTGTCATAAACATTTTAAAAGTAATATTTCTCTTTCTTTCTTATTTCCTTCTTCCTTCTTTCCTTCTATCCTTCCCTCCTTCTTCCTTACTTCCTTTGTTTTTCCCTCTCTCCCACCTCCCCCTTCTGTTTCTTTAGAGATAGCATCTCAATATGTAGCTCTGCCTGTTCTGGAACTTACTATATAGACCAGACTTACCTCAAATTCACAGAGATCCTCCTGAGTTCTGAGCTTAAATGTATTTGCCACTACATCTGGCTTATTTTTTATTTTTAATTAGGTGTATTTGAATATCTTTGTATGTGTCTATGCACATGAGTGCTGGAACTGAAGAGGCCAGAAGGAAATGTTGGATACCCTGGAACTGGAGTTACAGGTATTTGCAACCACTCCTCAGTACTGGAAACTGAACTCCAGCCATTTGGAAGAGAAGTAAGTACTCTTAAACACTGAGCCATCTCCCCAACCCCTCATGGAATCACAATATTCTCACACTTGCCTATGATTTTGAGAGCTTTTACACATGATCTGCAATGCCTGCCTAACTGATATGAATTCAATCTTTGCTTCTGTGGGATTTGCATAGCATCTCATGCTCCCTTCTCATCATAGGTCATGATTTCCATTACCCAACCAGTTTTGTCTAGGAACACTTTCTGATAAAACTGTATTTTCACATGCAAACTGTTTCAGAATTGGAATTCTACCTAAATCTATCACAATTTTATAGTCATAGAAACTGAAGTCCAGACAGGTAAAATAACTGTCCTAGGGCTACATAGCCAGTAATTGGCTCACTTGAGAGTCCTAGTAAAGAAGTGTGGCTTCTTTTAACTTTAAAGAGGAAAAGGAAGAATAGCTTCAGGAGCCTGATGGAGAATCAGAAGGAACTGTCCTTAAGAGGATGATAAGATGGTACGAGTGTCTAAGGGGTGCTGATGCCAGGGACAGATGACTTGTAGACAACTCTCTACGATCAAATTGAAAGCTATCATTAAAAGATTGAAGCTGATAATATAGTTGTGTCTTCCAATACTTGGGTAAGAGGAAAGAAAGTCTGTTATGATAAATCTTTCCCCATCAAAGATCATTGCTCTTCAGCTGTATAAGATGCAGATATCTAATCCCACCAAATTCTTGTGATGTGCTGTACAACAGTGATCCGGTTGGCAGCAGTGTTGTATCACTTCAACTGTGTGTGTGTGTGTGTGTGTGTGTGTGTGTGTGTGTGTGTGTGTGTTTGTAGAGGCCAGAATAGAACATTTGACTCCTTAGAGATGGTCTTAAAGGCATTTGTGAACCACAAGACTCCTATAATCATAGTTGAATAACAAGTACTCATAACCACTGAGCCATTTCTTCAGCCCCTTTTCTTTTCAAGCATAGGTTCATGGGATTGAGCATGTGTCCTTGTGCTTACAAAGCAAGTACTTTCCTGACTCTCCAGCCACAACACCATGTTTTAAGGGGATAAACCTTACGTTTAATATTAATATGAGCAAAAAGAATAAAAATGTTAGGGACACAACATTAAGATGAGTTTGGTTTCAGTACCTATCTACATTGGCCTTGTTCATGTCATTATAACTTGTACAGTTTCTAGTTTCTCCCTTGTAAAATGGAAGTGCAATTTCTCCCTCACACAGTTTCATAAAAGAGTTCCCATTATGCCTGACATGTAGCACTAAATGCATAACAGCCATTATAAGTTCTGAACCTTTGAAAATATTTGCTTGGTTTCTGGACAAAGTAGCAATATCTGATATAGGGTCCAGAACAGAACAGATTATTTTTAATATACCTTTTAATATACCATTCATATTATTTCATTGAGATCTTCAGGTATGCATGTATTTTTTATCATATTCATTCCACACTCCTCCTCCCTGAATTCCCTCCTAGATCTATCCCATCTACACAGTATCCCCCAACTTTATGCTTTATGTCTTTCTTTCTTTCTTTCTTTCTTTCTTTCTTTCTTTCTTTCTTTCTTTCTTTCTTTCTTTCTTTCTCTATCTGTCTGTCTGTCTATCTATCTATCTATCTATCTATCTATTTATCTATTTTATCTATCTGTTTATTTGTTTAAAATAATCCACAGAGTCTAATTTGTGTTGTTCAGATACTCATGAATTTGGGACCCTCAGCTTGATCATGGTTGACTATAGGAGCAATACCCATAAAGGAAACTGACTACCCCACCCCCAGAAGCCATCAACTGCTAGTACAGCCTCAGTTAGGTGTGGTGGTGATGGCTTGTAAATCTCTTCCACCCTTAATTCTAGATTGTTGTTTGGTTTCATCTTGTGCAGGTCTTGTATAGGTAAACCTAACTGTTGTGTTCACAAGAGCATTGCTCCTAACATGTTCAGAGGATACTGTTTGAAATAGTCCTCCCTTAAATATTTCTACTCCCTTGTTGAAAATATTCCTAAAGCCTTGAAGAGGATAGTGTTATAGATGCCCCATTTAAGATGAATACAGCACAGACACTTGGACTGTTAATGAGTTTCTTCTTTAACCACTATCCACTACACAAAGATACTTCTTTGATGAGATATGAGAACTGCCCTAATCTGTATGTATATTGATGAAAGTTTAGAGGACATTTTGCTACTGTGTACACTTAGCAATATAGTAGTAGTAAGTTCCCTCCTGTGGTTTGTGAACTTCCCACTCATTGGTTCTTGGGTAGATTTATAGTACCAGTCATATTTTACTCCTGTGTAGGCTTTAAATCTGATTGGATTATTGTTGGTTACCTTCTATAACACATGTGCCACTATTATCATGTGGGTTACTTTTGTAGCTCACAAGGTTTATAGCTGAGTGGGGAGTATTAATATATTTTTCTCTAAGTAGTATATCTAGCATCTTCTAGTACTATGAAAGCTAGCCAGCAGGAATGAAGCTTCTGTCAGTGTCATCTGTATTTATCCATGTTCTATGACTAACATTTGTCGTATCTTTAGCAATAGGCACTTACTAGGGAATTTTGTTGGACAACCAAGAACAACGGAAATACTCTTTCCTGTTGTGTGTGTGTGTGTGTGTGTGGGGGGTGTCTCTGTGTCATCCTTGATCAAATTATTGAGGGGTGCCTTCCCATACCTGGCACTGGGTTTTTCATTTGGCAACCTATGGCTTCTTTGAGGAATAGTATCCCCATTTAAAGTAATCAAATTAAACTCATATTTTGAGGTTTATAAAATAATAGGTTTCAATATGAACTTTCCAAACATCCTTACTATTAGTTGTTCTTCCCCCAGTTCTTCCTCTGCACTACCCTCCCAGCCAAATTATTTTTCAATACCCAATTATCTAAAGCAACAACTACAAACCTTCATTTACTTTCATCATATCATGGTTATTGTGGGTTAGCCTATGTGGTTATATCATGTCACTCAGCCTCCCTTGGAGATCTTATAGCACTCAGACTGATCTCAAACTTGCAGTCTTGCCTCAGCCTCTGAAGTCCTGGGAACACAATGTAATGCACCACTACACATGGTTCATACTAATATCTGTAATTGGAAGAAACATCCAATGATCTACGTTACTGATGTATGTGTTGGGAAAATCACATATACTCTAGAAATTCAAGACAACAATTATTAATCCATTTAATCATCTCAGCTTTTAGATAGTAAAGAAAATATTTTTTATAAAATAGATTCTGGAAAATATGATAGCTTATATTTACTTCCCAGATATGTTAGTTACCCAAAGCATCCTGAGACTTTCAGTTTAATCTCACTGGCCTTAGTGATACAGCAAGTATGTTTATGAAGCACTGAGCACAGTTCTTGGTAACATGCTGTTCTCTGAGGTCCCTTCACCTGCTTCACAGCTACTTTGTAGACCTTGGTTTCACTGAGTGGATGTGTTCCTAGTTTTCAGGGGCATTCTTGTGGTTGTGGCTGACAGTATAAGATCAGTTAGGTGGATTTTTTAATCTTTGAAAGATGTCTTAGGCTGGTTTAAAAAGGCAGTCACAAGAATTGTCCCAGAAGGAATAAATGGTAATCCTTTAGAAATGCTGAAAAAGTATTTGAAAATAAGACTAGTCATCACTTTGTCAATCTAAAGCCTTTGTAAGTAGCTAATACCACCACTTAGTAATCAGAAAGACCAAGAGGTTATGGTTTTGGTAGATAACAGAATAATCCTTTGCCTATTTCCCTCAACCTCTTAAAATTATTCCAGAGAATAAAATCTTCTGGAAGTGACACATAATTAGAAATAACCTCTTAGTTTCCTTAATTATCCATAAAATAGAATTTTTACAGAACAGTAAGCCAAAAGACTTTGACTGTTAATATATCTTTAGTAAATTAATAGTTTGACTTAGCTGAATTAATAGTAATTCATATTATTTCTTTGTGCTTCAGTGTAGTTACCAAGGAAATAAATTTAGCTGTGAACATTTTATATTCCACTTTAAATAAAAGAGAAAATTCTGAGTTATTATTTTTTTCAGGAAACATTTTGTACATTGTCTTATTTGACAGGGAAAGAGAACCATAGAAAACAAATGATTACCTCTTTCATGCAAATGTGAGTTGCTTACCTAGTCTACCTAGTCCAGTTTATCTACACTTACCCTAGGTATTTTCAAAGAAGATAAAATGAATCCAGACAAAAATTTAACAAAGAAGGAAATTTAACGAATGCAATAATACTTTAACAATTGTGAATCAACTATTATCTACAGTTGAGAGTCGGCAAACTGTAACCTTGTAGGACAAAGCAAGTTTTTAAAATAAAGATTTCTTGAAATATAGCAATCATTCGCATATTCTCTGTGGTTGTTTTCACATTAGAATACCAGACTTAAATAGGACTGTGATATAGAACACATAGCCTGTAAGCTCAAATGTCTGTGCCATTTTTGAAGATCTTTGGTAGTCTCAGAACTATGGCATCAGTTTAGAAGAACAGCCTTTGTTTGTTTGTGGACACTAAGAATCCTAGATGCACTGCAATGAAGATATTTATATGTTACCTCTAAGCCCAGGTTATAGCTTATTACTAATGCAGGAAATAGACAATGGGGGAAATGAAATCCTTAACCCGAGTGTTTGTACTGGTGACGATATGTCACCAGCAGCTTGAAGAACTGTCAGAATATCTGTTCTGTACTTTAGTGACATCTTACTAATATGAAAGTTTAGTAGAAAAGCCCATGGAGGTACCTGTGGAGGCTCGTGAGGCTCTCTATGGTCCTGCAATCCAAGTTCTAGAAGTTTCCAGATCACACTGTACTCCCCTGCCGAACATGGCAGGGATCTATGCAGAATACAGTCCTGGTCCAGACAGGGTAGGCTATTTGTATGCAGGCTGATCAGATCCTTGACTAATTTCAATTAGAATATTATGACTGTTAAATAAAGGGTTGGGGGATTCTGTTAGTTAAACACAAGCAGTCTATTATTAAAAGTAAACAGTGACAATTTTAGTAAGTTTAACTTATAGGACATCATTGGTAGACTTTCTGAATTTACACTCTTTCCTAATAGACCAAATATCAACACCTATGCTTATTTTCAGGTCTTCATCAAATTGTTAATCTGTTTATGTGACTGATTTTTTGCATGTTAAATGCAAAACTTACTCATTTTATGCTGTAAGGTTTTTAAAAAGCAGATAACATAATCAAATCTTGTGGGTTATTGTCTACATTCTGTACATGTGAATAAGAATAATGTTTATTATTTTAGGCAGATATGCAACTGAACCATGTATTTAGATGGCAGAGATGGTATAAAGGGAAAAAATTGTCCAGGAGAGAGTTAAAAAAGAGACTTTAATTCAAGTAGTGTGGAAATACTGCTTTATGGCAAGTCTCAGTTTTAAGTTTTCTAGTAGAGTGCAGGAAAGTATTCTAGCCAAACAGACCAGTGTATACAAAGGTCTAAGGCAGAGGGACACCTTGCAGGTCTGATAAAAAAACGTGCTAGTGAAAGCTTCTTTGAGTTTCCTTTTGGGGTGCCATTTCTTCTACATTAGCCTAAAATTATACAAATGAGAGAACATATAGAGAGTCCAGTGTGTTTGGCATACAATCCCATGATGTGTTCCCAATACACTTGTTACTGCTGATGTCATCATTGCTGTTACAAAAGTATTCATATTTCTTTTTATCTTCATTGTTTAGCATCTTGTTTTCTTGTGATTTAGACAGTTGAATTTCAGAAATGAAAATTGGCCTGACTTCTTAGAAGAATTTTTGTAAGACTTTTGGAGGCAACAAAAAGTTACTCTGTTAAGAATTGGTCTAGAAAAATGAGAATCAGTCTACCACAAGATCCAGCAATTCCACTCTTAGGCATATACCCAAAAGATGCACATTCATACAACAAAGACATCTGTTCATTGTAATTTGGTAGAAAGATACCTCTTTGCCTAAAAGATAAAGATTTTGAGTTAACAGAGGGATTTTACTGTTACATCTGTTCTGGGTTTTCTGGATACCTTTTGGCTTTAATATTTATAGGTAGGTGACTTCTAGGTCAGGGGAGAAAAAACATTAGTCATGAGTATCTACTTCCATATTATCATGGTATACATAGGTAAAATTTGGGGATGTGAAATATTCAACAATCGTATATCAACTACTTTTACAAATGAAGTTTTAAAAAGAGATGGTAACTCAGCATTAACTTATTTATATAAGATGAGAAAGATGAATGAATGCAAATTCTTTTAGGACAAGCCTTTGATATTCTCCATAACTCTGCAAATGTTACATATTCAGAAATATTCAGTACATATTTGCTAAGTACATGAATGAATAATGATTCATGTATTGTTGGATGAGTATTTGTGATGCTAGATTTCCTGTTCATGGTCAGTTTTAAGTCATTGAAATGTAGCCAGTGTAGTTATTTTGTAAATTAACTGTGGCAAATTATCACTTAAAGTATATTCTATTATGAGTTAAACAAAGCTTTCTACTTTCCCTGTTTCTCCCAGCTTGTTCTGCCAAAGTGATCTGCCCCATGGTGAGGGAGGAGGATCTTTTGACAGTGGAGATTTTTATATGACCTCTTACTATTGCAGACTGCCTCTTCTAATGTTATCTACATGTGGCTTGGAGAATAAGATAGCTTACACTGTATTTTTGTATGCATGTGTTTATAAATTATATTTCAGAATAATTTCAGATAATTGAAGGGGTGACTTGTGTGTAAACATAAAACATTTTTCTGTTGCTCAAACAGTACCCCAAGATTCGCCATGTGATTGTATAAATTCCTCACTTTAAACCAAGCATTGGTTGGTTATACTGGCATATTCTCTATCTTAGATGGATCCAATAGTCCTTTACTTTGTAGACTATTAAACAATGGTAACCTTTCCAAAGCTGCATTAGGCTTCTATGACTTATTTGGATTCTAAAGTCTCTTGGTCTATTTACAGAAGGGCAAACATCTCACTAGTTTTGTATGGGCCAGTGGAATTTCTCCTGGGACATCCTTCCTGTGTTTCCATTTGCATTGGGACATTTAATGGTTAGTTGATTATATGTGTATACAGCCCATGAGTCAGCCAAAGACACAACACACGCTTGTAGTTTTCTTTTGCCAAAAGCAATTCTTTACAGAACAGCCTGCAGGTAGTACTCAGTGTGCTTTTCATTTCCTTGAATGACATATTGTATAAAGTCTTCCAAGGGGATCCTCATACTGTGGATAAACAATAGAAGAGAGTTATTTCCCATGGGGAATTTGAAGTCACAGCCCATCACATTTATTGACAAAAGACAAATTATTTCCTTTATTGTATTAAATGCAGGGGTCCAATTGATTTATGCTCCTAACTCATAGACATCCTCCTCCTTCCTATCCCAGACTTACTTAATGGAAATATAGAATGTAGTGATTACATTGAGCAATTACACAACTTTTTGATGTGGCAGAATTCTTCCCTTTTCTTTTAACAGTGAATCCTTAATAGAAAGCTTTCTTACATCCTCAGAGTGAATTAAATCTTCTGTGTCTAATAAAATTTACCCCTTACATGGTATTGGCCCACATACATTCACACCATCTTTTTTTTTAACTTCTTTTTTCGCTTGGGAATTGGAAAGCTATATTCAATTATGGTAAGGACTTGTGTTTGAAAGCATTAACATTTGTTGTATAGTTTAAATTATCTATGGTAAGGCCTTTACAGAATACACATCCTAACTCTTTGGATGCCATCATAGGTAAAAGGAGGAGATAGGTAAATAGATTTAATATTCAATTAAAATTAAATTAAATAAAATTCAATTTAATAATTGAAGCCAGATACAAACCCAAACAGTATGGTATAGTCAGTGGTGTTATCTTCAATCAAGACAAATTTATCTTTTGATGGATTTGCTGGTCTGCAGAGTTTATTTCTCTCTGAAGTGCAGCCCAAGGTTGTAACAGAGCCAGGGGGCTCATAGATTTCAGATTGACATCCTTTTATTCCTCTCTCATTCTACAAAGCATTACAGGTGTTGTGATTGATTTTCATGGGATTCACAAAACTTCAAGGTAGCCCCCAACTGGGGAAAGAGAGTCCTCAGTGGAAAAACAGGAAACTACACTCCTGTCAGCGACTACTTGCAAAGTTATTTACCCATCTTTGTGTTGGCTTCTCATGTGTTGTAACCCTTTTATCGATTCATAGATGACACAAACACATGCTCAATCACCTGAAGCAAATGGAGGAGATGAATATCTCATCCACACGCTAAATGAAACAGAATGTTATCCAAGATAGGTAGCTGTAAATTCAAGTGTCTTTTGTGGAATGACTGTTGGTAAGTTAATCTCCTATGTTCTTCAATTTTTTAGTTACAACTGGAAAGCTTGTTATATTTTATTTTTAAATTGAACTTACTTTGAAAACATAAATATACATATTAAAGACACATTTATCCTGTCCTAATATTTGTAAATAGAAAATATTTATATGCATGTTGCTGTCTACACTTTCCTATGGTTTCTTATA
The DNA here is from genome assembly GCF_003668045.3 of Cricetulus griseus. Lineage (NCBI taxonomy): Eukaryota > Metazoa > Chordata > Mammalia > Rodentia > Cricetidae > Cricetulus > Cricetulus griseus. The sequence goes on along the minus strand of NC_048601.1, from coordinate 35,119,444 downwards.
ATTCTATTATACATAGGCATATAGGAAACATTTATAAAGATCATGGTGAAATAACTCTTTGTGTGCATTTGGTAAAGGTCTCTCTGCATAAATTAGTCAGCTCTGTGTGAAAATAGTAAATAACAAAGAGATAAACATTTGTAAGACATTGGGCTTATTTTAGGACGCAGTTTTAGAGGGAAAGATTGGTTGCTTCCCATCGCCTTGTGTTTGTGGCAGAGCAGCTCATCATGATGTTAAAACTGCTTACCTCATGATAAGGGGCCCATAAGATGGAAAGAAAGGACCTGAGGTCCATTGTCTTCTTCAAGGGGATATTCCCATTAACTTAGAACCCACTGGGTCCTTCCTCACAGAAGGCATCATATCCCAACAGCACCAACTTATCTAACAATCCACCCTCTGCCACAGGAACTTTTGGCAGACATTTATGATTCAAACTATATTGTCCACTAATGGACATGCCTAGTGAGAATCCTGTAGTATCTGGGACTGGATAGCATGGTACAAGTGAGTTAAAATGACAAGCCAGCAACAAAAAGTTTATAGGAAAGTGAATGCTAACGGACTTTCCCCATGGTTTACCAGGGCTAACTTGATGGCATGACAGAAGAATCGTCAGGATTTACAGACACATTGTTAGAGACATACAGAGGACACCTCTTGTTTTCAGCCTCAAATGGTGTGAATGCCACTTCTTTTATGTTACTTAGGATTTGGAGGAAAACATTTCCCTTGGTAAAGATGAAAGACCTGAACAATTCACAAAAAAATTAAAATACTTCTAAAGTCAAATAGGGTCTCAATGTATAAAATGGTTTCCTCAGATGTTTGCCATTGATGCCACAATTAAATTTCCACATGCACACAGGGTGAGTCTGAGAAAAATCTTAGTTCTTTTAGATTCTTAGGGAAAAAATCAACACATTAGAAAAGTGGGCTCTTTAGAGAAATCCCAGCATGGAACCCATTTGAACAGAAAAAGAACTGTTCTAGGATTGGACATGATTATTAACTCCCAACTCTTTATTTCCTACTTGATTTTTTTCTTTGTTGGGTTAGAATAACAGCAACAGCAAATGTCAATCTCTAGGTCTATTTTTTGCCTGCCAGGTGCTTACTGCAGTTAATGTTACAGATTTGAAAAATGGATGGAGTCTCATTGCAAGCAGGGCAGCCTAGTGATTTGTGGAAAAAATAGCTGCCTGTTTTCCTTTTCTTTTTTTTACTTTTTGCCATGCTGTGTATTTTATTTTCACCAGTCATACAAACAATCTTCTATAATATCCTTGGGCAAACCAGTGAAATTTGGCAGTCTGATTGCTAGGGGTTCCCCCTTCAGAGACCTGAGGATTGGTGACATAGATATGAAGTGTCTGGGTTCACAGTGCAGCTTTCTCCACATTATGAGGGGATCTCAGAGTAAGCAGGGGAGGTGGACAAATCCTTTGGTCTAGACTTTTAAGAAACTTCTCTCTTTCTCCCTGCTCAATGGTCTCCTTATTCCACATGATGTTCTGAGTCTTGGTTTTCAACTTGGGCTGATGAAAGCTGATCATCCCCCCATGGCCTGCTTGTCTGCCGTTTTCTTACAACCACTGGAGTCTGGCTCCGATGCCATGCTCCAGGTCTTGCTTCCTCCCATCAGAGTTCCTGCAGCGAGAGACCTCTACTTGTTTTTTAATATTGTTGTCAATCCTTGGCATATTTTGTGTCTCTTGAGTTCTTGAGCACCTCTCTTTCTCCACAGTAGAAGGGGAGAAGCCACGAAAATCTGGTATGTTTATCAGCTAGGTCGTGCAATGTAGATACTCATAAGGCAGACAGAGAGTGAAAGGTCTTTTGTAAAAGCTCATTAATATGTTTCTTCCCATGGAGGTGCTTAGCCAAGAATCATTTATGTTTTCTTATCCCCTATGAAAGTGTGTAAACCCCTCCCCAGTTCCTGACTTCTAAACAGTTCCTAGTTGTCCACTGTTAAGCACAGCCCATATCCATTGGCCTGAGATTAGATTTTAGGTTTTCTGGTGTTTGAGCCAAATGGGTAGGGAGTGGTGGCTTGGAATAATTAATTACCTTTCTGGTCTAGTAGGCAGATCAGTGTCAGGGAACTAGCAATTTTCTTTCCTTGGTGATGGAAAGAGGATATGAACAGTGAGTGAAAAGGTTAACATAATTATTAAAAGGTGATGACTGTGTTCAATCAGATAGCCTCTAATTTCCTTATAATCAGGAAGGAAGGATTGTGCTTCCCTCTGCTTTTGCCTTGGATGCTCAAGTTAGAATAGCAACTGCCTTTCTAAGTAAAAACAGACTCTGGACTAGGAAAGGTAAGAGTCGTTGGATGTAATCTGTGTCCTTCAAGATCATCTTTATATAATGGAGCTAGCTTCTTTGATACATATTTTGAGGAAAGATTTTTGAATATTTTCAGTTTTAAAAACAAACTGAAATGATTTGAATCCATAGGATGGACAAAAACAAAACAAAACAAAACAGCAACATCAACAAAACAAGGCATTTGGCCTTAACCTAACACCGCTTATTTTCTTCATGAAAACCATATAAAAAGTGACAGGGATGGGGAGTGCAAATGATGTAGGCATTATTTTGTAAAACTGGTAAGATTACTACTTTCTAATTTGCATTTGAATTTCTGTCTTGAGATTTGGCCCATAAATCAAGACAGGTCCTCTTCAGAACCGCAGTGATAGGGTGGAAGGGTGGAGCTAGACTCTGTCTGTGAGCCAGACACAATGAGGAACTGAAAGCAAAATATGGGGAACCAAGGAAATCCATGCATTACATTTGCTGGAGAAGTTAGAGCATGAAGGGCAGTCTAGTGCTCAGGGAAGTTAACCAGAGGAATTAGTACAATGGACAGAGAGGTATGATGGGGGATGTCCTTTTGTATATATGTTTCTCTCATTGGTTGATGAATGAAACACTGTTTGGCCAATAGAGATAGGAAGATAGGTGGGGCTAGGAGTTGAGGAGGATGCTAGAGAAAGAGTCAGAGAGGTGCCATGGAGAGACTCCATGCAGCTGCCAAAGGAGTAACAGGTCCAGGCATTCTCCAGTAAGCCAAGACCACGTAAAAATACATACATTTATAGTAATTGCTTAATAATTAAGAAAGAGGTAGCCAATAAGAAGCCCTAGCCATTGGCCAACACTTTAATAATTAATATAAGTCTTTGTGTGCTTATATGGGGCTGAAGCAGCAGTGGAACCTGGCAGGACAAGAAACTCCAGCAACAGGGGCATGGTGGAACTGTGGCTTCATTAATGTCTGTGGGGCTCTTCTTGGGCTTTGTTATGAGGGATGTAGATTAGCCTGTTAAGGGAAAAGGTGTGAGGCAGAGAATTTCATTAGGCATTTGTTTTGTTTACATATGTGTATGTGTTTGGTGTGAATGTATGTGTATGTATGTTTGCATGTACATGGGTGCAATTGTGTGTGGCTGCATATACCTTTGTTTACTCATGTATATGGAGGCTAGAAGTTGACTTTGGGTGTCTTCCTTAGCTACTATCCATTTTATTTTTTTTTCAAGAAATTATTTTTTATTAGTTCAAATTAGAAACTAGCCTGCTTCGGATGTCAATCCCTTCTCCCTCTCCCTTCCTTCCTCCCCCACCCCCACCAACCCCTACCCCATCATCCCTCTGCTCTCGGGGGAGGGTAAGACCCTCCATGGGGGAGTCCCTGAAGTCTTTCATATCATCCTGGGCTGGGCAGGGCCTAGGCCCTCCCCTATGTGTCCAGGCTGAGAGAGCATCTCTCTATGTGGAATGGGCTCCCAAAGTCCTTTCTTACTCCAGGGATAAATTCTGATCTACTACCAGAGGCCCCATGGAGTCCCAAGGCCTCCTCACTGACACGCAATTTCAGGGGTCTGGATCAGTCACATGCTGGCCTCCCAGACATCAGTCTGGGGTCCATTCATGCCCCTGTGTTCAGGTCAGCTGTTCCTGTGGACTTCACCAGCCCAGTTTTTACACAATGGAGTACTACTCAGAAGAAAAAAGCAATGGAATCTTGAAATTCTCAGGCAAATGGATGGAACTAGAAGAAACCATCCTGAGTGAGGTAACCCAGTCACAAAAAGACAAACATGGTATATATTCACTCATATATGAATTTTTAACATAGAGCAAATGATTAACAGCTTACAATTTACATCACCAAAGGAACTAGGAAACAAGGAGGACTCTAAGAGAAGAACGAATAGGCCTCTGGAGAAGGGAAAGGGGGCAGAATCTGCTGAGCTAATTGGGATCATGGGGGTAGGGGAGAGGGGGTGGAGAGAAAGAGAGGGGGAGAAGAGGAGGGGAGAGGAGGAAATGGGAGAGCAGGAAGGTTAAAGAATTCGGGAGGAGAATAGAGGAGAGCAGGATGAGAGATACCATAATAGAGGGAGCCTTTATAAGTTTGAGGAGAGATCTGGCACTAGGGAGATTTCCAGAGATTTACAAGGATGACACCAACTGGCAATCTAAACAATAGTGGAGAGGCTACCCTAAATGCCCTTCCTCTATAATGAGATTGATGACTGACTACCTTATATGCCATCCTAGAGCCTTCATCCAATGGATGATAGAAGTAGAGGCAAATACCCACAGCTATACATACACTGAACTGAACTCTGGAACCCAGTTGCAGAGAGGGAGGAGTGATGAGCAAAGAGGTCCATTTTTTGAGCCAGTGTCTCTCAATTTAACCCAGAGCTCACAGACTGTCTACTTTAGCTAGCCATCTTTCTCCAGAGATCCCCTTTTCCTGCCTTTCTGTTGAGATCACAGGTGACCACCACTCCTAATGACTTTTGTGTAGGTTCTGGGAATTCAAACTCAAATCCTCATTTTTTGCATATCCAACTGAGCCATCTCCTTTAGACCATATATGTAGTTTTAACAGTTAAGTGTTATCATGATCAAGAGTCTTTGAGTGTCTTGTATTTTGTTCTGAAGAGATATACAAAAACCGAAAAATGGAGGGTTTTAACTAGGTCAAATGTTGTTGGATGAAGTATAGAGAACTTCCATCATGCTGAAAGATCCATTTCAAGGCAGCAACTATATTGGAAAATGTATAATATCTACCAAACTATAAAACTATTACATTGTGAATATAATCTAAAACATTTAAAAATATTGGATTGGAAATGTGCTTTTAAAACTGTCACCAAAGTATGACAAATATTGAGAAAGAACAGAATCCACATGTCACTTACCATAGTTGCCAACATGTACTCTTATTTGGCTGATGGTCACAAATAATACCACACTATTAAAAGGTTTCTAGCTAGATATGGTGACACATGCCTACAATCTCAGGATTCAGGAGACTGAGCTTTTCACATTGGAGGATACATGGGTGTATGAAGTGACTTCAAGTCAGCCTGGGCTACTTAGTGAGACTTTGTCTCAAATTCAAAAACATAGAGTGGAAGGGGTGAAGACAAAACATTGTCTTTTTTCATGCATGGAATCTAGATATTTACATAGTCTTGAAAACAGAAAAGGAAATATTTGGGGGAGGGAAGAAGAGGGTCAGGGATTGAGGCAGGGGGGAAACCAATGGGTAGTATATGGTGAATATGAGCAAGGTACAACAATGTGTATACACACACACAACAAAAACACACATGCATACATATAAAGAATTACTAACACAAAAAATTTTAAACAAGAACCTTACCTATAAAACCCAAAGAAGCTTTTCAAATGCAGCAACTTTGGTGATGACTTGGGAAAAGGCAGGCCAGTTTTCCATGTGTACTGGAAAGGCATTTGGTGGGATCTAACATTTGTTCAGAATAAAGGCAGTCAACAAAGCAATGTACATTACATGGCAAGGTGATGGAGCCTAAGCTAGAGTAAGAATAGGAGCCATTCTGTCCTGCTGACGTTGGAGTAGTTAGTGTTGATGCTTAACATTGATTTGTATGGAATGATGATGTCAAGGGCTAAGATTGACCCAGATAAGCAGTCAACACTAAGGGTTCATATTGCTGCATAAGTTGCAGTCAACATTAGTAGTTGGCTACTTAACATTGTTCTGTCTGAAACAGTCAGCATTAGGGACTCACATTCTCTGTGAGGAGCAGTGTTAGGGGCTAATGTTGCCCAGTAGGGAGCAGTCAACCCTGCTGGTTAACATTGCTGTGTATGAGCAGTCAGCCTTAGTGGTTAACGTTGTTCTGTATGGCACAGTCAGAAGTAGGAGCTATCATTGCTCTACAAGGAGCAGTTAGCATCAGGCTCTATCCTTGCCCTGCTGTGTTCCATGCTTCCTCAGAGGTGTTAGCTAATACAATTCAGTCAAGAACAGAATGAGAGATGCAACAGATGTGTGAAGAGGATAGTAAATATCATTATTTTCAGATGAAAAGATTATATGATTGGAAAATATAAGAGCATTAACTCTGAAAGTAACAATTCAACCAGTTACTGGGTATACATGTGTGCGGGTGTGCACACGTATACACACACATACATACATACACACACACACACACACACACACACACACACACACACACACACTTCACTCACAATTTCTTACATTCAGACAAACCTTTTCAGATAAATTCAGACAAAATTTCTCTCTAGTAAAAGGTGAACATTCTTTCAAAAGAATTCTGCTTCTAGTTTCAGCACAACTGCACAAAATTCTTATGCTACAAATGTGACCAAACCAAAGGGCCTTTGAGTAGAAAGGTAAAGTGGAATGTTCTAGCCATTTCTTTGTAACTTCATGAAAATGACACAGTGTCCATTAAAACAGTAACCGGTAGGCTTTCCCTTTGTTCACTCAGACCATACAATGTTAGATTTATATTGGGAAGTTGACAGACTTTGGAATGTGAAATACACTTTCATAAGTCCAAGTTTGACCCTTGGTACATGAGTTGAAATATCAGCAGGGTGGTTTTACAAGTGTGGAAATAGACTTTATTATGTATAGGATTAATGTTTGAGAAAAGAGACTTTTCATTGGAAAAAGCTGAATCATTCAGCAACTTGAGGATGCGTGGGCAGACATCAAGGAAAAATTAAACATGAGTCTGTACTTAATACATCATGAAAAGTTTCATCAAGTTTTCAGAGTCAGAAATAACAATCACAAGATTACAAGGAAAGCAGCAGAGGATGATTTGAAATTTCAGAATGAGGATATCTTTCCAGATGTGAATTTGACAGCCAGAGTTCTTAAGAAAATCACAAAATAATCTTAAAAATAAGTATGGGAATGATAAACTTCTTTTTGCCCCTTTATCACTAAGTGATGGTAACTTGATACAAAATACACACCTAAACCATCTTTGGTGTCTTCAAGGATAAGGCAAATATTACTGTTATATAAAGAGGGCTCAAATTTTATAATGAAAAAGAATTGACATAGTTTTAGTGACATTATTTGTAAATATATAGGTGATAGAAGTGAAAATAAAAATAATAGTGGTTCTCTTGGCACTTGAGAAATGCTAGTCCTACTAGACTAGTCCGATAAGATAAATATCAGTCAAAGTGATGTAACCCTCTGTTTAACTGTAAAACTGACAGGATTCCAACCAGTACACACATATATTTTTGTTATTGAGTTGCCGAGAAAAAGAAGTCACACACATGTCCATTTGTTGGTACGATCTCATGGAGGGCATGTAGTAGTATATCTCTAAATTTAAGTATGTATACCCTTTGGGTAAGCAAATTTAACTTTAAAAATTTATCCTACATCTATACCTAAACAAACATGGACTAAAACCCAGGCAGAATAACAGACTATTATAATAGATGAAGCTTAGGCTTACAACACAAATTTACATTTATAAGGCATTATTAAATTAAGGCAGATTTCTATTGTGGAGGAATACTCAGTTAATAAAAAAACAACCCAGCAAGATCAAGCCTAGAGTACTTTGGGTGATGGAAAATACTAAGAATATGTTTAATTGAACAAATTTGCAATATTATAAATAAATCATTTGTCTTGTAAAGAAGAGAACACTATATATTTGTGTTAGCCAATGCCTGATGATAAGCCCAAGCAGAGATCCTTTATTGCAGAGTGTTTTGTGCTTCGATATTTAAACCTTGTCAAATAGATATTTTCTTTAAGAGTTTATTAATTTTTTACATTTGTTATTTATTTCTGTTTGCATATGTACATATTTTTGTGCTATTATGTGAATGTGTGGGGACCCACTCATCCCACAGCACATATGTGGACATCAGAGGACAACTGGTGTTGATTCCTTGCTTCCACCATGTGGATTCAGGGATTGAACTGAAAACATTGCACTTGGCAGCAAGCACCTTTACTCCCTAGAATCTTCCTAGCCCACGGATGTCCTCTTTTGATAATGAAAAAAATAAATAAAATTTGTTCTATTCACACAGGAAAAAGAAAAAAATGAATTATTAAAAATTACATACAAATAAAAAGGGAATTTTAAACATATAAAAACCCTGACACAAGTGAGTTTTACATAATATAAATTTCATCACCAAGTATGATATATAGAAAAAATAGTATATTAAATTGATAATAAACATAGTAATGACACTTTGTCTGCATGAAAGATATATAGGCCAGTGTGGTTACTTGCCTGGAAACTTCAGAGCAAATGTTGCATGATTTAAGGGTTAACAGTGCTGAGGCTGGTAAGTTGGCCAGTGATTCTCATATGAAATGGACCAGCTTTTATACCAAAGATTAGATTTGATGACTGCTCAGGAAGAAGTAGCAGAGAGTGCACAAATGGGCCCTAAGCTGCAGAACAAAGGAGATTGGGAGATCTGGGAAGTAGAGATGTATTCACTAATGGTGGTGATACTTGCCAAAGCCCATTTCCTGGCTTGTTCAGATCTGGGAATTAGAATACAATTGCAGGGAAATACAGAAAGGCAATTAGAAACCAGTTATTTGATTTTAGTGAGCAGTAAGAATTTTAGTTACCACTGTTTTTAATGCCTGTTTGTTTCATAACTGAGCACGTCCAGTCATTTACATTAAATTATGTGTCATGAACCCAATTAAAAAAAAAAACCTGGCTTGGCCCAGTGGTTGGTGGCATGTGCCTTTAATACCAGCACTCAGGAGGCAGAGGCAGGTGGATCTCTGTGAGTTCGAGGTCAGCCTGGTCTCCAGAGCGAGTACCAAAGCTACTTGAAAAACAAAACAAAACAAAACAAACAAACAAACAAAAAAGGCTTTACCAGTAACAATTTATATTTTTTTATTCTTGTGTTGGGGAGAGAAAGTATAATTTACATTGGCACCATCATTTTATGATTAATAATAATAGTAGATAGCATGTAACCTTTGTTTATTATATTGCTAGGAATTATACTACCTGTGATTAAAAACAACAAAGTGAGGCTATGAAGTTCATTTCGTTTTGTCTGTATGCACACATGAATGCATGTGCATACGTGCATGTGTGTATCTATGTGTGTATCTATGTGTGTGTGTGTGTGTGTGTGTGTGTGTGTGTGTGTGTGTGTGTGTGAACATGCATGTGCAGAATGAATGTGTTTGGAGCACTGTGCTTTTAGGTGAACATGTGTGTGGAGGTCACAGATCAGCCTTGGGTCTTGTTCCTCAGGTGCTGTTTTTAGACAGGAGCTCCTGCATAGAGGCAAGACTGACTGGCAAGTAGAGCAACAGGGATTCATC